>NC_080391.1:2938537-3630805 GCF_028751815.1 Salvia miltiorrhiza
TAATTGGAAAAAGAAGAGAATTGCGGGGTCCTCAAAACCGGCCGAGGATCACGTTGAGGAAGAGCCAACTCTAGTGGATGCCGATGTGAACAAGGTCTTTCCTCATCTCTTATCTTCTTTTCGTATTGATATATAATTCCATTCTAATTGCATCTTCTTCTTGCCCTTTTGTAGACTTGAAAGAAGTGTTTGGAAATAATCTTGAGAAGGGCTCACCAATCGACTGTGTATCCATTGAATCCAATAAGTCAAACGAGATTCCTTGTCTTGCTAAACAATCCCGCCCCCGACCAATGCCATCATGTGGGGCGCCTTCCGAGTTCAATGCCCACACGCATGATCGATGATGAACTCAAGTCGTGCTGCAGGATCATCTGGGGAAAGCTTCGTGACAAGGTTGAGAGAACCAAAGTCGAGTTTCTATCGGCGCTTGAAGACGAGATACGGAGTGGCATTTCCCGTATGAAGATTATTTGTGGTCTTAACCTTTCCAACCTTGAAGATAGTATTAATGAACTATTCTCCAAAGCCACCGCTTTTGATAAAGTAAGGTCGGCTTCTCATGAGATCAATGAAGGCCACACACTCAAAGTTCGAGAGGTCAAGGTTTGCCTTCAAGAGAAGTTTGCCAAAGAGAAGAAGGATGCTGCGAATTGTGATGCTTTAAAAGTGGATTTTGATGAGTTGGAGAAACGCAAGAAAGAATTGTTGGTGTCTTTGGAGCAGCGAAGCCTGATACTCAAGACTACTCGTGGTGAGATCAAGGTACTCAAGGAAGACCTGGCCAAGCTTGAAGAGGCTTCGAGAAATGATGAGGTCTTGAAGAATTTGGATGCCTTGAAGCTTTCACTAGAGTCTATGCAGCAGATTTTGAGAGATCAAGACCCTTTTGCTTAGTATATTGCATTTTTATCATTCCTCTTTTGATGATTCTCATTTGGTTTGTCATGGATATTTTGACATCTTCTCCCAATGCTTGTGCTTCTTTTGATGACTTGATTTCTTTGCTATTTTGGAATGAAACGTCTTTGGCTTCACATAATCAACTTAAATCATAACTTGATGATATAAATTGAAAAGAGTCAAACACAACTTATGACTGAACTTAGAAATTATCTAAGCTGCCTACGTACCCTTTTGAAAGGGATCAAGTCAAAACGTAGTTCATAGGATCAACAAGTGTTTGAGATTGGGTGCCGTGCACAGTTTATACTCATGCGGGCCAGGAGTAACATGCAGTTTAGGCTCGTGCGTCAAGGAGCTGTCTTCATACGCTTCATTTTGTTGTTTTTCTTCATTTCTGGTTTCTCATCTGACTCATTTTTTCGGCTTTTCTGCTTTTCATTTTTTTTTGCTTTTCTGCTTTTCTATTTTTTTTTCTATTTTTTTTCTATTTTTTTTTTTAAATAACTATACACATATATACATGTTTCAACTTCTACCACCCTTCAAGGATAGTAGTACTTCAAGAACTTTCCGTTGAGAGTGATAACAATTGGCCTCCTTGCAGCGAGGGCCATGTCTCCAATTTGAAAAGAGGGCGCTCGCACTGCTTTGTTGAAGGATCTTGAAGGAAGAGCTTGATAGTATTCCAATTTTTGCTGGACTTCTAGTCTCTCTTCATCCAGAGTTTCCAGTTCTTTGGGGCTCAAGTGCGAATTCTCTTCTCCAACGACCATTTTCTCGCAGGAGGTGATATGGTTTGCTGTGACAATGTCTTCATCTTTTCGGCGATGATCTTTGCAATCAAAACACTTCTTTATGCTTTCATTTCTCTGGCGTATGAAGGCTATATTTTCTGCGACGTCTGCTGTGATAACGCCACTTCTAACGAGACTTGCAATTTCACAGCGCACTTGACTTTGAGTAGTATGAGGAAGAGGAACTGGATTACTAGTACTATTAGTAGTGTAGTAAGAGAAAGCCACACTTTCTCTATCTTCTTGATCTATGGCATCTCGTGTGAAGATGGTGGTCTTCATTCGAGCTTTCATTTCTTTCCCACATGACATAATCAAAGTGGTGTATCTCTTCATTCGAGGAGTGATCAAACTTCTCCATTTCTCTGTTATGTGCAATTCATCACTCCCTTTTGTCCTGCTTCGTTTCCATGATGTACCTTTGCCAAGTCTTTTAAAGACAGATACTCGCTGAGCTTCTCTTCTACCCATCATTTTGAAAACAGAAACCGTTTGAATGTTTGAAGATTCCAGGGTTTGTTGGGTGCTAGTATAGTTAGTGGCAGCTCTTTTGATGGCGATACGAACGGGACTCTGCACTGTATATCCCAAACCTGCTTTGGAGTTTTGGCCTGCGTTATCAGTCTTTTCCAAATGAGACCTTGACATAGAGCTTTCTTGAGGATTGTATCCAGCATTCACGAGGAGTTTATATGCCTTCGGACTAAAGTGCTTTGAGAGTTCTTTGTTTGAGAGATCTTCATGCTCTGTGACGCCACTTTGCTTTGGTCGGACAAACCCTTCAAATGGTTGGAGAATTGGCTTCTTGGCATCAATCTTCGTTAAAGGCATGGTGAATCCTTCCATCTTTAGAAAAGATTCTTCCTTCTTTTTCTCCTGGCAAGATCTCAACTCGTCATGTGATGTATCATCTTTCACCATTGAGACTTTGGTTCTTTCCAAATAGAACTTAGCATCAGCAAAATGTGATTCTGCTTCCGTAAACGGCTTTTGATCACCAACCACTTTTCTTACGGCGCCATTTTGATAGTACTTGAAGCATTGGTGCAATGTAGAAGGAACAACACCATTTTCATGAAGCCATGGTCGACCCAGAAGCATATTGTAGGACGTCTTGGCATCGATAACATGAAGCAACGCCGTCGAATCCATGTCCTGCATCAGCAATCGCAACCTTATAGTTCCAAGAGCTCTTTGCCCTTCATGATTGAAACCTTGGATCATCAATCGACTTTTTGACAGCTCATCTACTTGGATTCCCAATTGCTTCAAAGTCCTTAGTGGCAAAATATTGACCGCTGAGCCTCCATCGATGAGAATTCGATTGACTTTCTGCTCCTGTGTACAACAACTCACGAACAATGGCTTGTTATGAGGTTCAGATCCAAGCTGCAAGTCTTCATTGGAGAATGTGATTGCCAATGCATCATCATCTTCATCCAAATTTAGCTCAGGTTCTTCATCTACTTGATTGGATGTATCATACAGAGCTCCAATACCTTCTATTATGTCATTCAAGTCGGTGGAGACCATATTTACAGCAGTAGCGTCTTCTTCAAGAGATATTTTCCCTTCTCGAGCTAAACGCATGACCCTGTCTTTAAAGATGAAGCAATCATGTATGGGGTGCCCAACCAGACGATGGTATTTGCAGTAACTTGGATCATCTGTCCTCCCTGCTTCATTTGGTCGCTTCATTTCTGGCAACTCGATAAGCTTTTCTTTGAGCAGGTCATCAAAAATTCCTGAAACATCAGAGTCTAAGAAAGGGTATTGCTTTTGTTGCATTTCTTTCAAGGTAGATCTTCTTTGCCCCATGTCTCGGGAAGAGTTCTGATTGTCTCGTGAAGTGTTCTGGTTGCTTTCTAGATTAGCTTCTTTCTTTAGAAATTTCACCGAAGTTGCCTTAATCGCCATAGATTCATTCTTTGGTGCTTTGTCATATGGTTTTCATCCTTTCTTGAATTCTGGCTTGAATTTGCTAGACTCCTGGATTGGTGGTCCTTCGATCCCGCTTGCCATCATGCTCAACTCCATATCATGAGCTCTAGTGGCTAGTTCCTCGAATGTTCTTGGCTGGATTCCTCGCAAGATGTATTGCAAGCCCCAATGCATCCCTTGAATACACATTTCGATGGCAGATGATTCAGACAATCGGTCCTTGCAGTTGAGACAAAGGTTTCTCCATCGGTTGATGTAATCAATAACTGGCTCTTCTTTGAATTGACGCGAACTTGTGAGCTCCACCATGCTGACAGTTCTTCTAGTGCTATAGAAACGGTTGAGGAACTCATGCTCCAGTTGTTCCCAACTATCAATTGAGTTTGATTCTAAGTCGGTGTACCAATCAAAGGCATTACCTTTCAATGAGCGAACAAACTGTTTGACCAAATGATCTCCATAAGTACCAGCGTTGTTGCATGTTTCAATGAAATGAGCCACATGTTGTCTCGGATTTCCTTGGCCATCAAATTGTTGGAATTTGGGGGGCTGATAACCAAGAGGCATCCTCATACTGTCAATTCGCCGAGTATATGGCTTGGAGTAAGTTAACGATGACTTGGAGCTTCCATCGGAGTTATTCTTCATTGTTGCTTCGATGAACTCTTTGAGTTGGTCAATGGGAATGAGGCCACCAGACGAGAAGAGAATGTCTTTTCCTGAAGGCCTTTTTCCATCACTCTTTGATTTGTCTTTGGAGATTTCTTCATCGTTATTCTCTCCATCTTCTTCGCTTTCTTCGCCTTCCCTATCGTTGTTGGCGTGGCTTGAATCTCCTTTTTCTCCTTTAAGCTTTGCAATTTGGGCATCTTGCTCTTGGATGTGCTTGGTTAGAGATTCAACCATCTTTGTCAAGTTCAAGAGTTGTTCCTCCATGGTGGAAGTGTTTGTCATCATGACACTTGCATGGAGTTGATAATTTTCAGTGGGGAATGTGAAGCTTCTTCTGGAGTTGTCATCCTCTTCATGAATAGATGGAAGACGGGAGGTCGACTTGGACACCTCTTGCATCAATTTTGCTTTGCTTCGCGTGATCATACCCACGTTTGCCGAAGAAGCTTTGGATGAAGCTGGAGCAGCTGCATTTGATTGAGTAGACATCGTTCAAGATTTTTGGTGAAGAGTAGAGATGAGAGGTAGAGAGGTCCCACTGGGCGTGCCAAAATTTGTAAACACAAATTTTGTATTTCAATTTGATAAAATACAAAATGCGTTACAAAGATAATTTGATAGAATTTGAAGATAGATTTATGCGGGTTGCAATATCTAGTTAATCCTCTGATTCTTCTCTTCCATTTGATTCTTGAACAAGCTCGAAGGTTATTGAAATACTTGATTTGATGACGCCAATCCAAGGGACTTAAGTCGTGATTTTGGATTGAACGTTGAACTTGATTTGATTTGAGAAGAACGTCCTTAGAAATTTGTAAGAACGCCTTGAAGCTTTGGGACTTGGTTGATTTGATTTGAGGAAGATCGTTCTTGGAATTTGTAAGAACGCCTTGATCACTTGAAGATTTGAAGGTTTGATCACTTGAAGATACTTGAAGAATACTTGAAGATTTGAATGCTCAAATACTTGAAGATTCGAAGAAGACTTGAACGCTTGAAGATTTCGAAGGATACTTGAAGATTTGAATGCTCAAATACTTGAAGATTCGAAGAAGACTTGAACGCTAGATAGAATTCTTCAAGATACTTGAATACTTGAAAGAATACTTGAACTCTCCAATTCTTCGCCTCTTTCAACTTGCGATACTAGAGAGAATTCTTTATACTCTTCGATCTTCCGTTCCTTCACGTTGTGTTAATGAGCACCTCAACACCTCTATTTATAGATTTTAGAGATGGGCTTCATGGGCTTTATGGGCTTTGGGCTTTCATGCATGGACTTTAGGGCTTTTAGGTGTCCATGAGCCCATTAATTCATTTATATTAAATATTAATTATATATCTATTTAATTTATGAATAAAATCCCATTTAATAAAATAGAAAATATAATTGAATATTTAATTCATGAATTTACACGTGCCATGATTTAATTCGACGACAATTTAATTGTCTACACTTGGTTCTACATGATCTGAACCTAGAAATTGACATATAAAAAAAATTATATTTTTATATATTCGATATATTCGATTTGATATGTTTATATTGGTGTTTGATAATTGAAATCAAGCATATGTTGTGGTGTGTCTCAGACAATGTTGTATGGCATTGTCGTAACACAATTAGTTGATTTAGGCCTTTCGGTAGGAAACATTTTGCTATTGTTATTGTCGTCGTAATTAATGTAGTGGTTTAACTAAACCTCTTATTAATTAAGTTGGTGATTGAATAAAATTTAAAACTATAATTATGAAGTAACATGCAGTGTACTCTACCAGCTAATGATGTCAAAATCTTGATGGAGAAGCTACATCAAAATAATTATAAACTTTTATTTCATTAAGTCAATATAGTTGAAGTGTATCTTTCCACATTATGATTTTTTATTTTTATTTTTATTTTTGCTTAAAAAAAGTTTGAGAAGCTTGTTCTACAGCTTTATTGTTTGTAAAGGATAATTATATATCAATACAATTTATTTTGAAATGTTTTTAAATATAGAATCAAATTCACGAAAATAATCAATATTAGGGTTAATAAGGCTCGAGGAACTAACGTGAATTTTAACAAATCAAATCGAATCAAATCATTTTTTTTAAAATTAAAATATATTAAATCGAACAGGATATTAAATTGAAATCTTCGGATCGATTTTTTGACGTAATTTTGCGGTAACAATATTGCAACAATTTCATTTTGTTATTATTGTGTTATTTTGCTAGGATTAAACGTCATAATGCGTTTCCACCAAAATTTAAGCTATTGCTGCACATATTTTTTCTTGATTATATAACTCGTTTCTTACAAAATAATGAAAACTCTTTATGGAAATATTACATAGTTTTTTTTTAATTTTTTTTATTGGGGAAAGGGGAGCGGTGGGGTTTAAACCTTATACCTCATTGTTCGTAGACAAGAGTTCACAACGTTTGCTATCCTTGTACCAAGAGGTGACGTTTGACAACTTAATTGTATGGATAATAATTTGGATACAAATTTTCGATTATATTTGTAATCATAGTATCGTACTCGATACATAGCGGTTAACTTATGTTTTGATGCTAGCATAACGATTTTATGAGTACAATTCGATTAATCTGTACTCAAATCGATTATCAGCCCTACTCCATTGTTACAAATAATAATGAATTGACGTTCTTATTTACTTATGCTTTTGCTTTAACGATTGCATCTAAATCGAAGCACAAAATAAAATCATAGTTATTATTCTTTGCATGAAAAATACTCAAACCGAACTACTTAATATAATTATCCAAATACGAAAAATAAGAAATACACGAAATTTTAGAGCCAACCACGATACTAATAAATTATACTCCCTCGGTCTTATGAAATTAGTCTTTATTCTATTTTGAGATGTCCTAAAAAGATAGTTCTATTTTTTTATTAATATTATATAAAAATATTATTTTACTAAATTAATCTTATTTAATGTTTCACTTAAATGTGAAAATAATGTGTAAACATGATAAATAAGAGTATAGAAAATAAAAATTAATATTTTTTTAAAAAAAATAAATATATTTTCTTAATATGTGACAAGTGAAAGATGACTAAATTATTCACAAACACATGATTTGCATTTTGTAGTTAGTGCATTAATTAATAAAATAGAAAGAAACAAAAACATTCGGAAAGGAAAAATGGAGAGCCCAACCAAACAAAAGGGTCTCGATTCGAATACGAATAATTACACAAATCGTCCTCTGCAGTTCCTTCGATGAAGTTCTCTCTTTTTTCAACTATATACCGTACAACTAAAATACTAAAAAGAAGATAAAGCGTTGATTCAAAAGCGCAACAAGCGGTAATTGGTAGAAATTACCACAGTTCGTATAACGTTTGGCTCCTCCCTCCGCCTTCTCCATCATCACCAATGGAGAATCACAACACGCGCAAAACATTCCAAAATTAGTTGAGAAAAAGAAAAAAAAGGGAAAATAATAGTATCAGAGTAACAATTCACACAAAGAGACGATCGGCGATGGGGTCTGAATCGAAGGAGCGCCGTAGCGCCGAAGAAGGGGTGATTTTGGGGGTGGACGGCGGCACCACTTCCACCGTGTGCGTTTGTTTGCCGCTTCTCCCCTTCTCCGACCACCGCCAATTGCCCGATCCTATCCCCGTTCTCGGCCGCGCCGCCGCCGGTTGCTCCAACCACAACAGCGTTGGAGGTACTCCAAACTATGCGATGGATAGATGAAATTCTGATAGCTACATGCATTTTTTTTGGACTTGTTTGAAGAGTATAGTTTCCCAAATTTTCAATTAGGTTCTAGCAGTGAAATTAATCCCGATTATTGACGCCTAGTTTACCTGCTTCTGACTACGAGAATGTAAATTACCGTCATGCTACATTTCTGGATATGACATGGCATTAACGGATGCTTAATTGCAAAAATAAAAGTATTAAATTCCATTTGTTCTTAACTGTATACTTTCCCTGTTGTTCTCCTTGAATGGTGTAATTGAAAGGAATTTTGCAGAGATGGGCGTTGTTTTTCTGCTATTTGATAATCTAATTAATTTTTTTGCTCATGTGCTGTAAAATATTTGTAGAAGATAAACTAGGAAGCTTGTTTTTCAATTTTTAAGTCCTTTGTATTCAATGAAAGACAATGGAAGAGGAGAATGCTCTGGTTCTTTATTGCTGAGTTTTTAGAATCTTTATTGCTTTTTGGCGTCGTGCTTACAGAAACTGCAGCCAGAGAAACACTCGAACAAGTTATAAATGAAGCTCTTTCTAGAGCTGGCAAGAATCTTTCAGCAGTTCTTGCTATTTGCTTAGGGGTTTCTGGTGTCAATCATCCGTCAGATCAGGAAAGGGTCTTGAATTGGATTAGGTATCACGTCTCTGTTAAATTTGACTAATCCCAATCTTCTTTGACTGATTAGAATTTGGTTTTCTTATCTCTTGCTCTGAAATAAGATTAGTAGCATGTGCATTGTGGATGATTATATTCTTATAAGAGCTAAAGAAATACATCGATGATTGTGAGACTGGTAAATTGATTTTTTGTGAAAAATTCAAATACTGTAAACCCACAGATGTTAAGATCTTCTTAAGTCTTATGTGCTTGAGTTGGAATAGAAACTTATTAAGACACTCAATAGTAGGTTTAAAACCATTTTGTTTGAGAATATAACGTGCATAATATAGTAAACCTTTTTATTGTATTTTGTTGAGTGAGAAATACTGTGAAGAACCTGTAGTCATTGATTTTGTCATTTACTTTTCATGTTCTTAGAACTTGCTAGAGAAAGTTTGAGAACTAGTGAAGACTGAATCTAACTAACGGAATGCAATGCAATAGTAAAAAGTGAGCAAGGATACTCTGGTGCTAGCCTGATGCAATTTTTCTAGAACTGTAGGCTGAAGCTGTTAATATTAATAACAAAATTTGCAGGAACTATCAATGCAAAATCATGTCAGATGTTTTTGTTGATTTTGGGTGTATGATTGCACCATCTTTTGAATTGGTTTTGATTGTGTAATTATTATTTCAGGAATATATTTCCATGCAATGTAAAGATATATGTGCAGAATGATGCTGTAGTAGCTCTTGCAAGTGGGACAATGGGGAGACTTCATGGGTGTGTGCTGATTGCGGGCACTGGATGTATTGCATATGGGTTTACCGAAGATGGAAAAGAAGCTCGCTCTGCTGGCGCAGGACCTGTATTAGGTGACTGGGGCAGGTAAATTCAGTATCTATAGGCGACTTTCCTTGAGACTTTCTCTCTCTTGAATGAGCTCTGATAAATGTTGATGTTAAAGAATCTTTATGGAACTTATTTTAGTATTTTAACTTTGTAAGAGGCATACATTTAAATTTTAAGTATAACATAGTCAGAAAACTGAAGTTGATAGGCCATTGTTGCAGATAATGTGGATAATCTGTTTCATGCCTTTGATATCTCATTATATCAGGTGCTTCTTTATATTGACATTCAAGATTTATGTTTGTACAAGTCGTCCAAAAATGGGTGAAACTTGGATAAACTAAAAATTGGTGATGTTACTGATTCCATTGAGTTTCAAATTCTTGCTGTAGATGCTGGATATATCTTACTGATACATTGTGGTTCTACATAGTATATCTATATATTGAAATAGATCAGTGACTTGCTGTTGCTTCCAGTGGTTACGGGATTGCTTCTCGGGCACTGACAGCAGTGATGAAGGCTCATGATGGGCGTGGTCCAGCAACAATGCTTACAAACTCTATTCTGCAGTCGCTTGGTCTTTCCTCTCCAGATGAAATCATAGGGTATGTCTCTGCAGAAACTTATCCCCTATGCATGCTTTCCATGCTGTTGATGCTGCTAAACAGACTACTGGACCTACTGGTAATCCGGTTGTTTTTTGCTCTAGATTGAGTTAGATTCCCAACCCCCTTCTTTATAAAAGGCTTTTGCATTGGAATGGGTGAGTTCATGATGGCAGAGATTAGGATGCATTTTTTACCTGTTGTTTCGCCCTTTTCCCGTATCTATAACTAATTATACTGCAGTATTATTATTGTCTAACATTCAACCATGAAAGATTCATCCTCTGGTCAAACAAACATATCTTCGAACTCATGTACCAAACAACTAAAGAGCCATTATAATTTTGCATTGAATTTTCACATGCTAGTTGAGCACTTATGTATTCTGACTTGTATGTTTAGATGTTGCTGTCTGTCTTCCTAGAACTGAGTGAGATTTTGAGTTCATGGGACCTAGTTAGATATCTCAGTATAAAAGTAAATTGTATGGTGTGCACCCGCAAGGGATGACCGGTACTGTTTTATTTATGTTTTAGGGGTTCTATTATTTTGTAGTTAAACTCTCAAGGTTATTTATAACATGAAGAACAAACAGTTTCACGGTGCCATTGTCATCATCATCTTAGGCTCTGAGCCCATTCCTGCTCCCTGCGTTGTTGGATAGAGTAGTTCCGTTTGTATTACGAGATCAGTTCATCTGTTACTTAAGAATTTACGATGAGTATCACACATCTTAACCATGTATTCAGCGTCCTTTTTATTTTATTGCTTATTTGAATTTAGGTGGACCTATGCAGATTCTTCTTGGGCCAGAATTGCAGCGCTAGTTCCTCTTGTGGTATCTTGTGCCGAAGCTGGTGATCAGATTGCAGATGAGATCCTGAGCAACGCAGTCCAAGAACTGGCTCTGAGTGTGAAAGCTGTTGTCCAACGACTACATTTGGCTGGGGAAGGTGTGTCCTCATTTATCTTTACATCAAATACCTATAAAACAAAAGTGCTATAAGCTCGTGCTATCATATTGTTGCACAATCCCTGACAAGAATGGATATTACAGGCTTCAGTTGCAGAAATCTTAGAATGTTAAGCATACCTCCTTTTCATATTGATATTCAATCTAACCCCTTTCAATTGAAAATAGAAGGATTTTAAGATTTTGCAACTGTAAGTCTGTAAGATGAAGACACGTAATCCGATACTGTTAACTTCTCCATCAAGTCTCTATCTGCTCAACTTTCATTGAGCTCTCACACCTCATATATGACAACTGAAAGTAAGTAAAAGTATTGCAGATGGAAATGGTACTTTCCCTGTCGTCATGGTTGGTGGGGTCCTCGAAGCCAACAAGAAGTGGGATGTAGGAAATGAAGTTACTAACTCGATTTTGAAGGCCTACCCAGGGGCTTTCCCTATAAGACCAAAGGTTAGCTTTCCTCTTGTTTGATCCATAATTGCACTTACACATTCCTATAATCCTGTTCTGGTACATGCTATTTTCCATCATAATACGATTCATCCAGTTTCCTCAAATTATTCCCTCGCAGACATTGGTAGTTGTTTGTTCTTATAAAAAAATTGCCTATTACCATATGTTTGGGATAATTGATTATACTTTAACTGTTAATTTAAACATTCCATCAGTCATTGACAGCTATATTTTTTTTATCAAGTATGAGATAAATATCACCCCCCCTTTCCCGTTTGATGTTTTTACAAATGGTTCTTTAATTCTTCGCCCTTTTTGTCTCTCTGCATCTTCCAATTTGCTTAAACAACGAAAAAAAGGGTCCGTGGCTGACAGTGTGTCTGATATTCAAAGGTCGAACCTGCCATTGGAGCTGCGTTGTTCGCCTGGAGCACCATGATGAGCGAAGCGGAAGGAAATGGCCACAGATGACATTGCATGTACAATATGTATCAAACAGAGACATCACACACAGTCGCTGGTCGTCACAGACGGGGTTATTCCGATCCATCTGCTGATTCTAATACTCAAAATTTTATTTATTTGCTGATACCATTTAACTAGTTCATTCTCTGAATGTGTGTGGTAGAGCTAATCATACGTCAACTTAAAGCCTAGATTTACATAATATTATGATATCAATTATGAAGAATGCATTTTCTCTCTCTTTTTTATCTGGTTTAGTGATTTCACTCTAATGGATGTACATGTTGTATAGATAGAACCCAAGCACTCACTATTAACACCTTGGAACTTTTTCAATGCTAATTGTGAACAAATGTTAGAGCATCCACATCCGTTGAGTCGGTTATGAGTCAATGCCCCTATATTGGTCGACTCATCCACAAATCGACTCATCCATATAAAAAGTGGATGAGTCGGTTGAGTCCGGCTCATCCATATAGTGGCGCGTGCATTGCAAGCGGATGAGCCTTACTCATCTTGATGAGTCAGACTCGAGTAAGAGGGAGGAGCTTACATCGATCGACTCATTCAAAAATTGATTTGAGTTCCTATGGATGAGTCGACTGATGTGGATACTCTTAGTTTTAGCCACATTTGACCCGGGCGAACTATTTAGAAAAAATGGGGCTAATGTAATGGCTAATGCTAATTGCCAGTATAAGTACATTGATACAAATACACTCTAAATAAATACAAGTAGGTAGCATTGATACATTCCAATAATGGCTAATGCTAATTGCCAGTATAGTGCATTGAACGCTATCGAAGAACAAAAAGCAAAAGGTGCTCTTTTTTTCTTGATTTTTTTTATTTTAGCATTCTTTGCAGTCACAAATTTTCAATTTTAATTAACTCGTCCAAACTATATTGAATAGCTCAAATATTTTGTTGATGCCCTTCTAGAAGAGCTGTGAAATTTTACAGTTACGGTAAATCTTGTCAAAGTTAGTGAGGAGTGAAAACAAGACATTTAAAGCCGTCAGAGATAGTACCACGAAGTAGCTTTGCTTTGGACATCTGTCAAATGTGGTAGCTAGCCTTATATAAATGGAAACCACAACTTTTATGCACAAAAACTACCACTTCACCCCACAAAATTTATGGCGCCACTTCAAATTTATTTGCTAATTCTCCCTTGGTCCCGTAAAAATATGTATTTTTTGTCATTTTAATACGTTATAAGAGTGCAATTTTCATTTGTGAACATTATTCCACTAAAATGGATTTATTTCTCCATTTACAATACACTCATCTAACATTTTATTAAAATTCATGTCATCGAAACAGACGGAGTACTATTTGCTACGCGGAGGGGTTGCACACAAATTTACCTTTTAAGACATTAGATCATTTTCTCTAAAAAAAACAAAAAAAGACATTAGATCATTAATTGTTTGATGTTGATGTTTGATCACCAGCTCAAGTGGTTGAGAGTTGAAACAGGAGTAAGAATTAGCAACATAAACAGCCAATTTCAAGTACATCATTAATTATTGTCTAGAACTGCCCTTCCCTTTATGAAGGGAGTAACCTTGATGTGGAACAAGTAGTTTTAATAAACTACTCCTTCAGGTCTGCCACATTACCATCGACTCCTTCAAAATTACGTGATTTTGATGGATAAGCTTGTCACATCAATTTTAATTTTACCATGTCAACTTTGCTTTGAGAAAAATTAAAATTTATGGAAAATTTCAAAAAATCTCAAATTATATGTATTTTGTGACGTCCAATTTCATAGTGTATGGGAAAAACCAGAATTTGACTATAATGTATGGATTTGCAGCCAATTAACCTTTAATTTTATGATATTTTGTAAGGTTGACTGAATATGACTCAATACTCAATCATAACTTACGAGTCTTGACTTTCCCTATTACTCCCTCTGTCCCGCGAAGTTTGAACAACTTCTTTCCGGCACAAGTTTTAAGGAGTTAGTATTTTATGTGTTAAGTGTGGTGGGTTAAAAAGTGAAAAAGTGAATAAAGAGAAAAATTTTTGTCATATAAGAAAAGTGCTCAAGCTTCGCGGGATAATTCGAAAAGAAATACTGATCAAACTTGACGAGACGAAGAGAGTACAAATTAATTTCAGTGATCTTGAACTAATACAATCCCAGATGATCTCAAGCTAATAATTTAATATCGAGCAACCGAACGCCTTAATTATCCATACCCTAAAAGTAAAGGACAAAAAAGGTGCAACATGAGGTGATTTAGGCACGGTCCATGTTTATATAATAATCCAAAGTTTCATTTATTTTCTTTACCGTAGATACAGTTGGGAGTAGAGCCACTCCCAACTAATCATAAAGCATGTCGTCCTTATATGTCATTCATGAACTTTGTAGTTTTAGACAACAAAGAGAGAGGGAAGAGAGAGAGAGAGATGGCTCATCCAATTCACGAAGCCAATGAGGAGAGCCCCTATGGAAACTTAACAAAGGAGGAGTTCTACAAAAAACACGACATTCTCCACCAAGAGAGCTTCATGATCAACTCCCAAAACATGCGAATCTTCACCCAGTCGTGGCGGCCGGCGGATCCCGGCCGCCGCGTCAGGGCCCTCGTCGGCATGATCCACGGCTACACCTCGGAGAGCGGCTGGCTCTTCGAGCTGAACGCCGTGGCCGCCGCCAAGGCCGGCTTCCTGGTCGTGGCCCTCGACCTGCAGGGCCACGGCCTCTCCGACGGCCCGCCCGACCACATCGCCGACGTCCAGCCCCTCCTGCGCGACTGCCTCCTCTTCTTCGACGCCGCCCGCGCCCGCCACCCGCGCCTCCCGCACTTCCTCTACGGCGAGTCCCTGGGCGGCGCCCTCGCCGCCCTCGTCTGCCTGCGCCAGAAGGCGGCGTGGCGCGGGCTGATCCTCAGCGGCGCCATGTGCGAGGTGTCGCGGAAGTTCAAGCCGGTGTGGCCGCTGGAGAAGCTGCTGCCGGCGGCGGCCTTCGTGGCGCCGGAGTGGAGGATCGCGATCACGCCGCCGCCGGGGCGGCTGTCGTACAGGGAGGGGTGGAAGGGGAGGCTGGCGGGGAGGAGCCCCAACCGGCGGACGTGCGGCCGGCCCACGGCGGCGACGGCGCTGCAGCTGCTGAATGTGTGCGAGTATGTGAAGAGGAACTGCGGCGAGCTGGAGGTGGCGATGCTGATCCTGCATGGCGGCGACGACGTGATCTGCGATCCCGTGGGGGCGGAGCACCTGCACCGGACCGCCGCCAGCAAGGACAAGACGTTGAAGATATACGACGGCGTGTGGCACCAGCTCATTGGCGAGCCGAATGACGTGGTGGAGGAGAATTTCAACACCGTGCTGACGTGGATACAAGTGAGAGCTGATTTGGCAAACCCCAATTGAAAAGCTTTTATTATTATTTTTTTCATTTTTTTTTGCTTGGTGTGTGTTGCTGTTGCTGTCACGATATTTTTAGCTCACGAGGTTATTGTGTGATGGGTCCGTAGCGCGTGAGATACACGCACAAGTTTGAAGTGATCGATTCTGAGTAATGTAATCATATTAACACTTTAATTAGTTTTAAGCCAATAACTTCATCTTTAGTCGAGGTTATTACGTAATGAGTTCATAACTAAGAGCGTGAGATACACGCATAAGTTCGAGGGTGATCGATTTTGAGTAATGTAATCATATTAACGTTTTAATTAGTTTCATGTCAATAACTTCATGTTTAGTTTAGTTTTTTTAAGGGATTTACTTTTAATGATTAGTTTAGACGAATAAAATACTATAGTATATGTTAATTCATTATTTATTAAAATGGATTAAAATTTTAAACCCATGCCATTTTAATATCGTTGATAGTTTCTATCATTTCTGTTAATTTTATTTAATTCATATTTTATTAAAATATTGAAATTAGAGCAATGTTGATAATGAAAATAATAGCATTCAATCATGTATTTTACAATTATATGAAAAATAAACGTACTTAACATAATCAAATCCTAGAAATCGACAAAGAGCAAAAGAAGAATAAGCAAAAGGATGTTGAGGGTTGTTAGGCCCAATCAGAGCCCATTAACATGTTGGGCCAATAGTATTTCTTTTTTTGAGAAAATGGGCCAATGGTATTAATTTTACATCTAAATTGAAGATTCCTAGATATTATATCGACCTGAAATATCTAATTATTTACTATATATTCAAACGTAAATTATATACCGTCCGCAATTTCCGGACATGCATGTGTGTAATTGTACGAAAATTGATGACAACTATACTTGGTGAAAAATGTTTTTCTCTTCTTTTACATCAATTTTCTTCAACATCAAAGTGTGTAAAAAAAAATTATTCCCTCTGTCCCACGAAGTATGACCCAGTTTTCTTTTTGGTTTGTCCTACAAAGCTTGACCTATTTCTGAAAATGGCAAAAGATTTATTCATCTTTTCACTTTTTCACCTACCACATTTAACACACAAAATACTATTTCCTCTGTTACACTAAAAGTGGCATGTTTTTCATTTTGGATCGTCCCACTATAAGTGGCCTATTTCCATAAATGACAAAGTTCAATCCTTTAAAAAGTATGGACCCTACCACATTTACACATTCTCCTTAATTCTCGTACCGAAAAGTTTTAAGCCACTGATAATGGGACAGAGAGAGTAATTTCTTAATTCTCGTGCCGAAAAGAGTTGAGTCATGCTACATGGGGAAGGAGGGAGTAAAATAGAGGTGCACATGCAAGTATGCTAAACGAGCGAGAAAAGGCCAAGGAAAGAGACGAGATGGAATACTTTTGAGGTAAAAGGTAATCAGACTTTTCTTTTTCCTACCATTTTCCCATGCTCTCTCTCCCTCCCTCTCTCCTCTCACTCTCTCTCTAAACTCCAAAAACTGCAGCATATATAGCGCGCAACTATTTATTCCCGCAATAATTGCTGTCTTCATCCGATTTTGTTCCTCTCCGACACCGATTCACGAGTTTGGTTTCCAAAAATTGACAATCTGCTTAGTCGAATAAAAACAACCACAGTCCCAATTTCCCATCACTCATTTCATTTCACCTCCAAAAAAAAAAGTACACACAGAAATTGAGACAAAATGAACGGCATCCTGCTCCGATTCGTCGCCGTCGCGGCTCTATCCGCTCTCCTCGCCGGCTCCGCCGCTCGGGAGCTGCGGCCGTCGGACCACGGCCTAGGGTTTCAGGAAACCTCGTCGCCGCCGCCGCGAAACGGCGAGGAGCAGGAAATGCGGTCGTTCTTCGGCGCGTCGACCGTGCAGCTGCCGGAGGCGAAGAACATCAGCGACACGTGGCTGGGAGCTCACACGAGTGGGATCGGGGGTGGCGGAGCAGCACGTGAGACCGGGAGAGATCACGTGCGGCTGGGTTTACTGGTCGCCACCGCGGTGTGTGGGCTGACCGGCGTCGTTTTGCTCGCTATCTCCGGCGTCATCTTCCTCTTTCGGCTCCGGATTTCTTCCACGTCGCCGCCAACTCCGATTCATGCAGAGAGTAAAATTAGTGGTTAGTGATGCTTGATTTTGATTTGAGCCATCGTTGTTCATAATAGTTTGGGGTTTAATCGCAGATCGAGTTGATCGAGGATGTTAAAATTGTTTTTGAAATTAAACCATACGTATTCAATTTTTTGTTGCTATTATTATATGCATGAGCTTTATGTCGACGAAATTGAAGTTGAACTTTGAATAATTATGGAGTAATATAATCTCTCTGTCACACTTTGATAGTCTATAATACACATAATTATTTTATTTTACCATTATTGGTTGTTTCATGTATTATCTTAACAAGTAGTATTAAATAAAATTATTTTAATAAAAAAATTATATTTTGCGACGTCTCAAAAAATAATAGAAATTATCGAAGATTTGAAATGGAACGAAGAAAGTACTTAAATATAAGGTTGATTTTAGTTTTAATTTACCAGGCTTGCGATTTCTATTTTTTCTTATTATCTTTAATTGTTGCAATTATACTGAAATCGCAATTTTATTTTTTTAAGTGACATTTCCTTTTGCAGTTAACTTTGACCTTATATAGTAATTGTAATCTTATCGTTTCAGAATGTATATATGCATTGATCTCATGAGTAAATGTTTGTAGTGTAGTGTGAATTTTTTTCGATGCATTTATTTGTAATAATTCATATATATATATATATATATATATATATATATATATATATATATAGTAAATTATCGTTGTTATCATATGTATTGATAAATGAAACACGATTATCATTACGAAAGGGTAGCAAATAAATCCTTCGGAATACAATGTAACAGCTTAATAAAATGAAATATTTTTCGGTTAAAAAAAAAATGAAATATTTTCGGATGCAATGGGTCGGAGCGTATACTATAATAATGTAAAATATAAGGTTATATATTATAATAAATAATAGATGGGACAATAATATCATGATATAAATTTTATAGATATTGGTGCATTTGAACAGGAAAAGTATATTGCTCGCCAATATTTTTTAATAATATAGTAGTAATATATATAAATGTTGCCATTAGAGTTTTCTTTTTCTTTTTTTTCTATCAATACATCATTTTAATCTGATATAATACATCCAGCAGTCTGATTTTTTTATTTAACTAAGTAATTTCCTTGCAATAGTTATTAAATTTCACAACTACATTTTTTTATCTCCTATAGTTTTGTTTGTATGTTTTTATTTTCTTTTAACAAATTTTATGGAGTAAATTGTAAAGTTAAAAGTTTCGGGTTCGAATTTACCATCGCAATTTTATAAAATATTTGTTTCTTTTATAAAAAAATAGAAATCAAATAAAGTTGGTTATAAACTTAACTCAAAAAAATATACTATATAAGATCTTTTTGCACTTAAGATAACAATTATAATCCTCTGACTGTCTGACTCCATATGCCTAGGTATAGGTATATTTGGCATTTGGCAACGTATATTTATTTATATTTATGATGACAAGGAAAGATATTTTTGACTTTTATATTAATTTAATAAAATGTGTACAATAATATCCAAAAATCATAATGTCACACTATAGCCCTTACCTCCAAAAAACAAAAAAATCATCCCTCCTCAAGCCAACTTACCTAACACGTGGCACTTCATCTACACGACTATACCTTTTCTACTTGGATAATATATTTATATATTATAAGATAAGATGTGATATGAGAGTAATAAACGCTAAAGCACTTCCAATATTAGTGAACTAACTAGCAAGAAAATGTGGCCATTCATTGCTCAATAATTTATGACAACGACACCCTATACCTAAATTAAATAGTAATTGAAACCCATAATTAATCTCAGATCTTCACGACCCAACCAAATTGAAATGAAATGTTATCTATATCCGAATTATTATTAGTGTTTGATTGTATTTGAATTCAAATTGATCAAAATCAGCAGATTTTTTTGGACAAAAATAAGTTTCTGATCCACGCTTGTGCAACCGGTTGCACCGTGCAACTAGTTTTCATAATGACACTACTTCATTCAGGAAATGACACTTGAACATTTTTGAATGATACTACTTCAACATACAAATGACACTTGAAAATATGTTGAAGTAGTAACATTCATAAACTAGTTACACGATGCAACTAGTTACACAGAAGAGTGCCTCGATGTACAATCTCATGTCGATTCTAATAGCAATACAATTATACAAATAAAATGACAAAAGATACAACAATATACTAAAGTGTTTCCCAGAGAATAAAACTTGATACACTTTGAAGATTTATCTTTAAAATGACAATGAGGATAAATTTTTTTAAAAAAAATATTTAAAAAATCTATATCAAGATATAAAACACAAGAATCTATGTATCATTGATCAAGAGGAATCCACTCGAGCTCAAGATGTATCTCTCCAGATTCTACATTCTGGAGCTTGAGAGATACTGACTGCTTCACCTTCCCATCAACAATATTCACCGTGCTGTCTTCCAACAGCGCGTTGTCGTTCGACTTCAGCCATCGCCCGATCTGCATGTTCTCGAACATCCCAACGTCCCCGAACGCGGTAGCAGAGGTTATCATCGACTGAATGTCTATCTCGACCTCCCCCATTATATCATCCGCGGAGAACGTGTCGTAGTCATAAACCTCCTGCGTTTCGTTTCAGGATCAGATCGCGCGAGAGGAGTCCAGCAATGCAGTTGCGAAGAAATGAGGACTTACCAGCTTGATGGGGCCGTATTCTTGTGGAACGGAGAGCATGAGCTCCTCGTTCCACACGGGATTCAAGTTGCTCTTCACCACAGCTGTTTGAACTCTCTACGGATGAGAAGAAAAATGTCGATTTATCACCATCATAAGATCAGGGGAAATTGCAGGGAATGAACGCGTTCTACAGATTAAGCAGAGTTCCGATGGACTGACCTGCTTTCCAAGTTTCAAAACGACGTATGGATCACTAGATAGCATGTCTCGGACAGCTAGATTCGTGCCTTTTAGTACTTTAACCTTCAGCATTCCAATAAACTCCACCATGCCTTCCTGCGATCAA
The DNA here is from genome assembly GCF_028751815.1 of Salvia miltiorrhiza. Lineage (NCBI taxonomy): Eukaryota > Viridiplantae > Streptophyta > Magnoliopsida > Lamiales > Lamiaceae > Salvia > Salvia miltiorrhiza. The sequence goes on from NC_080391.1 coordinate 2,959,071, forward strand.
GTTGGCGTTAGCTTCATAATCGGAACTGTGAGTTTCGTTTGAGAGAAAAACTAAGTTTAGTTATCCCAAAAATGGAAAGGAGGAGACATACTGACTGCTGTGATGAAGCTGAACTTCGAAAGCTATCTGAAATCTTGGCGGACATACTTGCTCGAAAAGAGGGCTTTGAAGTAGTCGACAGAATACGCAGGCTAGGTTTCAAGAATTCCTGAAGCTCGTATTTCGACCTAATTAAACATACAAACAATTCCTATGTATTTAAACTACCAGGACTCCAGAAAAATATTTAGTTATATGTTGATAAAGGGGCACATGTGAGATTAATTGTCAAGACTCTAAATACGACGTTACCTGATAAATCGAGAGCGTTCTTCAGGGCCAGCATCGGGCCTAGGCTTTGACACCCCTTCAGGAATATAAGCCTCGTAAATGGAATTTGCAGATGCATTTCCACCAACCTCGACCATGGAATCCACTTGATCGTCAGACCATTCATCTAACGTCACAGACAGAACCTACAGAACAGAGAAACGAGTACTAACTAGTAAGAAAGAATTCAAGCACCAATGTAGGCAAGAAGCTTCATATTGGGAAAGCACGCCACGAAGCAGAAACTGGTCTATGGGGAATCACCTTTGAAATATGTGTGCCGAGGCCTCTATGGACACCAGAGCACTTTAAGCATATAAAAACTCCTATATTTGACGACCTGAAACGAAAATAAACTTATATAAACCACAAACTAGTGAGCTCTAATACACAAATACTAAATGAACACTATTTTGTTCCCAAAAGTCCAATATCATGTTGATTGATATAAAGCAAACATTAGGGAATTGTTATGCTGCAAGAGTTCTTATCAACATTAGTATAACCATTTCTTTCCTATATACAAAAGGCAGTTGATAAATCAAGAAAGACGAAGACTTGATGAGGGACTTACGCCCATTTTGGATCCGGAGCACCACAATCTGCACATACACGATTATCAGGTCGAGCCAAGAGGTCTTTCAATGCTCTATTACCTGAACACATTTTCAGGAACTGGTATAAAGATGAAGAAATACACAGTCTATGTCAAAACAACACAACGGATCGATGTAAACAGTACTAAAATCGAGAAAGATGTCGATACAGTAGCAGTCCATAAGCATTCTTCTCTATAACTATATATAGGTGATTGTCTCATGTGAGCAATAGCTTCTGGAAACCATTTCCACTTTTTTATCTTTAAAATTACAGCAAAAATTACTCACAACACTAAGTGAAAGCACACAAAGTTATATCTCCAATCAAACCATGTAATTGAATGATTTCCTTCAAAAAATTTGCAAATGGCATAGAAATGAAAAACCTGAAGTTTGTCTCCCAATAGCAGATGGATGGTGGTTCATACTTTCTTATCACAAATCGATCATACAACAACACTATGATTATCAAAAACCTGCAGAGACATAAGCCCCATTTATAAGCCCATCAAAGCTCACAAACCAATATACTACAAAAAAACAAAGAGATAAATCTCAAATAACACTTTATTTCCACAATTAAACTCAATTATGCTATTTTCCCAATAAAGCAAATCAAAACGAAAGTGTATTTAATGGGGAAAAAAAATGGAAAAGAAGAATCCACACAACCCAAACCAGAAACTACAAATTCTATCCATAAACTAAGAAAAAAAAAAACTGATCTTGAAAATATGCAGCATGTGGAGAAATTCAAATTCCTCTGATCTCAATCTTAAACCTCAATCCACTAAAAAAAAACCTTTGCATAACACGATGTAACATAGCTTAATCCGACACAAACTGTACTTTTAAATAGCTGGAAAAAATATATGGAAAGATCTGAAAATGATAGTGAAAAAAAAAGGAGCTTTTCATTACCTTTTCTTCAAATGTAATCAGAAGAAATTTTGAACTTTCTTTGGAAGAAAGAACTAGGAGTAATTCTCATTGATGCGAACATGATAGAGAGAGAGAGAAGCCATGGGCCGTTTTATTTGATTTGAAATCAACGAAAAAACAACTGTTTCTTCCAAGTTCATTAGTTGTCCACTTTCTTATTTCACTTATTATTACAGCCTTTTTTTGGTCTCATTTTTTTTTTTCGTTTTCTTTCATTTCTCATATTCTCTCTATTATTTTATATATTTGACTTGTTTTCTTTCAAATAAAAAGGTAGACTTCAGTCTCCAAACAAAATTGCATTTTTATTTACTTTTTTAGTAAATAAATCTTTATTAATCAAATATAATTTGAAATTTACAGTTAGTCGCATCTTCTGGCATGGCATGGCATGTCCTTTTTTCGTATACTGTTTCGAGGAATTTTTTCCTTTCCGAATTCTTTCTTGTAAAGGATGATTCCTTTCTAAATTTTAAATGGGTATGATTCTAGATGAAAAATAAAAAATTAACACAAAAATATGAATGGGTATGATTTTAACTGGGTTGACCCGCATCTAAAATAGTGTTATTTATACGGTTAGGATCATAAAATAGATTAAAGTTAAGATACGAATCATGATTTAAGTAAGGGTGCAACCCGATTGCATTCAAAACCGCCTCAAAAATTAAATGGGTATGATCGTATTAAAGTAGTAATTTGAAATAGTCGACCTTTCTAGAAACAAGTTCAATAATTCTGTCGACAATAAAAGCGTAGCTTAATTCTCTAGAAACAAAATAAATTTTGAAGTTGATGTACATTGTCTAACTATGACTTTATTTGTTCATGAAAATTTAAAATACATAGATCTTCATTATCAAATGTGCAAATAATCATAAAAATAATATCTTTGTCACCTTCAATTAAATTCATGTTTTTTTTCTTTGTAGTATATCTCTCTTTTTTTTTCAATTCATATTTTTATTGGATTCAGATGCTTTATATCTTTTGAAAAGAGGAAAATAAAAGCTCCTGCCCAAACAAATAAATTCCAAAGCTTGCCATATAAGGCTGGGTTTATAAATGGACTGAAAACTGGCCCAGTTATGATTGCACCCATAATTCATTTCAATTTGGGCCAATTGACTATAATGCTATTCAATACTCAGACAGTCATACTTAGTAATTGGTCTTTATTATTGTGAAATTTTGTCGGCGAAAATTTTCAAGAAATTATTTCGCGCATTAAAAGCTTGGTTTTACGTAGAAAGTAGAAACAATACTAATGAGCCACATTAAAAGCTTGGTTTTAAGAAAAATAGGTTGTATATTTGGTGAACAAAGAAAGAGTTTTCACAAAATTAGTGATGTTTACTAGCCGAAAATCGCTGATTCCGGTCTTAAATTGGCGGTTCAAGGTAAGCAATCTACGGGAGTTCACTAATGACAATATATATAAATATACTAAAATTAAGAATGATAATTAGTGAACTTATTTTCAAGAAAAAAGGTAAGAAGAAAAAGGAACTTAGTAAAAGTTCAAATTAACAAAGAGAGTGTATATGGCCGAAAAATACACGAACTTTACAAAAAAGTTGCAATTTTTACATGAATGTTCAATTAAGCCAAAAAGTACATGAATTTATATTTTTATTGCAATTTTCACATATGTTTGATTTTCGATGAAATTAAAACTTGGTCGACAGTCGAAATTAAGCAAAATATATTAATTTTTGCTTTCTCAGACCTCCAAGCTTCTAAATACTCCTCATCATCAGATGTCAGACCAACATCAGGTGAACTTTCGACAGCCAATTAAGTTCTAATTTAATCGAAAGCCGAATTCAAGTGAAAAATTGCAGCAAAAATATAAATTCATATATATATATATATAGGAGCTCCTCTTTCAATTTCTGCAGCATTTTCAACATAAAATGCCGGGCAACTCCATTGACTTTTACTGGGTTAAAAATCTTAATGAAAGATTTGATCTTATGAAATCAAATTGGAAAAATGATTCTTCTTCATCAGACGAAGAAGATAACATTATTTCCAATAAAGAAGAAGATCAAAATATTAATCAAATAATTTTCAAAGATCTAATCTGGATCTTTCATTAAGATTTTTAACTTCAGATTTTATCTGATTAATTTCTGCTTTTAATTCAGAAATTGTAGGCTCTCTTTCAACTTGATTAGCCTTTTCTAATATTTTTTGATAAGAATATAATTCTCTTTCTTGAGAAATATGATTCTCAAGTTTTGTAATTTTTTGTTCTTGATTAGAACTTGAAGCTAGAACAAGATAATGTTCTATTGCTTTTCTTTTTTCTATAGGGTCTTTTATTTGATCTATTAGATCAAGAATGAAGTTTTCTTCATTAGAAATAACATTGATTTCTAATCCCATAAATTTAATAAGACATACATCACAATCGCAATCTTCATTGCAATTTTGTTGTTCATTTTCTTCAGATTCATATTCTGAAGATTCAGAGGAATTTTCTCTGATAAAATTGACATAAAGATCTTCTTGTTCTTCTTCATTAAGAAGTATATTGCATAGAGCATCTTTTAAATCTCTATCAATATTGAGATTATTAATCTTTTTCTTAACAAAACACTTATTAGCTTTGTGGCCAATTTTTCCACATTTCCAACAAACAGGTTTAATGGCTTCATTTTGTTTATCCTTTTTTATTCGTTTAGGATAACCTTTTCTAACAGATTTTGATTTTAAAGGTTCTTTAGAATAAAATTTTTGTTTATTTTTAAATTTATGTTTTTTCTTTATCCTTTTAGAAAATTGTTGTTCAGATTGTAAACCAATTTGTTCACAAAAATCTCCAATGATATTTTTATTCTCATTCTTTTGTAATTCAAGCTGCCGTTTTAGCTTGATATCATTACAAAGAATGATTCTTTCTGCAGTAATTTCTGCAGATAAATCTCCATAAGTGAGTTTTTCCCACTCAATTTTTTCACTAGAAAATTTTGTTTTTAGTCTATTTGAAACCCTTTCAGCAAAAAGTGGAGGAAGGCCATAAATAATTTTTTCTTTCCAAAAGTTCATACCACAATCATTTCGGGTTAAAACTTTAGACATAAAAACATCTTTATACCATCTAAAGTCAGAAAGAGTAACACATCTAAGATTCATCAGTTGTTTCTGAGATCTGTCTAGTTGTAACTCATTAGTTCCAACAAAATTAGACAGGATAGTATAAATAAGAGTATTTACAACATCAGATTCTTCTTTATTAGAGATAGGATTAGTAATACTGGCACTAGGAATTTTATTCTTAGCTTCTTTTGAGATATAAAAATCCCACCAGCCTTGTAATTGACCAGTAAATCCGGTAATAATTGCTTGAGCAATTTGATAATCTTCATTGCCTTTGATTTTGGCTGCTGATGAATAAATAAGCATTTGTTTAACAATAGTTTTAATCTGATATTCAGATTTTCCATCGATATTCCATTCAGTAATGGCTTCACCACTGAATTGAGCAAAATCCTTATGGTCTTCAATTTGAAGATCAATAGGAGTATTTTTTGTATAAAAAGGTTTAACATTAGCCACTTTAATAATTTTATTAACTTGTAAATCGTCATCAGAAGAATTTTCTTCTTTAGTGATAACCGAAACATGATTATAACTACTTCCAGGTTTATCATGTTTTTCAGTCACACTAATTTTTTGCAGTCTAGTAATTAGACCATCTAAAAAATCATTATCCTTTTTAGAACTTAACAGAAAATTTTCTTTTTTAAGATTAGGAGGAGGTTTAATCATAAGCGTATCTGTATACTTTTCCTTTTTAGGACAAAGCATTTCTTCTATTCTATTGGTTTGATTACCAAGAGAATGTAAAGCAAGATTAGTAAAATTATTTTGCTGAATGATATTATCAAAATCTCCTTTTCCAGATTCGGTTTTAATAGGAGTAGCGAAAATCTCTTTTTCTCCTGTTTTAAGAACAAGAGTAGAAAATGGAGGATGAATTTCCTCAACAGCTTCATCAGTTTCATGAGAATAAATTTTATATTTCTTTTCCAAAACTGATAAAAAACTTTTATTATTAAAATCAGGAAATTCTTTTTCTCTTTGTGGAAAATAAAGATTTTCAAGCCAAGAGAAAAAATCTAATTTTAATCTATGAGTAGTACTCCATTCATCATATCTTCTTGTATAAAGAGATTTTTGGCCTGTAGAAAGAGAATAAAGAAACCATTTTCTCTTTTCACTATTTTTAGTCTTATTAAGACTTTTCTCCACTCTTTTAGAGAAAGAAAGATTATTTTTAATCATAAAGACATTACTGCTATAACCCATATCGGAGAGTGTAGGAGATCCAATATTTCTCCTATAATTTCTACTTTCTGGGACTTCAACCTTGTATTCAGGTTGAGAAACCTGTTCTGGAGTTTTATTAATTCCAGATATACTGACTCTTTCCAAATCAGATAGAGGAACAGAAGAAGTAGAAGCTCTAGAAGTATTTAAAAGTTCTTCATCTAATTTAAGACGAAACCTTCTAGATTTGAACTTGATTTCAACATCACCATCAACATACTGAACGATGCTTTCAAGTTCTCTTTTTTCCTCTTTAACAGGTGGTGCAATATTTTCAAGTTTCCAGACTTCTGGAAGAGACACTTGATTCCATTTTATGGTTTTTGGTACTGCTAAATTTCCTTTGGCAGTATCAGTGATAAAAAGAGTTGTTTCACCATTTCTAGATCTTATTTGATCAGTTTGAATATTAAATCTAGAAATAGTAGTGTTCATTGCTTTATAGCAAATTCTATAAACAAGAACAATGTTTTCAGTACGAGAATCCATTTTAAAACCATCAGTCTTTATATTTAAAGTAAGAGTATCCATAATTGTTGGATCAGATAAAGACACAGGAAAATTTGGAAAACAACTAAAATATATTGGACCATCACAAAGTGAGGATTCAACGATTCCTAATAAAGAATCTTCAAATTGAAGATGCCTTTGGTCTCTGACCATGATTAAGGCACTGACATTTAGCCCTTCTCTAGTTAATGGTTTTAACCCAATTTGAACCATTCCTAGATGTAAAAATTTATAATTTTGAGATTTATGATCTTCAATTAGATCTTTAGAAAGAAGTTTAAAAGAATCAAATCCTCCTATGAGAGGGATTGATTGTTCTATCGTTTTTACGATATAATCACTTCGGAATTCGAAGGTTCCTTGTTTATAAATTTTGGTTTGAGAGACCTTTGGTAATTTCCAATCTTGTAAATTTCTCTCAAAATTTTCAGATAAAACAATTTCTTTATTTTTGTAATTTTTTGAATTATCTGAAGAGGACTTCTTACTAATTTATTCATTGAAGAGTTTTGATTGATACTGTCAAGGATTTATCCTACCTTACCCTTTAGGCTTTACAGGCTTTACGGTACCTGACTTGGAGCAGAGCTCGTGTAGAGCAATCAGAAACTTTCAACTTATAAATTAGATAGAAATTTTCTTTTGAAATATATATATATATATATATATATATATATATATTAACTTAATTAAAAATTCAAGCGAAAATTACGACTTTTTTTCTTCCAAAATTCGTATATTTTTTTGCCATAATCTCTAATTATAATTATAAATACTACTCCTATAATTCAACTCTAAACAATCGATGACTCCGAAGACGATATAGATTATAGACTTACCTCACTCAATTGAAATATAGGCCACAAATTTGTGTTTGAGAAAGTATCATCTGAGGTCACCTCTCTCAACAACGGGCTGCGATCGTCTCCACCTACGCGGGTCCCACGTGAGATAGTGGCTGAGATTAGCTCAGATCTGTCTGCCCAAAACAAGGAATACCTCTGGACCACGCCCCTCTCCGCCACATATTCACTTCTCCCATTTTTTTCTAATCTCCTGTGCTCGCGCCCAATGCACCCCCGCCCTCACCCCCGTCACTTCCACCAATCACATCGCGACGCGAATCCCTCCCCTCGAATCTCATTGGATATTCCCCTTGGCCCGATACCTCCTCACTTCAACATCAAAATTAATTATCTACTAAATCAGTGGTGCAGCGTGCCACGTATCTTGTAGACTGTGTAGCTAATGCTATTTCTCTCCAATCCACAAATTAATTAATTACTCCCTCCGTCCATTAATTCAAGGCCTTCTTTCATTTTTGGGACGTCCACCAACTCAAGGTCTATCCATTTTTAGTAAATTTTTATTTATATTTAATTGGTGGATCCCAAAACAATACACTTTTTCTCCACTTAGCTACTCACTCCGTCCCACTATACTTGGCACACTTGCCTTTTTTGTTTGTCCCACTAGAATTGACATTTTCCTAAAATAGTATGTGGTCCCTACTTTCTCTACTCACATAAAATAAGTGGACCCTACCTACTTTACACTCTTAACCCTTTATTCTTAATCTCCATGCCCAACTCAAAAGTGCCAAGTCCAGTGAGACGGAGGGAGTAATAAACAATACATTAATTGTGGATCCCTTTCTCCACTCAACTAATAAAAATACACTTTTTTTTAAAACTCGTGTTTTGCTCCTTAGGTCATGAATTAGTGGACGGAGGTAGTAATTAATTTAGATTTTCATGAATTGCAATTGCAAAGCGCGATTTTGGTTTGTGAGTAATTTATTTTCTCGAAGTTACCGCGGATATAAGTGGTAGTGTGAGGAGAGAATTACAGCGTGGCAGTCAAAAGTGGATGCCGTGGTAAAAATGGAAATTCCACGCTTTATTTTTCTCTCGCTCCTCGGATACAGACAACAGTTTCTATCTGCATTCAACTGCAGAGAATAAGATCTCCAGCAATATATAGCGGTAGAGAGAGAAAGTAAAAGGAGGGGAGAGAGAGAAAGGAGAGAATTATTGGTCGTGTGGCAACTTCCGTGAAATCGAGTTCCCTCTCACTCAGGTAAAAAATTCGTAATCTCAAACCCTAAACATCACTTCCCCAATCTTACCGAATCTAAAATCTCTTTCGTTTCAATTTTGCTGTTTAATTTTCTCTCTTTGATTTTCTATCGATTGGGGGGAGGGAGAGAGAGAGAGAGAGGTTTCTCTTTTGATTTGCCGTTTGGAGCGTTACTGGAAACGGAGGGGGGATGATTTTGGTTGGATTTAATTCCGATTGTTCTCAATCTTAGTGGAAAATTCTGGTCTCAATTGAGTCAATTCAATGTGATTGAAATCCTGACGGAGCTGATTATTGATTGGAAAATCCGTGATGAGTGCTTGTATGTTTGTGCTGAGCTTTCGTTGAGTTCATCTTATTTTTATGCGTTTTGTATATTTAATCCGTCTTAGACGCCTAATTGTGATTGATAGGATTCTGGTTTCTGCATTGCAGGTCTGCGTGCCTCATTCAGCATTATGACATCTTCCGTTCACAGCCTTTCAGGTAAATTTCAGTGAAGAAATTACTTGCTTTGCTAGTTAATTTTGTTGGTTTATTGGGAAGAATTGCAGTTGTTGATGTTGAAAGCAAGCATACATTAGTAATGGTATATGTTTGTATAGAAAACGGCATCCATAGATTAGTGGTAGGTGAGACCTTTAGAAAACCTTATCTAGCTAGGCAGAGATAGCACTCAGCAGTGTGGTGCTGCATCTCTTCGGATCCTCCGTGTTCGACTTTTTGTAAGCAGGATTGAACTCAGTGTTGCCATTGCTATCACACCTTTACATCTTATTGCCCTCTGTTTTGGAATTTGCAGTGTAGACTCACTTCCTTACTAGTTTTTGTGATATGAATAATTGTCAGATAATAGTGAGGCTGATGAACAACAAAAGCACACAGAGTCATATCTACAGCCGTCGTCTCCTGCAAAAGGGATGTGTCACACTGGTATTGCATCACCAGGAATGCATTATGCATCGCCTGCTCAAGTTGGAGTTGGAAATGTAATGGTATTATATATGGTGTTACTTGTGTTGTGTTATGAGTTTGAGCCTCCTCGTATCTTGCTGAACTTAAGTGTTGCCATCTTAGTCTGAATTGCGGAATCATCTGTTTTTTGTTTCTGTTCTTACACAATGCCTTAGTGTCTGTGCTGCATGACTATCTCGATGAAACTCCCCAGACAATAGTTTCAGGTTTCTCTTCAATCCAAGGCTGATTTTTTGTAGAAAATAACTATATAATCTCCTTGGAATCATCTGTAGATGTCATTTTAGTTAAACCAGCTATATTAACTGCAGAGACTGAATTTACCTATGAGGCTTGATGGTTGATGAATGCTGGTTCAGTGTTTTACTTGAATTTATTAACATTTGCAGGCCCAAACAGCTTACCCATATCCCGACCCGTACTACAGGAGTATATTTGCTCCGTACGAAACCCAGCCTTATCCAGCGCAACCTTATCCTGCGCAGCCTATGGTACTCGCTATGCTCGTCTCCTCGTCCTAATAGAAGTTTCCAAGTGTTCTAAATCAACTTAATTCAGGTACATCTGCAATTGATGGGAATTCAGCAAGCTGGTGTGCCATTGCCATCAGAAGCAGTTGAGGAGCCTGTCTTTGTTAACGCAAAACAATATCACGGCATCTTGCGTCGTCGCCAATCTCGTGCAAAGGCCGAGTCAGAAAATAAACTTTCCAAACCTCGAAAGGTATTAATGAGTTATGTCATCATCGCATTCATTCACATAGCAGCTTGATGTATAACCCCCTTGCCACTCCAGCTATAAGGAGACATTTTGGAACAAGCCTTATCCCAATTAAGTCATTTTTCATAATTGATGAATCCTTGCAGCCATATTTGCATGAATCTCGACATTTGCATGCACTGAGGCGAGCTCGAGGAAACGGGGGACGGTTCCAGAAAAAGAACGACAACCAGAAGAAGAAAGATGTGGAATCTAGCGAGAAATATCACGACAACATCAACCTCAACAGTGAAAAGGATGCCCCAAAGAGTGCCTCCTGAAGATGTAGCTTAAAACGGGTCGAAACATAAGTAGCTCAGTCGAAACTATCTCGTGTGAATTTGGCAGATTCATTAAGATGGTTCATAGATTTTAAGTCATAGTTTCGTATGTGTACATTCAGTTATAGGTTTTTGTAGGGAGTGTTTCAGCAGAATGTGAATTTCAGGTTGCTGTACCAGTTTCGTCTCTTTTTTTCTTTTTGGCTAGCAATGATGCAACTCAAGCTTTCTCTCTCTAGAGGTGTCCATATATTATAAGAATCTATAAAAAAACAAAGTCGTGTATCAAGTTAGCCAATAGCAACCCTACATATAAACAAGAGAGAAACGAGACGGTCCCCTTGGGATGGCCTAGTGGTTGGGGTGGTTGCCTGTTGTCCAAGAGGTCACAGGTTCGAGTACTCTCGGCCACAATAACCACTAGGTCGGGTGTGTGTGTGGTTTGTATTATTTATAATGTAATTTCATCAAAAAAAAAAAAAAAAGAGAAACGAGACGAGCACTGCAAAGCCCTCCTTCTCGCGAAGTGCCGTCTTGTTCCTGAAGAGTGCTTTCAATTGATCGTTCGCCTTCATCAGCCCGTCGTTCTACCTGTCGAGGAAACGACGTTGGAAAGATAAGAGCAGCATCTCACTTTTGAATGTAGCTTCAACCATCACAACTAGCTCATGATCATTTGTTCCTTGCATAGCACTCGTGAGAAAACATTGAAATGGAACCAATAATATATAGCAAAGCTTATATGCACAGAACTTTTCTCATCAAAACATGCCTACTTACATATTTCTCAGAAGCATCAATGCTAAAACCATAAGCCTAATGTGTCGAGCTTATCTATTAATAGCAGAGTAGATTAAAAAAGAAAGCGAGGGAAATATGCATTTCATTTCCAATACTGGTAAGAAAAGTATGAACGAATTCATTCAAAAATACTTCAAATTATCTTTTGCTGTATAAATCCAATCCACACACAAATGCATCTTCACCAATAACACACTGCATTGCATATTCTCTTTATCACATCAATCAAAATCTCTCGAATACGATCCATTTTTTTCTTTTTTTCCCCAAACACAATCTCCCTAATCCCAACCAATAAATAAAACCGACCACCAAATTTAAGCGACGAGCAAGAACCACATTGCATTCAAATAAATGGAATAACCTGAGAGAGAGAGAGAGAGAGAGAGAGAGAGAGAGAGAGAGACGCACTCCGCGGTGAGGGGTGCCGGCGTTGATTCGCTGGATCCAAAGAGAACGCATATCGAGCTTCTTGTTGCGGCGATCACTGTATGAATATTGAAGCGCCTTCTCCTCTCTCTCCCTCACTATTCTTATGCATCTCTATACACAATTTGCATTTCCTTCTCGCTCAATCCCTTCCTCCCCTGGGTTTCTATGGAGGTTTTAGCTCTCTCTCTCTCTCTCATCGCGATTTGCGATGTGTTTATTTGGTTCGCGATTTGCATCGAATTCACGTCACATTTGGGCCTCAACAATAGCGGGCTCAACCATTATTAATTTCCGGTATGGGCCAGCATTATGCAGCCCAAATATTTCCATAAACGGGCTGAGTTAAGCCCAATAAGGAGATAAAATGGCATAAATCATAAAATCAAAACGATTTCCCCCCCTAATATTTAAAAAGAAACTCGTAAAGTAACGTGTCAACTTTATTAATTAAACAATAAACGCTACTAATTTCGTGCCGTAAATATTTCTAGTGAGATTTATTAATTTATGATTAGTGTTGAGGTGTTGACCAAACTGTGAAAGATAATGATAGTGTGTTGCGTGTCTTATTCGAACAAACATGATATGCCAATTATCTCTCAATCAAAACCAAATTCAAAGGGTATAGATAGGGTGCCTCCTTCAAAAATTTCAACTCAATCACAATTACTTCACTTTTGTTTTTTTCTTATAATATGTTATCCACAAATATTCCCAAAGTTTTCTTCTCTTGAAATCATTTCTAGTTTGCCTAAACCTCCCATCCCATGTTATTGTTCTTGGTTTTTGTCTCATTGAAACATGCATTCTTGTCTTCTTCATTCCACCCATTGTACATTGAATAATCATCAAAATTCAAAAACCAATCTATTTGTTGCTACGTGTTGATTGTTAATTTTTAATTTTTTTCATATCTTATTCTATGATTATTTATGTGGTATATATATAGTGACATTAGAGATCCCCCACACGTTTGAAATGTTTTCTTGGTCGTACATGTATTTATTGAATTAAATTTGAATATTTTTTTATTATTAATTTGGTTGCTGTCCCTCCCAAAGACGTCGGCTGCATTTTTATTCTCGAAATTTTTAATTTTAGCAATCAATATTATTTTTCTACGTCAAACTCTGCATTTATGTGTATGACACGCATTTATGAAGTAAGGCTATGAATTGAATAATACAATGAAAAATTTAGTATCCTACCTAACATCTTTTACCAATCTACATTCGATGGTGGATTTAATTCTTTAATATAAGATTGGTACTTGTTCTCATAATCGTACAAAATAGGAAAACATTTAGGGTACCCCCACCCACCCCCCATAATTTAAAATAATATTTTTAAAAAATATATATATATAAAAAAATGGATTAAATAAAGTTTGGCACGAGAAATGCAAGTAGGAGGTGGGAGCTGGGAATGTTGGATGGATTGATAACTTGAAAGAGTAGTCACTCTCAACCATAATATTGGGTTACTTTTTGTTCCATTTATGAGAAGGTTGACAAATAAAATTCATAATCTTTGGTATCACTCATAATGATGGCAAAGTATTATACCATGATTTTCTGCTATTATTATTACTATTACTATAAAGTTTTTTTTTCTTTCTTTTATCCTCTCTCTCAACTCAGCATGAGCCCTCTTTGGCTCTTCACCTTTACAACTCCTATTATTTCAAAAACATGGACCCCACTCTCCTCTGTCCATTCCATGAAATCTAATCTGTATTTCAATATCAATATGTGAGTGTCATATATGTGCATGAGAGAGATAGAGAGAGAGAGATAGAGAGAAGAGAGATGAGCCTATTTCAAGCCCCACCATCCACCTTTCTCCATATTTCTTTAAATTTTCCATGACTTTGCTTCCATTTTACATCTCTCTCTCTCTCTCACACACACACACACACAAAGACACACTTTTGGTGCATGAGAAAAAGGAGAGAAGGAGGCCTTTTGGGCTGCAAGCGACTCACACTTTTGTCTTTAATTTTGCAAAATCACGCAATGGGAACATTAACAAGTGGGCCTGACCCATATGGTGGGCCTCTTCTGCCCCACACACCCAAATATTTTTTTCTTCATTAAACTATTAAATCATATATATATATATATATATATATATATATATATATATAACGTGAATATCATAGTTTATAGACTAGCTATTAATTGGTTATTGGCAAAATATTTTAAATTATTTATAATTTGTAGGAGTGCATTTTATTGCAATACTCAATAGTTCGATGATCCGAAATCTACTTAAAGCACTTTGGATGTGTACTTGCTGGCTGGTTTGGAAGCAAATTTTAGTCGTTTCGAAGGTAAGGTTTGGTATGTTGAAAGTATTGTGTCGAAAGTTAAAGTTCGGAGTTGGAGTTGGAGTTGGTATTGTGAGTTTAAGATTGTTGGGAGTGTTTGTAGTTTTGATGACTGGTGCTCTTCGGGTTTACTTACTAAACTGATGTAGCTGTTTTCTTTTTGGCATCACTGGTACCCTAATGAAATTTTTTTCTTATCCAAAAAAAGTTCGATGATTTGATTTCCAGTTATATGTCCATAATGTTATATCAACGCCCTTACGTGGTAGATTTTATAACTGAGCTCCAATTAAATTTTCTTCTTTTTTCTCATAATTTTTTAAAAAATATAATATATGCTCTTTGTTAAATTTTAATATGGAAAATACTAGTATTGGAGTATTTTTGTAATACCAAGATTGAAGAAATGATTACTATACTAATTATACAGAAATTAAAAACAAGATCTTAGAACACCAAACGCGACAATTATAATTTATTCGTTGTGATACTTCAGTTAAGTAAATAATGTATATATACACATTATAATTAAAAAAACACAAATTTTACTGTCCACATTCATCATGAGCTTGGATATGTAGGGAGACAAGAAGATACAAATTGCCTTGTCCATTTTTTTCCCCCTTTTATCTTTTAATGGATTAATTAATCATTATAGAAGTGATAGTGAAACAAGCAATGTGTACATATATAAATATATAATCGAGTCGCCGACATAAAATCTAATTCTTCAAAAGTTTATTTTCTTTCGGATTGCAAAAAAAAAAAAAGCTCTCGAATTCTATATCTTATTACACCATTTTTGCATGGTAATTATATTTCCAACAAAGAAGACATTATCCATTAATGTCAATTATAAGTCTCGTTAAATCACCCATAATATATACTCCCTCCCTCCGTTTTTTATTAAGTGTCCACAGTCGTCAAAATACACATACCAATAAAATAAGATATTTTACATTTGTAACCTTAGTAATTGTCATAATAAATGCATATATACAACTAATTACAAGTATTAAATAAGGATAAAATAGGACAAATGCCATAAATATACTCTCAAATTTTGAAATGGGACACTTATTAAGAAACAAAAAAATGAGCTAAATAGAACACTTATAAAAAAACGGAGGGAGTATACTATTTTTAATTTCTACATTACTTTGGATGCTTTTGAAAATGTGAAACACTTTATTCAAAATGTCAACCTTGTGAAAAATCTAAAGGTCAATTGCTTTTTCTTACCTCTTAGGATTCTTTCGAGTGAAGGCACAATACAAATATATGTGTGGTGGTGGCAAACATTTTCGAGTATTGCAAAATTTAATGGTGGTTGGCGGTCGACTTTCACTATGAAAAAAACTTGAATAGCCAAACACTACATTAACTCTTTAAAAGAAATATATAATTAATAAATCACTACTTTTATTAAAGTGCTAATCAAGCTTTCTAATTTTATCATACCTGGTAAAAAGGGGTGTCATCTTCAAGCCTCCTAAATCACATCATTTCACACGATTTTAAAACCCCACCTCATTTTCAAGTTTCAACTTTTCCTATTATATTGCTAATTAAGGTTTATCCATGAAAGACCAAATTATTATATTTCTTAAAGGGTCGTTACTGTTTAAATACACAACTTTTCTTCAATTTCGAATTTTTATATGAATTTTTAATTTTTTTTAATTAAAATACATGAACTTTAATATTTACTTGATTTTTAACATCGATCCTAATTTCCTCTAAATTGAATGTAAGCTGGCATATCTGAAAGATGATTATGGCTCGTGGAGAACAGGTACGACGTCGTACTGAATTGTCGTCGATGAATCCTAATCATCTTTCAGATATGTCACCTCGTATTCAATTTAAAGGAAATGAGATCAATGTTAAAAATCGAGTAAATAAGAAAAATTCATTCATATATTTTAATAAATAATTGAATTTTGTTGTTAAAATTCGAAATTTCTTAAAAGAATAACATGTTGTATAATTTGAGTCATGTATATTACTCATAAGTTTACTCGATTATGATGATAATTTTGAATTTATATATTTTAATAACTACGTTGTTTATTTCCCTGTATATTTATTAATTTAAAGTAAATAGTGAACTATAATTCATGTGATCGTGGTCCCTTTTTTTTTATTTTTATCTTGATTATTAATTTTCAAAATTTTAGTTGAATAACAACCCTAATATCGAAGCCAATGGACGTAGCTTAGTAGCATAATCATTGCTAAGTAACCATGAAACTGCCTATTATATATCTATTCCACTGTTTAATGCAATCACATGCTTTTATATCTTCCCTTAATTTCCTATTGTTTTCGTTTAAAGTTGGCTCAATTAATTTCGATTTACTAATCTATAGAACCCGTCACTCCAATTTTTATTATCATAAATGATTAATTAATTAACAAATTTAGAAAATACGCAGGGCCCACCTCACTGACCTGTCTTTCTTTTAATTACTTAATGTTTTTTTATAAGCTTTTAATTACTTAATGTTATTATAATAACAACATGCCCCAACTTTTGTGATTTTATATAATTTGGCCCCTATACTTTTTCTAATTTTTTAAAAAACATTTGCCGTCTAACTTTTGTTAGAAGCTCTATGGCCCTCATCCTAATCATGAAAAAATTGTCAACGTGTCGCCTTAGTAAAATAAATAAATTCAAAATACATTTACATGTAACAAGATACTTATATGATTGTATACCATAAGTTAATTTTTTCATTATATTTACATCATACATAAATCTATACTTCACGTAGATGATATCATGGCATTATTTTCCTCTTTTTGAGTTAAGCCTAGTGAATAAAAATTACTGGTTAAGGAGAATAATCAAATTTAATTGGAAACAAAATATTGGAAATTAAAGTAAAGGCGGATTGCATTTAGTTAAAAATAAAATAACAAGACAAAAAGAGAGTTTTAGCTTCAGAATAACTTTGGAGCTCAACTTCGCACTAATCTTGGAGCTATGCTCCGCATCAACCTTGTCGATGAGCCTTGTCAAACATCAATCTTGACGATCAGTCCTGTTAACCGCCATAATTAACGATCAATTCCGTCAATTTTGATAGTCTGTTTTTAGACACAAAAAATATTGTAACGAGATTTGGACTAAGTTGTCATA
Organism: Salvia miltiorrhiza; assembly: GCF_028751815.1. Lineage (NCBI taxonomy): Eukaryota > Viridiplantae > Streptophyta > Magnoliopsida > Lamiales > Lamiaceae > Salvia > Salvia miltiorrhiza. The sequence continues at coordinate 2,976,633 of NC_080391.1, forward strand.
TGATCAATAAATTTTAGTACTAAATTTAATTTGTAACCTATCAATTGTAGATTATTCATCATTCACCAATTAAAAATAAAACTCTCTATTTCAATGCATTTCCGAATTCATTTCAATTATAATGTTGAGATACAAATCCAAGTCAATCATACTTGAATCCAACACACTCATGAATAATAACTACGAGTCATATTCCAATTTTATAGGGGCAATCGAAAGCATTTGACATGAATCTTATAGGAGGAATCGACCAATTAGAATACTTATAATTAGGAGAATTTAAGGTTATAAATTCAAAATTTGTACATGTGTTAGTGCTTCAAGGGTCCCATTTCCAGCTAAAAAATTAGTGCATGAAAACGTAATAATGATATCATGTTTATGGAAGCATGCTGGGACATCAATAATTAATTCGTATGTATTTCCTTTATTTAATTAATAGTATGCAATATATACTAAAGAATATACACATGCACACAAACAAACATATCTGATATCGCAACTACTTGTATAATTTTCCAATATTACAATCTAGTTTCTTTGGTAGAGAATGCATCGAAACATACTTTTTTTTTCTTCAATATAGTCCCTCTTAATATTTGAATTTTGGAATAAATATACAAAATTTTAATTTCCTAATCTTTCTCCAATTTAAAATCCTCCTAAATTTAAAATTCGCAATTCAATATGAAAATAAAGGTTTCCATCGCAATTCAACATTAATCCACGATGACATAAAAATAAAATTTCAATTTTGCTCACAACCTTTAAATTTGAAATTAAATACACTAAATTTTGAACTATTACAACTTATTTTCATTTTTCTTTTGAATTTATGTTTGATTGCGACTTGCAAGGGAAAACTTTATTTTCATATTGAATTGCGGAGTTCATTAAGTGCATTATACGTACGAGTAATTAACTTTTTGTGTTAGGCTGTAGTATCAATTTTTTATAAAAAGAAATTAGCTAGGGAAATTTTAAATCAGGGAAAAAAATCAGAAAAAATTAAAACATTAAAACATTGAGTATTTTATTTCAAATTTCAAAAGTTTTGTGTAAAATCAGAATTTGTTCAAACTTTGTGTATCTTACCACAAGTTTCCCTTATTTAAAATAACACTACTTTTTAGTTTGTGCAATATATCAAGTATGTATTTTATAAGCGTGCAAAAAAAGAAAGTCTATTCATGACTCATGAGAAGATAGATACTTGACATGAAGTGTAACTTTCTAGAACTAGAAAAGTATAGTAGAGATTCTTTGTTAATTACTATATTGGATCTTGAATTATTTAAATATTTTTCGGAATAATCAAATACTATAAAAATAATAATCATAAAATTACGGTGTGCATTTATTTATTATACCTCGTTTTTCATGGGTTGAAGCATGTGGGCCTGTCAGGCCCATGTAGCTTTTCCAATGCCCGCTATATTGGCCCACCTTCAGATCCAACTCGGTATAATAACCGGGTATTCGGGTTGATCCACCCAAAGCTAGTTTTATTAGATTTCAATTTCATCACCATGTATTAATACATGATAGTTTTGTGTCACACCATTTTATCTTGAGATTAATTAAAGCGAAAAAAGGATATACCCATTCTATAATACAAAATTCAAAAAAATACTCATTTTATATAAAATATATTCCTTCCGCGTCACAAATAATTTTGTAAAAAGAATGACACGGATTTTAAGACGAAAAAGAAAAAAACATGAAAACAAGGGAAATAAGGTATTGAGAGTGATGAAAAGATGAAAAATAAAGGTAAATATGGTATTATTAGTGCTGAGATATAATCCACAAATAAAAGAAATGAATAGTTTTTTTGGAACGAATCAAAAAGGAAAGTTTCGAAGTTATTTATGACTTTTTCTATGTCGAACAATAGCTTATTTTGCACTGATGCTTGATTGGGCGACTTGCAATAGTCGAGTATGTCAAGCCATTTTTAAGAATGCTCGGCCACTAATTGTCGATTGCTTGACTCGCAGTGGTCGAGCACATCGAGTATTAGTATATTTACCAGTAATTCAACTCGCTGAGATCGAGCATGTCGAGCATTAAAGTATTTACCACAAATACACTAATGCTCATCATATTCCTAGTGGTCGATCACATCAAGCAAAGTTCGTGATTTTAGTAAGGACAATTTTATTCTTTCAAGTTCAAAATGAGTAGTTTTTATATTTTTCTTTTATAATGAGTATGTTTTATTTTTTACTGTTGGCAATAAGTAAAACTAACTATTAACCTTTGATTAAAATTCACATTTAATGATATATTTGTAATTTTATTGATCTTTGTTTTAAATATAATAGTATGACTATGTGTTTGGATTTGGATATCGACCTGTTGTACATTGATGCAATTTCACACATATTTTTTGTGAATAACACAACATATTAGGAGTAAAAGTAACGTATACATTATTTTCGTGTAATGCAAGTACAATAAAGCAATCTAAATTGTACTCTCTTCGTTCTATTGATAATAACCCATTTTTTTTTTAATCTGTCGCATTGATAATGGCTTATTCCATAAAAGGAAACCGCCTTCACTCACAGAAGTTGTGGTCTCTAGCATTTTATATCATTTTTTTTCTTAATAATAGTACCCAAAAGTAATGAATCATTACCAATGGGATGAAGAGAGTAATATTTATTACCTAAAATGTAGTATTACACAAGTACAATTCATATCTTAGTTAATAAAATGATTTGAAATAGGTGATGTATTCATGAAATGATACCATTAAAAAGCTAATGTGTAAGATAAAATGCACAATATGAATATACCTCTTACTCACACGTGAGTACATGTGTTTTGTACTTTTTGGACAATAAATATTGCACTTAGTTCACGCGTAGCATAAATTAAATTATTTTTAATGCTTACTTAATACTCATATGAATTCCTTAAAGAAAAAATATATTCTTTAGTGACCTATATATATATATATATATATATATATTGATTTACAAAGAGAAAATTAACAATGATTTATCATTTCCTTTGAGGTAGGCTAGTTCAAGCAATAAAATTAAGATATTAAATTGTCTATTAACAATATGTGAATTGTATTTTCATTTATTTGATTATTTAGTTTAGTTTATATTAGTTTGGTTGCTTGATTTGTGATTTGATTGGTTATATAATCTAGTTTCTATTCCCTCCGTCCCAACTATAACGAGACTCTTTTTTTGACACGAGAATCAAGAAAAATATATTTTGTGTGCAAATAAAAAATAAAATTGTGAATAAAGAGTAAAACTTTCGCCAAATAAGGAAATGTCTCAAGATAAGTGTGACACTCAAAATAAAAAGAGTATCAATATTAATTTGATTATTTAATTATTAATTATTAATTATTAATAACTGATCACTCTATTGTAATATATATTTAGTTTTATGATATGGCACGTATCTTGTGTATTTAAAATCAATACTAATAGAAAAAGAGCCTAAGACATGAATGCTTATTTTATCCTTGTTATATATTTATTATTATATTTATAAAATATAAATCTATTTTGATATACATTTATTTGTCACCCAAATCTATAAAGAATATTTTATATCTATAGCTATTGATAAGGCTTATAAATTAATATATCCATCCAATAAATTATCTAATAAAAATAATGAACTACTAGTATATTTTTTTAAATAATAGATTATCAATTAAAATAACATTAATTACACGTAACAACGTACGTTCTTTTTGCTAGTAAAAATAAAATACCACTAAATTACAAGACAAAATTATTTTAAAAATACACACACATACACATACACATACACACAAATGCATGTGAAATACATCATACCACATGCATGCAGCATCCATCAACCATGCCCCACATTCATACCCCATTCTTCCTCACCATACAAAAGGGGAGAGAGAATGGAGAGAGAGAGGTTGTGTTCACTTTATTTGAATTACTAATATTTTGCCCCAAGAGAGGAAGCTACAGGTTTAACAGCTACAAGCTCTATTTGTCTAAAAATGGGCCTGCCAGTCTGCTTCCAATAAAGGTATCCCTTCTGCCTTCTATTTACTATCTTCAATCTTTTCACTGTTTTGTGTTTCTTTAATACTTCCATGTTTGTACACTTTTTTTTTTCACCCAATTTCCATTAAATGTCAATACCCTTTGGTAACAACAACTGCCAAATAAAATCATTGTATGGCATCTCACTTGCTTGCATTCAACGTGTTTGATAATATGAGTCACCCAGCTTTTCAATTTCAGACTAAAGAAAAATCTGGGCTTTCCGAAACGAATTGAACCCCTTTTGCCTCTCCAACTAATCGTTTCTCAAGAATTTGGTCAAGTGTGATGAAAATTATTGGCGTATTTTGCAATTGGAATTAGTTTATCCTTTTTTTTTGTTTTTTTGTTTTTGGCCATTTTCTGATTTCCCTCTCTTTCTTTTTTCTGTGGGTTGGTTTTGTGACTTTATCTCCCCTCTCTCTTATCTCACTGTATATAGTACTCTCTCTCTCCACATTTCACTTTCTATGAATTTCTCGAGATTGGGGTCTTAGATAAAAACCAGGGGACCTCTGTTCCAATAAACAACACTACCTCAACACCAGTCCTTCTCCTGCCCTGCTCTCCTCTATATCTCTCCCCCCCTCTCTCTCATTGAGGTGAGGAAAGAGAAAGATAATACTCTCTCCACTTCACAAAAAAGGAGAAACCAACGACACAAAAACTACAATCTTGATGAGTGAGAGAGTAGGCTCTCTGTGTGAAGAGAGCCTGCCTGTTCATGCAACCATCTAAACCGCCATTATTCTTCTTCCAACAAACAAAAGATTCAGTCTTTCTGTGGGGGGTGTTGAATGGCGCTTTCTATGCACAGGGATAGTAACAGCAGCGGTAGTAGCAAGCAGCAGCAGCAAATGGATGCGAGTAAGTATGTGAGGTACACGCCGGAGCAAGTTGATGCCCTCGAGAGGGTCTATGCTGAATGCCCGAAGCCTAGCTCTTTGAGGAGGCAGCAGCTCATTAGGGAGTGCCCCATTCTTTCTAACATTGAACCTAAACAAATCAAAGTCTGGTTCCAGAACCGCAGGTACACATGTTTCTGAAGGCTGTTGGGACTTTATGAGTTTGAAGTTTTTAAGGATTTGGAAAGTTCTGTGGGTTTTCATCATTGGGGTGCTTCTTGAATGATGTGGTTATTGTTTGTTTATCCTCTTCAATTTGGATTTAGTGTTTTGGGAAAGAAACTGGTGAATGAGAGTTGCTATCTGTTTCTGATATATGTTTTTTGTACATGTTTTCTTCTTCTCTTAAGCAAGAAAACATTTTTCCTTTTTCTACTCTTATGGTTGTTCTCAGTTTTTTGTATTTAGAATAGAGGGTAGGAATCCGGAGCTGCTCCGAACCTAAATGTTTGCTCAGTTATTCTCCCCAAAAAATGCCGGTTTTTTAATTTAGTTTTGGACGTCTAAATGGGAAGGAAAACAAAATAACTTAGTATTCTGTACATGGTTCATTAGGAAAAAATGAGGGCTCGTACTAGTCTTTGCACTAATTGAATTCGGAGGTGAAATTCGATTTCTTGCTCGCCTAAGAACTTTTACACGGCGGAGAAATCTCTGATTTTTCATGGAATCGGTGTCTGAAATTTGTGCCATTTGTTGAGATCTTAGTGCTCAGTCAATATGTTTCAGATGCCCCTTCATCATTTTTAGAGTCCTGTCCCTTTCCTTGTAGATCTTAATTTTAATGTGTATACAATAAATGTCCATCAGATCTTTCACCGGGGTTGAACACAACTGAGTTTTCTAGTTGGTAGTCATCATTAAGAAGTTTACTTTTCAGGTTTTTGCTTTAATTGTTTTTCTACGACTTTCCAACATTAACTGTTTTAGGTTTTCGAGGGCACTTGTTGTAAGATGTAATTAGTGTTGTGAACCTGTAAATGTTCGTTCTTTTTTGAATTTTCTGTAGATGGAGTACAGAGTTGTTTTGTTTTGGTCCTGTCTGACTGCTCTGTCCATTATTTATGATACATTTATGAATAAACTCTACCAATTAGATTATTTGTACTTTTTCTTTTTGTTATTCATCAGCCTCTCTCTTATGTGTGGGATTTTGAAAGATCCTGTTTGCAATGCATTAACACAATGAACAACTGCTTTGTTTTATGTTTTGTAGATGCAGGGAGAAACAGAGGAAAGAAGCATCTCGTCTCCAGACTGTTAATAGGAAGCTGACTGCCATGAACAAGCTGCTGATGGAAGAGAATGACCGCCTTCAGAAGCAGGTCTCGCATCTGGTTTATGAAAATGGTTACATGCGTCAGCAGTTGCACACTGTAAGTTTGTAATATTTTGTTTGGCTTATGTTACATTTGAATAATATAATCTTAAGCAGCTGGCTTTGTGTCTTGTCATTATGTTACTTAGAACTGATCTTACTTGTGTTCTAGCAGGTCAGTTCGACCACCGATACTAGCTGTGACTCGGTGGTTATGAGTGGTCAGCAACAACAGCAAAACCCAACTCCTCAGCATCCTCAGAGGGATACTAATACCCCAGCTGGGTAATTAAACTTAATGCTGTCTTAGTAATTTGAATGTTTTAGGTTTCATATGTTTTGGTGGCCCGATAAGTTTTAACAGATTTGGCTTCTTTATTTTGTTAATGTGTTTTCGAATTTTGTCGTCTCAGTCTTCTCGCAATTGCTGAGGAGACCCTGGCAGAGTTCCTTGGTAAGGCTACCGGAACTGCTGTCGACTGGGTACAGATGATTGGGATGAAGGTAAATGATTCTTAATGCCTAGGTTCATCTTCTATATTTTGGCTGTAGGTTGTAACCTGTCTTATTTGATGTGTGCAGCCTGGTCCGGATTCTATTGGCATCGTCGCTGTTTCCCGCAATTGTAGTGGGGTAGCAGCACGAGCCTGTGGCCTCGTGAGTCTTGAACCCACGAAGGTATTATCAAACTTTTCTCACTTTGTCCACCATCTGCGGCAAGGTTTTTCCCCATTCAAAATTCTACTTTGACTAACTTGCCTTCACAGGTCGCTGAAATTCTCAAAGATCGTCTCTCTTGGTTCCGTGACTGCCGTTGCCTTGATGTAGCAAGTGCAATTCCCACAGGAAACGGAGGGACTATAGAGCTTGTATATATGCAGGTACAATTGTTGTGATGGAATTCTGTAAACTGTTCTATGCAGCTTTGGACTTGGGCAGTTTATATAACTTAACAGCTCTGAAAAAGGTCTGAGAAAGCCACTCTCTTCCTTAGGTATATGCACCAACAACATTGGCATCTGCTCGTGATTTTTGGACGCTAAGATATATTACTAGCTTGGAAGATGGCAGTCTAGTGGTAACTAATCCTAGCACTTATCTATTTTCTGTACTTTCGGATTGATTTTCTCATCAAACCAGGACAAGTAGTAAGTGAGAGGTGTCTCCTTTATTGCCAGCAGCAGGTGTCTCCTTTATTGACAGAATATTCCTTTTTGGCAGATTTGTGAGAGGTCATTAACATCAACCACTGGTGGTCCAGCTGGGCCTCCTGCTACTTGCTTTGTCAGAGCTGAAATGCTTCCAAGTGGGTACCTGATCCGACCATGTGAGGGTGGTGGATCAATTATCCACATTGTCGATCACATTGACTTTGATGTAAGAACTCATCCAACAATGTTTAGTGGTCTTTCAACCAGCTCTTCCAATGCATTTCAACTTGTTACATGTTTGTTGGTCATCATTCAACTGGTCCCATGTGTCATGGGCCTTATTCTGTAACAGGCTTGCAGTGTTCCGGAAGTTTTGAGGCCTCTTTACGAATCTTCCAAAATTCTGGCACAGAAGATGACTATGGCTGTGAGTGTTATCTGCCTCGCATTGTTTTGCCTTTGCAGGTGCACGTCTTCTATTACATAGCTAATTAACCGCCTTGTATGTTAGGCTTTGCGTCACATAAGACAAATAGCTCAAGAAACCAACGGAGAAGTCCAGTACTCAGGAGGTCGCCAACCTGCTGTTCTCAGGGCATTAAGTCAAAGGTTATGCAGGTGAGTGAAAATTTCCGCTATTATCTTATATATATCTGCCTTACCTTGCACTGACAGCTATTAATGCATTTGCATGGTCTCGTGTCATTTTCATACAATCACTCTTCTGATGCTGCATGCTTTTGGTGATTGACCTTTAGGGGATTCAATGATGCTGTCAATGGATTTGTTGATGATGGTTGGTCGATAATGAGCAGCGATGGAGCGGAAGATGTAACCATTGCTATCAACTCGTCTCCAAGCAAATTTCTTGGTTCTCAATATAACAATTTGTCATTGCTCCCAACGTTTGGGGGAGTCCTCTGCGCACGGGCATCAATGCTTCTCCAGGTTAGTTTCTTCGTTACTATACTGATGATGAAATGATGTAATCACCACCAACATTTCGTTCCCATTGTCATCGTGACCTCTTTTCTACATTATAGCTTACTATTACACTCTGGATAGATAGTTTCAATAGCATCTCTAAATTATATTCTTTGCAGAATGTGCCCCCTGCTTTGCTTGTTCGCTTCCTGAGGGAGCATCGTTCAGAGTGGGCTGATTATGGCGTTGATGTGTACTCCGCTGCTTCTCTTAAAGCTAGTCCTTATGCAGTTCCTTGTTCTAAGCCTGGTGGGTTTCCTAGTAGTCAAGTCATTTTACCTCTGGCACAAACAGTGGAACATGAAGAGGTACCCTTTATTTGCTGATTGATTCCCTTGTTGGTCTAATTTATTTCTTGATGAGAATTCATGAAATTATTGGTTTCAAATTGTAGTTTCTGGAGGTGGTTCGTTTGGAGGGTCATGCATTCTCCCCAGAAGACATAGCTTTGTCGAGAGACATGTACTTGCTGCAGGTCTGAAAATCGCAAAACAGATTCATAGACATCATTTAGAGAGAGGTGCTTACTGTGGTGTTCATTCATCTCTTCAATGTAAACGTTTCGTTGATGCAGTTATGCAGCGGGATTGATGAGACGACTACTGGTGCTTGCGCTCAGCTTGTTTTTGCGCCAATTGATGAATCATTTGGTGATGATGCTCCTTTGCTGCCATCTGGTTTCCGCGTCATTCCATTGGAACCTAAATCAGTTGGGTGCTATTCCGTGATAGCTTCTCTCTGTCGATTGGCATTCTAATGTTTGGTTAAATTCTACAAACTCGTTATACTTATTTATTATCCTGTCATCTTTATGATACAGGATGGTCCTGCAGCAACTCGAACACTGGACTTGGCTTCAGCCCTCGACGTAGGACATGGTGGGGCTCGCTCAGCTGGTGAAGCTGATACGAGCAGTCAGAACCTTAGGTCCGTTCTAACCATTGCGTTCCAGTTCACTTTTGAGAATCACTATCAAGAAAACGTTGCTGCTATGGCCCGTCAGTATGTACGAAGCATTGTGGCCTCAGTTCAAAGAGTGGCCATGGCCATTGCCCCGTCTCAACTCAGCTCGCATATGGTACCAAAGCCTCTTCCAGGTTCACCAGAGGCCGTGACGTTGGCACAATGGATATGCAGGAGCTATAGGTATCTTTTAATCTCTTCATTAACATATACTTATCTCTGGATAGTTAGTAGTGCCACGAGGAACGAGCTCTTTTGTTCAAACTTGCTACGTGTAGTATAATCTTCGTATTTGATAATCTTTCTTCCTTATTTCTCAGTGTGCACACCGGTGGGGAACTCCTTCAGGCGGACTCACCAGCAGGCGATGCCGTTCTTAAACAACTTTGGCACCACAGCGATGCAATCATGTGCTGCACTGTTAAGATGAATGTTAGTTTTTCTTCCTTTCATATATATTTAGAACTTTGTATTCATCTCTATTTTGTTATAAAAAAATCCGACTACCAATATTTGCAGGCGTCCGCAGTTTTCACATTCGCAAACCAGGCAGGGCTCGACATGCTGGAGACGACCCTGGTCGCCCTTCAGGACATAATGCTGGAGAAGATTCTAGACGAAGCCGGTCGAAAAATTCTCCTCTCGGAGTTCTCCAAGATCATGCAGCAGGTAAAGCTAGTGCCCAATGACTGGTTTATTCGTTCTGTAACAGCTCGATTTACTTATCATCGTCGTCGTTCTTCTTTAGGGTTTCGCCTATCTGCCAGCCGGAGTTTGCGTCTCGAGCATGGGCAGGCCCGTCTCGTACGAGCAAGCTGTCGCGTGGAAGGTCCTCGACGATGAAGATGCCAATCACTGCCTAGCTTTCATGTTCATGAACTGGTCTTTTGTGTAAAGGAATAGAGTCAACTCAACCTAAGATATTGACATTGCACTAGTTGCACCAGCTGCTAAGTTATTTGTACCTTTTGATTTTGCCTCAACTTCTTCATGACATAATGTTGAGAGGGATTATGAACTCATGAGATGCCTACTATTATGTTCTATGAAGCAAGGTACTTGTTTATCTTTCTAAATCTTTTTTTTTATTAGTAAAAAGCAGTTTCTAACATGCTAGAATTTATTTATAGATGTAGTTGTATTTGGTTTTGGTATGAATGAAACTTATCTAATTTGATCAGTGCAAAATGGCATTTATGGTGTTCGATTTTGTGTTTTCATGATCTCTAAAATTTTATATTGCCCATCGCATCAAGACACAAAATCAGCAGAATTCTTTTAGTATTATTATTTGTGTTTAGTTGCTTGTGATTGAATTGTTTGAGATTATCTGAAATTAAAATTAGCTCGGAATTAATTTGTCATAAAGTATGGATCAAGACTAATTAATTTTTAGTGATATTGTCTCAAGATTAAATATTATTTCCTCCGGCTACTAAAATGAGTTTTTTTATATCATTACATCATACCTTTTCTTTTAAACTCCTTCAGGTATTCTAATGGAGGGTGACACGGGTTTTAAGAAATTTAGTAAGTGAAGAAATTGGCTCTCAAATTAGGAAAAGTACAAAAATTAATTAAATTATTAAGTGAAGAAAAAGACCCATAAATTAGTACTACTAAAAATAGATTATGATAAATGTTTTGTGGGACAGATCAAAATGTCAAATTAGGATATGTATTTAGTTATAGAGGTAGTTTTATTTTATTTTTTTAATTAATAATATACTTTTATTTTATTTTATTTATATTAATACTATCTCTATAAATTATGCCTTTATTTTATTTACACTAATTTTATTAAAATTCATGTCCACTTTCAATCGGAATTTTTTTAATATTTTTTTTGGTAGACGGAAGGAAGGATTAAGAAAATTCCTATAAATTGTATGTAGAGAATATTGTATTATTATTAATAGAAAAAATTAGAAGGATGTGACGCAAAATCTAGAGAATGATATCGGTGGGTACTACTACTATTAAGTGATGATTTGGTTGGTTGAAAATTGAAATTGAAATTGGAAAAAAGGCATATGAGTTTTGAAAGCAACAGGTGCAGTGAAAAAGGAATGGGGGTCAAGGTCAAATGCATGGACCCACATAAGTAAACATTGTCTCGTGAAGTCACCTCCACAGTGTGTGTGTGTGTGTGTGTGTGAACCACCCAACAGAATATCTTCAGATTGGTCCCCCACCCCCCACCCCCACGCCACCCCAACCCACTAATATAAGTACATCAATTTTAACCGAGTTTGAGATGTCTATAAAGTATAAACTCATAAATTTTAAACAAGTTTAAATATGAAAAATGCTTAATGAATAAGTTTAAACGGTGGAGTTTGAACTCTAGACTTTACTATTTACAGATAAAAATTTGCACCGATTAATATTCTCTTGCGGTCATTGTCAGTGCTACTTATGTTATGTGGCCTTATCAGTGAACCATTAAATTTTCGTAAAACTGTTATGCACTGTACTCATATTTAAATCTTATATATACATTTAAATCTTATATATGCGTAATTGATTTCACAATTGAGGGCAATTTCGTAGTTAAAATAAAATAGAAAATTTATTTGTAAACTATATATATATATATATATATATTTTATTTTTCTTTTCTTTATTTTCTTATTTTTTGTTTTATTTATTTCTAAATTTACGAAATTCTACTAATTATAAAATATTTAATAAGCATATCAAATTAAAGATCATGACAAGAGCTTTAATATGATAAGTATATTTTAAGTAAATAATTGATTTAAAATATAAAATTTACATTTATTTAAAGATTAAAATATTAAAAAAAATCTCTTTACTCTCTCTTCTTTTTTTAATACATCTATTTTTTAAAATTATTTTTATTGTTCTTTTAACTTATTTTACCTTTTCAAAATACCAATTTTATTATTATGAATTTTTCTTTGTTTTTTCAATATTCAATTGAAACTATTAAATTAAAGTAATTTTTATTATATTAATAAATATAAAATTATTTCATATGCATTAGATCGAGTGCAAATACTACTCATTTCGTCTCATTAATTTTGAGCACGAAAATTAAGAAATGTGTAAAAAGTAAATAAGGTGGGTTGATGAAAATTATTTAAATATTAAGTATAAAGAGAGAATATATTATCAAAAAAGAAATGAGACGTTTGTAATAAAGCTTCTCATTATAAAAAGTGAGACATTTGTAATGAAACATAGATAATAGTTTTTTTTAATTAACGAGGAACGTACTAGTGAAGAGTATCAAGCAATCACAAGTGAAAATCTTTTGCTCTTAAAAAAAAAAAATGAAATCATTTGATTGTATAGTTAGACAAATTTTGTAGGCATAAATTCCTAAAAAGCCCACAGGCTTTGTCTGATTTGTTAATTAACAAATCTAGCCTCTAACATTGCTCTCAAAAAAAAAAAAAAAAAAAAAATCTAGCCTCTAACGTCCATCAACGTCTTTTCAAATCTCAATCTCAATTAATTCCACCATTTATGTGCACGTTAATGGATTCCTATTAAAGTTTATCAGATTTAGCATCCAATATTTCCAATATTTCACTAATATTTTGCTAGTATTTTTTCAAATTAAAATTTATTGTAATGAATTATAATTTTAAAAATGATGTTTAAAAAAATTATAATTAATAAAATTGAAATCAAATACTTCCTCCGTCCCATGAAGCATGACCTAATTCTTTTCGGTACGAGAATTGAGAAATTGATATTTTGTGTGTTAAGTGTGGTAGGTGAAAAAGTGAAAATGTGAATAAATGGTAATTTTTTTACTATTTTTAGAAACAGGTCAAGCTTCGTAGGACAAACCAAAAAGGAAACTGGGTCATGCTTCATGGGACGGAGGGAGTACCATAAAAAAATGATTACATTTCCATAATCTATGATATATTAAAATGCCAACTTTCTATTTGAAATCAATTTTAAAATTAAGCCGCAATTTTGTAATTCTAATAAAATTGAAGGTTTATGTAAACTATATTTTTTCTTTTTATTTCTTTTTCTTTATCGTCTTATTTTTTTTTTTTTTTTTTCTAAAACTGTGAAATTTAATTAATTATAAAATATTTAATATCCATATCAAATTAAAGATCACGATAAGAGCTTTAATTTGATATATTTATTTATAAATTAAAATAAAAAAATTCTCTCTCGTCTCTTGTCTTTTTTTGAATAAATGTATTGAACGTTATTAAAAAAATAATTATATTATTAAAAAATATTTCCAGTAGACTAGTTAAACTAAAACATCAAAAACTGAAATTAAAGAAAGACACGAAAAAATATTCAAAATATTGAAAGTTGCAGATAACCAAACACCAAAAAGTGAGAAATTGGATCTCAAGTGTCATTTCCTACTATTTCAACTTAAACTTGCAACCAATTTCCAATAAAAATATGAACATGATGAGTTTGAATTTCAAAATTCTTTTCAAGCCGTGTGATATAGATTTTGTGAGGGTGGGCATGTAATAAGATTATAAGAGTAATGAAATCCTCGGAGAATAATTATGATAATTTTTATTTATTAAAAGAATAAATATTGTTATCGTTACCTCATTATAAACTATGGAAAGCAATATTCGTTACTAATCTAATGCATTTCAAGAAATTGAAAATTTTCAGTTCTTATAAAATTTGAACTCATATGATACATTTATTGTATAACTTTAATAGTATGACTAAGAATGATTCTCATTCTCGTAATAATTAAGGATTTTTGTTTCAACAATTTCCTATGTACATACTAATATAGAGCTGGATTCTATTGAGAATTGTATTTTACATGAAAAATAAGAATAATTAACAAAGTAATAAATTATATGAATAAATTAATATAATAACTGATGAAGAGACGTATCTATTTAATATATTAAAAATATTCGTGATTGTTTAAAATATTTGTTCATAATTTTTTTTTATCAAAATGAAATGAATTATTCGTGATTGTTTAAACGTATATATCTATTAATATATACGTCCCATAAAAATATGCATAATTTTCTTTTTTTTCGTTCGTCCCATAAAAACATGCACAGTTCATTTATAAAAATAATCATCTCACTAAAACATCACAATCAATGTGGAACCATTTCTCCACTTACACTATATTTTACAAAAAAAATTTAAAATTCGTGTCGTTCGAAACTATGCATATTTTTTTATGGGACGGAATGAGTATATATATATATATATATATATATATGCATGAGATGAGATGATGAGCATCACATTCATATTGATATTCATGTGATGGGCATTGATAGGAAGGGTGTGTTTGGCATGGTTTGCCAACTTAACTCATTCTTGGACTTAATTGGCGGACTTTTCCTTTTGCTGCATTTGAAAATCGAGCCACTTTTAAAGCTTGCTGCCAATGCCCCATCTCTCTCTCTCTCTCTAAATAAATGGAAAACAAATTTACTTGCAAACATTTAATGCAATAGATATATCAAATCATCAAATAAAAGTAGCATGAAGTGTCACTCTAACGGCCTAATACCATAACGCACGAGAGTCACTAATTTCGCTGCTTATATTAGATTCAACTATGATATATTATATTATTATTAAAAAAAGTGAAATTTATATTTTACAGTCTAATAAAGTGGAGTATCAACTATCCCTTTTTTTCGAGTAAGTATGAATTATTTTAACAATGTTATATTCGTTTGCATCTTGGGAATTTTTTTTATAGGGATTCACCTCATTAATGAAATACTCCATTAGTCCCATTACAAATATCTTATTCCTTCTGTATAGCTGAGACGGAAGGAGTATTACTACTACTTTTGAGCATGTAAATTAAGAAATGTGTAAAAAATAAATAAAGTGAATTTATGAAAATTATTTAAATATTAGGTACAAAGAGATAATATATTGCCAATAAATAAATGAGACATTTGTAATGAAACATCTCATTATGGAAAGTGAGACATTTACATTGGGACGGAGGAAGTATACTTTAGCAATGGCGCTTTATTATTTACTCTATCCATTCACACAGAAGAGTCATTTAAGGATAAAAATGAATTTTAATATAATCGTTAAAGTTGATGTAAGTAGAACAAACGTACAATTTATAAGAGAAATATTAGTTAAAAAAATTGAATAAAGGTACGTTATTAGTTAAAAATTAAATAAAAGCACAATTTACAGTTAAATATATGAGAGAAAATATAATGTGATGGTTTAAAAAATGAAATGAGACTCTTTTTCATTAAAAAAATATATGAAAGTATGATTTTTGCTCATATATATATATATATATATATATATGTATATTATGGGAATCATAGTTACTACTTTTGATACGTATTGAATAAATCAGCATTTCATCCATACCTTACAGATAAACTAAACTTGAAAAATTAAATATATTCTCTCTGTCCACAAAATATTTTTTTAATTCTTCATTTTCATCCATAATCAGAAATAACCCCATCAACTTTCACACTTACAATTCCACATATCATCACTATTTTGGAAATAACACATTAACTATCATCACTAATCTCAAAATATTTTTTTAATTCTTCATTTTCATCCATAATCAGAAATAACCCCATCAACTTTCACACTTACAATTCCACATATCATCACTATTTTGGAAATAACACATTAACTATCATCACTAATCTGATTCGTGAGATTTTTTTTTTCTACTCATCAAATACACAATTTACTTTTTCTAAAACTCATATCCACTCCCTTAAGAAGATATTTCGTAGACGAAGAGAGTGTGTAATAAGCTCAAAATTCGAATACGTGACATTCAACTTCAAGAATACTCACTCCACCACTAAATCATCTTTATTGAATTCAGTACAAACCTATATAATTTTTGTTTTTATTTTTTAAAATTATCAACAATAGAAAATATCTACAATAGCCGACAAGAAAATGTAAGCATTTTTAAGGCGTGAGTTAATACCAAAGAGAAAAAAAGAAAATGGGGGGTTTGGTTTTGTCCACATCACAAAAATTTCTGAGTCTTTTTTGAAATTTTTGTTCAGACGAGCGTGCACTTGAATCCTCTTTTCATGGTACGGTTGCTTAGAATATGCAATAAGCATTTATGGATAATTGCCTAAACCCCCCCATATTTTCCACAAATTACAAAAACCTCTCTCTCTCTCTCTCTCATGAATGAATTGGCACTGTTGAAGATCCTTGTTGACCAACTATTGATGCAATTATTTATTTTTCTGTGGTTTCTTGTGGGAGCAAACTCTGAAATAAATTTTTGGGTTGAAATTTTGGCTACTTTGCTTTTCTTCATGCCCATATGTTGCAGAAATACAATCATTATTTACTTTACCCATTAACCACTTTTTCAATTTGTTTTACTCTTTTTGGTAGAGATTAAAATATTGGTTTGTGAAACAAACATGGTAGTACTGATATTATTATCTTATTTGAGCAAGACTTCACAGCAAAACAAAACACAATGAGTCCAACAAATCATTATTAATTTTCAAGACTATGGTTTGTACTTGACTCTCACCTTAAGATTTAGGTAACTAAATATTTGTCTCATTTTGCACATTTTCATACACTGTCATCATTTTCAATAGTTTGCATTAATGAAAATTGATAAGTATCATGAGTGAAAAGATTTAGGTCAACCACTCCCATTTAGGTGAATATTATGTCACATTAAAATGGCATAATTGGGCTTTGTGAAAATCCAGATATTGAAGCCCATTTATGCTACTTACGGATCTATGATTTCGGCCCAAATTCAGGCCCGCTAACTTCATCCCAAATTAGGGCCATTTTTGGAGATTAGTTTCCAAAACGGAGGAGAAAAAGAAGTAGTGAAAATGGCGGATTCAGAAAACGAGTCGATAGAATCGGCATCCAGCGAAATTTCGAGGGAATTTAGAACCCTAATTGATTCGCAAGATTTAGATTCGATCAAACAATCACAAAATCTCATGTATGTATGTATATGTATATTAATGTCAATTGGTTTTTTCGGCCATAAATTTGCAGGAAATTAGCAATTCTAAGAGTTGAATACGCAGATTGGGGAGATTGCAAGACAGCAATGCAGTGTTGTCCCACTTCAACGAGTATTCGGAGAATTGCTTCACGGAAGTGCATGCTGATTTTGTGAAGAATACGCGCCTCTTGCGATCCATGAAATCGGACCTAGATTATGTCTTTCAGAAGCTAAGGTATGTCAAATTCTCCGTTTTCGAGTCTTAACTTTCAATTACCCCCAATTTATTACGCTGAGAATGATGGTTTATAGGTTGATTCATTGTTTCCTTCTTTCGTTACATAGTTATTTACAGAAGTTATGTAGATATTCATTGTGTTCCTTGTTTTTTGGATGAGTAAAGCTGTTTTAAGAAATAAAGAAGAGTTTTTTATAGGTGTTGAACGAAATTTATGCTTGATGATGATGATACTAGAGCCTATGGAAGGTGTAGATATGTTTGATGATGAATATTAACGGCAGATTGAACCTTATCCTCTTCAGCTGCAAAAGTTTGATGAAAGTCAGCTCCCTGTAAGAAGCCTTCCACGATTTTCTTTGAGTTGTTTTTGTTCACAAACACAAAACTTGAATAGTAGGATCAAATTGTGATAGGCCAGACCAGCTTTACATTCTTCGAAGTATATTGAAGTCTTGGCTTAGAAATCTATCTAGAGATATTTTCTGATGATTATAGAAGCTTCCTTAGCAATATGGATTTGATTCATGGTATGATAGAACTCTGTGTTTGTTGTCAAAAGTTGCAGAGAAGTTGAGTTGCATCCTTTGTTTGTCAAAACTTTGGTTACCATATCACTGTGATTTCCCTTAAGCAAGCAGAGGATCTTGTATGGTGTGTTAGGCAAAGCGCAATTTATGTGAAAAGACGAACAACAGGAGCGAAACATCTTTGGTTTACACGTATACACCGTATTTAGGAGCTGCATAATAGTCTTCTTCAATAACACCTACCAAGTGAGCTAAAATAGTGTATACTAGAAAGACTGGAACACGTTATGTGGTGAACTTCATATAACTTAAAATCAGAGCATACGATTTCTAGGTTTTAGTTGAAAGAGCACCATCCTCCTCATAGTTAAGAGTTGGTTAGGCTTTTGCGCAAAGGAAATTGCCAAAATTATATGCCCCTTATTATTGTTATACGTTTTCATCGCGTGGAAGGGCTAGTTTGCCACGCTTTTCTGAAAGCTAATGCACATTTATTCTTATTCAATTTGTAGGAGCCTGAAGAACAAGATTGCGGCAAGCTATCCGGATGCTTTTCCTGATAACTCAGCAATTGAAGCTCTTGATCAAAGACCGGATCTCGAGTTGCCTAGGGATAGCTAGAAATGCTTTTCCCCCCTCCCCTTTTCTTCTATTCCAAAATTCACTGCACACAGCTTCTCTTAGTATTCATTGTTTCTTCAACTCATGCCACTCTGTGTAAATTGTGCTGTGGTATAACTGTTTCTTCAGAAGTACTATAATTGTGTGAAAGGGTGAATTAATTACTGCTAGCAATCTTGAAAAGTTACCATTACATGCTCTGATTTTTCAATTTACTTTTAAAAATCCATATAAATGGTGAAATTTAGAGATTTTTTAGATATATGAAATTACGAATAGCCCAGTAGTTAGGTTTTGGGCCCATTATAGGGATTGGGCCTTTAGTGTTTGTGTTTATAGCCCAACTGAAAGTCCAATTAAGTCCAGCCCCATCTAAGATCCAAGATGTTTGTTCCATGACTCTCAAGATATACTTGTGTGTGCTTAGATGAATATATAGAGGAGAATTTACCAATTAATATTTTATTATTTTAAGATACCTTTTTCTTCTAGGCTAAAAAATGATGCAACCTTGGCCAAGTTTGATCATTGTTTCAAGAGCCTTGAAACTTTGACATATGTCAATATTAAGAGTTTGAGATTTATAGTTTATAATGGGGGACTATACACCATAACATTGTACAATCTTGAATCCTTAGAATTGCCATATATCATTCATCTACGTATGCAATAGATAATGATGATATTTGGCTGAGCTTATAAGCTCATAAATATAAACCGTAAAAATAACCTATAAGAGTTTAAAAGCTTCGAAAAGAATAAATTCTTCTATCACAACTTATCCACTGTGGTTTGTTACTTTCACATAGTATATTTTTCAAGTTCATTTCTCTTCAGATTTGTACATCTATTACAAAATTTTCTTTTTAATTTATAAACTCAATTATCTAAACGCTTCGATAACTTATAAACTCATGAAAAATTACTCCATATTTTATCTTATAATTTTGAAATAAACTTAGCCACAACACTTTATATGTCACACAATTTTCCACTTACAAAACTAAAATAAAATAATTAAAATAGTTCGACCCTCTTCTGCCATGTGTCGTACCCCAAAGTACATGCATTTTGACTGTCTTAACTCCTCAGCCACGACCCTTTCATGCAACTACAAAATGCTTTTTAACTTTGCCAAATTTTGCCACAAAAAAAAAAAAAAAATCACACAACAAACGGATAATAGGCGAGGAGAGATTCATGATGAAGGAGAGAGGCACGGCTAATGGGCGGAGCGCTCTAGAGAGAGAGAGGACCAAGATGAGAGAGAGGCAGCGCCGCTCCATCACCACCACCATCTTCCACGGCCTCCGCAAGCACGGCGGCTACCGCCTCTCTCCCCGCGCCGACATCAACGAGGTCCTCCGCCACCTCGCTCTCGAAGCCGGATGGACCGTCGACCCCGACGGCACCACCTACCGCTCCGCCACCTCCACCTCCACCGTATTTTTCACGCTACTATAGCTAGGGTTTTTTTTTCGTTTTTTGTTGCATTTCTATTTTTTTTCTGCTTCTTATAAAATAATCGACGGTTGCGAACTGTAGGGAGCGATTGCGTGTCCGCTCTGCGGCGGCGGGAGAAGAAGTGCGCCGGCGACGCCGAGCTGCAGCTTCTTGGGCGGCGGAGGAGAGTGCTCCACCACGGCTTCCCCCCGCCGAGTCGGGGACTCCGCCGCGAATAACCTCTCTTCGAACGGCGTCGTGGCTACGGACAACGACGCGCTGCTCGGCATCTACGTGAGCGGAGCAGCGCCGCTAAACGGCGGCGGCGGCGGCGGAGGCTCCGCCGTGTTTGGAGAAGGGCAGCAGTTGTACCTGGTGCGTGAGACTCGTGCGTCCAATCAGAACACGCCAGCTGGATCACCTTAAATCTGGAGAGGAAATTACTCTGATGCCCTTTTTGTCTAGTTCTTAAACTACCCTTGTTTTTAGGCTTGCAATTTGTTTATCATGTTTTAGATGGAGGTGAAAATAATCAAGCTGCTAAAATATTTATAATGTTTTATAATTTTTTTAAAACAAATTACTAATAAGTATACTAACTTTTTTGGTGCATAAAAAAATCTAGGTTTGAATTTTCATTGTCTCTATTATCACAATTGATTAGAAAAGCATAATTGCACCACATCTAACATGATATAGATAGATACTGATCCATAAATACTTTAATTTTTCTCATTTTTTGATTTTGCACCATAACTTTAAAATTTGTTTATAAATACTTAAATTTTGTATTATTTTTTATTTCATATTCGACGAATGTTTACCCCCAAATCGTTGCTGACATGACAACTGAATTGAAAAAGAAGTTTAAAGTGCATGATGAAGCATATAAATTTGTTGTCAATGTGAGATCTAAAACATGTAATTGTAGGGTTTGTGATGTCAATTTAACTACCATGTCAGCAATAATTTGAGGATAAAAACTCGTCGGATGCAAAATCAGAAATAATACAAAGTTCAGGTATTTATAGACTGATTTTAAAGTTGGGGTGCAAAATCAAAAAATAGAAAAAGTTCGAATATTTGATGCTAATACCCTTAATAGAGATTTATGTTAACTTACACTTAATGATTTTATTTGACAATAATTTCACATTTGAACACTTCAAATATATCAAATATATATAAAATGTTCGTATGATATAATTTCAAAATACATACTCCCTCCGTCCACCAAAGATATGCCACAATTTCTTTTTTCGTCCGTCCACAAAAAATATGCCACATCCATTTTTAGTAGTAGGGTCAACACCATTCCACTTACATTTGAAGTGGGACCCTTACTCCACTACCAATTTCACTCACATTTTATTAAAACTCGTGCCGAAAGTAAATTGACATATTTTTGGTGGACGGAGGTAGTATAATACAACAAATAATTATTGTTTAAATCATATATATATATATATATATATATTATATTATAGGTCAAGGTTCAATGAAGAAGACCTAAATGTAAGAAAGAAGAGAGAAGTAATCTCATCCGTTGATCTTATCTAATCTAACGGACATGATTTATTCACGTCATGTTCAACGGATTTTTCTGTTGAACGTATGGGGGGTCGAACCCAGAACTCCCATAAATATTGTATATGTTCACGAATTTCAACGAAAAAATCTGTTGAACATGGCGTGAATAAATCATGTCCGTTAGATTATATAAGATTAACGGATGAGATTTATTCTCTCTTCTCTCTTACATTTAGACATTTTTCATTGAACCTAACCCTATATATATATATATTAATAAAAAGATATACAAGCGAGGAGTTTCCAAAAAGTATATATACATATTTAAAAATTTTTTTTTTTTTTTTTGATGAAATTACATTATAAATAATACAAACCACACACACACCCCACCTAGTGGTTATTGTGGCCGAGAGTACTCGAACCTGTGACCTCTTGGACAACAGGCAACCATCCTAACCACTAGGTCATCCCAAGGGGACATCGTTTCACATATTGGAGTATTCAATAATTCAAACAACAACCACAAACCAAAACCATAATACCACAAAATTCACAATTCAAACCATCATTATCCCATACGAGTTATTACGAAAGAGACATAAACCAATGCCCCATTAATTTCAGTTCGTCGAAGACTAATATTCCCTTCCACCACTCTTAATTGTCATTTAATGAGTTTATGATCTCATTAACACATAAACTAATCTCGAATATTTTTTTTATTACGACACTAGATACGACATAAAATATAATGAAGAAATTACACCTAAAGAAACGAGTCTATATAATAATTATTGCCACCAAAAATTGCCAAACAAAATAAAATAGTTTGGTACCAAATTTAGGTTAACTAAGTAAGAATAATAATTAAAATAATTAAGTATAGATGATTTATTTATGCAAAGCAACGTCACAGCTTCCCCATATTTTTCTTGCGATAAAATAAGTCAAGAAATACACATGTGGTAATAATAATAAACACATACAAAAATCAAAACTATTGAACAACGGATATTTATTTCCGTTTTGATGGGTTGGTTTATTGATACTATATTTTTTCTGTAAATTCAGAAAATTTTCTCAATTTTTCTCCCACACACACACACCCGCAGGTAATATAGTTTCCATATATATATTCATCTCTCTATCTCTACGCGTGAGTGAAATTTTGTTGTGGAATTGAATCCAATACAGGAATCCGCGGGTGTTAGTGTCTTGGATTGTCAAGAACTTTGTGAGTCGTGACTAATTTGGGTTGAAATTTCAGGGATTTTATTGAATCAAAGATTGTGATTGGGAGTCTTAGCGTGGGCGCTGGGTGTATGAGCTAGGGTTTTGAGTGGACAGATCTGAGTACGAGTCTGCAATTCGGTCGCTGCACTTCGGGAATTCAACATGTTCTGGCGCATGGCTGGTCTCTCCACTGCATCCCCAGTGAGTGCCCGCGATCTTCTTTATTCGAAGAGATATTAGTTGTGTTGTTTGTTGGATAGTTTGTTCTGTTTTATTGGATCCAATCTTGTCGGCATGTTGTTTCTTGGACGTTGGATTTCGTTGTGCCGGGTGATTTTGCGTTTCTTGGATTGCTGTTGAGATTTGTTGGGTCGAAATGGGGTTATGTAATAGGGGAGGCTCCAGTGGAGTTTTGCATGATTTCATATCTTTGGCCAATGTGCTGTGGCGGAGTTGTTGTGTGGAGTTCTCTTGATTGGAGGTGATGCAGTGGATCCTATTTGTCAAACTTAATCTTGCCTGCAATTCGTCCAGGGCGATGTAACATTGGCCTAATAGAGTGCCACACGTGGTGCCACTGTGTAGAATTTAGAGATTGACACGGACTTTCCTGCTGTCGGGTTTCTAAAGTCCTTCCAGCGGTATTTGTACGATGAGTTCTCTATTTTGAATAGGCTAGGTAGGAGATTCCATGTTTGTGGGATTTATACCATATTTGCTACAAAACACTCAAAGTTGGAAGTAGGAAATCAGGACGACGGAGCTAGTTGAGTGATCTTCTTAGACTTAGTCTTGCGTTTGAATATAACCGTAGAACTGAGAGCTGCAACATGCCTCAATTTAACTGCCACACAAGCGACAGGGTTTCGTATTTTCCTGCTTCGGAATTGGGAAGCTGTATGCTTCCTGCAGGTTATGCAAAATATGTTATTATCATTTTTATTGGTGGAAGGATGATCTGGGAAGATATTTCGTTTTTATTTTACCCTTTTCAGATTTTGACTACAAGCCTTTAATTTATACTGGTATACTTGTATAAAATGTCATGGATATTGTGCTGGGCTTTAATTGTCAGAATTGGGAATGCTATTCTTTTTATGAAGTCATGCAAACCCTATCAAAGTATGCCTTACTATATGGAATGATTGAGTATGCATTGTTTATTGTTTTCTTACTGTATTTAAATCAGGTGGAGACCATCTTGGATAAAGATGATTTTACACTGGAGGAGCTATTGGATGAGGATGAAATCATTCAGGAATGCAAAGCTCTTAATGGCCGTCTCATTAATTTGTAAGATCCAGTCTCACTTACCCCAAAATTTTGTTATGCAAATTTATTTTTCTCTATATTGCAACTTCTTGTTGTGTTTTCTAATCATGTGGAGTGGGATATTTTTTCTTTTCAAAGTACATCTTACTCTAGAGTATTCTTATGTAATGTTTTGCACTGTAATTGGGCATAAATGCTCACCAACTCATGCTACAAGCAATAAAGAATTTGTTATAGGTTGAATTGAGATGAGAGGTGAAGGATAGTATTGTTGAGTGTTGGCTAAGTAGTTAGTGTAGTAACTGATTCTTCACATTCTTGATTGATCACTAACAACGAACTGTTTTCCTTCTCTGCTGCAATTATGGTGACTATATTTTCCCATTAAAAATGTCCTGTCATTATTTTTTGGTAATACTTGGATATAATACCCTCTTCTTTGATGTTGTACCTTTAGTTAATGGCCAAGCTTTCTTGCAGTTTGCGGGAAAGAGCTAAAGTAAAACAACTGGTTCAATACATTGTGGAAGAACCTCCAGAAGGTGCCGAAAAAGAACGAACATTCAAGTAAGCACATGTCAATTGTCATAGATGTTCTAGGTGTATTTTTTGTTACAATGGTCTGCATACCAAAATTTTCAATATAATTATGTAGTGCATTCAAATTAATATGACTTGTGTAATATTTCTTCTTCCTCCCCACAGGTTTCCTTTTGTTGCTTGTGAGATTTTCACTTGTGAGGTTGATATAATACTTAAGGCCTTGATAGAGGATGAGGAGGTTGGAATTTCCAATGCTGTCTTTTCTTCTTTCTTCCTTTTCGGTCATCTTGCCTGTGTCTCAAATTTTAGACATTCTTTATATGGGACCACACTAGTTACCTCCTACTTTTTGTTCACAGTTAATGGACCTGCTGTTTTCCTTTTTGGAACCTGAGCGTCCCCATAGCACTTTGTTGGCTGGTTATTTCAGCAAGGTACGGTTTTATCTACAAATGACCAATCATATTGCATATAGATCTTTTGATTAGTTCTGGCTGGTCTGTTTGATGCCTTGATCTTTTATGTTCCAGGTTGTTGTGTGCCTCTTACTGCGGAAGACAACTCCTTTAATGAACTACATACGAGTGAGTTCAACTGTATTTATAAATCTGCTATGTTTGTGTGCTGTTAAAGCAATAATCATTATATTTATCGTTTGAAAGACAAATATCAGTTTTTATGAATATAAAGCCACATAATTTAAGCTTTTTGTTAACGTCACGACATTATGCATAGTAATGGAGATGGAAATTATTCTATCTTGTACTGTTTACATGTTCTCTCTTTCTTTGCGTCCTTCGAAACAGAGAAGTGCTGGTGAGTTTTCATGTTTTGGAGAACTTTCAAATTCCTAAATGCATAACTTTTAAGCAGCTGGCAATATCCATTTTCCTGTATCAGCATGTTAACTTGTTTGTTTCAGTCATTCAAGTTATATACTCATGATTTCTAGTTCTTAGATATTTATTCGAAATAAATTCAGAACCCATTACTCTTTGGTTTAATGTAACTCTTAGAGTGCTTATTCGTCATCCTACATACTGCCTTGTACTATATGGCATTTCGTGAGGAGCTTATGTCATGTTCTTACAGGCTCATCAGGATATCATTAGAAGGCTAGTTGACCTAATTGGAATTACTTCTATAATGGAGGTATGCTGTCATACAATATTTCCCCCCAAACCCCCATCCTCACCCAGGTCTCTTTTTTACTAGGTATAAAGTACTAATAGGTTTCATGTTGAACAGGTTTTAATTCGTCTCATCGGCGCTGATGAACATATTTATACCAACTGTGCGGACTCTATGCAGTGGTTGGAAGATATGAATGTGCTGGAAATGATTGTTGACAAATTTAGTTCATCTGTAAGTTGCAGTAAGCATGTATAACCTGACTTGACAGTGTTCTCTTCTTTACCCTAGAGTCTGGTTATTTAGGGAGTGTGACTGTGGAATGGTTGGAGATTGGCTTTCCTTTTTGCTTGTTGAAGGTGTATAGTTGGTTTAGAGTTGTCCCTCTTTTTCTTATTTATCCTTTGTTATTGTGGAGCAAAAGTAATTCATTCATAGAATTTACATGCAGTTCTTATATTAATTGAAACCTTGTATGTTTATCTGTTTATGTTTGGTTGAATTTTGTTTTACAGTTTTTTTTTTGTTTTTTTCTTTGTTTTGTTTTCTGTGTATTGGGGTGGGAGGGAAGTTAAATAAATGCACTTCGAGTCTTTGACAAAGAAAACCTACCATGATTGATTTCCTTCACAGAGGTATTGATGTGTGTGGGCTATTTTTTTTACAGGACTGCCCTGAAGTACATGCTAATGCTGCAGAAACACTTTGTGCAATCACTCGATATGCTCCGCCAGGACTATCTTCAAAAATCTCCAGCCCAAGGTCCATTTGTCTATTCATGTTTCAGTTCTTGGTTTCCCACATCACATTGTTTTCTTATCTTGGTTGGAACTGATTGTTGTCACAGTTTTATCGAAAGACTGTTCCGACACGCACTGGAGGACTCACGGCCAAAATCTGTTTTGGTTAACTTGCTGTCCGTCTGTATATCCTTGCTAGACCCAAAGAGGTTAACTTCAGGAACATATTACATGTATACCCGTCAAATGACACATGGATCAGGAACTGCTGCTAGTCCTGAAACTGTCCGAGGCATGCTAGATGGACTAGGTTAGTTCTTTCATTACTAAGTTATAATAAAATGCATGACTCTTAGTTTATTCTGTCCATTCAAATATGTTTATCTGAGTAGTGAGTATATTTTGTGAAAAATGTGATGTTAGTCTCTATCAAATTCTAATTAGAAATTGACTTGTTAACTCTACTGGTTTGTTTGGCAGGTGATTTGCTCAAGCTTTTGGATATTTCATCGGAGGATCGTGTCTTGCTAACTACTTATGGCAAATTGCAACCCCCACTAGGAAAGCATCGTTTGAAGGTACATCTTCAATTGCTTAAGTAGTGTTTGTTGTCAGGTGCTGATTCTTCGAGTATGCTCTGTATCCAACAAATAACTGCAAATCTCTTGTGCATTTTGTATATAACTTCGCTTGGCCGCATCTCTATATTAATTCATTCTTGTATCTCTGTCATATTCAAATCATGCATTAATAAGAGAATTAATCAATGCCGCTAACCAAAATCTCATTTTGAACAATGATGGATCTTGTAGATTATAGAATTCATCTCAGTCTTGGTCACTGTTAGCAATGAAGTTGCAGAAAAGGAATTGATTCGCCTGGGTGCTGTGAAGCGTATTCTGGAATTGTTTTTTGAGTATGTTATTTACTCATTCCGTCTACTTCTAATAACTTCTATTGAGGATTGAGAAATTTGATTACTGTCTATTTTTAGGTATCCATACAATAATTTCTTGCACTATCATGTGGAACACATTGTATTATCTTGCCTTGAGAGTAAGAACCCTCAGTTTGTGGAACATCTGCTTCATGATTGTAATCTTGTTGGGAGGATTCTTGAAGCAGAAAAAAACTTCACTTTGACTGTTGATACGACCAAGGTAATTGTTTGATACTACAGTTAAAATTTGTAGGTGCTTCCATCATTTGTCTCCTTTTCTTTTCATCACAAAAACATTTCTGTTTTCTTGTGGGGCAAAGAATCAAATCATTATTAAAATCGAACTTTATTAATGCATTTTGCAGCCTACTATATCCTCGGAGGGAAGAAAACCACCCAGGATAGGGAATATTGGTCACCTAACCCGTATTGCTAATAAACTTGTCCAATTGGGGAATAGCAACAGTGACATAGAGACATTTCTGCAGGTTTGCCCAATCTTTATTTGATTGTCTGTTAAGTCATCTTTCTTTTAGTTTTCATGACTGCCTTTAAACACCCCTGTACTGTTATGAACTCCTAATTTTTAATGGCCTTTTTGTTTTTGGTTACACATATATCTTAAAGCATTGTTTGTTTCTTTGTGAGGGTCCATATTACATGAAAGAGGCTTTTTGTGGGAATCTTTCAGTGTATTTTGAATCTTGCTAAGGCGTCAACGCTGTTGAGTTTCTGATGTTTTTTAAAGAAAGTTATTTGTTACCTTTTCTTTGGCAGGAGAATAGTGATTGGGTTGATTGGCAAACAAATGTCCTGCTTAAGCGGAATGCTGTGGAGAATGTCTTCCAGTGGGCTTGCGGGTTAGTGTTAATAAATTGGGTCTCCTCTGCATATTTGCATGGAAAACTGAGATATAGGCATATAGCTATTAGCTGAAGATTATGCATGAAAAACTGAGATATTGCATTGGTGCACTAAGTGACTTTGCTCAGGGTGTTGCATCTATGCTCATGCACTCTTATCTCCATCCGTTCTAGTTCTCTCTAATATGATGGTCTTGTTTCATCATTATTCCTTTGGACTTCAGTGTTTTGAAATAGTCTATTTAGTTAAACCTCAAACTCATTATGGACGAAACATTTTCTTATTATGCAGGAGGCCCACTGCACTTCAGGATCGGAATAGAGATAGTGATGATGATGATTATCAAGATAGAGATTATGATGTTGCAGCATTGGCAAATAATTTGAGCCAGGCCTTCCGATATGGAATCTACAGTAATGATGATACTGAGCAGGTTTGTTTTATGTTGTTGTTCTGTTTTTTCATTCGTTGTCTGTAGAAGTTAGGAGTTAATAGATGCTCAAAAAGGCTAATAATGTAGTCTTTCTACCATTGGCTGAATAGTTTATATGTTCGCTTTTTGCAGGCTCATGGTTCGATTGAGCGGGATGATGAGGTAGTCACATGACTGAGAATTAATGAATTATGAATTAATTGTTAATCGTGTTTAGTGACTTGTAAATGGGCCCTCATTGGGTGTCACATGAAAAAGATTTTTGGTATTGAATATCTTGAGAATTTTGTTGCTGCGTCTGTGTGATATTTTCTTCTCCCTCTCTCTATCTCGGACTTATATGTGTGCCGAGTTTTTGCACAGCCATCAGTATTTATATTAATTTTCTTTTTATTATAACTTTGTCAAATTTCATCTTTTATTGAATTGTGTTCCTCTAATAACTTTTTCAGGATGTTTACTTTGACGATGAATCTGCTGAGGTTGTCATTTCTTCACTTAGGTTGGGCGATGACCATGAAAGGTAAGTATTTGAACTTGTACGGTTGAATTTTTTTCTGTAGTTTCTTAAAAATGAAAATTAAATGTTACTTTTACCTTCTTCCCTAATTTCTCCGTTAAAAGAACATATCTAAAATGATCATCCTGTATTAACTTAATTATTTTCTTGAACAAAATTAAAATTGCAAGGCTCATGTTGATTTTTGACCTTGTTTACAGCGGATCCCTCTTTACAAATTCCAATTGGTTTGCGTTTGAAGATGGGAGAACTGTTGATGAGCATGGGACTGCTCCAGTTGCTTCTTCATCCCCCAACACCGAAGGTCGCGATGGTGTTGGAGGAGCTGATAACGTGGTTGTCGAGGAAGATGCGGACTTGGCAGATACTGCCGCAGCAGAACCTTCCGAGGAGAAATCAAATGCTGTTGATGTCATGCCTACTAAATTGTTGGATGGTTCCTTAGAAAGTGAGACTAGTTCATCCGACAAACCACCCGAGTGGGTCGAGTGGAGGGAAAGTTCCGGTTCTTTTGAAAACCCTCCGCCCTCTAATACTGCAAACACATCTGATGATGCAGAGCAACTCCCATCTTTACCCAATGGCGAACTGCAGGTGGCATTAGAGGATCAACCCGATAAAACGGCTCATGAGCCTGCAGAAACTTGCCAGACTGAAAGTGATGATACAAAAGAGTCGTCTACCAATCCTTCACAATCCACACAAGCGACTGAAGGGAACCTAACTATTGAAGGGGACGACTCTTCTGGACCTACGGAACGTGAAAAAAAGGATGACTGATACATCGAACAAACTGTAAATTCTTATGCTATATCGTGTCGAGATGAACCTGGCACTGGTATTGATGGAGAGCGGGCGACTCTAGGAACGATGCTGCTCATCACAGGTAGAGAAGCATGACCCCAAACTTGCCTTCTTGTACCGGGGTTAAACTAAAGCGAAGCTGAATGCTGCTTGTCCATCACCCGCGCAATAAAAGTGCTTTAGCTCAGCCGAGGCCTAACAGCTACTGAAGAAATCTGTAGAGTCTGTCTTCTTTTTCAACTGATTTTCGAGTTTTTATGTACTTGTAGGTAAAATCTGAGTTGCAGTTGGATTGTTGGATGTGTATGTTGGCAAGATCTTGTTTATATTTGGTGCTTATTTTCTCTTGTTTATTCAGGTCGCAGTGAAATTTGTATCGCTGAAAATTTGCACTTCAACTACTGATATAGCCTATAGAATTTCAATATTTACTGCTGCTTTCGATTTTTGATAGTATGATGTTATAGTTATACAGTCACGTGTAATATTTTTTCTAAAGTTAATGACAGAATTGCTATGATGCTGATTGTAATGTTTCAAAACGAACTCAAAATTACTATGGTTATTTTCCCGGTAGATAATTATCACATGAATTGAGGAAAAAAAATCCAGAATTAAATTAATTGTTCATAATGAAGTGTTGCAGTAGCTTCAAATAATTGACAAATCAAGTTCAAATATATTGAAATTGGGTTTCAAATACGAAACAATTAACAAATTTCTGTATCTTGGTTTATTATTATTATTATTATTATTATTATTATTATTATTATTATTATTATTATTATTATTATTATTATTATTAGGGTTAATTGCCTCTAAATCCTTAAATTATAGTCAATTTCCGTTTTTCCCCTCAATCTTTGAACTTCCCATAAAAATTCACCAACTATTGATTTTTTTCAATTTTCCCGTGACGGATTTTCTGGCCAAATCCATACACACGTGGAATCGGAATTATCTGACGTGGACACGCCGGATACTTAATAAAACGACGTCATTTTGCGCGTTCTTGTCCAAATAAACGGCGGTGGCGGTGAGTTTTGCTTTTTGGCCGATGTTGTTTGGTAGAAAGAGAGACGGCGGCGCCAGTTGGTTCTTCTCAGCCGGTTGATGGATGAGGAAGGCAGCGTTACTGCTGCCGCCGCGGCGAGGTGATCCTCTGGCTAGGCGGCGTTACTGTTGTCGCCCTCGAAAAAGATGTGGAGGTTGTCCACCGTGAGAAAAAGAAAGAAATCAAGAGAACGACGCTGTTGTTTGGGAAAGAGCGGCGCCGCTGTTTGGGATCCGGACGGCGGTGACGGACGTTGAGGATGAGGGAGCTAGGGTTTCTGATTTTGGGGGTTTTGGTGATCGAGGGTCAATTAAAGAGAGAGGCGACGACGGGTTAAGGAGGCGGTGGTGGCCCCTGACGCTGCAAGCGCATCGGCGGCCATGGCTGTGCAGCGACAGAGGAGAGAGTGGGAGAGAGGGGGAAAGGATGATGTCGCTGCTGCCAACGCCACCGACGTTGAGACTGGGGGAGCTAGGGTTTCTGATTTTGGGGGTTGGTGATCGAGGGTCAACTGAAGGGAGAGGCGACGCCGGGTAAAGGAGACAGTGATGGCCCCCGATGCTGCAAGCGCATCGGCGTCCATGGCTGTGCAGCGGCAGAGGAGAGAGTGAGAGAGAGGGGGAAATGGTGAGAGTCAGATAGGATAGGGTTGCCACGTATAGGATTATGTGTCAAATATAGAACACGTTGGTGCCACGTATTAAGTGAAGAACGCCACATAGGAAAATTCCGACATCGAATTTGGCCGGAAAATTCGTCATGGGAAAATTAGGAAAAATCAATAGTTGGTGATTTTTTATGGAAAGTTCAAAGATTGAGGGAAAAAAACGGAAAATGACTATAGTTTAAGGATTTAGAAAGAATTAACCCTTATTATTATTACTCCAGTATATTGAAATTGGGTTTCAAATACGAAATTGGAGTAATTATGTAAGTCGGCGGTGTGATAAATTACCTTCACATAAATAGTAAAAATAGTCCAGTAAAAAAAAACTAAAAAGTGTGGGCTCAAATTCCGAGTTCAGAGTGAAAATGGCGGATTGTATTTATATGTAGAAATTTCCACAGCAAGCAGAATCCTTAAAAAGTTAAAAACCCTCTAAAACCCCAAGAGGGGTCCGAGATTTCGCCGGCGAATATGGCCCAAACCGACGAGGTTCGGTTCATCTCCTCCGCCGTTAAGCTTCCGCCGTTCTCGCCGCCTCTGTGCCGCCACTCCCTCTTTTCTTCCGCGCGCAGCAATTTCGCCAAGTTGCCCTTCAATTTTAATTTCAGTCTCGACTCTCAGTCTCAGCCGATCAATTTCATCTCCCAATTCTTAAAAAACCAACCTTTCTTCCACCGAAATGTCACTAAGAATCGCATTTTTAACTTGGGTTTTAAGAAACCCCCGCTCTTCTGCTCCGCCGCATTAGCTTTGTCCGACTCGGATTCCGCGCAGTCGAAAGGCGGAGATGAGGCGGGCTCGATGATTCAGTACAAGGGCGATGAGTCGGGGTCGGTGACTCAGTCGAAGAATGTGAGCAGTAGTCGCGCCACTGAGGAAGAGAGGGTTCTAATTAGCGAGGTGTTGGTGAGGAACAAAGATGGGGAGGAGCTCGAGAGGAAGGACTTGGAAGCCGAAGCTCTCAACGCCTTAAAAGCTTCGCGCGCGAATTCTGCGCTCACGGTCCGTGAGGTGCAGGAAGATGTGCACCGGATTATTGCCAGTGGCTATTTCATGTCTTGCATGCCCGTCGCTGTCGACACCCGCGACGGAATTCGGTTGATTTTTCAGGTAATTAATCACATTTGGAAGGAATGCTGATTGATCAAGTTGTGCTTATGAATGTATGTTTGTTGGTAAATAATTATAAATTTCCAATACATGATTTCATAAGGTAGAGCAAAACCAAGAGTTTCAAGGGTTGGTGTGTGAAGGAGCTAATGTTCTTCCCACGAAGTTTATAGAGGATGCATTTCGCGATGGATATGGTGCGTTTTTCTTGTGCTTTTACTTTTTTATTGGAATTGTTTGCTTAAGGATCCACTTCTCGAGGTTTCTGATGTTAGACCTGCCCCCATTGGTGTGTCAAGTTATGCAGGAAAAGTTGTTAATGTAAGGCGACTGGACGAAGTAATAAACTCCATTGATAATTGGTACATGGAGAGAGGTCTTTTTGGCATGGTTAGTTATGTACATGTTGTTACCTGAAACAAATTTCCCTGATTGGATAGAATGTAATGCCTTTTTCTCTGGCCAGCAATCTTGCTTTGGATGTTAAAGTATAGTTTGCTTTACTGCTTCCTTATTCGTATCACTCTTATCAGGTTTCAGGAGTGGAGATTCTTTCTGGAGGTATTGTTAAATTGCAAGCCTCAGAAGCAGAGGTCAATGATATCTCCATACGTTTCCTTGATAAGACGTATGTAACTGGTTTTCAGTATTTACTAATTCAGTGCAGATATATGTTATTGTATGATCTCTTGACTTACCTTTATTTTTGGTTAGTGGTGAGCCAACTGTTGGAAAAACAAGGCCAGAAACAATACTCAGACAACTCACGACCAAGAAGGGGCAGGTATGTAGGGATTAGGTTCTTGGGAAATGCTTTCTTCTGTCTATTATTCAATCTTTGTATATATATTATTCTGACCATAGTCCAGAGGCTAATTTCACTGCTCTATAGTTTTTCTGAAAGAAACCTACTGACTTCTGATGTTTGCCCGAGTATTTTCCAAGAAGCTGTAGTTCTCAGATTAGTGACAAATATCGGAACCCTATTTCAGAAATTTAAGTTGAAAAATAACTGAGTTTCTTGTAGATGAGATTTCTGTCTGATGTTTATTGTTGATTGGAATTTGATGTTACGTTTGGGTTATGTAGGTCTACAGTATGATTCAGGGGAAAAGAGATGTCGATACAGTTCTCGCAATGGGTGTTATGGATGATGTTAGTATTATTCCTCAGCCATCTAGTGGTAAATGTCATTTCATGCTTTGTTTTAGTGTTTAGTGAGTCTGCTTCCAGATGTTAAGGTGTAGAATTTTGTTCCATTTTTTAATGTCTGCAATGCTTCAGAAATTGGCAAGGTTGATTTAGCAATGAATGTTGTTGAGCGTAAAAGCGGAGGAGGAATTTCTGGAGGTGGTGGAATATCAAGTGGGTAAGTAAAATGTTCAATTTATGCAGTTGACAGAATTCTAATGTGGTTTCTTTCTGCTGCTAACGTCAGCCACATTGATTTACTTTGCAGAATAACAAGTGGGCCTCTAGCTGGACTAATAGGGAGGTAATCAACTTGAACTTAGCAGTTCATTATCTAACATTTTTGAGGTTATTCTGACCTGATCCAATAATAAACTGCTGCCTTATAATGATTTTACTCTGTAGCCTTATTACCACACTAATTACTCATCAGAAAAATTTGATGCATGTGTTTGTTTGCAGCATAGCAATATATCATAAAAACCTCTTTGGACGGAACCAGAAAATTAATCTATCATTAGAGAGGGGCCAGATTGACTCCATATTTAGGATGAATTACACTGATCCTTGGATTGAAGGAGATGATAAGAGGACGTCAAGAGCTATCATGATACAGGTAACTAATTTCTATTGATAATTCACTTAGCATGTCCTATTTGTACCAACTGAATTTTTTTCTGAAAACATTTTTCAGAATTCAAGAACCCCAGGAACACTAGTCCACGGAAACCAACCAAATAACACTGGTCTTACAATTGGGCGTGTCACAGCCGGAATTGAGTATAGTAGGCCATTTAGGCCAAAGTGGAATGGAACAGCTGGACTAGTTTTTCAGGTAACAGTTCGAGAATTTGTATATGGATTACATAGCATTCCCTTTGTTTCTCTTTTTCTGTTTTGTCTTTTGGGCTCATGTTAATAATTTATTTCAAGATTCCGTTACGTTAATCACTAATTTTGTTCTTGCTTCATATCTATGGTTTAGTAATTTTGTTGCCTTAAGGATCCGTATAGGATAGTTTGGTACTTAATGAATGGTTTTGCAATTCTTTCTCAAACATCCATTGTTATATATGTCTCACAGTTAATGATAAAACTCTATTAAGAGGAATTCCATTAGATTGACCAATTTTTTATTCCAGCGTGCTGGTGCTCGCGATGAAAAGGGAAATCCTATTATAAGGGACTTCTTTGGCAGTCCACTTACAGCAAGGTATGTATTTTTTTGGCTAATAGTGCCTAGGTTTCCAAATTAAGTAAGCGTATACTGCAGTCCCACCCATTCATACTGGGCACTTTTGGTCTTTGCTGCAGCGGAAACTCTCATGATAATATGTTACTTGCTAAACTCGAGACTGTATATACTGGCTCTGGTGATCCAGGTTCTACTATGGTCAGTCTCTTTCCATTTGCAGCCAGACTTTCCTCTTGCAACTATTAGTATTCAAGTAACTCTTGAAATGTTGAATTGGCAAAATGCAGTGTGTCGTGAACATGGACCAGGGAATCCCTTTGTCTCCAGAGTGGCTAGTTTTCAACAGAGTAAATGCTCGCTCTAGACAGGGTTTTGCTGTGGGACCTGCTAAATTTCTCTTTTGGTAAGATGGTTGTTTTAGTTAATCTTTTCTAAGGAAACGTTCAGATATGATTATCACTGCCTATATTTTTAACAGCCTGTCCGGTGGCCGTGTGGTGGGTAAATTTCCTCCTCATGAAGCATTTCCGATTGGTGGAACTAATAGTGTTAGAGGCTATGAAGAAGGGGCCGTTGGATCAGGTCGCTCATATGTGGTTGGAAGTGGAGAAATATCATTCCCGGTGGTAAGTTTTGGCTATCATCCATATTTTACACCTAGGCACTCTGACCTGGTCTAGAACTTTGATGGTTTTGAAACTAATTAGAGTTTGCTGCTGGTTGCATTAACAATATTATTGGCTCTGCAATTAACTCTTCTTTCAATTTCTTCGTTTATTTAGTTTAGTCCTACCAGAAACATTTCCATTAAGTCCTTTCCCTGCCATCCAGTGAGTATTTGTGCAGTAATTTATGGTGGCTGTTTGCAGATGGGGCCGCTAGAAGGGGCTATATTCGCTGACTATGGAACTGATCTTGGTTCAGGACCGACTGTTCCAGGTTTGGCTATCTAACTTGCCTGTCTTACTTGAACTTATTAGCTATCTCTTCCCGAAAGAAAATAACCTTGTAAATTCGAGAGTGAAGGCCAACGATGAAATATAAAATACTTGCTTATTTCATTCCGAGTTTGATGTGGAAATTGCTCTGGTATATGAACGCCTTCTTGTGAGAGGGATTATGGTTTTGATCGCCTAGAAAATTACCACCTTTCTTTATATCGTGTGGCTTGAATTTGCTAGTTTGATGGAAAAGAAGTCATGCTCAGCTAGTCTCTCATTAATCTGTGTACACCAGCATATAATAATCTGTTTGTAAAATGTTACTCACTTTTCTTTTGCGTCCGTCCCATTAATAATGTCTCATTCCAGAAAAGGGAATCGGGCTCTGTCACTTTCTATCACTTTTATTCTTTAATCACTCTTCTTCTTAATAACCGTGCCCAAAAGTGGGGAGCCATACTTAGTGGGACGAAAGGAGTATTACATTTTGGGCAATCGCCTCACTATGTTGTGTCTTGCTATCAGGTGATCCTGCTGGGGCAAGAAATAAGCCAGGAAGTGGATATGGATATGGTGTAGGTGTTCGTGTCGACTCTCCTCTGGGTCCGTTAAGGCTCGAGTATGCATTCAACGATCAGAAAACGGGCCGCTTTCATTTTGGCATCGGACTCCGAAACTAAGGTCCTTCATCCTTGTTTCTTCTCATGTCTTGGCATTCTCTCATTCTTATATAACCTTCATTACATAGTGCTAGAATCTCAGAGCTTCTGTTTCCATGTTCTATTTTTTTTACATAATTGTAGTATTAATGTTTTTCTTGTTGCTGAAAATGGCCTTATCTTGGAATTTGATGAATGATCATTGATGAGAAAGGATTTGTTCTTTAGTATTTTCATTACCTTTTTTTTTTGGTTTTGTTATATCAATATGGGCCGGCCCGTATAATCTGATTGGACCAATATATATTGCTTGGGCCTATGGCCCATTCCATTTCCTTTGTTGGGCCAAACAAATACGTGTGTCAATTATTCCCCTTTTTCCCTCTATATTTTATGCTTCCGCTTTCTTTTTTTAATCAGAATAATAAAACCCTTTTAAAGCGATATATATTCAACTTGGGATCCTATCTCAATTAGAGGTTATTGTACAAAGTTAGCAACAAAATCATATAATCACTTTACTTGTGACGTATCGAATATTCTCTCCGTCTCATTTTATTTGGCCTAGCTTTTTTAACATGATTATTAAGAAGAATAAAATTGTAATGTAAAGTATGTGAGTTTATATTTACTATAGTGAAAGTTTATTACTTGAAAAAGAAACAGATCAAGTTGGGTGAGATGACCCGAAAGAAAATTAAGCCAAATGAAATGAGACGGATGAAGTAATAGCTTTGAATATATTGATATATTAAAGCCTAAACAAAATCAACGATATAGAGCCACATAGAAGGAATCATGTTATTGAAAATGAAATAAAAGATGGGGCCATTAGATCATAAATCTTTGTCTTTTGTTCAACAGTCACTCCATCATGGTAGGCTCATGTTGAG
This sequence comes from Salvia miltiorrhiza, assembly GCF_028751815.1. Taxonomy (NCBI): domain Eukaryota; kingdom Viridiplantae; phylum Streptophyta; class Magnoliopsida; order Lamiales; family Lamiaceae; genus Salvia; species Salvia miltiorrhiza. The sequence continues at coordinate 3,014,533 of NC_080391.1, forward strand.
TCTATTGTGAAATTTGAAATTTCACTATCACTATGCAATTTAATTATATTTATTTCATTTGTTAGGTGTTGGCTTTCTTGACAATACTTCAGATTGTTGGGGAATTTTGCGTGCGTGTATTGACCAAAAAAACTAAAGCAAATCTATTCCTACTGTTTTTTCCTTTAATTATGCAATAATTCTATATGTTTTATAATTAGATTAGATGACAAACAAAAACATTTTTAAAATATATCAAATTTCGTGGATTGTGACATCGTATTGAGCATGGTAGGTGCTTAGTCACATGTGCTAATAATGAAATTAGATGGCTAATGGCTTCTCCTTTTTTAGTGTGTGTGTTTGTGGGAGGGATTACCAAATGGCCCTTATTTTCGAATTAAATGACCGACCAATAAATGTAATATATTTTAAAATTTGAATATACTAGACTAGCGCACCGTGCGATGTACGGTGATAATTATAGTTACTATATACATATATATGTGAATTAAAAATTTAAAAATGTAAATATGTTAAAAGAGATTATATTGATATAGTGTTTTTAAAAATAAATTATTAATATATATATGGTATTATTCTATAATAATTATATGATGTCATATTAATAAATTTTTTTATAAAGTAAATAAAAATGCATAATTTTATTAAATACATAATTTAATAAAAGAAAATTTAAAAAAATGAAGGAAATTGCAAAACAATAAGATTGAAAAGTCCATAGTTTAAATCAATTTTTTAAATGTTTATTACTTGTTCATTTTTAATAAATTTTTTACATATCATATACTCCCCCCGTCCCATTTCAAATGTCTCATAACTATAGGACAATATTATGGTTTTGAGATATTTGAAATGGGACGGAGAGAGTATTAAATTAAAGCTCATGTCACAATTTTTATTTCAAGATGACATTTGCATATATATAATTTTCTAAATGAATAGCTTATTTTGAGAAAAATAAAATAAATTATAGAAAAAAGGAAACAAAAAAATATAGGATTTTTTTACTTCGCATAATAATCGAGAAATCATGCTAATAATTAATGTAATTTTAAAAAATCACAGTCCTTATTTATTTTTTTATTTGAGCCACACCTATATCTATACATTCACTTTTATAAGTTGCTGTAACTATTTACTTATCCATTATTTAATGTAATGAAATCTAGGCTGTCTTGCAATTATTGTAATTTAATTGCAACATGGTTGAAGTGCTCCTTTTTCATTTTTCCATATGAACAATAATTGCATTTTCAGTGACCTCGCTAATTTAATCTGGAAAATTTCAAGATATTGCACCATCAATCAACTTGACTTTTAAGAGTAAGCATAAACATTGATTGTATTGTACCTAAATAAAATTTGTCAATCACATGAAATCTATCGAGCACTGTGGTGTTTCTTTTGCTCATAATTAAAGCATATTAACATATACTATTGAAATAGGTCATGAATAGCTTAAGATGAACTTTTGCTATTGAAACGGACTCGCTTGGTGATGATTTATGGGAAGTTTTTGAACATGTAAGAAAGTAGTATGTGGTTCTTGAGTTTTGTCACGCTCGTAGAGAAGCGAGTGACCCGTCTCACGTCAGACTATCCGTCTTGACTTCTTGATATTACACATATCGATTTAAAGTGAAATAAAAGCCCGAATTTCTCTTTAAAAAAAATCTTAATTTCGAAATGAATCAAAATTTTCAAATACAATTTTAAAATAACACTACTTAAAGCATACTAATATATACTATCGAGATATGTCATGAATAGCCTAAGATGAATTTTCGCGATTGGAAATCTCAAATTCAAAATGCACCAAAATTTTCAAATACAATTTTCTCTTTTGTAAACTTGTAATTTGCATATTATTGTAGAATACTAACAAAATTTTGTGGAGAATATATTAAATACTCCCTCCGTCCGCCAAGATTATGTAAAAATTACTATATTTGGCGTCCGCCAAGATTATGTCACTTTCCTTTTATGGCAATGGTCCCACCATTCTCTTTAATATTTTATCCTTACTAACACTCTTTATTTACAAAAAACCCACTCAAAATTCAATCTCAACCACACATCTCATAAAGTGGTGGGACCCTTTCTCCACTACATAAAAAGCATCACCAATTTTATTAAATCCCGTGCCCAAGCAATTTTACATAATTTTGGCGGACGGAGGGAGTATATCTAAGACAAGAATGCGAATTAAAGTAAGTGGAATTTCCTCTCTGGAATTAGGTGGGCCCACGTCAGGTATGACCCCAGCGTTTAAATTTGATTTCAAAACCGGCCTCTTCGGTAACCCGATTTTCCGCCAAATCCATCTTCCAAATATTTACAAAAAAGCCACATTAAAAACAATAAAATAACATAAGAGCCCCAAAAAACGCGCACCGCAATGGGTAGTTATGCTTTGAGACAAAAAAAATCATAGCATATGCTCTGTAACCCACATCACCTTTGGCCCCAATACCCCATTAACAAATATATCTACCTCTCTCTCTCTCTCTCTGCTTCACTCTAACAGCTCTCTCTCTCTCTCTTTCTTAATTAAACTTCTACTACACAGTCTCTTTCTCTTTCCTACTTTTTTTTTCCTCGGCACGCTTTGAAAAAGATAAAAAGGTAAGATACTGTCATGCCATGAATATATAGTACTATACATTATGATATCTCTATGTACGTAAGTAGCTCAGTAGTAATTTGCTTTAGTTGAGAACCCTAAGTTTCCGAGTGTAGTTGAACTGTCTTGCTTTTTTTTTTCTTCTTGCTGGGCCTCACTCCACTTCAGCAGATCTAAACTATTTTTGAGGTAGTTATGCTGAAAATGATACTACATTTTTGTTTTTCTTCTTGGCTATCTTGAACTGGGTTGCTGTGTGGGTTCGGTTTCAAGAGTTTTGAAGTATTATTTTTGGCCTTTTTCATGTTTGCTTTTTTGTTTTTTTTGGAGTGGAGGTGGTTAATGTGGGTTTACACTCGGGAAGTGGAGAGTTGAAAAAAAGAAGCTTTTTTTGCTCTTGATATTTTTTAGGCTGAATTATTATTAGTTATAGAACTTTTTTTTAAAAAAATAATTAGTTTATAGAACAACCTTGAAGAACAAATTTTGATGTTTTTCTGGGCTTATTTGGTTTTAATTGGATTCAGTTGTTGTCGTTTCTTGAATTAGTTTACAGAACTACCTTAAAGAACAAATTTTGATGCTTTTCTGGGCTTTTTTGGATTCAATTGTAGTCGATTTTTGAATTAGTCCATGGAACAACCTTAAAGAACAAATTTTGATGTTTTTTCTGGGCTTATTTGTTTGTTATTTTTTGGATTCAATTGTAGTCGTTTAGGAACAATGACAGATTATATTAACTCGAGAGGTTTATTTTTGATCGATTGTGTGAAAAGGTCCTTTTTGCTATGTATTTAAGTGATTCTTGCTAGTCATTCCTTCTATTTTACATGTTCTATTGGTATTCCTCAGTGTAGTATGGGAGGCCAAATTTGATAATACTGATATTGGAATGGTGGATTAATTATGGCTCTGCAAGGGACAACTTTTCAGGCATAAGGTACTGCATATATGTTATTATCCACATTGTTGATGTTTCAGACTTAGTTTTCTGCTATTTTAATTTTCGTCTTCGATTGAATGGAATTCAAGAAAATTTATCTTTCACATTAAATTGTAACTTTGTGTTTGCAATTTAGTATGCAAAAAATTTAGTATCATATAATCACTTTACTTGTGACGTATCGAATATTCTCTCCGTCTCATTTTATTTGGCCTAGCTTTTTTAACATGATTATTAAGAAGAATAAAATTGTAATGTAAAGTATGTGAGTTTATATTTACTATAGTGAAAGTTTATTACTTGAAAAAGAAACAGATCAAGTTGGGTGAGATGACCCGAAAGAAAATTAAGCCAAATGAAATGAGACGGATGAAGTAATAGCTTTGAATATATTGATATATTAAAGCCTAAACAAAATCAACGATATAGAGCCACATAGAAGGAATCATGTTATTGAAAATGAAATAAAAGATGGGGCCATTAGATCATAAATCTTTGTCTTTTGTTCAACAGTCACTCCATCATGGTAGGCTCATGTTGAGTCTATTGTGAAATTTGAAATTTCACTATCACTATGCAATTTAATTATATTTATTTCATTTGTTAGGTGTTGGCTTTCTTGACAATACTTCAGATTGTTGGGGAATTTTGCGTGCGTGTATTGACCAAAAAAACTAAAGCAAATCTATTCCTACTGTTTTTTCCTTTAATTATGCAATAATTCTATATGTTTTATAATTAGATTAGATGACAAACAAAAACATTTTTAAAATATATCAAATTTCGTGGATTGTGACATCGTATTGAGCATGGTAGGTGCTTAGTCACATGTGCTAATAATGAAATTAGATGGCTAATGGCTTCTCCTTTTTTAGTGTGTGTGTTTGTGGGAGGGATTACCAAATGGCCCTTATTTTCGAATTAAATGACCGACCAATAAATGTAATATATTTTAAAATTTTGAATATACTAGACTAGCGCACCGTGCGATGTACGGTGATAATTATAGTTACTATATACATATATATGTGAATTAAAAATTTAAAAATGTAAATATGTTAAAAGAGATTATATTGATATAGTGTTTTTAAAAATAAATTATTAATATATATATGGTATTATTCTATAATAATTATATGATGTCATATTAATAAATTTTTTTATAAAGTAAATAAAAATGCATAATTTTATTAAATACATAATTTAATAAAAGAAAATTTAAAAAAATGAAGGAAATTGCAAAACAATAAGATTGAAAAGTCCATAGTTTAAATCAATTTTTTAAATGTTTATTACTTGTTCATTTTTAATAAATTTTTTACATATCATATACTCCCCCCGTCCCATTTCAAATGTCTCATAACTATAGGACAATATTATGGTTTTGAGATATTTGAAATGGGACGGAGAGAGTATTAAATTAAAGCTCATGTCACAATTTTTATTTCAAGATGACATTTGCATATATATAATTTTCTAAATGAATAGCTTATTTTGAGAAAAATAAAATAAATTATAGAAAAAAGGAAACAAAAAAATATAGGATTTTTTTACTTCGCATAATAATCGAGAAATCATGCTAATAATTAATGTAATTTTAAAAAATCACAGTCCTTATTTATTTTTTTATTTGAGCCACACCTATATCTATACATTCACTTTTATAAGTTGCTGTAACTATTTACTTATCCATTATTTAATGTAATGAAATCTAGGCTGTCTTGCAATTATTGTAATTTAATTGCAACATGGTTGAAGTGCTCCTTTTTCATTTTTCCATATGAACAATAATTGCATTTTCAGTGACCTCGCTAATTTAATCTGGAAAATTTCAAGATATTGCACCATCAATCAACTTGACTTTTAAGAGTAAGCATAAACATTGATTGTATTGTACCTAAATAAAATTTGTCAATCACATGAAATCTATCGAGCACTGTGGTGTTTCTTTTGCTCATAATTAAAGCATATTAACATATACTATTGAAATAGGTCATGAATAGCTTAAGATGAACTTTTGCTATTGAAACGGACTCGCTTGGTGATGATTTATGGGAAGTTTTTGAACATGTAAGAAAGTAGTATGTGGTTCTTGAGTTTTGTCACGCTCGTAGAGAAGCGAGTGACCCGTCTCACGTCAGACTATCCGTCTTGACTTCTTGATATTACACATATCGATTTAAAGTGAAATAAAAGCCCGAATTTCTCTTTAAAAAAAATCTTAATTTCGAAATGAATCAAAATTTTCAAATACAATTTTAAAATAACACTACTTAAAGCATACTAATATATACTATCGAGATATGTCATGAATAGCCTAAGATGAATTTTCGCGATTGGAAATCTCAAATTCAAAATGCACCAAAATTTTCAAATACAATTTTCTCTTTTGTAAACTTGTAATTTGCATATTATTGTAGAATACTAACAAAATTTTGTGGAGAATATATTAAATACTCCCTCCGTCCGCCAAGATTATGTAAAAATTACTATATTTGGCGTCCGCCAAGATTATGTCACTTTCCTTTTATGGCAATGGTCCCACCATTCTCTTTAATATTTTATCCTTACTAACACTCTTTATTTACAAAAAACCCACTCAAAATTCAATCTCAACCACACATCTCATAAAGTGGTGGGACCCTTTCTCCACTACATAAAAAGCATCACCAATTTTATTAAATCCCGTGCCCAAGCAATTTTACATAATTTTGGCGGACGGAGGGAGTATATCTAAGACAAGAATGCGAATTAAAGTAAGTGGAATTTCCTCTCTGGAATTAGGTGGGCCCACGTCAGGTATGACCCCAGCGTTTAAATTTGATTTCAAAACCGGCCTCTTCGGTAACCCGATTTTCCGCCAAATCCATCTTCCAAATATTTACAAAAAAGCCACATTAAAAACAATAAAATAACATAAGAGCCCCAAAAAACGCGCACCGCAATGGGTAGTTATGCTTTGAGACAAAAAAAATCATAGCATATGCTCTGTAACCCACATCACCTTTGGCCCCAATACCCCATTAACAAATATATCTACCTCTCTCTCTCTCTCTCTGCTTCACTCTAACAGCTCTCTCTCTCTCTCTTTCTTAATTAAACTTCTACTACACAGTCTCTTTCTCTTTCCTACTTTTTTTTTCCTCGGCACGCTTTGAAAAAGATAAAAAGGTAAGATACTGTCATGCCATGAATATATAGTACTATACATTATGATATCTCTATGTACGTAAGTAGCTCAGTAGTAATTTGCTTTAGTTGAGAACCCTAAGTTTCCGAGTGTAGTTGAACTGTCTTGCTTTTTTTTTTCTTCTTGCTGGGCCTCACTCCACTTCAGCAGATCTAAACTATTTTTGAGGTAGTTATGCTGAAAATGATACTACATTTTTGTTTTTCTTCTTGGCTATCTTGAACTGGGTTGCTGTGTGGGTTCGGTTTCAAGAGTTTTGAAGTATTATTTTTGGCCTTTTTCATGTTTGCTTTTTTGTTTTTTTTGGAGTGGAGGTGGTTAATGTGGGTTTACACTCGGGAAGTGGAGAGTTGAAAAAAAGAAGCTTTTTTTGCTCTTGATATTTTTTAGGCTGAATTATTATTAGTTATAGAACTTTTTTTTAAAAAAATAATTAGTTTATAGAACAACCTTGAAGAACAAATTTTGATGTTTTTCTGGGCTTATTTGGTTTTAATTGGATTCAGTTGTTGTCGTTTCTTGAATTAGTTTACAGAACTACCTTAAAGAACAAATTTTGATGCTTTTCTGGGCTTTTTTGGATTCAATTGTAGTCGATTTTTGAATTAGTCCATGGAACAACCTTAAAGAACAAATTTTGATGTTTTTTCTGGGCTTATTTGTTTGTTATTTTTTGGATTCAATTGTAGTCGTTTAGGAACAATGACAGATTATATTAACTCGAGAGGTTTATTTTTGATCGATTGTGTGAAAAGGTCCTTTTTGCTATGTATTTAAGTGATTCTTGCTAGTCATTCCTTCTATTTTACATGTTCTATTGGTATTCCTCAGTGTAGTATGGGAGGCCAAATTTGATAATACTGATATTGGAATGGTGGATTAATTATGGCTCTGCAAGGGACAACTTTTCAGGCATAAGGTACTGCATATATGTTATTATCCACATTGTTGATGTTTCAGACTTAGTTTTCTGCTATTTTAATTTTCGTCTTCGATTGAATGGAATTCAAGAAAATTTATCTTTCACATTAAATTGTAACTTTGTGTTTGCAATTTAGTATGCAAAAAATTTCTCCTATGGTGGACAACGTAGCGGTGTATTAGACTGCTTAAACTTTTAATATTGCTTCTTGATTGTCTTGCACCTTGTGGTGATTGTAACTGAAAATAACTTTCAGTCCATTGAAGCTAGGGTAGTTTCTCCCGATGGAGGCATCAATTGTCCAATCACCTGAGGTTCCAGTAGAGCTAGAGGCTGAACATTCAGTCCCTGAGCTGCAAGCCCCGATGCTGCAGGAAGAACCTTGCTCAGAGAGTGTGAAGAAAGGCTCTAAGGTGCCAAAGCCCAATGGCGCTGCTCCAAATAGAGGCACTGATAGAAAAACAAAGAGTGGTATTGACTCGAGTGTTAATCAGACAAGATCGTCACTGGCTAGACCAACTTTGAGTAGCACGTCACGCACTTCAGGATCAGTCCCTGTGGCTAGAAGGAGCAGCACTGGTGGTCTCCCTGAAAAACAGCCAATGGTAATTACGAAACGGCAGAGCGCTGACAATGGTTTGGCAGGAGGTAAAAGAAGCAGCTCTTTAGCTTCAGAACCCCTCAGGAAATCTCTTCCCGAACTCCGGAGGAGCACAGCCTCATCCATTGGTGCTAAGCCTGCTATCAGACAGAGTATATCTGAGACACGAAATTCGGTTCCTATTTCCCCTGCTGCTAGAAGTCCAAGGACACCAGCCAGTTCCGAGTCAAGCAAACATGATTCTATGAAAAAGAATTCATTGAGATCATCTCAATTTTCCGTTTCTTCAATCAAGAAGGTTTCTTCTCCATCATTAGATAGCAGTGGGAGTGGTAGCACCATTAGGAAGTCAGTTGCAAAAGTTTCTCCTCACTCCGCTCGCTCACCCACAGTCTCCAGTGGGTCCAAATCTGGTAGTCTCTCAACATCTCTTGACAGAAGTTCTAGTTTTTCTGGTCGTAAGAAAGTAGGAACTCCAGAAAGTCGGGACTCACGTCTGATAATGCTTCCTCAAGTGGAGGTGAAAGCTAGTGATGATGTGGTAAGAATTCTATGAGCATGCTTTTGAAAAAGTGGTATATTATTAATGGGCTGTATGGACTTGCCCAAACTGCCAACATTCTATATTTGGTGAGGGATATTACCAAATATGAGATTTGGCTTGTTTACACATGATATAATGAACTACTATGGAGGCTATCATGCGATTCTGGTACAGTTCACTGTATTTTGTTCCAGATAGAATTTGGCTAACCAAAATAGTACAAAATGGGTATGCATAATGTACATTGTAAACCCACATAGAGAGACCCAGTGAGCCTTAGTTAATACTATTGCAGTGGCTTGAATGAACATTTGTTATCCAACACTAAAATATTGGTCAAAAAAGGAGTATTATTTATAGGAGAGTTACAATTACCCCACAGAATTTTGCATTTTTCCCCAATCAATCACTTGAGTCTTGAACTCTTTTTCTTTTCTTTTTGTTTTGTTACTATTCAAAATTTGCAATTATTTTCAAATCTCATCTAGAGGAGCTGTAACTCGACATTTTTAGTCAATGTGCTTGTTTTAAGAGGTTGAATTTGTTTTGTTTTGTTTTTTTTTTTTCTTTCATATTTTCATAGCAAAAGGATAATCCTTCATCTTAAACAAGCATAAAAACCGAAAATCCAATTTCTAGTGAGACTCAGGCTGCTTTGGGTGGTTTTTTTTTTTAAAGTTTGGAGACAGGAAAAATGGAAAAGAAATGTAAAAGGAAAAATGTGAAGTTCGGTCGACAATTGTAGTTTTTCCAATTATTTATTACTTGTCATCATTTCTTTCTCAGTTTTTCAGTTAAATAGTTAATTAGATATTGCTGTCACCTTTTTTTCTTGAAGAGATTAGATCTCCGGGGCCACAAGATACGGACTCTCAACAGTGGTGGACTGAACTTGCCACCAAATCTAGAGGTACTCTTCATTGCATTCTTAACCATTACCTGTATGTGTTGGATGTTTTACTTTTACTGCATTAGACTCACTTTATATTGCACTATGTTGCTAGAGTAATCTATGATTCTCACTTTATATTGCATTATGTTGCTAGAGTAACCTATGATTCTCACTTTATATTGTACTATGTTGCTAGAGTAACTTATAGAAAATGGACATAGCTTTGTTTTTTCATTTATCCTTGGAGAAATTGATTTTTGGAGACGAACTTTTAGTGTAACAAATAGGCTACCTCTATTAATAAATTTTGACAGTCAGATTGAAGCATCTAATTACCAATATTTGGAATGCAACTTTGGGAGGGAACGTGTTAAGCTTACTATTTCTGGAATATTATGTGCATCTATACATGCACATATTTATGTTTGCGACTAAAGTAAATCTTTTTTGCAGTTTGTTTATCTCAGAGACAATCTCTTATCCACACTGGATGGTGTTGAAGTCCTCAAACGGGTGAAGGTGATATTGATCATTATGAGCATCTTAATTTATATCTTTGAGTTGGATGTTGTTCTTGTAATACTAGTGGCATCTTGTATTTGTCTTAAACTTTTCTCCATTGTCCTTGTTTACTTTCAGGTTCTGGATTTGAGTTTTAATGACTTCAAAGGACCTGGTTTTGAGCCACTTGAGAATTGCAAAGCTCTGCAGGTAATCCTTTAGCTGACGATGTACTGTTTATAAAATGGATGACTGGTTATTATAATCACACAGTTCTCTTTCCTTGCAGCAACTTTATCTTGCTGGAAATCAGATCACGTCCTTGCGGAGCCTTCCTGAGCTTCCGAACCTGGAGGTGAACCTCCAGAAATTGTTTGGGCTCACGCTTTTTTCACATATTTGTTAGGATTGTGTTTGATGACAAAACAAATTTCCATTTGCTTTTGCAGTTTCTCTCTGTAGCTCAGAATAAGTTAAAATCTCTTTCAATGGCAAGCCAGCCTCGTTTACAGGTACATTTTTTGCTTTAAAAATCTTGTTCCTTCTGTGATTTCAGTTCATGAAACCCATTCTGTGTTCCCATAGGTGCTGGCGGCCAGCAAAAATAAAATATCAACTTTGAAAGGCTTCCCACACTTACCAGCTCTTGAGGTGGGTTGAGTAAATATATTACAAACTTTAGCTGGAAACTTTCCCTCTGTAGATCAACTTATTGCACAATCTTAGGTCTTGCCAATGTGTCAATCGTCATTTTATGCCTTTATATTCCAAATTTAATGATTGACTTATGGTTGGGCTTGTCTATTTTTGTACCATGATGATCTGCAGCATTTGCGAGTAGAGGAGAACCCCATACTTAAGATGTCTCGTCTGGAAGCAGCCGCAATTTTGCTTGTTGGCCCAACCTTAAAAAAATTCAATGATAGGGGTATGTCCAATAGTTATGTTTCAACTCACATTTGGCTCTCACGCCTTATTTGTTTCTCCTTTTATCAGTTGATATTCAATATGGCATGATTTTGAAAATTTTGTAAACTGTTTTGATGGGTACTTCCCGTTACCCTTGCTCTCACGGTTACCTGGTAGGGGGTTTCTGTGTATAGTGCCTACTTGCTGCTCTCAAAATTTCTCAAACCTACTAGTAATTAATCTTAACTACTTTATTCTCTACTATTCACCATTTCAAAATTCTTGCAGATCTTTCCCGTGAGGAGATATCAATTGCCAAGCGTTATCCTTCACACACTGCCTTATGCATTCGAGGTGGCTGGGAACTATGCCGTCCGGATCAGGCTGTTGGTATGTACAAATCATGCTCGTCACAGGTTTTTGAACCATGGATTCATTATGACCTTAATTTTACGAAATATATGGCTGTATCAGGCAGCAACCATGATATGGCTTGTCCTTTTTCAATCCTTAGTTTGTGATTATGCATGCTTTGTCTTTGTCAACAGACTCGACGTTCAAGTTTTTGATCGAACAATGGAAAGACCAACTTCCTTCTGGGTACTTGCTGAAAAAGGCTTTTGTAGACCTACCATTTGAGGAAGATGCTTGCCGTTGCCACTTTGAATTTGTTAGGGATACAAATGAACATAGTGATGCCATGCTAGACTTGAAGTACCAATGGTTTATTGGAGGCCGAACTCCTTCAAATTTTATAGCTATTCCTGGTGCATGTGGGGAGGTCTACTTCCCCAAGCGCGATGACATTGGTAGAATCTTGAAAGTGGAGTGCACTCCAATACTGGGAGATACAGATTATCCTACAATTTTTGCTATATCTTCACCAGTTTCTAAAGGTATACATTAATTAATTGATGAATCACTACAATTACATCGTACTCGTTGACACATAATACTCTAAAAGAAATCTGTTTGGTGGATATGCATTTTCCTTGTGTTAACTATTTCTTTGCATCTTTCTGCAGGAACTGGTATTCCTAAGGTCATAAAGATTGATGTGTCTGGGGAGCTTGTGGAAGGAAACACAATCAAAGGGTATGTGGAGGTTGCATGGTGTGGAGGAACTCCAGGGAAAGGTGTTGCTAGGTGAGATCATCTATGTCCCAATAAAGCATTTGGGTTTTGAAATGTTCAATATTCCCAGAGAAAACACTTTTCCACTTATACAAGTGAATTTTATCACTTTCTCTACAGTTGGCTGAGGAGACGATGGAATAGTAGTCCTGTCGTAATTACGGGTGCAGAAGAAGAAGAATACCAGCTGATCCTGGACGATGTAGGTTCATGTTTGGTTTATATGTACACTCCTGTTACCGAAGAAGGTGCCAAAGGAGAACCTCAATATGCCATCACGGATTATGTAAAAGCAGGTGTGAATTTGGTGGATGTGGTCTTCATCCTTTCACATCATAACATGTTTCTGGAGTTGCATTCACTTTTTATGGCGAATCATGATATTCAAAAAGTTGACCTGTCTTACTGATGAAGAAAGATAAAATCATCAGGCCCGAACAATGCATAACTTTGTATAAGTTCTTCTTTTCAACTGTAAAACACGTCATTTGTCTAAGTAATACTACTATATTAAAGATTCAATTTTTCTCTCTTTTTTCATCGCTCATGTGTTTCAATGCTCCTTGTTGATAGCTCCTCCATCTGTAAGCAATGTACAAATTAGTGGAGAATCTGTTGAAGGATGTGTAATCAAGGGCGTAGGGGAATATTTTGGAGGAAAAGAAGGGCCCAGCAGGTTTGAGTGGTTGCGTGAGGATATGGATACAGGGTTAGTGTCCTTTGCTTCATGCTATTCTTGGCACAAACTAAGCATTTTCTTTTTCTCTTAAAACTTTCGTTCTTTGCATATTTAATTATGAGTTGGCTCAGTTAGTTGGCATGCCCTTTAATGTCTTCTTCTTAATTTCTTAATTGTATCTGCAAGCTAGTTTATTCGAATTTCTTTCTTGAAAGAGACAATAAATTTGTTTCTTTTGGGCATGTACGCTAATGTGCTCACTTATTCAAAATCTATATGCAGGGAACGCACACTGGTGGTAATGGGGACAAATGAATATTCTTTAACAAAAGAAGATATTGGACGACGGTTGGCCTTCGTTTACCTACCTGTGAACTTTGAAGGTAAGTTCATTTACATCTTATATATCTTGTATGTATTATGTTCCTTTGTTGTAGCAACATATAATTTTCCATTTGTTTTGGCTATTGTCACTTTTCAGGGCAGGAAGGGAAGCCTATGTCAGTAGTCTCCCAAATAGTTAAGCCGGGTATGTTAAAACATTTTGTTTTTGGTGTGGCTAGTAGAAATAGAGTGTTGAAGGGCAACATGCAGGCTAGAAATATACTTATTCTGAATAAAATTTACTATACTTTTCGAACACAAGAGTCTTTATCAAGGGTTTTCCATGACTAATACATTAGCTGTGAATTTGAATTCACTTCTATCTTTTAGGGGCGTTTACTTTTCAAAAGTAAACATACTCTTAATGTTATATTATAACATCTATATTTTCAGTCTACTCTGCCTCATTTTTGTTACTTTTTTTTCTTCTTTATGCAAATAACAGCCCCACCAAAAGTAACAAATCTGAAGATAATTGGTGAACTAAAGGAAGGAAGTAAGGTTTCTGTGACTGGCATTGTAACCGGAGGAACTGAAGCTTCTAGTAGAGTTCAGTGGTTCAAAACTAGTTCTTCTACTTTTGAGGGTGAGAATGGTATTGAAGCATTAAGCACATCCAAAATCGCTAAGGTAAGAAGCTCTTAGCAGTATCTACTCTTGCTTTCTGTTATGGATGTACGAATTTAATATGGTATTCTAATTTATGTAGGCATTTCGCATACCATTGGGAGCTGTTGGCAAATATATAATTGCTAAATTCACCCCAATGACCCCGGATGGTGAAAGTGGTGAACCAGTTTATGTGATTTCTGAAATAGCTATTGAGAGTGAGTATATTCTGCACTTGTGAAGAATCATTTGTATGCGAATGCTGGCAGTGTCCCATTTTAAAACATTTTCTGACGTATGCTTATAAACTTTGCAGCTTTGCCCCCGAGTCTTAATTTTTTGGCTATAACCGGTGATTACTCAGAAGGTGGAGTGTTGACAGCCTCATATGGTTATATTGGGGGTCATGAGGGGAAGAGTATCTACAATTGGTATCTTCACGAGGTAAAACATTATTCCAGACTGTGGCATCTATATCTTACATCTTATGTTGTAAGATTTAGCAAACATTTCTGACTCTAATACATGCATGGCTGTACCATAATTTGATAACCAGCTTACTATTATTAGCTTCATGACATATAAATGACATATAACCTGAAGTACAAGTCAATCGATGCAGATATATTTGAGCTGACTAACTGTTACGCTTGCATAGATGAAATATTTTCATTTCTTACATTGATAAATGCATTTGAGCTGACTAATTGTTACACTTGCATAGATGAAATATTTTCATTTCTTACATTGATAAATGCATTTGCAAAAAGTTTTTTGGGCATATTTCTAAAGAGTAAAGATTAGTACAACTTGAAGTACATTAGGTCATATCCTTTTGTACCAGAATTTCATTCCATTATGTGAATGAAAGCTTCCCTATGCATCATATGCAATTTATTTTTAGGCCATAAATGCTTGCATGATACAAAGTGTGCTTTAAATCTTCCACAAGTTAAACACAATGTCTTGTGATTTATAATTTTTAGATTTTCCTGCAGGTGGAAAATGATCCGGGTACTTTAATACCTGAGGTCGCAGGTCTTCTTCAATATCGAGTCCCAAAAGATGCAATTGGTAAATTTATATCTTTTACATGCACTCCGGTGCGCGATGATGGAATTGTTGGCGAACCTAGAACTTGCACAGGACAAGAACGTGTTCGCCCAGGTAATTAGATATTTGCCTCCCATATACACTTTGCAAGGTGGGTTACACTTCTCTTGCCCATGAACGTTTCTCCAAGTTCAAAGGTTGTGACTAAAAATATGAAACCATGATGTGACTGTATATGTAGAAGCACATCAAACTATTTTCTGCTATCTTCATTGAGTGAACATATGATGACCCCCAAGCAGTAGAACTAGTTCTTTGGATGCTAAGTTAATTCAAAGTTTGGATAATGTAATTGAGTTAATTCAAAGCATACATAATGTTATCAATTATCTTCAGGTACTCCAAGATTGCTTTCTTTGCAAATTATTGGATCTGGTGTTGAAGGCACGACTCTAAGTGTTGAAAAGAAATACTGGGGTGGTGAAGAGGGAGAGTCAGTCTACCGCTGGTTTCGGGTATCTGAAAGTTTACATCTATAGCCTTGTTTGTAAATAATACAATGAAATTTAACCATAAATGCAGTTCTTGATAGTCTAAAAAAATATAGAAATTGATGTTGCAGGCTAGTTCAGATAGCACGCACAATGAGATAAAAGGTGCAATTTCTTCATCGTATATGATCTCTGTAGAGGATATTGGTTTCTTCATCTCAGTTTCTTGTGAGCCAATTCGAAGTGATGGAGCCCGTGGTCCTATTGTCCTTTCTGAACAAGTTGGACCAATTGTACCAGGTAACTAATTTATAGTTTTAAATTACTTATGGGGATTTATTTTCATTCACTACAAATGGAACAGTTAATTCGCATTTCCTTTTGGGTTTTATTCCCCAAAATTCCCCTCTTTCCCTAACATTATAGGAAACTGTATTATTAACATGGATCCGAGAACATGAAGGTTGAAAGTGTAACCATTAACCCCATAATATTTCAAAATGTGACATCTCTCTAGAAATTAGCCAATTGAGCAATCAGAACCTTTCCATGAAATGCTTTTTCAGTAAAAATCACTTTTTCCTCCCAAAGTAATAACATCTTTGCCCTGTCACAATTCCAGGGCCCCCAACATGCCGGTCGCTTGAATTTCATGGATCCTTGATTGAAGGGGAGTGCCTGAGTTTCATTGCTTCTTATAGTGGAGGGTAATCTCTTTTGAAATCACATTGCCATTATTATTATTTGCAAATTCGATTTTCATTGGATGAGATATTAATGATTTTCATTTCAGGGTGAAAGGAGATTGCTTGTGTGAATGGTTCAGAGTGAAGGAGAATGGGCATAAAGAGAAGCTTCACGATGGAGGTAAGTGTTTTTCACGAGTGTTTCTTCTACTCCTTTTTTCCCCCTTATAAATCTAACAAATTGAAACATGTTATTGCAGAATTTTTAGATCTAACTATCGATGAAGTGGGAGACTCTGTGGAGCTTGTATATACACCAGTCCGTGCTGATGGCTTGAAGGGGAGCCCAGAAACCTTGGTTTCTGGCCCCGTTTCACCTGGTGAGTGCTTTAAGCCGTTTTTCTTGTTCTTGGCACTTCATAGTTACTCGGTTCAAACGAATGTAATCCGTAATCGTATATGTAGGTGAGCCACTCGGTGTTGAACTGGTGATTTCTGAGTGCTATGAGGGTCAGGAAGTGGTCCCTACTACCAAGTACTTTGGAGGACAAGAAGGAGTTGGGAAATATATTTGGTTCAGAACAAAGGATAAGCTTCACGAGTCTTCCCTGATGGAACTGGCAAATGATTCTGAAAATGTCGATATATGTGGACATGCATTGTAAGAACTTTTTGAAGTTAGGTATCCCATTTTGTGAAATCAGTAACATGTTTTAATTGTTGAATCAATTCTTCTTCAGAACATATACTGCATCTTTGGAAGACGTGGGATCTTACCTAGCCTTGTATTGGCTGCCAACGCGATCAGATGGTAAATGTGGAGTACCTTTGGTATCAATTAGTGAATCTCCAGTTATTCCAGGTATGATCTTATTTCTTTGCTGTCAAGTTATTGGTCTGCATTTGCTGTATATATGTTTTAATCACGGATTCCTTTAACTGTTACAGCACTTCCAATTGTTTCCAATGTTCACGTGAAGAAATTGACTTCAAGCACTTATGTTGGAGAAGGAGAATATTTTGGTGGGTACGAAGGAACGAGTCTCTTTAGCTGGTATAGAGAATCTGATAGTGGATCGATGGTTCTCATCGCTGGAGCTAATTCTAGAACTTACGAAGTTTCAGATGAGGATTATAACTGCAGATTGTTGTTTGGGTAATCAAATCATCTGCATAAGTTTTTCAGAAATGCTTTGAAGATCCTGAATATGTTGTTTGTTGGTGACTGAATTTATCATAGCAAACATTTTATGTCTCTTGCAGATATACTCCAGTTCGTTCAGATTCGATCATTGGAGAACTTCGACTATCTGAGCCAAGTGATGTAGTATTGCCAGGTATTCATCTCAACTTTCCGCTGATACTAGATTGATTTTTTTTTTTCATGGTACTATCATAACTGCTACTGATTTTCGGCCAATAGATTTATTTATTTCTGCTACTCAAATTTGCATTTTTGTGTCAGAATTGCCAAGAATCGAGGTGCTAGCACTCACCGGTAAAGCTGTTGAAGGACAGATATTGACCGCTTTGGAAATTATCCCAAAGGATGAAAATCAGCAGCTTGTCTGGGGGAAGTACAAGAAAGAAGTGAGATACCAGTGGTAATCTTCATATGCAACTTGCTCGATTATGTCTAAATCGCCACTTTCGTTCACTCACTATGATAGGCCAGAGTCTCACCACATTATCACCCTTTTCTCCGGATCCACCTATAGCTTGTTAGTCGAATAGTATAGAAGCTGTGTTGGTCATCACATGTGTGGACGTCAATGTTGCAGGTTCTTCTCATCTGAAACTGGAAACGAGAAAACTTTCGAGCCAATACCTTCACAGAGGTCTTGCTCATACAAGGTACGGTTTGAGGATATAGGTCGCTGCCTGAAGTGTGAATGCACTGTTACTGATGCGTTTGGACGATCAAGTCAACCCGCATACGCTGAAACTGATTCAGTCATACCAGGTGTTTACTCCGTGCAGCAATTTTTACGACACCTACGAGAGAGTCTTCTTGTGAAGAGTTGTCACTCACGTGTTTCCCGTCTGTTGTATCAGGAATTCCTAGAATAGACAAGCTAGAAATCGAGGGCCGAGGTTTCCACACTAATTTATATGCTGTGCGTGGAACTTATAGCGGGGGAAAGGAAGGCAAAAGTAGGATTCAGTGGCTTAGATCAATGGTTGGAAGTCCTGACCTCATCTCCATTCCTGGTATACAATCTCTCCTGCTTCTGCCATTATTATTATTATTCACAAAAAATTGCACATTAATATGGAAAAAAGCCATGCCAAATTGTGCAAATGCAACAATATGTTCCCTCCTCCATGATGTTATACCTCTTGTGCATGTTTGGTTCATCGTTGCAGAGGAAACGGGAAGGATGTACGAGGCTAATGTGGATGATGTCGGCTACAGGCTAGTAGCTATTTATACACCAGTAAGAGAAGATGGAGTCGAGGGACAACCTGTTTCTACATCGACAGATCCTATCGCAGTTGGTAAGTACATTCTCCTTTTCTTCTACTTCTACTTCTCAACATCATTTGCTTACCACTATGTTGTATAAAAATCGACATACTCGTTTGTCTCTTTGAGACAAACATTGTGCTCTTCAAATTTAATCTAAAGTTTTCATCGAAGTTAATTACTTGTTCTTGCAGAGCCTGATGTCCTTAAAGAAGTGAAACAGAAGCTAGATCTCGGAGCCGTGAAGTTCGAGGTAATGTAGATTTGCACAAGTGCATTAACAGCTGCATTATTTAAACATGACAATGCTTTTTATTTTGCCTTAATTTACAATTACATAAGTATTCAAATATATAGTTGCTGATAGCATCCAAAACTCTATATTCATGAAACTTACAATATTAAGTTGTTCTGATCAGGCCCTCTGCGACAAGGATCGATCTCCTAAAAGGGTAAATACTTATTCAAAACATTCTTATCAAGATTCCTAATATCAAGAATCATCCAATTTTCACTCTCAGCATGGCTTGTTTCCACACTGCAGGTTCCTGGAATGGGAAGTCTTGAGAGAAGAATCCTTGAAGTGAACCGGAAACGAGTCAAGGTCGTGAAACCCGGCTCAAAAACCTCGTTCCCTACAACAGAAATCCGCGGAACCTATACTCCCCCATTCCATGTAACTATTCTTACTTATTTCAATATCTAAGAAACAACTTTTACTGCGTTTCACGTTTCACTTCGCGTGCTGCACTTCCCCTATCTCATCTCGTCCGGCTTTCTCAGGTCGAGCTATTCAGAAACGACCAACACCGTCTCAGGATCGTTGTAGACAGTGAGAATGAAGTGGATTTGATGGTGCAGACACGACACCTCCGTGATGTCATAGTCCTCGTGATAAGGGGTCTCGCGCAGCGCTTCAACAGCACGTCGCTGAATACTCTCCTCAAGATCGAGGCGTGACGTGACGTGGCAATGCAGGTGGAAGTTACTTGTATTATAAGACATAATTGCATGGTTTTTATATGGGCCTTTTCCTCTCCTTTTTATAGAGTGGGAGAAGGGTTGTATGGTGACTGTGGAATGAGTTTTTTTTTTTTTTTTTTCTTTTTTTCCCTGCAGAGGTATATGGTGTTGTGTGTGATTCTTGTGCATTATTAGCATTGCACCATTGTTGTCCCCTTTTTTTTGGTAGACTTTCAAGGAATTGTTTCAGTGATTTTAATGTACAGAAACGTGGCTTGCCGGTCTCATTGAATTATTGGTTACATGCTTCTCTAATTTCTTAATTAGGTGAAAGCACATCATCTGTTTAGAGAGAGAAGCAATGATTTAAATGATTCTTAGTTCGTGGGCAATCATGTGAGAAAATCTAAAAAAAAATTGACTTGTGGTCCCACATCATTCCATTAGCCTTCGTCTACGTAATAATATTAAGTTAATCGAGACCAATTATTACTTCTTTCTTCATTGAAGATCATTGCCCAAAAATTCTCACAACACATTTATATCAATAAAGAAAGCAAACAATTTATCCACAAACAAATTATACTCGCTCCCTCCGTTTCAATAATAAAGTCTCAATCTCTTTTTTGAACGTCTTATTTATAATATTTTGATTCAAATAAAAAAAATTACTTTATCTACTCTCTAATATCTCTCTCCCTTCATTTATTTATATTATCTTAATTTACATGTATTTGTTTGAGACTAATGTGCTTTCGATGAATTTTGCGGCTGATGTTAACTCTGGCTAAGGCATGTATATAAAAAGGGTGGTTTTGAATAAATTCGATTGATTCAATAATCCACAAAGAAAAGCAATAGGAATTTTTTAATCAATCATAACATCTTAACGAGAAGAGGAAAACGGTAGTGATATCTATGCACACGAGAATGAATACTGAATAGACACAGGAAAGCAACTTATGAGCAAATAAAAAAAATTTAATCTAAAGAGCATTCCCGCCATCGGCGCCTACGGTCTTATCCTCCTCCGCCGCCGCGGCCGGTTGCGGCACTCTGCCCTCCTCGACGTTCCTGTACGTCTTGCCCTGAGCCGCCTCCAACTCGTACAACTTCGCCGTGTCGTACGACGCATGAAGCCCGAACAGCAAGTAGTACACCAGCAGGAACGCCGACCACACCGAGAACCTCACGAACGACTTCCCGTCTATGGATCCCAGCAAGAAGATGTTGATCGCGATCGACGCCGACGGCAGCCACGGCACCAACGGCACGCCCCACAGCTTCGGCGCGCGCGCCTGCGGCACCAAGAGCCACAGCCCCACCGTCGCCAGGATCCAAACCGGCACCGTCACGCAGTACCCGATCCAGCCGTCCTCGCTCACACCCCAGTAGAGCGACGTCCCGATCGACGACGCCAGGATCAGCACCAGGAACACCACCAGCTTCCTCCGGTTCCCCTCCGTCGTCACGCCGCTCACGTAGTATCTCCGCACGATCAGCGCCAGCGCCACCAGCATGAAGATGAAGAGCGTCGCGATCGAGAGCAAGTTTGCCAGCACTCCAAGATCCGTGAAGAAGGCGATCACCGCCGTGGCGGCGAGCATCACGATGGTGGCGATGATCGGCGTCCCCGTCTTCGGATCGACCCGGGCGAACCACGGCGGCATCATGTGCGTCCTCGCTATGTGCGTGAGGTACCGAGCCTGCCCGACGGCGCTGACGAGGAGGACCGACGTCATGCCCTTCAACGCGCCGGCGGCGACGACGTACTGAGCCCAGCCCCACCCCACCTTCTTGAACGCCACCGAGAAGGGCGCGTTGACGTCGATGTCGTCGTACGGTTGCATGAGGCAGAGAACCACCGCTAGCACGCAGTAGATCGTGGTGGTGATCACCATCGACCCCACGAGGCCTATGGGGATGTCTCTGGCCGGATTCTTGGTCTCCTCCGCCATGGTGGAGACGGCGTCGAAGCCCACGTAGGCGAAGAAGAGCACCGCGGAGGCCTTGAAGATGCCGCGGACTTCGTGCGGTGCGAAGGGCGTGTAGTTCTTGGTGTCGGCCTTGATGAAGCCGGCGATGATGATGAAGATGATGACGACCATGTGGACGACGGAGGCGATGTAGTTGAGGCGGGAGGAGCCTTTCGTGCTTAGCACCGCGAAGATGCAGATGACTATGATGACGCCCACCGCGATGGGGTCGAGCTGGTTGAAGTCTTTCGCTAGACCGTCTACCTGGAAGCGGAAATCTTCTGGTTGGTGGTTGCAGAGCGTCGCGAAGTAGGATGTCCATGAACGCGCCACCGCTGCTCCGCCTATGATGTATTCAAGAAGGATGTTTCCGGCGGCTATGAACGCCACGAAATCGCCGAGCTCCACCCTCAAGTAGGCAAATGAACCACCTGCAAATGTTGACTATTTCTCATCAATCCCATAACATTAAGCATAAAAGCAATCACTTTCACTAGTCAATTAATGTTGAGAATCTGCAGGAAAATTGCTTGCTCGAGGAAAATTTTCTAGGTATCGTAGTGTATATTTGAAAAGAAAAACACAAGAAATTAAATCATAAACTTTCAAATCATAAAATTAAGCTATTGAAGTGATAAATGTACCCGCAACAGGAATTTCGACGGCGAACTCCGTGTAGCAGAACACCGAGAGCAAGGCGGAGAGGCCGGAGAAGGCGTAGGATAGCACGACGGCGGGGCCGGCGTGGTTGTGAGCCTCCTGTCCGGTGAGAACGAATATTCCGGCGCCGATGACAGCACCCATGCCAAACCATATCAAATCCCACCAATTAAGCGTCTTCTTCATCTGGCCACCACTGCGAGCCTTGACCTCCAGCTCGGCCTCCAAGCTCGACCGGGTCGTGACCCGGTCCAACAGCCGGGCCGGAGTCTGTTTGAATGCACTCACGTAGTTGCCCCAGCTCTTGAACGATTCTTCAGGGAGAAAATCGTCCTTTGTGCACGAGCACATCCTCCTCTTCCTCAAACCTGAGCTCTCCGATTTGTCGTCTCCCTCCATATTTTCCTCAGCGCCTGCAAAATTTCAACACATCGTTGAGATTTATCGATATAAATCTATCTATATACGCAGATATTTGCACAGATTCTGAATTGTTCCAATTTATCACGGCGTCAAAACAGGGCATTCCAAACAGATCCCCAAATCACGATCACGCATTAACAGCAGCGGAAGTGTGAACTGGATTTGAGAGGTTATCCAAAACTAACTCGTGATTGCGAAATTTGATATCAAAAAGTACCTTAAATGAAAACGAATAAACGCTAAAACAATAATCAGCAGAATTGCAGCTTTCTCTATCGCTCAATAACTCTGTTTATATGGAAAATCGGCGATTGGGAAAAAGTCAAGTGACCGGCGGAAGATGCTTGACGTTAGCAGCTAGACTTCGAGTAATTCTACATCGCGTGTGTGTATGCAGTATTATATATAAGCAAATGCAAAACGACGAGGAATTGATTAATTGTTTATTGGATCAATCGAAATCCATGACAGCAACATCAAAACTCAACGACGTTGCCTAGTATTACTCACACAAAACGTACAGCTAAACATAGTTGCAGATACTAAAAAATAGAACAAAAACAATATAAAATCAATGCATGAGTGGAGAGAGATAGTACCTTTATCGGAGATTTCTGAAGATTTTGAACTTTTGATCGCAGTGTAGAAAATAGAAATGCAGAGAGAGAGAGAGAGAGAGAGAGTTGTGTGTGTGTGCAATACGAAGAGTTTGACGAAGTAAATGTAGAAATATGATTTATATGGAATAGGATATTGGATCCCACATTTTTATGTGCATTGTTTCTCGTAATTGTATTTATTATTTTAATAATAATTTTATAAAATTAATATTTATTACAATGTTATGGATTATATTTAATTTTTATTTACAAAAATTGAAATTTAAGAAAATTATACTATCCTAACTTTAAATTTATCAATCCCAATAATTAGTTAAAAGTGAAATTAAATGATAAAAAATAATTATAATTATATATCCTAATTGAATAAACGGAACGAAACCTAGTTAATAATCATAAAATTAAATTAAAACGTATAAAATTGAAATTGAAGAAAAAAATATGTAAAAAATATACTCCCTCCGTCCCATGAAGCATGACACACTTCTTTTCGACACGGAAATTAAGAAATTGATATTTTGTGTGTTAAGTGTGGTAGGTGAAAAAGTGAAAATGTGAATAAAGGATAAATTTTTTGTCATTTTAAAAAACATGTCATGCTTCGTGTGACAGACCAAAAAGGAAACTGTGTCATGCTTCATGGGACGGAGGGAGTAGAACATTAAAAGTGAACACAAAAAAATAAGACACCGAACGTGATACACTAATATTTTATAATACTCCTTCCATTTTATAAAAGTATGCACTTTTTATTATTTTGGCACGTCTCATACACTCACCTAATATTTATTACGAGAGAAATGAAATATTTATTTATAGAATATGAAAACAAAATCTATGATAGCCGGAATTGGATTTCAATTTTGACTTTGCAGTGTAATACTTCGAGTGCTCGACTGTTTCCAGCTGTTGCAGATGGATTACTCCGAATTTCACTTGAATTTTATATTTTATCTTTAGTTATTATTTCCCATTAATGTGGTGGTTTTGGAAAATGCACGTAATACATAATCCCATTTCCTCAGAAATTTTCAAGTATTTATAACTCATTAATATATTTATTACAGTTATGGCCATTTCGTAGGAGCAAATAAGGAAAGGCCATACTTACTTTTAATTAGATATGTTCTTCATGGGACGATCCAAAAAAAAATATGTGTCAAGATTTGTGGGAGGGAGGAAGTATATTATTCGAATCTAAGTCAAATTCATGTACTGTACCAATTAACATGTAGCAGCTTCGCTTCTTAGTATAACAATTATATTTGACAAATCAACTAATAAAAAAATATGCTAACAAATTTCATACTGTTTTTTCGATACGTACTAGACAGTGAGAATTGATTATATCTATGATTGCGTCTTTAATTTATATTTTTATTTTTTTGGCTACGAGAGTTCGTTAATATACAATTATAGGCTTAATAGGTAATAAAGTTTTTTTTTTAATATGATATTGAAAAATTTGAGATTCAAAGAGAAAGAAGAAAGATTCCGGGTCAAGACGTATGTGATTGCGATTCGTGAATCTAACGGTTAAAATTCGATCCAAAAATGTGGGCGGTCAGTTTCACTTATGGGGCCCACATGCGTCGGGAATATTGAAATGGAATTTGAATCTTTGAGGGCAGCGCGCTGTTGCGATTACGTCGGCCGGCATTCTCTTCAGCACATGGAAAGACGAAATCTATTGGAATTTTAAATTAAATAAAGGGGTTATTGAGTTTTCGATTTTTTTCTTTTTATTTGGATTTTTTAATTTTTTATGTTCTGTTATTTGAGCTACCAAACTTTTTTGGTTGAGGTTTATATTGATTGTTGAGCTACTAAAATGGGTTCGATTCTAAGTGGTTAAACTTTTTTTTTTGGTCAGAAAAAGAAATTTATTGAAGAAAGGAAGACATCAGAGGTGCCTAAGCAAAGCTTATTTACAAAGAAGGGAGCAAATGGACGACGAGCACCACTCTCTAAATGAGAGTTCGCCTCTAAGGATGTTAAAAATGGAGTTCCAACTCCACATTCTGGCTTTGATTTCCAAAACGACTTGATCAATCTCCCAAGACTTATCATCGAATCTGCTTTCGTTCCTTCACCTCCAGACAACCCAGACAAAACAACTCCAAAGGACCGAGAGGAATCTCCCGCAAAACTTGCTCGAGCCCAGCTGTGAGAAGGAAAGGAAATGATCTGGAATAGCAAAGGGTCGTACCGACTGGAACCCGAGCCAAGTGTACAAATGATTCCAGATCATATCAATCTTTGGGCATCGGAGGAAGATGTGATTTGCTGTCTCATCTTGGGCAAAGCATCCGTTGCAGAATCTCTCAACGACTCCCACGTCAATCTGCCTTTTGACCAGGTTGTTGCAGGTGGGAAGTCTGTTAAAGAGAGCTCTCCACGCTGTCATTCGCGCCTTGTGTGGAGCCGGCGATTTCCAGATTTTTCTAGCTGCCATCACTGCAGGAGGAAGCTCGGCCTTATCTTCTTTAAGGCCCTTGATAATTCGGTAGGCCGAGTTAGTTGTGTACGTCCCACTCTTGTGCCCTCTCCACTCCCAGCGATCTTCGCAGTCAGATTTAGGCGAGACTCCGGAGATAAAAGTGGTCAGCGAGTGCACCACTTCGAGCTCTCTGTCCAGGAGGTCTCTCCTCCATTGAAAATCCCAGACCCATCTCCCGTTAGACCACCTTCCCATCTCCTTGATAGTAGCCTCCTTATCAGCACAGAGTCGAAACAATCTCGGGAAGACAACTGACAAAGCCTCCTCCCCAACCCAGGTGTGTCTCCAAAATTTTGTGTTGCCTCCATCTCCAATTTTTCTCCTCGATTGCAATTAAAATTGTGTGTTTTAGGGATTCAATTATGTCTTTGTGCGACTAGTTTTCTCACTTTTATATGGGTACTTAGTGATCTCGTCTGTTTGCGAGTAGTATTTTTATTTTTATGTGGTGTCGTGTAGTTTCACCAGCGTGTAGATTGTTTACTTGATTATATAATATATATCTTTCATACTCCCTCCGTCCCATGAAGCGTGACCCATTTCTTTTCGGCACGGAATTAAGAAATTGGTATTTTGTGTGTTATGTGTGGTAGGTGAAAATGTGAATAAAGGGTAAATTTTTTACTATTTTTATAAACAGGTCAAGCTTCGTGGAATAACCCAAAAAGAAAAGTGGGTCACGCTTCGCGGGACGGAGGGGGTAATTTTTTTTAAAAAAAATTGTGTTTTAAATACTAATTGACTATCGCGTAATAATAGTAATAGATTTAATATAAAGATGGTTGAAGAGAAGACTGCAGAATGTTATAGGATTTCAATTTATGATTCCTTATTACATTTCAAACATGGCGGCGCTATTCCTCCTAAGCCGTATATGATTTTTGAGATCACTAAAACGATGATATGGTTGTGGTTGACCTAGACTTTATGTTGATGGATAATATTGATGGGTGCGTTGGGAATTGTTGGATAAAAGGTGTGGACTTTTAAAAAGCCATTGCATGTTCACATTATAAAATACTAATTAAATGAATATTGTCCCATTTTGCTGCCAATAAAAGGCGAGAGGCAAATACTTGGACTGGCTGACTGAGTTGACTCATTTACTATCATTATTATTCCCTCCATTCGAGATATTGTTTTCACACGAACAGCATGAATTTTAAAAAAATAATGAATAATACTAATTGATAATAGTGATATTATTGTAAATAAAATTGAGTCTCGTTATTGTTGTGAGTAGAAGTTTTTGGACACTGCTGTTATAAATAAAAATGAAAAGGATATCGTGGACGGAGGAAGTATCAATTAGTGTGAAAATAGCCGATTCAAATTTAATCGTTTCACAAGTTTATACGAGCGGGTATATTCCAATTTATGATGTAATAATTTCAATTTAATATGTGATGGTCCCAATGTAAAAGGTGTGTGTTATATATGATCTCGATTAGTAACGTGTGAAATTAAACAATTCAAAATAATTTCTGGAACATCGGTATTGGTTGAGCCTCTACTAAATAGCTCAATTATGTTTTTGTCCATTTAGTGCAATATTAGTTTGTTTTATCATGCTGATTCAAATGAATTAGCTTTGAATTTTAATACAATTTAATTTAATGTACGCACCGCATATAAAATATACTTGAATTTGACTCGTTCGGATGAGCCTCGCCTCGAGCCTCGTATGGAGCTAGCATTGATCTGCTCATCGCCAAGGCCAGCTCTATCCAAGTGATGAGCCGCACCAATGCTGATGCTCTTGGTTAATACTAGTATTTGAAAGAAAATTTTGATCTCCTCGCTCTTACGTAAACACACAAACATAGAGCAAAAATTGATAGTAAGAACAATAAATTGACTAGTATAGGATTTATTTATTTCGATTTGTCTAGTATAGGATTTATTTATTTCGATTTGTCTAGTATAGGATTTATTTATTTCGATTTGTCTAGTGCAATATTAGTATAGGTTAATACCATCACGTCACTTTTGATGGTATCATATAGGCCAAAAATTGACTAGTATAGGATTTATTTATTTCGATTTGTCTTCTGCAAAAATTAAAAAAATACAATAAATTCATGATAGTAAGAACAAGTAGTGTATCGCATCTAGAGTCAAATGACCTGCTCACATTCATATTTGTTCAATACACTTTCTAATTAATAGAAAAACTAGTATCTTGTTCGTGAGCTCAAGTCCAACAAATATTATTTTTCAAATATTATGAATTAACACCTACTATTATATATTTATTGACGTGTATATTAATACTTCAATTAAATTAAGTGCAAACAATGTAAAAATATCAATACTTAGCATGGAGTGAACGATTGTTTTGATTTGGACTTGGATATTTCCATATTGCTATTATATTTAGCAATGCAAAATAATATTACTATATTTGTATACAATACAACTAGCTGCTTAAATTGACATTCGTGTCTTACTATATCTTTCTTTCCTCCAGGAATTATTAAAAAGTTTGGCAGATTATAATAATTAATTAGGTTACACATCCTTGTCCTTTTCACATGAATCTAAAAATGTTACTTTTCATCACAATATACAACTCGAAATAGAAATAGTTGGTGAAAATAATCTTTTCATGATCACGTCGCATAATAAATTCTATATTTTGCGTTTGTCATTTGGCGCGATTAAACGTCTCAATTTAAAATAACGAGAAATCTTCTCATTATCATTTTGTATTCTTTTACTCCCTCCGTCCCACGAATCTTGACACGTTTTCCTTTTTGGGTCGTCCCACGAATCTTGACACGTTTCCTTTTTTGGCAATAATTATTACATTCTATCTTCTACTTTATCGCATTTATTATATTCTCTCTCCTACTTTATCATTTTTATTACCTTCTCTCTCCTACTTTATCAATTTTATATTTTATTAATTACACACTTAAAACATTAATCTACAACTCCTTAATTCCCGTGCCGAACCCAAACGTGTCAAGACTCGCGGGACGGAGGGAGTACAACGGGATTAGGATTAAAGTGCGATTAGGCTTTTGATGAAAAGAGATAAAGAAAGAGTTTGTTGGGCCCGTGATATTGTGTGATGGGCCTTTTGTCCAATCATAACTGGCCAACTTACCAGTTCAAGCCCAAACAGATTGAGATAGAAATTTCTTGTGACGCCGTCGTTTTGAAATTACAAAACTCATACTCGTGTATCACACTTCACGTCTCACTTTCAATTTTATTTATTTATTTATTGTGTGATGGGCCTTTTGTTCAATCATAACGGGCCAACTTCCCAATTCAAGCCCAAACAGATTGAGATAGAAATTTCTTGTGACGTCGTCGTTTTGAAATTACAAAACTCATACTCAGTGTATCACACGTCTCACTTTCAATTTTATTTATTTTTTCGTATAATTTTTTTATATTTTAATTTAATTTTGTAATTATTAACTAGAATTCATTCCATGAGTATATAATTAATTTTTATCATTTAATTTCACTTTTATTATCTAATTATAGGTTAGTAAATTAAGTTATGGTATATAATTTTGAAAAAAAATTAATTTTTTGAAATAAAAGTTAAGAATAAATCATAATATTATACTAATAAATTTTATTTTTATAAAAAAATATTTTGAAAACGAGAGAACGTTAATATAGAGAGAAATAACTAATCCACACATCAAAGCCAAGATGTCCACAAAAATTAGTCGGATCGACAGAAGAAAAAGGAAAAAAAAAATCTCAACAAATTAGAAAACTGTTCACACAATTACACTTGCACACTACCTAAGTTACAGATGAAGAAGAAATCAATGGGGGCAAGAATGATCATCAAATATCACACAACAACAACTGTAATAATGGAAAAAAAAACAACGTTAGAGGAAACAATCAAAATCAAGAAAATTAGTCTTCTTTCTGTTCATTCAAATGTACGCTTTTCTTTTCCTTCCCTCCTTGCTTCTCTCTAACCTTTTCAACCTTTTTGCTCCCATTATTCTGCTTGCTCACGGATCCTTCCTGAGCACTGCACATCTGTGACTTCAGCCGGAACCCGAGCCTCTTCGACACGCTCCCCCACGCGCTCGACCCCTTCGCCTTCCCCAACTTGTCGATCTCTTCCCTCATGTTGGAGCACTCCTTCTCGAGCTCCGACACCCTCATCCTCATGCTGTCCATCCCGACTTTCAGGACTTGGTTTTCCCTCACCGCGGTGGCCCAGCCCCCCTCGTTCGCCCCCCCCATCAGCCCGCTCCTCAGCTGCCTCGACCCGTCGAGGTTTTCAGAGACGAGGAAGCAGCCTGCGATGGAGGTTCTCAGCTGCAGCTGCTCGAAGAAGAGGACTTGGACTATTATTCGCAACGGCAGCCTCTCGTTCTGAGCTGCGTGGGTGCAAGCCTCGAGCGAGAGCTTCTGGCAGTCCATCAGCCTGCAGAGCTGCTCTCGCTCGGGCTCGGCCAACCATGGGTGAGACTGAGTGCAAGAAATGAATAGTTAGTTGATTGAATGTTGGAAATAATATACTCCATCTGTCCCTTAAAAATATGCATTTCTTTCCTTTTTAATACGTCCTTCAAATATAAAACTCGTGTCGAAAGATTCCATGCATAAATATAGGGGACGGAAGAACTGCAAATTGGGGTAAAAGTATCATCAAACCATGAGTGGCTGGTTGGGAGAGTTACCTTGAGATAAACGTCGATCGCGCGATAGAGGCCGTCGTCCAAGGGCCGGGCGTACTCGGGCACGACAGCAGCGAGCGAGTGAAACTTGGGGAGTTTGAGGTGAACGTCGGGGGCGACCTCCGCGAGGTATCCGTCGATCAACTTGGCCACCATGGTGATGGGTGTTAGTGATGGTGATCCCATCAATTGGCCATCATCAACTGAGCCAGGAGATGCATCGCCAACCACCTGATCCATGGCCAAGAAATGCTCCAGAATCCGGTGAACGCAGTCCACGTCGTACAGCGTCTCCATCGAGTAAGAGACGTTCGGCATCAGGAGATCCTCGAGCGTCGCCTGATCGAGCTGCACCCCGACCCGTTTCTCCAGGTTCGACACGCACGAGGCGCTGGCTCGAAGAATCCGGGCCGTTCGGAGCAGACCGAACAAGAATTTCGCCGGAACGAGATCCTTCTGCACGGGAAGCAAGCGATCGATCTCTTCGAGGAGAGCTCTCTGATCCTCCTCCGAGAGCAAGGCCCCCGACACCACCGGCGCAAGACGACTGCTCGACTCACCGCCACCCTGGCGCCGGTTCAGCCCCGGTAGGTATTTCCTCGCGTAGCAAACGAGAGAGC
Organism: Salvia miltiorrhiza; assembly: GCF_028751815.1. NCBI lineage: Eukaryota > Viridiplantae > Streptophyta > Magnoliopsida > Lamiales > Lamiaceae > Salvia > Salvia miltiorrhiza. Next base: position 3,045,593 of record NC_080391.1, read on the forward strand.
CGGCAACTATCTCCTGCTTTACGCCTCGCGATTCCATGACCGAGATCAACCTTCTGTACAGAGGCAGGCTCAGGGTCGAGGCATCGTCGTACCACCAATCCGCACTCGAATGCTTCGGTCGAGCGCCCGTGCTTATCCCGTTCCACAGCACGCTCCCTCCGGGGCTCTGCATCGGGCCACCACGCTCCATCATAGGCCACCCGAACAGAGCAGGGTCGGTGCACGCCTTGGCAGCCAACGAGTCGATGCATCTCCTCGGGATGTGGAGCTGCTCGGCATCGGAGAGCACATCATCACACGTCTGCAACGCTTTCAAAGAGTCCTTCCAGCTCCGTAGAGCCGTCTGATTGAGAAAGATCTCGGTCTGAGAAACGAGGTTGCCCTCCCCAAACTCATCAGTCATCTCGAGATGCTCAGCAGCACATCGAAGGTACACCACGTTCGATGCAGTGAGCTCGAGTTTCACCCCGTAGCAGAACTTAGCTACGAGCTCAAACGTTTTTGCCCCACCGGGGACATCGGAGAGCTTGATCACGCAGCCTTCGTCTCCCTCGGACGCCTCTGCAATGAGACGCTCCATCACCCCGCTGCGTGAAAGCAACGGAAACTACAACGAGCAGCCAATAATACATCCTATCAAGCTATGTTCAATCTCAGCAGCAATAAACAAGTTTGAAAGAAATCAAATACTTGCACAATGGTTTCCTTCACATCCATTTCTCACAATTTCAAGTTAGATTACTACAGAAAACAAATACAACACTATGAAACAATGTAACATGAAACAAAATATAAACCATTGCTCCTCCATCCATCGTCGACAAGAGCCTAAGAGCCAAGGCTAGATGAATAAACGAAACGATACCTTGTGAAGATGAAACGACATTTCCTCAACCTCGACAACTACATCACTAGGGAGACCAGTAGTGCAGAACCTACGAGTAAACCGGAAAAGGTCAGGAGGCGAAACACCATTTTACTCGAACGAAAAGCATCAGAGCTACCGAGGCGATTTAGGAGCAGATGCATACATTTGGAATTAACATTAGACTAAGCTAATGTCACTATTTCCCTATGAATTTGTATTTACACAAAGCCACATTCACAAGAGCTGTGTTTCTACAGTATTACCAGCCAAAAAGATGTAATCTATAAAGGTTTTGTCTGAGACAGATATTACAGAACCAAACTATTACACAAAATTGGATGTTTCATTCAGAAAGTCAATGAAAATAACTCACATTTTTAAACAATTAAAAACAAATGAATCAGTCAATATTCCCATACACAACTACAAGTACCTTAAATCTCTAATATGGCCAAGTGATTGACATCTCAGATGCATCTAAATTTTTCATATAGATAAACCAAAACACAGAATTCAGCTCATTTTCGGACAAAGATCACAGCTTTTGAAAAGATTAATAATAATAACAATAATTATGCTACTGTAAAATATAAGAAATAAAATGAAGATTAAGTGAAGAACAAACCAGGCTTGCCCTTGCCGCTGGAATGCATCAGTTTTGGATCCCAACTTCATACAAGCCATCTCTTCAACTCCAGCAGCCCCAAATCCCAAAACACAAAAAAATTAAACTTTACAAACTTAGTATTCAGCTAATTCCTCAAAAACTCCAAAGTTCTTGCACAGATCTTCGAGAAGAACAGCTAAACTCTCTCTCTCTCTCTCTCTCTCTCTCTCTCTCTCTCTCTCTCTCTATGAACAGAGAGAATATCCCAGAGCTCAAAAACTCAAGAAAAACACAAAACTGCAAAAAAAGCTCCAGTTGTTGATTTCATCAAAGCTGCAATCAATGCAGCAAAATGCAGAGAGGTGATGTCTTCTCTCTCATAACTCTCTCTCTATCTCTCTCCCAGCCCCGAATCAACAGGTCACACGCCCCATATGCAACCAACCCAAAATCTCAGTCCCACTGCAAAACACCCTTCGATTATATACTATAAAAATTTTGGAATCAGACAACAAATCTAGGTCAACCCCTCCAAAAAAAAACAGAGTTGTTCTGACACAAAAACCACTTCTTTAACCACCAGAAGATTCCAAAACTCAGCCCATTGCGACACATGAGACACCCATTTAAGAAAATCTAGAGAGGGAGAGAGAAAACCGTTTTAAGTCGCCTAATGTTCATAATCTAATTGCACTAAAACCCCAATTAATGTATTACTATGTCTGAAAAAAAGATCAAATTTTTATTTTCTTCCATCAGTCTGAAACGACTCGGGGAAACTCGATTTGGGTAATCAATGGCAGCTCTGAAACACAAATTAATTACCATGTGGGTCCGTTGCCTTCAAACACACTCATTGCATAGAGATTCCAAATTCTTTAAAGTCAGTAACCATATTTTAGAATTATATATTTGTCACAGTGTTTGCTGCATCATGGTGTGTAAAAGGCTTAATTTCTTAATCTGTAGCAAGAAACGAAATATCACTAAAAATCGATTTTGTTTCTTTTTCTTCTATACATTACCTGCCATGAATTTTGAAAGTAACAGCCGTCCGCTTCGAGTCCAGCTAGGCCATGTGGATGCGTTGCTTTCTTTTTTTTTATTTCTTCAATCTTTAATTTTTTTTTTAATTTTAGGGGAATTCTTGGATTTTTTTCTTCGGAATATAACGTACACTTAAATTGTTTAATTTTTTTTAAATGATTTGTAGAAAATTAAATTTGTTGATTGAATTTGGTGGTGTGATGTTTTCTGCTTCAAAAAAAATTAACTATTAAAGGAATGTGATTGAAAATAAGTGGTAGTAGTTAGCCTTCATTTTTATTTTATGGTGGAATTAATTATGGTGGTGTAGATCAATAGTGAAAATTGTAATGATTTTAGTTGAGATCTAAGTTATTGCCGCTATAATAATAAATCAAAAACATATTATTTCATTTATCTACCCTCCATTGTCTATATCACTAATTGGTGGGTGAACTTTATGGTATTATGATTATGTGATAAACCTAAACTCAACTAATTTATGCGTATTATGAAACATGTTATTGTAATCAAATAGGGACAATACAGCTTATATTTTAAATTTAATCATTATTTTTAGTTTTGTCTTTTGCAATGAATGATGTTGCAGTTGTTAGTCGGATAATTATCCAAAACATCCTACTAATAAAGTTTATTAATAAGAGAATGAGGCAGGTAAAGTAATAGGAAAAAAATGATTGTTTTGAGTGCCTGAAAAAAAAAATGAGTTCCAACTTTCTTAGTGCATTTTGGACCATAAATATGAAAAGTTGAAAGAAACACTCTAAAAGTGCAAAATTGTGAAATACGAGACGTTCAGAATTTGTCTTGGACATGTGTCTCCAATCATATATTCTAATTATTACGCATGAAAAGTAAAAAAAAATATTGAGTATAAGAAAAAAATTCACTAGAAAATTTAAAATTGAACCATTAAGGTGTGTTCGGCATATGAGTTGAGATAAAATGTGATAAATAAAATTTTAAATAAATAATATATGCTTCCTCCGTCTTCAAAATAAGTTTCTCTTTGGGGACGGCACGGATTTTAAGAAAAAGTGGTAAAGTGTATTAATAGTGGAGAAAAATATGTTTAATTAGTATTGAGAGTGGTGAAAATGTGAAAAAGTGTTATAATTAGTATTAGGAGTAGTGAAAAAGTGAAAAGTAAGAATAAATAAAGTATTATTAGTGGTGGGTTAGTTGTCCAAAAATGAAAAAAAAGAAAGAGAAACTTATTTGGGGGACGTCCCAAAAAGGCAAACGAGGAATTTATTTCAGGGACGGAGGGAGTATGATCTAGGTGAAATTGTTATTCTTTATATGTGTCTGATATGTATGATATAATTATATCATAATTAATATTTTTATTTGATAGAAAAGATACTATTGTAGATTAAATTAACAAAATATGATTTTAATTTGGGTTAATACTATTTTATGTCCCGAACTTCCAGCGTTTTCCACAAAATGTCTCGAACTTTCATTTTCCTCTAAAAAACCCTAACTTTCAGTTTTTTCCATAAAATATCCTGCTATATAAAATTCGGTGACGGAAAGATGATTTATCTCGCCGAATGAAATACTTCGGGGATTGTTATTGTTGAAAAATCATATTATGAATCATTATTGTTGGAAAATGTTGAAAGTTCGGAGTTTTTTGCCATCTTTTTGTCATAAGACTTTGTATAACAGGACATTTTATAGAAAAAAACTGAAAGTTCAAAGTTTTTTAGGATAAAATGAAAGTTTGAGATATTTTATAAAAAACGTTGAAAGTTCAAGACATAAAACACTATTAACCCTTTTAATTTTATACTATAAATTTAAATAAGTAATTTAATATAAAAATAAAAATATAAAGAAAAAAATTAGTAATCTCGCCTCAGATAAATAATTCGAGGGGTGAAACGATATTAATTATTAAAATAAAATTAAAATAAAATAATAAAATAAGATTCGAACCCCTCACTTTCTTGAATAAAAATGTCCACATAAAACGAAAATATTTAACTATCATGACCTATTTGGGGTACCAAATATCGCCATGTTCAATACAAAATTCAATTTTAAATAAAATATTCTTTTAAGGATGGAGAGTGTACCCATCCATACACTAGAATTAAATGTGAATTATTGTCGATAGCAATTAAACATTCACTATCTACGTAATGGCATTTACAACTACAAAATCAATTAAACCACGTCATTGTTCATGCATTATTTTGAATTATAGCAATATTTAAAAGAGTTTTTTTTTTTTTTTTTTTTTTTTGAGGAAAAGCAATATTTAAAAGAGTTATGATATGCAATTACATCATGGATAGTTATAAACTAGTCAAATGGGAAAATACTTGATTTTTTTAATAAAAAATAATTTAATTAGTCTACTATATTGTTTTTTTTTTTATCAGAAGTCTACTATATTGTTCACATTGTACTTATTTAAAAAAATAATAATAATAATGTGAGCAATAGAGTAAAATAATTAAAATAAATTACTTTGAAAACAATTTAAACAAATTGAATTATTTTATTTAATCATTATGATTAGTTATAATGTTACTATATGTATTTATTGTATTTACAAAATAATTAGCAAAACAGGTTTTGTTAAGCTAAAAATTGAGGAAGGAAATTGAAAAAGGTTACGCACCAATTAGTGAGTAGCATTAAATAATACTCCCCTGTATGTCACAAGAATCACAACTGTCATTTTAGACATCTCCAAAAAAATGTGTCATTTTTATTTTTTGGACATGATCCCATAATTTTTTTGGTCATGTATCCTTATAAAATATTCATTATTTACAAAAAAAAAAAATTACATCTTATTCAATTTCAATCACTTATTTTATATAATAATGAGATATTTTCTCCCTTATATAAAAATTAATAATCATTTTATAAGTCTCGTGTCTAATTAAAGTGACATATTTTATTACTAATTAATTGGGGTGTTGAGGGCCAAAGACCGAAGCGCCTCGAAATCAGCGCGCCATTGATGAGAGCCAGTCACGAGCCGCGACCGTCCCGCACACGCAATGCCATCAAATCATAGTTTAGAAAAAGGAAGAGAGAAGATGTTTCCACGCGTGCGGCTCGGCTCGATCTAGTCGGTGAATGTAGAGTTTCTTTTACAATATTGTATCTTTTAAATATTGAATTCAAAATTTTCTATAAAGAATTTTGCTCTGAGATTATTTGATGATGAGTTTTTATTTTTTAAAAAATGACAATTTATCACTTTTATAATAATACAATATAAAATCTTTGTATCGTGGGGGCTTCAACTCCCCTCCCTCACCATTTATTGTTTATGTGTAGAAATGGTAGTGAAAAAATTTGCGAATTCAAATTAATTTTTATCGGATTTTAGTATGCTAAAAATTAAACTTGATGTCTGAACCTTTGTTTTAGAATTCGGGTCCAGATTTGGAGTAGGATTTTTGATATTCAAATTTGATTCGAGGATCCATTTAATATTAGTATTATTTTTATTTAGATAATCTAATCTTAATATTATTAATTTTATTGATATGATAATTAATTTTATTTCTTTTCATGCTTTTGCTATTGAAATAAATGTGCATTACTCACCATATTTATTTCTTGACTTTTGACTGTTTCGATTTTCGGTACAAGTATAAATTGTTGAATTTTAATGCGTCGTGTTGGTTAGTACTTGAATGATTGTATTACTAGTATTCTTTATGTTGGATGATTGTAACTTTTTTTATATATGAGTTATGGTGTTAAAAATTTAGTTTTGAATGATTGAATAAATTATAGACAATTATTATGGTGTTATTGTGAATTTTAATTCATTTAAAATTTATTAAAAAAAGATAAAATTATGAATTTGAGTTTGGATTCGTGGATCTGGATCCCATTCTTTTAACCACGACAAATTTAGATCATATCCAAACTCAAATAAAATTCGAATCTAAATCCGAACCTACTAAAATCCGATCCAAATCCGACTAATCGGTAACTATCCTAGTCATAGGCTAGATCGACTTCCTCCATCTAGCTGAGGCTAGCCGCGTTTTCAATTCTTCCTCCATTACTCTTTGCTTCAATGATTTGTCTGTTATTTATTTATTTATTTTATTTTTTTGAGGAAATTTGTCTGGTTTTTTAAAACATGGTTAATGATTCATTAATTCGTAGTTGTATAATATAAATTCGTAGCCAGAGACGGATCTAGAGGCCGGGCAGCCTCGGCGGTCGCCCGGTCATTTTTTTTTTATTACGTATATATATGTATATATTTTGATGAAATCTCGGAGGTCGCCCGGTCTGTTTTCTTTACAAAAAATTCATTAAAAACATCCGATGAAATCTCGCCCAGTCCTAATTAAATTCTTAGATCCATCCCTGTTCGTAGCCCCCACAAATTCAGAAGAAGAAGTGAGTTATGTATTGGTATTCAGTTTACGAATTGTCACTCCATTGACTAAATGGAATATATCAGAGAATCTGCCTAAAAATAGATATATAAGTGAAAACTGACTAAATAAATATAATAAGCGATTAAGCATGCTGTTTACGTACATGCAACGTTATGCGCATTATAAAACATCAAAATTAAACAATACTATTAATTAAAATTATTATAAAGAACCCAAGTTGTTACCCGACGCTGCGAAGTCAACCAATGATTTTTAATTATATTTCTTTTCTAAGTTCTATTATCATTGTTTAATTCATTTCATTCAACGATTTTTACTCCTTTTTATTGGATGAATTTTGCTTGTGAAATTTGAGTGTTAATTACTCAAACAATTCTTATTTCTTAAGGCCTTTTAATCATCAGTGGGCCCAATAAATCAATATTGGGCCGTATTATTCATGTGGGCCCAATTCATTAGTGGACTGCGTCTTGAAAATGGAATCAATTTGAACAACCCCATGCCTTCTCAACATTATCATTTTTATTTATTTTCACTAAATAATAATTTGAGTATACTCAGAACCGATCACCTACCCACCGTGGGCATGCATAACGTGCCCACCATGATGTGACAATTGTAATTATAGTAAGATAATTTTAATTAGAGTAATATTTATTAGTTATCTTTCCAAATTAAAATTGTCACATCAATGGTGGGCACGTTATGCTTGTCCACGGTGGGTAGGTGATCAGTTCTGTACTTTTACTTATTACTAGACAAACACATAATTAAATTGATCAAACGAATTACTTGAAATCCAAAAAAAGTCCAAAAGATTAACTTTTTTCTATGTGTGTGTGTGTGTGGCGGCTATTGACCCTTTTAATTAATGTTTCATTTTCCTAAAACCGTGGGCCACATGTTTCATCACATAATTTTTATAGGCCCAAATATTTTAGGATGATGGTGAGAAACGAACAACTTATTTTTCTGGATGCTTCTTCAATAAACTTTGTTTTTTCTTATGTGATTCACAAAGTTTGTTATTCGTGAAGATATAAACTTTGTTTTGGATGATTAGTTATTCGCTTTGCTACATTTTGACATATTAAACTTTTCATTTGTTTGAATATTTAGTTTAGTTTGTATAAATTTGATTGTTGTTTTAATTTATCTGGGGTTATTAGCATCTAAATATATTTATTTTAAGGATAGTTTGATTTTGCACATTAACTTAAAAAATTACACAGACTATAATATTGTAGTAAATTTACCGTAAATTCAAAATTCTCCCAAATTAGAGCTTATGTGGTAAATCATAATGTCGATCTATACTCATCGGACGTTTTAAAAATGAAATGTATAGTACATATGTAGACGGAGTTATTTTTAAAACTCACGATGAAATACGTATCTACATTTCGACTTATCACGCCAGCTTTAATTTTGGCAAAAAAATATTTTGTGGTAAAATTAAATTGCTACATTTATAAAGTTCATATATTTTCTTACTCCTTTCAAAGTTCATGTGTAAAACTAAACTACCCTCAATGTATTTAAGTACCAATAACTCATTTATTTATTAATATAACATATAATTTTATGATATAATATGTATGTTGTATCTCAAAAAAAAAAATCGAACTTTCGCCACATCATACACACTCACACCAAACGCTTTTCATCATCTTTTTTGTTTTTCATGTTCATACCTTTTTCATAAACCAAAAAGTAAAAAAAAGGTAAGAATAAAGTTTTAGATCATCACAATATACAACTGGTTTGGCCTGTGAAAAAAGCTAGGGTTTTTGAGTTGGGTGACACACGTTTTTTGGGATATTTAGTGAATAAATAAAAAACGTTTTTGATTGGTAAAAAAGGGTGTCCGTAAAAAGCTTGCATTACTTTAATGTTGTTAAAGAAGGATTTCTAAGTCGCCAATTAATACTACTACAAGTTTTATTACTTTAATGTTGTTAAAGAAGGATTTCTAATTAAGTTGCCAATTAATACTACTACAAGTTTTATTACTTCACCACTAAGCTTGTCTTTAACTAATATGACTAGCTGTTGCATGATTTGTTGTGCATTATCCAATTATATCATGATGTTAATAGTATTTATTTTTCAACATAAATGTTATTCATAGAAATTATAGAATTCATAGAACATATTTAGCGTGACGTGGATCGTTATTTTGGATTTATTTGTTCTTATATTTTCATATAATCTTACGTAATATTTAAAATAACATTCATATCGAATTAATAAAATACAAAATCACAATAAGATCAATATGGAGAAACTTAAAGGCCGTGGCACAATTAACTCGAATCCAAAATTTTTGACTTTACACATTAATCATTTTACCGCTCGACCGATACACGCACACTAAAATGACCATATTCGAGCAAACATAATTTTATCAGAAGATGTTGTTTTGGACTTCGAACAAATCTTATAAATTGTTCACTAAAAAAAGAAATTCACTTACAATCATTTTATTTGTTTTGTTTATAATGTCTTAATTGTTTTTGGGCGTCTCAATTCAGAAAAATATAAAAAAATTATTTTATCTTTCTTTTTATTTATTTATTTTATTTTTATATATTTTTAATTTACGTGTATTATATAAGTGGGACGTATGAACATGAAAAAATAGGAAATTCGACAAACGAAAAAAGACAGTTTTTATCTTCAAAGGAAAAATAGGAAATTGGTGTCGTCTTCTTTCTAGTGCTTTGGATGCCTCTTCTCGGGTCTCGAGCTTCTCCTCTTTACCTCTCTCTCTCTCTCTCTCTCTCTCTCTCTCTCTCTTTCATGAACTCACTACACAAACAAACCCGACTACTCTAACTCCTTTCTACATTCAAGATTCTTGGTTCTATGCTTTTTGCTACACTTCATTTATCTCCCATTTTCTTTCTTGATATTTTATTGTTGCAGCTTGTTGCGACATTGTCGCCCTTGACGGTTCTGTGTCAGAACCATTCTTTTCTTTGTCTTTCTCTTCGGTTTCTTGAAAATAAATATATTAAAAAGGACAAAGAATTACTATCTGGATAACTTTAGTGGTCCATCTGGCCCAAAATCTTTGATCTTTGACAACTAACATTTGGATTTTTTTGAGGTTTAATATTCCAAAAAGAAGGTGAACTGCACTGCACTTCTTTTTTGACTGCCCATTTTCTTGTATTTAGTTAAACTCTACGAAAACCGCATTGCACATTACAAGCTTAAGCTCACAAATGTAGTCTTTGTTCTGAATTATTAGTCTGCAATCTGAGGAGTTTTCACATTTTGGTAGGATTTTTCTAGATAGATGGCCTCTAGGTTTGTGATCTCAGCAGAATTTTGGAGTTGGGTAATAATGTATGATGCTCTTTTGTCTTAATAATTCTGTGGGAAAAAAACAAAACAAAAAAATAGATGTTTTGTTGGGAAGTTGATGAAATTCTTGAGAGTTGAATTTTATGCCATTTTCATGCACTTTTTAGTAGTACAAACATGTTTGGTCGTGTTTTGGGATAGTTGCAGTACTTTGATTTGAGCTTAGGTTGTATTATTTGTTTTTTGTTTCCATGGTTTCTGATTATTCTAACATATTTGATAAATATTGATTGAACTTCACTATTACATATAGTGTGGATGTTATAGACCTAAAGGCGAAAATCGGTTGGTTTCTTGATTGTATCAAGATTTGGGGGAAATGGGTTGTGTTGCATCGAGAATTGATAAAGAAGAGAGGGTGAGAATGTGTAAGGAGAGGAAGAGGCTGATGAAACAGTTGTTGAGATATAGGAAAGAATTTGCTGATGCTCAGATAGCATATTTGAGGTCATTGAGGAATAGTGGAGTGACACTTAGGCAGTTTACTGAGCCCGAATCTTTGGAATTCGAGGAAACGAATTCTGCTGCTGGATTCCCTCCGTCCCCTCCTCCCCCGTTGCCACCATCACCACCACCTCCGCCCACTTTCGGCCCCGACCTAAGGAAGTTTGAAAGTAAGTCGGGGGAGGCTCAATCTGCCGTGGAGGAGATCATTGAGGTCGATGAGGAGAGTGGCCATACGCCACCCCCACCAGTTCCTAGCTCGTCTTGGGAATATTGGGACGTCTTTGGCTCTGCCTCGGTGCACTGTGAGAAGAGAAGTGAGACGGTGGAGCAGGGCGAAGAGGAGAACTGGAAGGATACAAACACTGAGTTCATAGAAGAAGATGAGGAAGAGGCAGCTTTTGCTGTTGATGACAATGACACTGACATGCTGCCTCCTCCCGAGCAGCAGGACACCGAGTTTGTTGATGATAGCTCGTCTATGATGAGCTGGCACACGAAGGACACGGCAGATATGGCCATGGTGGTTTGGAGGGGGAAGAAGAGCTTGACGGGCGTTGTCAAGGACTTGGACGAGTATTTCTTGAAAGCATCCGCTGTGGTGAAGGATATCGCTGTTTTCATAGATATTAATGCAGGAGGCACCTTCCTTTACCAGAGCATCAATGAGAGCAAGAGTAATTGTTTTAGTCCCTATTTAGTTATATCAGTTTACTTTACAAGTAAATGTTTCTATGTCTTGTGCACTGTGTGTTTTCAACATGATTTCATGTCTGTGCATTGACTGAGCTTAGTAAACATGGATGGTTTTTACAGGGAAGAGAAGCAATTCAGCAAAAGTTTTCAGTGCCTTAAATTGGTCGTGGTCGTCTAAATCGCTTCAATGCAATAGAGAAACGGGAGATATGCTTGGATCCGGTGAGCCCTGCAAGCCCGGAGCTCACTGTATTACACTCGAGAAACTTTATTCAGAGGAACAGAAACTCTATAAGGATGTTAAGGTGATTTCCCCTAAGTAAACTATATGAATGTAGTCATCACTTAGAACTTAGAATACTTGTATATACATTGATTGAAAGAAGAAATATTACTAACTTTTCTGTTTGAGATGGCTGTTATGTTTTGTGTTTTTGGTTGAGGAATTATGTGGTGATATTTCATTTATGTTTCTTGTGATGTTTCCTATTTTCCTAGGAGGAAGAGATTTCTAAGGTGGAGTATGGGAGAAAATCTCTACTGCTGCAGAAACAAGACGAAGAGCACGACTGGACCAAGGCGGAGAAGACACGCTCCACGTTTGAAAGTTTGCAATCTTACATCTCGTCTCTCCAAGAGTCGATTGGCAGGTCTTCTTCGACCATACTCACGCTCGTGAACAAGGAATTGCACCCTCAGTTGATCACGCTGGCTTCAGGGTAAAAGCCGGGTTGCTTTCATTCCAATTGATGATAATCATGATGTGTAACGCGTTCCATGATTCTCTCTCGTATACTGATGTGATCTCGTCTTCTCAGACTGATGCACATGTGGCGAACGATGTACAACTCTCATCAAGTTCAGAATCACATATCTCAGCAGCTGAATCATCTCACGGATCAGCAGACCGTGGAGCCGACTACTGAATCCCAGCGGCAGGCTGCTGGTCAGCTGCAGACAGAAGTAACGTCGTGGCACCACAGCTTCTGCAAGCTCGTGAAGTACCAGCGTGAATACGTAAGAACGCTCTGCAAGTGGACTGAGCTCACTAACTACATCGAAGGCTCTGATACACGTCAAAGCGAATCACCAACGCTGCATACCCTTTTGGACAAATGGCAGCAAGCACTGGATAAATTGCCGGATAAGGTATAATTCTTGAAGAATTAAGTGAAATGATGCAACTCTTGTAATAAAATGTGGATATATCATATATATAATTTGTCACAATGTTTTGTATTGCAGATGGTGTCTGATGCCATCAGGGGTTTACAGTCAGTTGTTCACTCCATCATCTTGCAGCAGCAACACGAATGCGACTTACGCAAGAGATCTGAGAAGCTTGTGAGGAAATTGGAGAGGGAACTCACTTTTCTTGCAGAATTGGAGATGAAGTTTGCAGGGAGCATCTCCATCGAAGATACCAAGCATCCGTTAATAGTCAGGCGAGCGAAAGCTGAAGCGTTGAAGAGCTTAGCCGAAGACGAGAAAGCTAAGTACTCGAGTTCTGTTAAAACGACGAGAGTCATGATCCTGAGCAACCTAAAGACAAGCCTGCCAAAGTTGTTTCAAGCACTGGTCGTGTATTCGAGCGCCTACTGCCACAGCTTCGAGGCGATCCTCAGCTACACGACGATGTCAGAATCCGACGACATGCAGACTACAGCTTCTGAATTTTAACTGGGAAGATGCAGTTCTGGTTAGGACCAGACATGAATATCACAGTATTGTACTTAGAAATTGACAGACCTTCTCTGTGTAACATGAGCTTTTCTTGATATATAACTGGATTCTTGATATGCAACAAAAGTCTCTCTTCTTTTAGACTATGTGTATCAAAGATCCTCTAATTTGATATGTTGCAAAAATCAAGCTTATGTGAAGATGATCCTTTCTAGGAAATGGTGTGACTATTTCTAGCTGCCAACTCTATAACATGGTTATATGGAATACACACAAATCTTAAAGCACTATAGTTGTGAAATGTGCAAGTAAACAAATTTCTCATCTGAATTCACTGACTAGTTATGCCTTTTACAAAGGCATAATAATACAAAATTTACCACAACAGCAAAATTTGGTGTAAAAAACTTTTCCTTCATGGAATGTAGAATGTGTCAATCTTCTTCACCTTTCGACCTCTTGCTACTTCTCTTTGATTTCACCTTCTTACTTCCATGATGCTCTTTAGACGCCTTTTTCCGTTTCAAAGGTGTCACTTCTACGCATTCTTCTTCTGCGGTATTTTCGACTTGTGGTGCAGGAGCTGAACCCACCATTGATGCAAAAGCACAAGAAAGCATCAAAATGTTAGCTAATCAACTTAAGACTTGGGGAGCAACTAGTTTCCTATTCAACGATTAAGAAAAGGCATCACTGTAAGAGGAGTTAGTACAGACCTTCGCTACGAAAATGGGAATCAAAGACGACAGTTGTAAGATGTTGTTTTAAGAAAACCTGCAATCAATTAGAAATAAAATAGTTAGCCGAACATCAAACTAGAAGTAATGTCATAAGCTAGATAAAAACAGTCCTATAAAGCCAATAGAGTTATTGAATCCAGCTCAAGATACATGAAATTTGAAATTCTTATTTTCAGAATAACCTGTATAAACATATACTGGCATCTTTTTATAGAGTTAGCAATCAACTTATTTGACAAATTACAGTTTCTATATACGGGAACCACTTTAACTATAGTCTACAAATACAGAGTCCGTTACAGAGAGCATTTTCTTTACTAATCATAACATGAACATACCGCTGAGAGAAGCTGCCGTGACTGTATGTCCCAAATTCGCAAGTAGCTATCAAGCCCTGATACAAAAAGCCAAATATCCAGGTCAGCAATATCTCCAAGACATATAGGACAATACAAGAAAAGATTGCTATTGAGCAAAGGGTGATAAGGAAACAAGAACAAAGAAAAGTACATTAAGGAGCATTAAGTTTTCATGCTAAAACAGACCTGAGGAAAACTTAGTCTCTACAAATTAAAATGAACATCAATGCCTAACTAGGACTTGGAAGAAGAAAAAGAAGTACAACAAATCAACAAAACTTAGTCATTTTTAAATACTCACCACAGGAGGCAATCACAGGTAGCTCAGGATGCCTAGCTATGGATCTTATACTTCCGGAACATTTTCCTAAAAAGCATCCAAGAAGTTTCCCTACAACATATAAAATAAAGATCAAATTAGAAAATGACATCACCATAGGTCCAAAAAATTTCATTACGGGGCTTGTTGATCACATATTAGGGAAGTGATAGTAGAAGTAAGATGTCAAACCTAATAGTATCAAGTGTATAAGGATAATAAAAAACAACATTATGCAAAATATTCATAACAAATAGGCAACAATAGAGAAGAGTCGGAAAAAGATCTTTTATTAAGTAAAAAAAATGAAGTCTTAGAAACATAGATATATACAGAAGTAACAGAACTCATTATTATACCACTACAAGATATTCAAGTACCAGTACGAATATCGAAGGAAGCAAGGTCGCCTGAGCCATTTCCTATATATATTGTATTTCCATCAATATCTTCAGAAACAGCCTTGATGGAGGTTTCTCTGAAATCAATTGAAATCACAGGCCTTCTCTGAGCAGAGATATCGTAGAGCCGAACCTGCCAAATTAATAAAGTAAGTTCAGGCTATTAACGTTTCATGTGCTGGAACAAAGCTTGGATTTCACACAAGATTATACTATTAAGATAGATATATCACTTGCTTCATTAGCAACATGTTACCAGTACTCAACTAACCAAGTATAAAAGTTTTAGCTGAAGGCAATGAGCAAACCAAAAAGCTTTACAAAAGTTGCAAAAGAATAATTAAGGTTCATGTACATCTTTGTATGCTATTTATCTGCTCTATGCTCAGCAAAAAGCAAGATAAATGCAGATGTATCATCTGTAATCAGCAGGACTGAATACAAAAAATACACAGCTAAAATAATTTAAAAATAAAATAGTTAAAATATAGCTTAAATTACCTGATGAGAGTTGGTCCCAGCAATAAATTTTCGATGATCATCTTTACTCAAAAAGGTTGCACATGTAAACCAAGTCGGTGTGAAGATTCCAAGATTGTCTTTAGGGGGCTACACAAAGATAAATCAAACCATTTATATGTTTACTTAAAACAATTGTGCTTATCTCCCCAATCATAATGGAAATGGAGAAAGTTGATGCTTACAGACTTCGCAGTCCATATTTTCACGCATTCGTGAAGATTCCATATATTAACTTCAACACCCTTCCTGTGATAAAACAAAGGGGCATACTGTAAATGATCTACTTATTTCACTTTTAGGATTGGAAACTCAAAGAGAAGCTTACCCTCCAAACAAGGCATGATTCTCATCTTCACTCACTTTTGAGCACAAAATATTACCCGATTCACATACATTCCACAATGTCGGAGAAGGATCACGAACAGACTCTGCTGGAGTTCTGCCGAATTTAACAGATTCCATTCTCACATGTCCTTTTGTTGTAGAGGCAAGAAGTGTAAATGACCTAAGTCAAGATTTAATTTCTCATAAGGTAATAATTAGAAGAGGACCACAAAAAAATGTGCAGATAAGAAGCAGAAAGAGTTTTAATGCAAAATGTTTTGACCCATTAGTTTAGAATCTTTCTGCTTAGCTTAATATAAACAATTTTACTCCTAAGCTTCTGATAATTTAAGAGTAACTCTTAACTTTCACATTAACATGCAAATGGATGTGGAGTATTCCATCACTACATGAAGTTCAAATAATGAATAACTTTTTTTCTGCTGTTAACAACTGTTAGATCCATATTTTACTTGCACAACAGGACTCTGAGGAAACAATTTCAAAAAACGAAACTGGGATAGACCCTTTAAGTAACATTCACTAAATTGCCATGGTACCTAGATGATGACTGTGATTTATGTTTTTGCAACAAATGCAATCCAATAATGGAGTCATCCTCAGGACTGACTGCAGACTGACATAAATCCGGAATCTGAACTTGAAGATCCCCGTTTATAGCACTAATAACTTCAACCTGTGATATAGAGAAATTACCATGTCGGCGAATCACATAAAAGTTCAGTATGCAACCTGTAATATAGAGAAAATAAACACTTACTGATCCAGATTTTCTTGCAATACCAACCATCTGCAAGATTCAAATTTCCATGCAATACAAATACAGAGACAACGATTAGAAGATATGAAAAAATAGCATCACTGTTGATTAGTTTCAACCACATACAACAAGCCCAGCAAACAAACAAGCTTCAACTAAGTCTGCCGTACACAAAGAAAAAAAACACTAGAATTAGCTTTTGCTTCCCATCACAACCTAACACCAATAGCCAAAGAGGTCAAAAACTGTTACCGGGTCAGACTCCCGATCAAGAATTGAAGCTGAAAGCACACATTTGGAGGCGTCGGGGTCACCCCATCGTTCCACCACTTTAGCAGCATCTCCATTCTGTCCGCCGCGTGCCTCCAAAACTGTGCGATAAATTTCGGATCAAGATATCAACCAATTTCTGCACGCAACTTGAAAAATAAAAACTGTTGTTGGCTGATTGTGATAGCTCACGTTTACCTTTGACAAGGCCGAGAACGTCAAAGGTTAGGGCTCGTAGTGGAGGGCAGCCGGAACTCTCGACCGTCGTTGTACGCGGCATCTAATCTACATTTTCAGAGAGGCAGTCCGAATCAATAAATCAGTTTTCAAATGAATAGTGATTTTATATATGCACACAGCTTATTGCGCGTGATATAACTGTCGCTGGATTTGCAGCTATGATGTTGCTGAAGGTCTTGTTTATAATTCAAAATGCATGTTTTGAGCAATTTAGCGCCAAAATAGGGTCTGCTCTTATATTGGATGAATTTTGCTTCTTTGGCTCCAAGAAAAATAAAGCAATCTATATTCACAACTGAAATTTGATTCTCTCCAACAACTCTCTCTCTCTCACAAATCATGGCTGCTCTTCACCTAGGACCATCTGAAATTTACCAGTGAACCTTAGGGCAGCTCGATTGAAGCTTGCCTTTGATAGAAGACAAGGGAACTACTATCACACAGATGCCACTGCTACTGCGGCGGCGCGGAGAGGCCGGAGACGAGCGAGAGAATGATAGAGACAGATTGCGGCGCTTCAGCTGAGAGGAACGATGCGCGAGAGACTGAGAGACGAGACTGAAGAAGGGCGCCATTGAAGTCTGGATTTTAAGTTTTTTTTTTTGGGAAAATTGCACCTAAATACACAAACTTTGTCGAAAATCCATATTTGACGCGAAGTTATGATTTTACATTTTAATACACCAATTTAACAAGTTGTTTAATTTTGACACAATTTTGAATTCCAGCGACCGGAATATTGACGCGGCAGCCGGAAACGCCACGTCACACACACACACACACACACTCCACCCTCTCTCTCTCACACCCCACTCTCTCTCTCTCTCTCCACACGTCAGCTTTCTCCCACCCCCCTCCCCCCCGGTCGGACCCTCTCCCTCCCCCAGAACCGCGTCGAACCGCCGCCGTCGAGCCCCCAGAGTGCGAGGCGGCGAAAAGTCGCGGGGGAAGAGGGAGGGCGGCGAAAATCACGGGGAAGAGGGAGCGCAGCGGGCGGCGGAAATGGGTTTGGGGTTCTAAAATCGCTGCTCGTCGATTTCTAAAATCGAGTGGTTGGGGTTCTAGGGCTTAGGCGGTGGCTGGGGCGGGGGAAGAGGGAGGGCGGCGGAAATCACGGGGAAGAGGGAGCGCAGCTGCCGGCGGAAATGGGCCAACTCCAATCATCGCGAAGCATGCCGCCTTATGAGAAGAACAAGTGCGGTGCGGTGGGGGAAGCCGGTGGTGGAAGAGGCGGTGCGACACGGTTCTGGGGGAGGGGGAGGGTCCGACCGGGGGGGGTGGGGGAAAGCTGACGTGTGGAGAGAGAGAGAGAGTGGGGTGTGAGAGAGAGAGGGTGGAGTGTGTGTGTGTGTGTGTGACGTGGCGATTCCGGCTGCCGCGTCAATATTCCGGTCGCCAGAATTCAAAATTGTGTCAAAATTGAACAACTTCTTAAATTGGTGTATTAAAATGTAAAATCCTAACTTCGCGTCAAATATGGATTTTCGACAAAGTTTGTGTATTTAGGTACAATTTTCCCTTTTTTTTTCTTTTCTTTTTTTTCTTTTTCTTTTGGGCTCTTTTTTTTTTTGAGATAAAAGCGAGGATTTTATTGAGCACACGAACATGGGACGTGGAGATGACCCACCACAAGAGACGGGGGTTCATTCCAAACATGAGGTGCAGTGATATCTCTCGCCTCCTTCGCTAAGCAATGAGCTATAGCGTTTCTATTTCTCCTGATATGATAGACCCGGACATTTGGTAACTGCAGCAACTCTTCTCTACAATGGGACGCCAGAGCCCCAATTTCAGAAATATTCTCCTCTTGAGAGCTGATCGTGTCGCAAGCCCGTTTGCTGTCGGATTCCACCCTTCCTTGAGTTAGTCCCTTCTCTTTAATCCAAGAGAGTGCCTCCTTGATTCCCATCAGTTCACCCTCCTCAACAGCGCGCAAGCCTGGAACATTGATGGATTTGCCGGCCATGAAATTCCCCTCGTGGTCCCGAATCACCAGCCCCAATCCCATGGAATTGGACTCACGAAAGAACGCTGCATCGACGTTGCAGCAGAACCTCCCGGTAGGGAGATGGTGCCATCCTTTGCAGTCAGCGTCGGGAGGAGGCGCGGCGCGGTGGTTGTTGACTGTCGACTGAGCCGTGGACCAGTCCTCATAGGCGCTCACAGCCAGGAGAATAGAGCTTGCGGGGGATGGATTCACGCCTCTCCAAACCGCTGCATTGCGATCTTTCCACATCTGCCAGAGAAGCATGCAGATTCTGACCTTGCGAACTTCATCTTTGTCATTAATGATCTCAAAGAGAGCCTGCAGAAAGGAGTCGCATCGATTCATGACGGCTTCAATGTAAGGCGCCATATCGCTTGATCTCCAGCAGTCCTCCGCAAAAATGCAATGGAAGAACACATGCCAGAGATTTTCGTAGCCCGTCCTACAAGTGCCGCACTCGCCCCCAACCGCGATTCCTCTAGATAAAAGTCTCTCCTTTGTGGGAAGGTTGTTTCTAGCAGCTCGCCAGAGGAAGTTTTTCACTTTTGGTGGGATTCTGATCTTCCAAAGACGGTCCCATTGGCCCTCCGCAGCATAAGTAGAGTCAAGCGTGAGTGAACTGGCCAGCCGGTAGGCTGACTTCACGGTGAAGCGCCCGGTGGTTGAGTAGTGCCAAATGAGTTTGTCTTGGTTGGGCATCGGCAGCAGCGGAATGCTAATAATCTCACGAGCTTCAGCTTCATCCATAATGGATTCAATGAACTCCACATCCCAATCTCTAGGTCCAGGAATGATGATGTCTTGCACGGTGAGATCAGAGAGTTCCGGCGGGCAGCTCGAGGAGACATGGAAACTTCCTTGTCGGCGGAGCCAAGGATCCTTATAAACTCTAATGATGGCGCCATCGCCAACTCTCCATCTTACTCCGCTCCTCACCAGATCTTGGGCAGCGCATATGCTACGCCAAGTAAAGCTAGGGCTGTTCCCCACTTTTGCATTTAAGAAGTTGTCGTTGGGAAAGTATTTGGCTTTGAGAATCTGGCAGACAAGTGCGTTTGGTTCCTCGATTAATCTCCATCCGGTTTTTCCCAGCAAAGCAAGATTGTACAGCTGCATACTACGAAAACCCATGCCACCGAGTTTCTTGTCAACAGACATTCGTTCCCACGACATCCAGTTGATGCTCCGATCCGATCCGCCCTTGTTATTCCACCAAAAGCTGTTCATAAGCCTTTCCATCTCACTCGTAAGGCTGGTGGGGAGAAGGAAAATACCCATGCAGTACGAGGGTATTGCTTGGGCGATACCCTTGAGCAGAATCTCTTTTCCAGCTTTCGATAATTTCTTGCCGTTCCACCCTTGTATACGCTGCCATAATCTATCCCGGAGGTACTGAAATATCTCCTTTTTCTTCCTCCCAATAAGCGATGGTAAGCCCAAGTATCTTCCAGTGTCAAGTGGCGAAGTGACGCCTAGGATAGAGGAGATCGCAACTTTCCCAGCTTCACTAACATTGGAGCTGTAGAACACTCCAGATTTTTGGAAGTTGATGGCCTGGCCAGAAGCTAGTTCATAGATTCCCAACACTCTCTTCAGGTTCATACATTCCGTCTCCGAGGCGCGGCAAAAGAAAATGCAGTCATCTGCAAACATGAGATGGGAGACAGCGGGGCCGCGACGCCCAAGTTGAATGCCATGAATATCCCCTCTTGCTATCTCATGGTTGATCATGGCCGAAAGTCCCTCGGTGCACAAGATAAACAAGTAAGGGGAAAGGGGGTCCCCTTGACGAAGACCCCTGCCCGGAATGACAGGGCCGACAGAGGCGCCATTCACAAGGATCTCATACGAAACGGTGCGAACACACAGTTTCATCCATTTTCTCCATTTCTCACAGAAGCCCAACCTCTGTAGGACAACGTCCAAGTAGTTCCAATCGACGCGATCGTAGGCTTTGCTAATGTCAATCTTGAGAGCTAGATTGCCATTCTTCCCTCTAGTTCTCCTCTTCATCGTGTGGATGGCTTCAAAGGCAATGAGAATGTTGTCTTGGATGACTCTCCCTTCCACGAAGGCCGATTGAGAGCGATCAATGAGGTAGGGGAGGACTTTCTTTAACCTGTTGCATAAAACCTTCGAGACAATCTTGTAAACTACATTACAAAGAGCTATTGGTCTAAGCTCTTTCATGTTAGTTGGGGTCTCGACTTTTGGAATGAGAGTAATCAGAGTGTTATTGAGGGTGGGAGGGAACTCATCTGTTGTAAGCCAATCGCAGCAGCTGCGGAACACCTCGTTTCCAATCACATTCCAAAACTTTTGGAAAAACTTCGGGTTGAAGCCGTCGGGGCCGGGCGATTTATCGGGGTGCATCTGGGTCACTACCTTTTTGAACTCCTCCATCCGAAAAGGGGCAGTAAGCTCATCATTCATGGAGTCATCAATGGTCGGGCTAAGCCGATCAAGGACCTGGGCAAAGTTGATATGGCTGGTGGAATCATCGAAAAGGTTTTCAAAATACTTCTTAGCCTCTTGGCCTATATCACTGGTGTTTGTCGCCCAGCTACTATCGTCTCTTTGAAGCCTGGTAATGGTGTTAACCTTGCGTCTCGCCGAAGCCATATTATGGAAGAATTTTGTGTTTGAATCTCCCTCCCTCAACCAGTGTTGTTTTGCCTGTTGTTTCCAGTGTGTTTCCTCTCTAAGGAGGAGTTCAGCCATCTCTTTCCTCGCCTTCTTGAGCTTCTCAATGGAACGCGCATCAAATTTCCCTTGGTAGAAGGAGATCTGTCGCTCAAGATTCTTCTTTTGCATTCTTTGGTTGCTGTCCAGATGCTTCGCCCATACAGAAATAGATTCAGAGACCGCCGTCAACCGTTCAAGTATATTGATATCATAGAGGTTGGTCCAACAGTCGCGGATCACAACGGGGAGGTCAGGTTCGTAGCACCATTTGTTCTCGAAGTGAAACCTGCGAGTATGCCTAGGATGAGCAGAACCTTTGCACTTTAGCAGGAGTGGAACATGATCTGAGATAGTGGCCGAGACCGGGAGCAGCACCGCCTCTGGAAAGAGATTTTTCCAATTGTTCGTAGCCATGCCCCTATCAAGCCTTTCCTCAACAAAATGGTTTGTCCCCAATCCACGAGACCAGGTGAACTGGTATCCGCTGAGAGGTATGTCTGAAAGTTCGCACTCCATAACAGCAGCTCGAAAGCCTTGCATGAGCCAATTTGGGTGGTCGACTCGTCCACGTTTATCTCCGGGATCGAGGAGGTCGTTAAAATCTCCTATGATGATCCAAGGGAGAGTGTTCAAGCCTGAGAGCCTTCGCAATAAATTCCAGGAGTCTCGACGGTTTCGCCTATCGGGGAAGCCGTAGTAGCCGGTAAGTCTCCAGTTTCCAATAGCATCATTGATCTGCATATCGATGTGATTCCGAGAGTAGCCTGTGAGTTTGCAAGAAGAAGTGGTTTCCCAAAGCATGCATAGACCCCCGCTCCTGCCTGCACAGTCCACAGAGAAACAGCCTTCAAAGTTGAGTCGAGTTCTGATCTCCTCGATTCGTTGACGTTGGGATAATGTTTCGCAGAGAAAGATAAAATTGGGCTTGTGAACTCGAACGAGTTCGATGAGCGTCGGAATCGCAAGGGGATGGCCCAATCCCCTGCAATTCCAGCTGATGCAATTCATTGGGCCTGGCCGACTCCACCATTGGAGCCCGCCGATACAAGGTCTGATTCATCAGAGACATCCACGTGGATTCCAGCCGGGAAAATCTCAGATGATGTGGAGGTAATCATGGCATGAGTGTTAGTGCCACGTCGTCTTTTCCTTTCTTCAAAATTGATAATTGATGAGTCATCCAATTGCATTAACTCCCGATCAGTAGGAGCGTTACTGATATCCCGTAGCACCAGGCTGTGCGTGATTTGAGGGATTGGATCGCTGGTGTGGCGTGATCCCATTATGGGGAGAGATTTGCTCCCGAAATCACGTGCTTTCCGTTTCGGGTCGGATTGTAACGGCTCGCTTGAAACCCTAGCTTCCGCCGCCGCCCCGCTAGGGTTGGAGCCTCCATCGTCAGCTCGGAGCCATTTGTCACCGGCCAGAGACACACTCCGCCGATCAGCTGCTTTAAGCCAAGCACCCCATTCCCTCTCGACCTCTTTGACCTCGAGCGTGAAGCGGAGATTACAAAAGTTTTCGGAATGTCCAAGTCTTCCGCAGAGAAAACAGAAGATGTTGAGTCGTTCATACTTGAAAGAAACCTGGAAGGAGGTTCCGTCTGTGTTCTTCAATCTCTTGAATCTTTTGAGGGGTTCTGTGACATTTATGCCAACTCTGATTCGCATGTATTGCCTCCAGACTCCAGAAGAGTTGGTACTGTCATATTCAAGAAAGTTTCCGATGAAGTTCCCAAGGAGTCTCCCTACTTTCTCAGTTAGGAAGCCTGCCGGAAGATCATGGATTTGTATCCAGAAAGGTAAGGTGTCAAGGGGGACTTTCGATGGTAAGTCTCCCTTCTTTAGTTTGTGAAGAATGAGAGGGAAATTTCCATAAGACCAAGGGCCATTATCCAAGATACGCTGAAGATCCAGTTCATGAAAGAATTGGAATATGAATCTGCCGTCCCCAATATCTTTCATGAAGACTCCTTTCCCGGGTCGCCAGATGCTTGCCAGTCTGCTTCGCATGAGATTGAAGTTTATCGGCTGCTCAGTGAGAAACCGGCCCACCAAGCATAGTTCAACCGCTACCGTGGTGTCGTCAGCGATATCATCATCAATGAGGAGTTCGTCCTCTTCAGCAGATAGTTTTAGTCCGGCCATGCGCTCCTCCATGAGTGGAAGGGTTGATAAACTGGTAGAAACTTGAATGAAAAACGAAGGCTCTCAACGAAGGAGAGAGGGACGACGGCTCTCAACGAGGGAGAGAAAATCCAAAAAAAGCATAAAATTCTTATTCCTCTTCTTTTGGGCTCTTAGTTTGTTTAATTTTATTAAGGGCCCAAAATTGCTATTATAAGTATGGAATTTTTTATTAATTGGGCCATTGTTGGGTTGATTCTGAAATTTATTTAATCAGCAAATTGGGCCATAGATTTTAAGTAACTGTTGGTTTAAATTTTGAGAACCAATATTAGATTATTACTAATTATTTACTTATAAACTAATTTAATTTTATAGTTACATTTAATAGTTTTAACTATTAATTAAGAACTAGTATACGCCCATTCGTGCGATGCACGACGGACATCGAAATCAAACGATAAATTTAAATAAATAAATATAAATAATAATAATAATAATCAAATAAACAAATACAACATATGTTTTAAAAATATATAATATAATAGTTAAGATCAATTACTCAATAAAATCTTGAATATAAAATTATAAAATTTCAATTTATACAAAGTGTAATGAAAATTTGCATTATGCATATTATTATATAGTATTATACATCATAATAAATATTTTCATACACAAACATAAATAAAAAGTTGTAACTTTTTAATGAAGAGACAAAAAATAAAATATTTTATGCTTTTCATAACTTATTCGTTTTAAATTCGTTTTTGATTATTTATATACTACATTGAATTTAAGATACATATGATTATTTTTTCACGAATCAAATTTGATGACGTTTAGAAAATAAATAATAATAACATAAAAAGAAAAAAAAAAGTGAAAATGTGGAAGAAGAGAGAAAAAAGAGAGGGAAAACATGGAGGGGAAAAACTCCTCTTTTATGTACTATATAGATAGATATAGATCGTCAATTCTCAATCTAATATTAAATTTAATTAAGACATAATAATAACAAATATGTTAATATAAAGAAATATAAAAATTCATACAAAAATTTAATAAATCTAAATCATATTTGAAATTATTTTTTTAAGATTTAATTAATTAATTATCTATAAATATATATTAATATAAATTTCAACCTTTAAAATTTATTTTTAAGCTAAAGAGTTCTAAAATGAACAAATATAAGTCTAATCTTTTTAGTTACATTAAATTGTTATAGCAAAAAAAAAATAGAAAATATTAAAAATTATGTCTAACAAAAATATAAAAAATAAAATAAATATTAAAAAATGAATGAAATAGTAAAAAAAAAATTGAACATGTTATTCAAAGAAAGGAGGTAGGAGAGAGGAGAGGATAGATGAAAGATGAGAGAGAGAACAAAAATTGTGACTTTAAATGATAATAATTTATTTATTTTTAAATTTGTTTTTTATAATTTTTACATCAAATTAAAGATCTTATTATTATCTTTAATTTAACATCCATATAAAATATTTTTTTATAAGTAAAAGTTGATGAATTTTAAAAAAGAATCAAAACAAAAAATGCAAAGTAAAGAGAGAATTTTTCTTAGAGAAAATTCGTGCATGTTTTATATACATATTTATACATATGATAATTGAGTTGATTTTGATTTTATATTAATATATAAATATAAAAATATTTTTCTATGTATTGCACTTGCACAGGATGCAAATGTTAGTACTATATTAAAAAAGCAACTTTCAATTGGAAATCAAATTCAAAATTTAATGGCAATTTTGTAGTTCTAAAAATTATTTGTAAATTGTATTTTTTTCTTTTTATTTCCATTTTCTTTATCTTTTTATTTTTTATTTCTTTCTAAATTTATGAAATTCAGCTAATTATAAAATATTTAATATGCATATCAAATTAAAGATCACGATAAGAGCTTTAATTTGATATATTTTTTATTAGGCGTATTTATACGCATTTATTTGAGGGATTTTTGTGTGATTTCTATGTCCTATTGTTGATATTTATCTTATTTTAGCATGAATTCAGTTCTTATATGAATTTTGATGGCTTTTGATAGATTTTAAAGGAATTACTTGATTTTGAGAAAAATTTTGAAGTCTTGAATTATGAAGTTTGAAGCTGTTGCGCGTGCGCTGGACGAGATGCCCATACCGTCTCGAATGTCCGAAATTAAAGGCTGAATTGGCTTAGATACATAGTGGACTGTCGTGTTTAACTTTATCATGGGCTTAAACTTATTTTATTTGTTTTTGGGCTGATCTAAAGCTTTAACTTTGCTTTATGGGCCTGTGCGCCTCTTATTTACCTTAATTAGATTAGGTTTTTATTATTTCCTTAGTTTATATATTAGAGTCATCGTATAACTTTAGATTATTATTCACGGCTCACGCCAATTTCTGAAGGCAGATTGTGGACGCAATTCTTGGAGCAATATTTCAGGTTATATTCTCTTCATCTTTTCTTCGCACTTATTTATTTATTTTTATTATGAGTTCTAGTTAATTTCTTTTAATTACGACAACGATTAAGAAAGTATTAGCAATATTATTATGTGAGATCTAATTTGTTCTTATACTTTATTTTATGTTTGCATATGTGATTCTCCGTATTTTCCTGGCAGCGAAAGCAGAAGAAAGCGAGATGCGAAAGCAAGCAGAAAAAAGCAAGATGCAAGGAAGTGATTCTGAGAGCGGAGCAACAACACAAGTTGTGCTGCATGCATTGAAACCAAAATACATGTCGTCATCGTCTAAGGTATTCATCGACGAAGATGTAGTACCGCTGCTAAAGAGGCTCACCGATTTCTGGGTTGATGGAAAAAACAATAAGTGGGCTGAATTCCTCAAATTCATCAAGAACAATTTCAAAACCAGATTTCACGCGCACTCAGATATTTGAATGAAATCTCCAAACTTGTTGGTCTTGTTTAACATGTTTAGGTATCCCAAGATTGCCATGGAGAAATGTGTTTTGATTGGGAGACAATGCAGAGAAGCTTGAGCACGAGTGGATGGAACTCAATGCACAACTTAGAGTTTAAAGATTGCCCTCTCACATATTTGAATGCGCGTGAAATCTGGTTTTGAAATATGGTTTTGAAATATCGTTCTTGACGAATTTGTAGAATTCAGCCCACTTGTTATTTTTTCCATCAACCCAGAAATCGACAAGCCACTTTAGCAGCGGTATTACATCTTCGTCGCTAAATACCTTAGACGACGACATGTATTTTGGTTTCAGCGCAAGCGGCACAACTTGTGTTGCTGCTCTGCTCTCGGAATAAGAATCACTTCAGCAAGTGATGAGATTATGTTCATATGGGAGATCAGTAATGTGGGTGGAGAAAATTAGAGTATGTTTAGAGGAGTCATCTGTTTGATCTGATGGGTCTTTAACTTGAGAATCGAAAACTGTAGTTTGTAGTTATTTTTTGTGTAGTCTCTCAAATGTGGAAGAATAAGGTGCTACTTCAAAGGCATACACCATTTGTAAATTGCGTTTTTCTTGAGAAAATTGTACTCCAAAATAATACTAGCATTTACTATTATATATTCCATATAGAATATAAATATTTTACCGAGTTTAGATAATTCCAAAACCTCAATTCCGACACAACCTTTTCATACATTTGGCATGCCTGTCCTATTTTCCCTTCAATATTTTAGAATGTTTTTGGTGTTTAATAGCAAGAGCAATATGTTCCTATCTGAAAAGCAAGCTCTGCATATCTCTCTGCAGGGAATATAAACTGCCAAATAAAATAAAAAACTTATCAAATTTTAAGAAATTCCTAATTGCAACACTAAAGCAACCAAAATTCAAACACTTACACACACTGCTACTTTTGCTGATCTTCCTATCCCATAAAAACAAAAAGCAACAAAAATGAAAATCTCACCACCTTTACTAATGGAATCAAACAGTACTTAAAAATTTTGTCCTTTTCTTATTCCCTTTTTTTCTATTTTCTTGTCCTAAAAACTTTCCTTTTCTCCATATATATCTCATGCAAATATCATAGTTTCACAAGTAGAAGACAGGCAGAGACATAGACATAGAGATGGAGAGAGAGAGAGGGAGCAATGTGGTGAAGCTGAAAGGCTGCATCAAGACGACCAAGGGGCCGTGGGTGGTGCGACGGCCCACCAAGGGCGGCGGCCACGTTATGAGGTACCGGTTCCCGTCGGAACAGGAGCGCCTCAACAACAAGCGGAGGGAGCAGCACCGCCGCTCCGTGAGGCACAACATCTTCGAGGGCTTGAAGGCGCACGGCAACTACAGTCTCCCTAAGCACGCCGACTCCAACGACCTCCTCAAAGCCCTCTGCGAGGAAGCCGGTTGGCACGTCGAACACGACGGCACAATCCATCGGAAACAGGTTTAACACAACACACATGTATATGAATATATGTAGCCATGATTATTTTTTTTTTTTGTCATGCATTTTCATCTTTTTATCTTTTTTTTTTAATATAGGAAGGAGATATTGGGAAAATGCCGACATTGGTTGATGAAGAAGATGACTACTGCCAATGTAGGGATGAAACAGAAGAAATTGATACAACTCTAGCTCTCTAGATATAGAGTTTTAATTAATAGTATTACTTTAGTTTGTAATTTAATTAATAGTATTACTTTAGTTTGTAATTTAAACTTTTGAGATGAATATCACACAATTAATCAAAATATGCTAAAGATTGATTAATATTTTAAATTCTTATTTTTATGTGTAAATATATATCCACGCCTTTTGATTATTTTTTGTGCACATTTTACATAATCTAAAAAGCTAATTAATAATTGTATTGTGAGTATTGTGGCTAATTAACCAGAAATGAATATCAGAGCCTTTATGTAACATGAGCTTTCCTTTTACTATATAACTAGATTTTTTGGAATTTAATGTTACATTATAACTAAGTTGTAACTAAGTTCATTAAAGTTAAAGATCATCCCAATTTTCAGAGGCATCTTCCACTCCAATTCTGTGTTGCTGCATCCCATTTCTTGCCAATCTGCTTATCTCTGCAAGGCCTAAAATGCAAGAGAAAAAAAAAAAAAAAAAAAACATCAAACCAAATCAGAAAATAAAACACAAAACATGCTTCTCTTTTGCATCACTTGAACTGTTTCAAACACACCTTCAATCACTCTGTAGAAAGCCGACCACCACGTGTGCCTCGACGCCTCGAACCGCCCGAGCGTCTCCTCGATCTCGTCGTCGTGCTTCCCCATCAGAACGCCCTGCAGCAGCGCCACCGCATCCGTGGTCTTGCCGATCACATTGCCGCTGATCTCCCCGGGGCCGAGCAGCTGCAGGTCCTTCACCGCGGAGCCGAGGTTGGCCGCGAGGGCGTGCTGCACGGCAGCGCTCCAACGCGAGGACACGAGCCACGGTGGGGGCGGGGGCATCGTCGTCGTCTCCCCCCGCCCCCTCCTCGCGACGACCAAGCCGCGGAGGTACTCGGCGTTGGCGGGCCCCGTGCTCTGCACCATCTTGGAGAAGGCGCCCGCCTCGTCCCCGAGGAGCTCCGCGGGGGTGCCGTACTCGATCACCTGGCCCGACGCGAGGACGAGGATCCGATCGCTGTCGATGATGGTGTTGAGGCGATGAGCGATGGTGAGCATGGTGCACGACTTGAACTCCTCGCGGATGGTTTTCTGTATGAGCACGTCGGTGGTGACATCGACGGCGGCGGTTGCTTCGTCGAGCACGAGGATCTTCGACCGGCGAAGCAGCGCTCGAGCGAGGCTGAGCAGCTGCCGCTGCCCCACGCTGAAGTTCTCGCCGCCTTCCAAAACCTTGAGGCATCCCAAACAAAGTTTAATCAAGCGGTTGTCAATACTAATAGACTACACGTGTGGACCAACGTAGTGTATGTGCGTATTTTTCGTGATTATAGACTACGTCGTTGCAATGTAGTCTATCATAAGAATAGTCTACGATCAAAATGCAGTATATGAGCCTTTTTTTACGATTATCTTCAAAACGTAACATTTCTCTACGTGATCTTCGAAGCGTAGTGTGTTTTTCGTGATTATACTATGGTCGTCTATACTAATAGACTACAACAATGAACCAAAACAATAGTGTGTGTTTTTCATGATTATAGACTACGGTACAGACTATTCTACTACGGTGTATGTGCGTGGATAGTAATACATTCTCTACGGTAATCTTCACACTGTAGTGTTTACCTCTGCATCCAAACCTAAAGGATTTCTTCTGATGACATCCTTCAAGTGAGCCCTCTCGAGAGCCTCCCAGAGGTCCGGGTCGTTGTGTTCGCCAAACGGGTCGAGGTTGAACCGGACGTTACCTATCCGGGCCAGAATCGAGCCACACGAAGGTGAGAAACAGAAACTACAGAGCAACAAAGTCAGCTAAAAAAGTGTACCTGAGAAAAGAACAGGGGACTGAGGGATGATGCTGAGGACTTTGCGAAGATCAGTCAATCCGAATTTCGCAACATCGCAGTCATCAATCAAGATCCTCCCTCTCTCGAGCTCCACGATCCGGAACAACGCATTGATCATGCTCGATTTACCAGCGCCAGTTCTCCCAACTATCCCCACCTTCTGGTGCGGATGGATGGTGAACGAGAGCCCCTTGAGGACCGGGGGAAGCCCGGGCCTATACCGGAGGAACACATCTTCGAACCTCACCAATCCAGAGGCCGGCCATCCGGGTGGAGGCCGGCTTCCTTCAACCACATCCGGAGCCTCGGATGGCAAGTCTATGTACGTTCCAACGCGCTCCACCGAGTTCAAGCTGTTCTCTGCTCTGCTTGCTTGTCTCAAGACATTGCTGAGCAAATTGGTGATGTTTAAAGAGTAACTGAGGAGCAATCCCATGGTGGATGCAAACGCCACCTGATTCTCAGCTCTCTGATTCTGCATAACTGCGAATGTCGCCGTCAACCATATCATGATCCCTCCGAGCGTCTCCAGCCGTATGGTGAGCCACCGGTTGGAGCTGATGTTGACGAGCGTGAACCGGATGTTGTTGTCCATGGACCTCCCGTTGATCCCGGCCATCCGGTCGTACGCCTTGTATGCACGGATCGAGGACAGCCCGTTCAGGGCCTCCCCGAACTGTGCATACACGGGCGACCTTGTGATGGAGTCGAGGCGCTTCACCTCCCTCGACGTGCTCTGGTAGTAGAGGTACGCCGCGTAGAACAGGATGAGGAGGGGCATGATGGCCCACAGAGACACGGTGCTCACGATGCCTATGAGCACGAACGTCGAGAGCAGCTGCCACAGCTGGGTGAGGAAGCCGTTGACGAGGCCTGCAACGTTGCGGTCGATGTCACCGAGATCCTTGGAGAATCTGTTGATCACGCGGCCGATGGGGTTCGTGTGGAAGAACACCATCGGAGCTCGGAGTATGGCATCCAGCATCGAGTCGTGAAGGCGCCTGGCCGCCTTCAGACTCGATCTGATCAGCCAGAAGGAGTTTGTCAGTGTCACTAATACCTGCATACAGTGATGGATGGGATGCAATGCAGTCTCTTAGTTGCAAGAAACCTCTAAAACATAAACAAATTTGTTGTGACGGAATAGGATTAAAGAGCACAATCAAACAAAAAACGTAAAGAAGACACATGTTTACGTGGTTCACCAATTTGGCTACATCTACGAGCAGAGAGGAGAACAGATTTTATTATGCGGCTAGGGTTACAGATTACAGATCTCAAGTATATATAGTACTGAGATAAAACGTGCGAAGCGGGAAATTCAAGACATAACAACAAAAATTTGTTGTTGAAGAAGCTCAGACTCACCTGACCAAAAGACAAGATCGCATAAACTAAGATGTAGAAGCCGGGGCTATAACCCGCCGAGGTGCTCTGCTTCGTCCACACGCTGAGCCACGTGCTGCTTGAAACGCGAAGAGTTTCTGTCAACGTGTAGCACGTGAGCAGCACCGATACAGCCAGCAAGCCGCCTAACGCATTCTTGTACCTAAAACACGAAGCAATAAGCTTGTTAGGTGTTGCAGAAGATCTACCAAAGCTTAGGTTCTGATCTGATCATCACCTCATCAAAACATGCCAGCTTACAATTCCCATCTCCCTCTCCTCCTGCTTGATCAGAACTGATCTGCCTTCTCTCATTTTCCTAGCTGAGACTGCATCTTTTGGATTAGGATCGGAAGAAACTGAAGGTGGAGGTGAAGGTGAAGGCGAAGGCGATTCATCACAAAGATCGAGCCCTTCTCCGTTATCATGCATATGCTCCTCCATTTTGCCTGCATTCTCCATTAGCTTCTTGAACAGCACACCCTTCTCGGAGAGCTCCTCGAACGTGCCCTCCTCCTTCACCATACCTTCGGAGACCAAGATTATTCTGTCAACCTGGGGAAGAAAATGCAGCTGGTTCGTGACAAGGACCCTCGTCTTCCCTCCCAACGCCTCCTTGATGCAGTTGTTGAAGACCTGTCGTGCAACGTTGGCGTCCAGAGCGCTCAACGGATCATCAAAAATGTAAATATCTGAGTCGGAATACACAGCCCTGGCCATTGAAACTCTCTGCTTTTGGCCTCCACTGATGTTCACTCCTCTTTCACCAATCTCGGTGAGGTCACGGCCCTGAGGAAAAGGAAAACAGAACGACGAGCTTCTGTCACGGATGCTGAAGAAGAATAACCAGAAACGAAGCTCGGAACAGAACCAGTGAGAAACTTAACAGGAAGCAAATCAAGGTCATGCCGCATTGCAGTGACATCTATGGCCTTCCAATACCGCGTTTGCTCGAATTCAGATCCAAATAATATGTTGTCGCGTACCTATACAGTTGATCGAAACCAACATGAATACAACCAGTTAGCATGAAGAAGAGGATTGGAGATTTGAAGCTTACTGATGCATTGAAGATCCAAGAAATCTGAGGCACATAAGCTACAGAGCCTCTGATTTCGACCTCTGCATCTCCGAGTGGAGGCAGCTCTTTAAGCATAGCAGATATCAGCGAGGTTTTTCCTTCTCCGGTGCCACCAACGATTGCAGTTAGGCTGCCAACTGGTATATCCAGATTAATATTCGACAACGTGGGCCGTGCAGCCTGTTTATTGTCAAAATCTTGGTGTTTAAACAGAGCAAAATTCTGCAGCAGAAGAAATACTAACAAGTAGTTAAAAGAGAGGACCTTCGAGTCCCACGAGAAGTTTCCAGCCTTGATCGAGATGGCAGGAAGCCCCGGTGCAAGAGGTGGATTCGGCAACAAGAATCGCTCTTCTGCAAGCAGTAGTTCTTCGAGACGTTGAAGGGATACATTTGCATTCACAACCTGAATTGATGAGAAGGAAAGCAAACTATGACACATCAAGAAAAATTTCACTGATTGAAAAAACATTGAGAAGAATGTGGCAAACCTGAGTGATCAAATTAGGCAGCATGTTTAGAGGAAAGCGCAGAACGCCAAATAAAGCAAGAGACGTAAAAGCTCTGGAAGGCGAGAGATCCCCACCGAGCAACGTGAACGTTCCAAATGAGATCACTGTCACGAGGACTGGTATGCTGTTTAGTATGAAAGTATTCCACTGCACAGCCATGAGAAGGGACATAAACACAATGTCAATTTTGATAAAAGTTTAATGTAGGAAAAATCATTTTCCATCAAGATCATATCATACTGCTTGGAGCATCTGTGCTTTCCTGAGCCACGACAACTCATCATCTCTCAGAACATGGATTTTGGACTTGAAGCTCTTCTCCCACGCGTAATACCTGTCGTGCATTGAGAGGAAAAAGGGCGTTAGCACCAAATTTGGCACCAGCACTGAGGTTTAAGGGAATACAGTTTTTTTTTACAGACTTGACAGTATCCATAGCTGCCAAAATCTCGTTCATTAGGCCGACTCTCTTGTCAGTTCGTAGCAGTCCTTCCCTGGATAGCTTTCGCATATTGCTGACGATAAAAGTCTGCTTGCCAGTACAATTAGCAATAAGCAAATTTGAAAATAAAATAAAAGAAACAGATAGTAAGAAGAGAGCACGAGGGTGAAATGTCGTTGGCAGTTACCTGGATAGGGAACATCAGGACTAACATAAGCGAACCAAGAAGCGATGATACTCCTAGCTGCTGGTATAGAAGAATCATGGCCATGATAATGCGAAACGGGGAAGACCATAAACCATGAAGCTGTTGGCATATTTGCTGAAAGATGCAATAATTAGATTAGAGAAATTGCTTTCTTGGCTGATCACATTAGTAAAGATGAATATTGATAGCATCTTAGCTCTGTGTGAGTACCTGAAGTGCATTGGCATCTGTGGTGATCATATTTGTAACTCTTCCCGATGGAAAGTGCTTACGAGCTTCGTGTGTTAGCCTCAAGGATTTGCGAAATATCGCAGCCACCTAAATGTAAAAACAGTATAGAGTTTTCAAGTACAACGTTTCTAGAAAGAGTTCTCATCGAGTGAAGGAATTTACCAGAGTGGATCTTAGCCTGAAGCCAACGCGCATAACGTTCTGGAAGTAACGAGCCTCACAAAGCACTCCGATTGACTGAACAGCAAAAGTTCGCCTCAGTAGATAAACAACTATCCAGAAGATCGAATTCACTAGATTGAAGGAGAAAGAAAAGGAAAAAGAAGCGTACCACGCTGAAAAATATTGACAGAGCATAGATGTAACCGATCCAAGCTGGCTCGCCTCGCTCAAGAGACTGCAAGAAGGATAGTTTAAAGCATGTGGGCTTATTGTAGTTCTTGAAATATATGTTGTTTTCAAACTAGATTGCAATTTTTTGAAGTACCTGTAAAAGATGGTTGAGTATAACAGGTCCTGCAAGCTGGGATAGATCACTACCAATCTGCAAGATTCCAAAAAAGGAATTAATATGAATATCTTTTCCATATATGGCAAGGAAATGGAAGTGGTTTTTACTTTGAAGATGCCTCCATACCAGAACCTGCACAAAAACACAGTTTCAGACAGCTTATAGGTTTGATTAAACTCAGACAAAATCAACTGCAGAATCAGATCTTCTACCTGCCACCGAGGCTACGATTCAAAGCACGCAGAAGCCATGGCTTTGATCTCTGAGCTTCTTCCTCCCAAGATTTCTGGAATCTGCAAAACTCAGAAGATTTTGTGAAGTTACAAAAATGTTCACCTCATGCTTGCATAGATGGATATGGAAAGAAAACGTCGAGACACGAACTTTCTGCTCAACGTCTCTGTCTGATCCCACGAGTCCAACTTCCAAACATCCTTCTCTGTGATGGGTCTTTTGTAGCCTTGCTGCATAAGGGGAGTCATCCAGTCGAAGTAGATTGCTGCACGCGGACGAGAATAGTAGCCGTGAGAAGGTGACTAGCATGGATGAATCAAGAAACAAGTATCAAGTTCAAACATCATCACACTCACCAGAAAAAAAATTTGCACCTCTCTCGGGGCATACTTGCTCCCCGAGAGGCTTCTCGTTCTTGGTGTCATCCACGGAGCCTGGTAGAGGAACGTAGCCCGGATACGAGTCCAGTTTTGGGACATATGCAAGAAGAAGTATTCCTAGCAAAACCTGCATTGAAGATAGTTACACAAACATGGAAGCTCTGCATTTGACATAAATGAACATAAGATTTTACCTGGAAGAAAACTGAGCTGAAGAACAAGTAGAGTGTAGACCTGCATTTCAACAAAACAAATCTGGGTATGAATGTGACATTCTTGATGGAAGTTAAAGCATATCTGCAGAAGGATTGAGAGGCTTACGCGCCGTAGAATTCTCTTAGGGGGAAGATGAAGTTAAAGATCACTGCATCTCCCACTAGAACATACATCAACCCGAATCTGATGTACCATCTGAACTCTTTCACGTAGATCTTGGTTTCGACAAGCAGCATTGCAACCATGGAACACCATGACACAATCTCAATGCCCAAATGCACCATCTGCAGAGTAAACAAGCAGCAGTTACACAAACAAGAAGTGTTGAAGATCACAACAACGCGCAGAAAAAGATCGTTGCAGACCTCAAAGGGCGCAAGACCAGACTCTGTATCAAAACTGAAGATCGATAAGCCCATAACCAATCTGCAGAGAGGCTCAGCAGCGCAGCAAGTGAAGAGCACGGCCAATGCATAGTTGCAGAGATTCGATCTCAAGCAGTAGCGCTGGACTTTGGGGTTAACTTTGATGAGCCACACTCTGTAGAGGCACATCCCAAGAAGAACTAAGTGGGAGACATTCCCCACTACAGAATCAACGGCACAGGGCGTGTAAGCACCAAAGGCGCTGTCCGTCTCTTGAGCCCAGACGCCATTCGCCACTGGCCGGCAAAACCAGACTAAGGGGCCGTCGGAATCCATGTAAGTTTAGAGCGCAATCAACGCGATAAGCGCTGCAGTTTAGAGCACAATGTAGGATTCAGTTATACTAATTGAAACCACATCAAGAATTGCTGTAGCTTTGAATGATGATATCTCTCAAACAACAATAAGTTGAACAACCCCACATTCAAATTTCCCTCCAAATATCAAGAATGATTTCAAGAAATCAAATAGGACTCCTATTCCTATTCCTATTCATAATCTCCAAGAATTTAAAATTATATAATCCAAATAGGTAGACAAGAACAACTATCAACAAAAGGAAACAGACATAAACTCACTAACACTAGTCTTAGGAAGTTGTTTAGAGCACAATGTAGGATTCAGTTATACTAATTGAAAACCATATCAAGAAGCTGCTTTCTCCCACAGCAGGAAATCAAGAATTGCTGTAGCTTTGATGAATATCTCTCAAACAACATAGACTAGAAGTGAAAAAACAGAAGGATAAGTTGAACAACCCCACATTCAAATTTCCCTCCAAATATCAAGAATGATTTCAAGAAATCAAATAGGACTCCTATTCCTATTCATAATATCCAAGAATTCAAAATTATATGATCCAAATAGGTAGACAAGAGCAACTATCAACAAAAGGAAACAGACATAAACTCACTAGCACTAGTCTTAGGAAGTTGTTTGCATGAGAAGTGGGAACGCTGCAGCAGCAGTCTCACTTCTTCTTCACAGCCAACGATCACATGGTTGGAACACTCTTATAAACAAAAGATACTTCCAATGCTAAAATCGAAATAATTAAGAAAACGACATAAGACTACGAGGCTATAGAAAAGGACAAAGAGACAAAAACTCGCGAGCGTCATTGCTTACGAACTCCTACGCTGAAAAATAGAGGCTTTTTTGGGAGATTGTCATAAAAGATTAGTCACTAGTATTTGTATTTCTACTTCGGATTGATTAAGAAGAAAAGACTTTTTTTTTTTGTTTTGTTTTGTTTTTTTTTTCTTACGGAATCAGGCGAAAAATCATGATATGGTCGGTAAGACTGATGAATAAAGAGATATACAGTGCGCTACAGATGGCAAATTCTACACCCCAAAATTGAATAACACTTGTGACAGTTACATAGTAAAATGGGAATTTGAGATCTCAAATCTTCAGAAAAATCTGACTTGCTGCGTATAATAGTAATTTTTTTCATAATCTGCCGTAAAATTTATAATTGATATCTGGTTATACATATACGAAATAACAAATTTATTTCAATTTTAATGTGTCAAGAACACAGGAACAAAACTCCAGTTCGCATATCAAATTATAAAACCAATCAATCATATTTTGTTTATTTGATAGAGGTGGCTTTAGAATTAATTGAGTCGATTTCAAGCTCAATGAGACTAATAATTATTCAAGCTAGTAAAATTGACCTTTCTAGTAGTTAATTCCAATTGAATGCCTAAAACTAAAAGTATCATTTTAGTAAGTCCAGATTAATCACTTCAAATTCAAATCTTATTTAAGTAAATATAGTAATGGAATTTTGGTATGAATATGAATCATATGATAACACAGGTTTCAACCGAAAACAAATGTCAAATATAGCACAATCAAAAATAGGGGAATTCCAACTCAAGCTTCATGGATAATTCAAAAAATCTTGAGTTCTAGAGCTCATTTCTTTAACACTACTATTGGCTCTAATACTTTGTTTCAGGCTAAATTCTCCATCAGGACACTATATCTGGAAATGCAGGGAGAAGCTCCAAGAATGGCATGGCACATGATGATTACAAGAAACATTGCTCCTCCCAACTTCATGTTTATAACTTGGTTGGCAATTATGAAAAGATTGTCTACATGTGATCGTATGGAGAAGTTTGGGGTTCAATGTGAGCAAGAATGTTGTCTTTGTCCACAAGAAAATGAGTCCCATAATCATTTATTTTTTAAGTGTTCTTTCTCTTCGATGGTGTGGTCCGTGTGGAGACAGATTGCTGATTGGTGTGGGTTGCATGCTCATGTCTATGATTGACAGGATGAGCTGGAATATATGAAATCCCAATGCACAACCAAATCTAGTAAACAGTTCCTTTACATATTGGTTGTGTCCACAGTGGTGTATTGGTTTTGGAAAGAGAGAAATAGAAGAAAGTTTTGTGACGAGAATAGTACAGTGGAAAGAGTGGTAAGGGAATGTCAATTATCCATTGTCATAGTAGGGGATCAATATGGCAAAGTGATACAGTATTTGAAGTCATAAAGGTTAGAGTAGATGATAGATTTGAGTAGTTTGTTGGATTGTTGATTGTAAAGTTTTGCTTACACTACTTCACTTGGTAATAAAATTCATTCTAATTACCAAAAAAAAAAAAATAGGGGAATTCTTGAACTACAATTTTCCCTCCAAAATTTTCTGACAGGATCTAAAAGTGGTCACTCAAACATACCTTTAAAAGTTGGTGGAAAATGACATGAATTTAGTACAATAATAACAATCAAAAAGTCACTAACAAAAAATTAGGATGTTACAACTGTGGAAATTCTCAGCAACAGATTCATCTCACGTTCAATAATTCCCTGCAAGAACCGCCACTTATCCGGTGGGTAGGAGGTTTCATTCGATCCGAAATCGTCCGTGCAGGCGGCATCGGGGCCGAGATCCGGCCTACATGCCGGCTTGGTCCCAGTCGATCGTTGTCCGATCATCAAAATCATCCCCTTGATTGAGCTTGTTGCGAGCGAGCCTGCTCATCGTGGCAAGTCCTGTACGAGGAGCTCAAAACGTTTATCGACAACGATGTTAAAAGTGTGAACCTAGTGGTTTCAAGAGTTATTTACCTTCGATCATTTTGTAGAGAGACGACCACCATCTCTCCCTAGAAACGTTGTGCTTTTCGAGATCTTCTTCGATTTCTTTGTTATGCTTCCCCTCCAGCACTCCCTGGAGCGTGATCACGGCGTCCCTCGTCTTCTTGAGGACGCTGTTGTCCTCGTCGATCTCCAGCTGCACGAGGTCGTTCTGCGATGAAGTGAGGCTGACCGCGAGCGCAAACTGTGCGGCCGCAGCCCAGCGAGACGAGGCGAGCCATCTCCGTTGCCCATCCAGCTGTTTGTCTCTCGTGCGCTTTTCGACCTCTCTAAGCACGAGGCCGCGCAGATATTCGGCGTTTGCAGACCCTGTGCTCTGCACCATCTTAGAGAATGCACTGCTTTCTTGCTGCAGCAGTGCTTCAGGAGTGTCGAATTCGACAACCTGGCAAACGAGGCAGACAAGTCAACACGATGCATGTAAAAGGAAAAACACTAACCGAACTGGACAGCTACTCGATAGCTACACACCTTGCCACCATCGAGTAGAAGGACTGTGTCACAATCGATGATAGTATTCAAACGATGAGCAATGATCAACATTGTGCAGGAGTTGAACTCTTCGCGGATAGTCTTTTGGATGAGTGCGTCAGTTCTGACATCCACAGCAGCCGTTGCTTCATCAAGAACGAGAATCTTCGATCTGCGGAGCAATGCTCGAGAAAGAGACAATAACTGTCGCTGTCCGACACTGAAATTCTCCCCTGCTTCAGAGACCTTGAGACACAAAGTACAGAAGTGAGCAAAACAAAAGTTCAAGAATGAAGCTAAATGAACAATCATCAAAAGCCCTTTTATGGGGAAATCTTGAACTCAATCTAATAGCTTAATTTCATGATGGTGCTAAGGTTTTAGCATAAATGATACCGTCGCACAAATACAGAATCTACCTGGATCAAGAACTCAGATTGTAAAAGTAAAGAGGTAATTCTACTAAGCCTTAAAAAAAAGAAAAAGGAATCAGAGGCAGAGATGAAGATTTATCTACCTCAGCATCAAGACCCAAAGCATTCCGCCGAAGGACATCTTTTAAATGTGCCCTTTCTAAAGCCTCCCACAAATCAGCATCAGTGTGTTCATTGAAAGGGTCGAGATTAAACCTAACGGTTCCTTTCCAAAATATAAGAAGGGATCGTCAGCCTACGAATTCATGCAAAAGTGATGCATATCACTAAAGTAAAATAAATGTTCGAGATTGCACAAACCTGAGAAAAGAACAGGCGACTGTGGAATGATGCCAAGAACTTGTCGGAGGTCCAATAATCCAAACTTTGAAACATCATAATCATCAATCAAGATTCTTCCCTTCTCCAACTCAACCATTCGGAACAAAGCATTAAGCATGCTCGATTTCCCAGCCCCCGTCCTTCCGACAATTCCAACCTTATCACTTGGAGAAATGCTGAAGGATATTCCATGTAGAACAGGAGGGAGTTCAGGCCTATATCGTAGAACAACATCTTCAAAACGAATGGATCCAGCGGTAGGCCAGCCGGGAGGTGGACGGTTGTCCTCAATTATGGCTGGACCTTCTGAGGGCAAATCTGTGTAAGTGCCGACGCGCTCAACAGCATTCAAACTATTTTCTGCCAGACTAGCAAGTCTTAGAACAGTAGTCAATAAGCTTGTAATGTTTAATGCATAACTGAGAAGCAATCCCATTGTAGAGGCAAAAGATTCTTGGTTCTCTGCTCTTCCGTTCTGCACAACAGCAAAGGTTGCAGTAAACCAAATCATAATGCCTCCTACCGTCTCCAAACGAATGGCAAGCCAGCGGTTTCCACTCATGTTAACAAGAGTAAATCTGATATTGTTGTCCATTGAATTCCCATTGATGGTGGCCATCCGGTCATATGCTTTATATGCACGGATAGTTGGAACACCATTCAGTGCTTCTCCAAACTGGGCATACACAGGAGACCTACTAATGGAGTCTAACCGTTTCACTTCTCGGGCTGTGCTCTGCAAACAACAAAACACATCATCATAAATATTGAGTCCAGTCAATATGACAAGTAAATGAATCAGAAGCCATAATCTCAATATATATTTATATATATGTATAGAGAATGGATCAAATGAGAATGGCCATCTTTCATGAGAAATGAGAATACATGAACAAACACCTAAAATCCATGAACCTGAGAACATATCAATGTAAGACATGAACAACCACATTAGTTGAATGCAGTTGTTCATCTGTTACATTGATTTCTTCATCTCGGTCGGGTTCATGGATTTTAGTTGTTTGTTCATGTGTAATTCTCACTATAAGCCATCCTAATATGTATATATATATATAGGGAGCATTCCAATGAGATCCTCTATATGTGATGAGATCTTAGATTGATTTGTAAGTGTTGATTTAATGTATCCTATTGGTGATATTTATCTGAAGGGGGAAAATTTTTACATGGGTTCGAATCCTGGAGGGAGCGAAAGTTGTTATTCAACACTATATACCTTATTCAACACTTTATATTGCCTTATTCATTAGTCTCACGATCTCACGAAAAATAGCAATCTCATTGGAACCTACCCCTATATTAGATAGCCTCCATATGCCTAATGCACCAACTACTAAGTGCTCAGCATCAATATTGCATATGATGTATTGCCTAATCTTTGCCTAGATCACACCACTAACTTTCTTTCACTGTCCAGTTAGAACAACTTATGATAAACCGGGTGGCCATACATCACAAAAATATTAACTACTCCAGCAGTCTGTAAAGTGGTAACATGCTGTAGTCTGGTATAGCATGAAATATGAAATAGATAACATTTCCTAAACATTGAATGACAAAGTAGTAACCATCACCAGAAGTGTGATTTAACATGGAAAGTACATACCTGGTAGTATAGATAGGCTCCATAAAACAAGACCAGAAGAGGCATAATGGCCCATAAAGACATTGTGCTAACTATTCCAATGAGCACAAAGGTTGAAATAAGCTGTGCCACTGAACTCAGAAACATGTTTGCAAAAGGAGCGACAGTTCGATCAATGTCACCCAGATCCTTGGCAAATCTGTTGATGATTCGTCCAAGTGGATTTGTGTGAAAGAACACCATTGGAGCTCTAAGAATAGCATCTAGCATGCCATTGTGCAATCTTCTGGCAGCATAAAGGCTCGAAGTGATCATCCAAAATGAATTTATTAGAGTAACCACAACCTGAGATTTGAGATTTAGGGAACCAGCAACATATTTAATTTTTATCATATAGCAAATGTTAAAACAAAAGGCAAAAGTGAACAAAGATAACTACATCATTATAAGTAGGCATGACAAGATGATGAAGTTCCTTTAAAATATAAACAGAAAGACTAGCATAAAACTTACTTGACCAAATGAGAGGAGAGAGTAGATCGAGTTGTAGTATAAAGGCCCATGCGTATCCTGGTGGCTGCCTTCATCTGTCCAATAACTCAGCCATGTGCTGCTTGAAACTCGCAGGACTTCCGTTGAAACATAGCATGTAAACAGAATCATAACAACCCAAGCACCTCCTAGAGCATTTTTGTATCTGCAGCAGTAAAAAAACAATAATAATCCACAAATCAGCAGATGAAATGCTACTCCCTCCATCCCAATATTCATGGCTCATTTCTTTTGGGCATGAGTATTTAGGAGAGTAAGAATGTAGTGTAAATGAGTGTAAAGGTGTGTGGGACCATATAGTTTGTAGTGTAAAACGATTACTCTAAAAAGAAACAGGCCAAGTTACTTGGGACAATTCAAAAAGGAAAACAGGCCATGAATATTGGGACGGAGAGAGTATTATTTTAGCAGATGCAGTTTCCACAATTTTAGCACATATTTATAACTTGACACAAGACATAAGTCATACTAATAAGTAAACCATAGTGACATTAAATTTTTCAATCAGTCTTTTTTCTCAAAACTCTTTAGTAGATTCTCATGCATTCAATGATTATTAACCATCACATTTCATGATCAGAAGGTAAGACCTACAGAGCCATCTAAAGTCACAACTGGCAGGGGGCAAAGAAAAACGTACAAAGATCACAAAATTGCAAAGCAAGAAATGGAAAGCATATTTCCACTAATGCATGTACTTAGTAGAAAACATCCAAAAACATAAAGCATGAAAGTAAAACTCAACAACATAAGACCAATCCAGATTAATTAATAGAACCTTCAGCATACTTTGGTTCTTCAAAATGACCATTCAATGTTGTCAAAATAGTCTCACCAGTAGCGAAAGCATGGAGAGACAGTTAGTCAGGCTAAAGTTTTACAAGAAATGGAGATAAAAATGTATTAGGGATCCTCATTGTGCTCACTAAGAAGGTCACATAAATTTCTTATTGATCAGTTGAAATGTACAGTTTAAGTTACATAGCTGTGTTTTATAATATTGATAACATGGAGATAGTAGTAATGTGCTTTGTAGTAACTCCCAATATATCAATTAACAATGTTTTATAAGAAAGAAATGAATATAGCTTCTAATTACTAATTATATTAGACCTAAGAGTACCTTCCTCCTTAGAAAATAGAGGATCGTGTATGATTCTTATGGAAAGGAAGAAAGTGTTTTCCAAGCTAAATATGTAAGCTCTATGTAATGTTTTAAACGCATTCGTGTCAGTAAGAGAACTGTGTTTTCTACCTCATCAAAACATTCCAGCTCACCACACCAGTTTCTCGTTCTTCCTGCTTTATAAGGATAGACTTCCCTTGTTTTTTGTTTGTTTGATTTTCATCTTTAGACATCTCGTCGTTCGTACCATTAACAGTTGGCTTATAATCTATATCATTGACTTTTCCAACATCTTCTGGTTCTTCAACATATTCTTCCATTTTGCCAGCATTTTCCATCAATTTCTGGAATAGTACGCCACTGTTTGAGAGCTCTTCAAATGTTCCCTCCTCTTTCACTGTACCTTCATGCACCAGGAGAATCCTATCCACTTCTGACAGAAAATGTAGCTGATTCGTGACTAGAACTCTTGTTTTCCCTCTTAGTTCTGTCTTGATACATTTCTCGAAAACCTAGAGAAGCAGATGAGCACAAATGATAAATCATGAAAACATGTTTCTATAGCAAAACACAAATTGAGTAGACAATGTGATGGAAGATCAGTAATACTACTACTTGATCAGCATTTTAAAAGAAAATTTGTGGTCATAATTAATCTTTATACAAAACTATCGATTATATTGTTGTTCAGATTACAAAATACTCATTCAGTCTACATATGCAAAAACAGAAATCACAGCCAAAATATTAAAAGTGCACAACCACGACAATGACGTTCCTGTCATGACCAAGTTGCAGTTGGGTGATTTTGAATGACACATGCTCATATTGGAAGGCTTACCTGGCGTCCCACATGAGCATCTAGAGCACTTAAAGGATCATCAAATATGTAAACATCTGAATTAGAATATACAGCCCGAGCCAAAGATACTCTCTGTTTTTGTCCTCCACTGATATTGACCCCACGTTCTCCAATTTCAGTAAGATCACCACCCTATCATGGGAATATTCATGGTTGTAAATAAGTCAGAATATAAATTTCTCCAATTCAGTATCAATAGACGAAGTTAACCGTGCAATGATGTTTCTAAGAATCTTACTGGCAGTACTTCAAGGTCATGCTGCAAGCAGGTCACATCTATCGACTTCTCATATTTTGCAGGTTCAAATGGGGAACCAAAAAGTATGTTGTCGCGGACCTAAGAACAGAAATTTTTATTCGATGAGATCGAGTCA
The DNA here is from genome assembly GCF_028751815.1 of Salvia miltiorrhiza. Lineage (NCBI taxonomy): Eukaryota > Viridiplantae > Streptophyta > Magnoliopsida > Lamiales > Lamiaceae > Salvia > Salvia miltiorrhiza. The sequence continues at coordinate 3,090,389 of NC_080391.1, forward strand.
ACTAAAGTTAAAATGGTACATATTCCAAAGTAACAATGTCACTAACTTGACAGACATGTGTCAAAACCAAGCTTGACACATGAACAAGCATGAGACTAGCAAACAAAGCACTAATTAACTCACTGTAGCATTAAAAATCCATGAAACTTGTGGTACATAAGCAACCATTCCTCTGATGACCACATCTGCTGCATCTGCCACTGGAGGAAGCTCTCCAAGCATTGCTGACACGAGTGATGTCTTTCCTTCCCCAGTGCCGCCAACAATAGCGACTAAGCTACCGGTTGGTATATCCAAGTTGATATTTGACAAAGTTGGCCTTTCTGCCTGTAATAGATATTTAATTAAGTCCCAAAGGGTCAGAAAAAGTATTACTCTGTATATGTTAACCAGCTATCTAAAACAAGGAAGGACGTGAAGAGAAACTGAAGAAAAATGACTCTAGTAGCATCATGTCATATGATAAAGTAGAAAGATGGTGAGAGCCTGTTCCACTCATAGGATAGATCAAATGAGTAAATAGTACACCATTGACCATTGAGGTTCAAACTACACAAGCGATACAACCATACGAGCAAGTGTCAATCTAACAAACCTTTGCCTCCCAAGAGAAGTCTCCATTCTTGATTGAGATAGCTGGTAATCCTGGTTCAATGGGTGGATTAGGCGAGAGAGTTCGTTCTTCAGCTAGAAGAAGCTCCTCCAGACGTTTCAGTGAGACATTTGCGTTAACAACCTGGGTAATCAACATAGGAAAACATTGTAAATATGGTTCTATGTCTTAGAACCAAAACATGAAAATAGAGTCAGAATTGATATCCCATCAATGTTCAAAAAGTTTTGAGCCAAATAGTACTATACTAGACTATTTTGAACCAATGAAATTCATAAAACATGGTGAATCATGAAATTCTAATGGAATCACATCTACTTGTATCAGTATTACCAAACAATGTCATGTCAAGAGTTTGTAACCCCATGGTAGTATGAGCTAGAAGTCTATAATAAAACGTAAGGATCCTTACAGAGATTTACATTACAAATTTTAAACGTCACTGGGATCCCGAAAGAAGTTAGACAGAAGTATCAGAACTAAACCATAAATTTACATTTTCACACAGGGAATGTCATCGGGAATTGATGATATATAAAGAAGATGGAACTGCAAATAGACATTGTAGTCCACATGAGTAGAGAAAATTTTGACAGAAGATACCTGTGTTATTATATTTGGAAGCATGAAAAGTGGGAAACGTAAGACAGCAAACAATGCCAGAGATGTAAAGGCCCTTGCAGGTGTCAAATCTCCTCCTAATAAAGTGAATAACCCGAATGAAATTACAATCACCACAACGGGTATGCTGTTAAGAATGAAACTGTTCAACTGCAAATCAAGAAAATAGTGTCAGAAAACAACAATCAAGTATTTAGCACAATGAAAAGAATAATTGGGGAAAACATAAACCATAGATGACAATAAAAATCAAATGATACATTATAAAATAGATGACGTCATGACGATAAAGAAGCAAATACGGAAACAAATGACACAGATTGTACGTGGAAAATAAAAGACGGGAAACCCATGGGTAGAGGAGAGAACTTCAGTTTGTGTCAAAAAACAGGTTATGACGAGAGAGCTAAAAGCAGAATAAACTTTTGATAAATTTAGATAATCTAGAGGTCCATATGTAATACGCAATCAACCATATGAACTTATGTCCTCAATTCATCTATGCAACTGTTTTGATCGATAAATATATTTCTTTTGATGAAATGGCCTCAAGTCCAAATGTATAATGTTATTTTCTCACTTAACATCTAAGTTGTATCTAAAGGGATGAAATGGATAAAAGAGAATACTGAGTGTCAAAAAAGATTTTTGAGGAAATCATACAGCTCCAAGCAGCTGAGCTTTCCGGTACCATGATAACTCGTCATTCCTGACAGTTTGAACCTTTGCCTTGAAACTATTCTCCCATGCATAACATCTGCATCCATTTTGGCATTACAAGAAGCTGGTAAAATAGATGCATAATAAGAAACACTGATTAATAAATTATACAGTGTGTAGACCTTACTTGACAGTATCCATAGCGGCCAATATTTCATTCATGAGCCCAATTCTCTTGTCTGTACGTTGTAATCCTTCTTTTGTCAGCTTTTGCATCTTGCTTATAATAAATGTCTGTTTAATCAAGTCAATTGAAGACAGAAGTTACTCCCAAGAAATATGAAAGGACTTAACAGACTACAGTAACAAGGGCTCCCAAAACCAAAGAGGCAATATTAAGAACTATGCATGTAGAACAGGCAACTTTCTGGCGATATTTTGTTCTAGACCTCAGTCAACATGTAAGAATGAATTGAAATTTGAAAAGAAATCACCAACTGAGATTAAAAGCATAAAAGACATGTAAACAATTCCAGATCTAATGCAGACAATAACTATGTCTTTAGTTATAATCATCTAGGCTTCAATGGATGAAGATCACAAGCCAAATTAACAACATTGCTTTTACTGAGTCATAATAATACAGTGTTAAATAAATTAACCAGTTTCAAGAAGAAGAGCATCCCATGCAATACAAATAGCATCCCATGCAATACAAATGTACTTGTTATTCCGGCCATCCAATTTATGCAAAGACATCTAGGCTTCAATATTACAGGCTCATAGCCTTCTTAATCTTGTTAATTATTCCATTCTTACAACAAAACATGGATGGCAAACTCATATCCATAACATCGATCAATTCAACCTATTAATCAGTATATCTTTGATCACTTATCAGGTAACAGGTATCCAACCAAACAATGAAATAATCTAGATTGCTAGTAAAATGATATCCACATAAATCTGATTGGACTGCCTTCGACTGTTAAACAAGCTAGAACATGATAACATATTCCCAGAACCTGACTGAATGATAGGGCTTTGACAAACAAATCAGACTACAATCCAAAGCACCAAACTCTGCCAGTCAAAAGAAATGTTGATTTTACTATCTGATGTCAAAGCTAACAAGGACTAAATTCCTAAGTAGGAAGACTGTACTGACATTGCATATCCCTTTTCCCCATTTGCAAAGAGACTTAAGACTTATACGTACTCTTGAAAGGAGTGACTGTAAGAGTCTCCCTCCTAGAAAAACTCAATATATTATAATCAGTACCCACGACTACCTTGAGGGAAAGATGAATGGGTCAAAGAAATCATTAGCTCGAGACCCTATACCTGTATAGGAAATAGAAGAACAAGCAACAGTGCCCCGAGAAGAGAAGCAACACCCAGTTGCAGGTAAAGAAGAACCAAGGCAATAATAATTCGGAAAGGAGCTGACCACAAAGTGTGGAGTGATTGACATATTTGCTGCAAAAACAAACGAATGTACAGTAATATGAAGCAATAATTATACAATCGAATATTACAAAGTAATAATTAAAGCATTTTAGTATGCGTTCAAACATGAGCTCATGTATAATGCGCTCCTTTTGAGTTTTCTCACTTATTAAAATTAACCCTTTAATGAACAGGTAAACATTCAAGAACTAGAGCGTGGTAAGCATAAGGATAACACAAAGGCAATGGAACCAACAGAAAAGGCATCTTCATCTCAGATTCATAACTTAACTCACCTCAGCACCGTCCAGTTTTGACAAAATTATTATCAAGAGTCCTTAATTACAGAGCTATAATATAAGAAATAGCACAAAATAAAAAAAAATGTCTTCCAGAGAAGTTTTTGGGCATCATAATAAAATAATTAAAAAAAAAAGTTTTTAGGCATCAAGAAGAAATTCAGCTTCATTCACCTCATGCTGAGATGTTGTGCAAACAAATTTATACATATCTAAGACCAATTGGTGCACATGGGAAGTCCTACCTTTGTACGTTATATATGACGAATCGTCTTGCCTTACAGAAACATTGATTGTACTGCTTTGAGGAATTACTCATATTACTAATCATATAAAACCCAGTCCTCACATTTCAATGCATGCAATAATGAACCAAAGCTTATGCTTCCAAACAGGAAAATGAAATATACCTGAAGAGCTTCAGCATCTGTAGTCATCAAATTAGTAATTTTACCAGATGCAAACATTTTGCGGCTCTCATGAGTCAGCCTTAAAGATTTGCGGAATACTGCAGCAACCTATAAATCATGTTAAAATTAATAAGAGCTTTGCAGAACGAAAAACTACCCACGGCAAACACAGTGCCCTTTTAAACAGTAAAACTCTCCTCCCACCCAAACCAAACTCAATATGGAAACCGAGAGGATAACTCCCAAACTTAAGGATATTCATACCAAATAAATATCGAGGACTCAAGCTTAAATAACTCAAGCAGTAGGTTCTACAATGAGGATCACAAGATAATAAAAAACTCCAGAAAGGTAGCTTACCAAAGTTGATCTTAGACGATAGCCAACACGCATGACATTCTGAAAATACTGAGCTTCAGATAACACACCAAGTACCTAAAATTTATGAATGACAAGAAAGGTGTAAAAAGCCATCAGTAACAGATTATGATCTTCATAAGTGCGAAATGGTACTAAGAGAATGTGTCAAGCACATATAACATGAGCATCAAGATACATGATTGCTTAGAAGGATACAATGTCTAGTGCAGCAAAAGTATCAAATTTCCTGCAACAGAAAATCATAAACTAAGTAAGCTCTATCTGAATACAAAGGACGGCCTTTAATCCAATGAAATGTGAATGTACGGTGAGGTCCTGAATCCCCTTTCTCTAGTTACTCACAACCAGTGGAATGCTTATTTAATTATGTCTCGGTATCCTCCTATGTAGATTCCCGGCACCACCATTAACATAGAAGTCGAAATAATACAAAATATAAAGCTGACTTCTTACAACCCACAAGCATGATTAGTGAACTTTCTCCAAAATAACGAGCAAAGCATAATGGAAAATCAATATCAAAGTTATCAGAAAATCAACCAGTAACGAGTGCAGTAAATATTTTAAAGTATGACAAGATAAATGGTGACATCATTACGTACCACTCCAACAAAGATTGTGAATGCATAGATGTAACCAATCCAAGCTGGATCTCCTTGTTGCATTGACTGTAGATGTCACCAATAACAAAAATAAGCTAACTTCCTACATGCTCAAGGGGACAGGAATTTTTTTTATTTTTTTTTAACTTTCAAAGTGAGCAAGCTTGGGGAAGGTCAACAAAGTGTGCATGCAGGTCCTGAAAGGTAACATGCAAATAAACTAACCTGTAGGAGAAGGTTCAATATAAGGGGACCAACAAACTGAGAAAGATCATTCCCTATCTGCATGATGGAGGAAAAAAAAGTTCTCATGTTATGCAAAGGAGTACTGTACAAATAACCCCAAACTCAAAGGATAACATGTTAGTGTGAATCATAGCAGCACATCAAATTCTGTGGATAATTATTTCAATCTACATTCGAAACATGAGTCCAAAAACTGTAATGGATGAAAGAGATTTATGCAATAACCAAATTTAAAGATAATATGCTAATCCAAATTACACAATCACAGTAACACATAACTAACATGGTCAAATCAATTAGCCAAATCACATAAGCACACAAAATATAAACAATATATGGAGAAGTGCCCAAAACCAACATTTGACCTACGTAACATGATGCTCATTGAGACGATGAAGCACAGTCTGTTGGTAAGACGCTTCTCTCCTCCAACCAATAGGTCGGGGGTTCGAGTCACCTAGAAGGCTAGAGTGTGAGTGTGTTTTTCCTTTCTTTGGGGTAACAATTTAAAATAAAATAAAATTTAAAAAAAAAAAAAAAAAAACATGATGCTCATTGACTTCATCATTACAGCTTAAGCCAAAATCAATAAACTAAAATTTTGCTCCATGAATGAAGTTATGGATTCATGTTTCTAACTAAAAAGGAAAAAGTTAGGTGAAACATAAAAGTGCACAGAGTGACTTAGTTAGTCGCTGAAAGACACTTCTTGGCACAATATCTTTTTACACTAACACTGACACATACATAGAGAGAGACAAACACAAACACAAACACAGACAAACAAGAAGTATATACTTGTGTGCCCATGTATATTAGTTATATACTCGTGTCGTTTCATGGCTGAATCCACATATTACTCCTTGGTCTACAACAGGTCAGAAAGTGCATGTAGAAAATGATTGAAACATTTTCCGGTTCTGATTGTGCAATAACACTTCCATAATATGAAAATGTATTGAGTCTCAATAAATGATGAAAATGTCAAAAAGAAAGCCAAGATCAGTTTACTACCTTCCAAAAGCCTCCCCACCAAAATCTGAGAAAATTTAAGACAAACAAAGAAAGGCAAATAATCAAGTCTTCAAACAATAAAAGATGAAGCCATATGAAAATTGTATGAACAGATTCATATGTCATGAACATATAATTTGCAAGCACTGGCTTCCAAGACTAACCTCGCACCAAGGCTACGATTTAAAGCTCTTAAAAGCCAAGGTTTGGATCTCCTTTTCTCCTCAGCCCAAGATTTCTGGAATCTAAACAATTTATAAAACATAATGATCAGCTGATAGGCAAAAGAGGGGAGAGGGGATAAAAAGGAAGAGAATAAAAGAAAGAGATGAGCATTTATAAACATACGAGTCATTAAGTGTTTCTGTTTTATCCCAAGAATCGAGTTGCCAAACATCCTTCTCCGTGAGAGGCCTTCTAGCGCCAAGTTTCATGAGCGGGTTCATCCATGCATACGTAATTTCTGAAGCACAAGAAGCAATAACCAATAATTATTGAAAGAAACATGTTCAAAACAAGGCTACTATTACACTATTGGAGGAAATGATATATAAGAGGGGAAAAGGATACAAGGAAGTGATGCAGGGATCTCATAGAAAAATGCTATACAAGCACACAGATGATGGAATTATAGATGAAATGGCATAATGGCATCTGGAAGAGCATCAAACATCAAGCAATGAAGGTAAAATGTAATAGCAACTTTTGATAAGCACACTATGATAACGTACGAGAGATAAAGTTGGCTTGTCTCTCAGGACAAATTTGCTCCCCTCCGGGAAGTTCTTCATATGCAGTATTGTCCTCAGATTCATTTCTCACTGGGGAATATCCCGGATAAGGATCCAAGTCAGGGACATACACAAGCAAGAGGACACCAAATAAAACCTGCATGGCTAACAAAGAATAAACTGGAGTTCTGCAGGGACAAGCAGAATAAGAAATTAAGAAAGACTTCCCAGGTCACTGTTTAGCCCAGATAACCTATTATTCTATGGAACCTACTCATCGATGACCCACTTTACCAAGGCCAAAATTAATTCATATTTGCTTCCTTTTAGTTTTTCAGTTCATGTCAATGCTTCATGTAATCTTAAAGTTGTGGCATGCAGAATCAAAATGAAATTGACAGTCAACACATCTGAAAGGAGGGTATTGCCAGCAAGCCTCAGCTCATAAAAGTGTCTCGAATTTCCAATTGAAAACTAATATTTGAGAAAGAAGAGGTAGAGTGAAACAAACCTGGACAGCCACTTCACTAGCATACAAAGCTAGAACAGACCTGCAAATAAAAAAATACATTGTAATGCAATCTGTGCATGATATAACTCCAAAGCAACAACCTCTTCTAAGATGGAAGAAAGAGGAAACAAATACGGGAGGTGAGGCAGAAAAACTCTAATTCATACATTATATCACTTTGTTTCCTCCACCCTAAGACAGACTATCACTTAGTTTGTCCCAAATCCAGGAGTGAAGAGAGATGCACCAAGTAATATTATTTACATGCACAATTTGATCAATCAATTCTCATGATTGGTGCAGCAATGAACTTCGACTAGTCTATCTAGTTTCATGGAATTGCATAGAAAGATTGGATAATACATTTGCGTTTAGAAAAGGTTAACTACATATGGGGTTGATCATAATAGAGTTACATTTGTAAAATAAGGAACATAGATGTAAAACATAGTTCAAAGGTCACAGTAAATACTTTAATCATGCCTGGAATGAAAATTCAAACTAGATGAGGACAGTTATACTGTACAATCAATACACCTACTGCATTGAAATTCAATAACCAATGTGAAGCAAATACAGAGACCGTACAGTCTTTTTTAAGAGTTGAAGGTAAATTGAGATGCCACAAAACTCTAAATTTTAGCATTACAGATATTAGCTCCATTAAAAATGCTAAAGAGAAGACTAACCAATCATAATACTCCTTGACAGAAAGAGCAAGGTTCAGCATTACAGAATCTCCTACAAGTGCATAAAGAACACCAAACCTCACAGCCCAACGAGATTCACGGATGTACACCTTTGTCTCCAGTCCAATCATCACAAGCATAGAGCACCATGTTACAGCCTCAATGATTAGAGAAGCCATCTACATGCATAAATATAAGTTTAAATAGCCAAACAAGAGCAAGTTGTTGAGCTCATCGTAAATTAAATCACAGATTGCAATAAGCAATACATGCGGCAGTCGACAGACACACTCATTGCAGATATTTGAACTAAAATTACACGGCTGATCAATATTTACTCACTCTGAGTTATATTTAGTAGTTTTCTTCAGTTTAATTTCTTAAAAAGTCATCCGGCATTTTGAGTTGCTTAAGACCCATGGGCTATTAAAACACTGAAGTTTCATTTAAGGGGAAAAATCACCATTTCTTAAGGGAGACTATGTGAATCCCTGCAAACACTATCGTAAGAGAAAGAAAGCAATGTACCTCATATGGGGCAAGCCCGGGCTCACCGTCCACGTTGAATACTGAAATTCCCATTACCAATCTAAACAAAGGTTCTCCAGTACAATAAAGGGCCAGCAAACCCAAGACATAATTGTAATAATTTGATCTAAGGAGGAATCTCTGAACTGAGAAATCTCTTTTCATCCTCCATAGCCGATTTATGCACAACCCCAGAAGAACCAGATGGGAAATGCAGATAACCAAAGAGTCAGTAGCACATGGGGTATAAGCTCCAAATGCATTGTCCACTGCACTTGCCCAGACCCCATTCTCAACAGGTTGGCAATACCACTCAAATGACTTGAAAGCCATTTTAATCAACTATGACCACTACTATTCTTCAAGTCCACATGTATATATCCCCGTCCTCCACTCTCCCCAGCTTTCTCAAGCTGTGATTCAGTATGAAACCTACTAGTCCTCCTGCCGAGATTCAAGTCAAGATCATCAGAATATGTAGTCTGGAAATTCAGCACATATCAGTAATATTACACTCTCAATCCTATTTAAGTCAGACCAGTTGTAAATCTCCACGCCTTAACTTCCCAGAAACCAGATTAAAGTCAACTAGAGAAGACAAGAACCATTTATAGTTTCAACTTATCAAGTACACACTGCATAAGATTTCGACTCACTACGCAAGAAAATACAGAGCGACGCAGCTTAACATCGGAAAAAACTTAAAAATATAAAAGTTGGGGGAAAAATAAAGATCATTCTTCTACATGAATCTCCACATTCCAAACAGTCAAACGCCAACCTCCCAAAATACTTTAGATTAGGCCTTCCTCATATCACAGCGGGAAAATCAACTATCAACTACTGGAACTGGAGAATACAACGTTGGATAAACCCAAAAATCAAAAAAAAAAAAAAAAAAAACAAATGAACATCAACCAATCGAAACTTCAATAAGCACATAAAATCCAATACCGTACCGAAACGAACAAAACAAAAAGATAAGATCACAATCTCAAGTATATGGTAGAAAAAGAAGCTGACACCCACAAAAACAGGACGTTGCAAGCTCCGCCGAAACACAAACAAACAAGAAAAATGATTGATGATACATACCAATCCAGCAAAAGAGGAAAAACAAAAAAGGAAGGAAAATGGAGTATTACACAGCGAAAAGGTGCGACTCGTGTCAGTACTCAGTAGATATGAAAAGTGAGGCAATATTTTCTGGGGCACAGATAAAAAGGAGAAAATGCTCCTTTTTAACGATAGGATTGAAAAAGCTGATGATCGAGAAATAATGTTTTCATAGTAGTGCGTGGGGTGGGGAGTGGGGACTGAGGAGTCGAGGAATATGGAATCTTATACCCTTTTTCTCCACAATTTATTCACCAATCAGTCAATTATTTAATTAGATTATTAAACCATAAATCCCTCTCTCTCTCCCACTTCAAGTGTCTCGTTTAAAAAAATGTTAATTAGATTATTAAATTATTTGGTGTAGAGTTGAAACTTGAAAATGTGTTGTGGTCCTTGTGGATCCCAAGAATTCTTAATTTTCGAGAATAATTTTTTCTACAAAATAAAACAAGACATTTGAAGTGAGACAACCCAAAAAGAAAAATAGGTACTTAAAATGACATAGAGCGAATATTAATATGAATCAAGTTTAAAATATAAGGACTAATTTGAAACATTGAAATTATACTCCCTTAGTTCCAATTGAATGAGCTACAAGGTCTGAGCATGAAGGTTGAAAAATGAATAATCTATAGTAAATAGTGCAAATATAATATACCAACTTTTTTATAGATATTTGTCAAAAAATGAGAAAGAAAAAAAAGATATTTTTTAAAATAAAAGAGATGTAATTATTTATGATCACAATAATACTTAATGTAAATAATTAATTATTTGTTGTGTATATGTTATGTATTTAATTTTTATTTTAAAAAATAAAATATTTAAAATCTTTGACTATTGAAGTGGGACTACCAATTGAGACGAACACAGTAAGTAAATGCTAAAGTATTTAATGCTCGACAAAAACAAAGGCGTCACCGCTTACATTAGTCATTGCAAATCTAGATGTGGTTGTTGGCCATTAATATGATGAGTTTTGGAAAGTGAAATAATACACGTGGAAAAATGGAGTCGTCGACCTAAAACTATCTTTCAATAATCTATCACAATCCAATTTTTTACTAATTAAAAATTTATTTTTCTCTCTTTCATATATAATTTTTTTATTAATAAATTATTACTAGTATAACTTAAAATATTAATTAAAATAAATTTATTCATCCAATATAAATATGACAAGTGTCATGAATAATACATAATCAAAAGATCGATTATTCATTATTTATAATTTTATCTTTTTCTTATAATTATTTTTTTTGTCTTCTAGCCACAACCCACAACACAAAGACCGATTGTGAATAAACATGATTTAACAGCGAAATTATATTGACAAAGTTTTTTTTTAAACATATATATTGACGAATTATTCTATTTTATTTATGCAAGTTGTTTCAAAGGCATAAAGATATTCATTCAGGAAGTTACGGTAGAAACAAAGAGAGGGTGTTTATTTTGGCTCCACTTCATTTTCCGCCTTCGATGGAAAATTTAAAAGGAATTATATTAGAGTGGATTTTTAAAATGGCCACTTTCATATTGTAAAGATAAAAAATGTCCACTAAAATAAAAAACTTAAAAAATGTCCACTATTACCAAAATACCCTTCACATTAAAAATTAAAAAAATGTCCACTTTACATCACCCCTTTAAAAAATCCCGCAATTCACAACCAGTGTGAATTCACAACCAAAATTTTTTGGTTGTGAATTCACACTGGTTGTGAATTGAGAATTCACAACCAGTCGAATTCACAACCAGAATTTTTTGTTTGTGAATTCACAACTAGTCGAATTCACAGCCAAAATTTAATTCACAACCAGTCGAATTCACAACCAAAATTTAATTCACAACTAGAATTTTTTGGTTGTGAATGCACAACCAAAATTTAATTCACAACCAGATTTATGTTGGTTGTGAATTCAATTCACAACTAGAATTTATTTTGGTTGTGAATTCAAATAGTTGTGAATTTGAGTTTTTAAAGTTTGGATTCACAACTAAAACTAGAATTTATTTTGGTTGTGAATTCATAGATCTCGTTGTGAATTCAAGAATATTAAATTGTAAATTCATCGAGTTGGTTGTGAATTCAAGAATATTAAGTTGTGAATTCATAGATCTGAGCGTGAATTCAAGAATATTATGTTGTGAATTCATAAATTTGGTTGTGAATTCAAGAACAATAAGTTATGAATTCATCGAACTGATTGTGAATTCATAGATCTAATTGTGAATTTATAACATTAAGTTGTGAATTCATAAATATAGCTGTGAATTCAAGAAACGGCATTAAAAACATTAAAAAAAAAAAACTGAAACCATACACAATTTGCAAAAGAGACTCAACATATACATATACACATGTCGGGAAGTAGAGGTTGGTGGGGCACTGCAGTTCAAAAGAGACTCAATCTCAAGCAATGATGAAAAATTGATACACTAGTGATTGCAAAATAGTCATACGTTTAATTAGCAGAGCAAGCTTCTATTGATTGGAAAGCTGCATCTTCATGAACTGCACATCCATCTCCAAATCAAACCTCTTCTTCTTCTGATTCTCCAACTCTATCCTCAGATTCACAATCTCCTGCATCAGCTGTTCCTCCCTCGTCGCCTCCACCACTTCCCCACCTCCAAGGAATGCAATAATCTGCCCCACCCTCTGTCTTTGATCATCCACACTATCCTTCAAAACCAGCATTCTCCGCAAGACTGCCGTTGCACCACCGCCGCCGCCGCCACCTCCTCCGCCTCCTGCATCATCATAGCTCTCATCCTCCTCTTGAATTACAACTTGTTTGGCAGCCGCATCATCAGCTGGGAAAACAGGTTCCAAGCCTTCCTCGTTAAAGTTCCACCCACTAATCCTCTTGTGCTTCCAGAGTTGGCCAAAGCCAGAGTTAGCCTCATCATCGTCCTCATCTTCACTGCTTCTGCTAATGGATCGGTGAAAGAGTAACACACAAGCTTTTCTTCTTTTTCAAAGTAAAAATAAAAATTGAATGCAAGCAACTATGACTTGGGAGAGGAGAATAAATCATCAAGACAATGCTAACTCTCAACTCTTAAGTCACAAGCCAAATCAATTTTGGATCTTCCATGTTTCTAGTATCAGAAAAGTAAGCTCCTAGCCACTCAACAAGCCACAAATTTGTTTATGTAATGATGTTCCTCCTCTTTCACTATCAACTCGAACCGAACCCAAGTTCCATCTAAGAGTTTCACAGTTATTACCTTTCCCTACGGGAACCTATTCCAGATGCTCATAAAATCAGAATTCAGAGCCCAAACTGAACAAACTGAAAGACAAGAAACAACAGCAAAACATAATCAATCAGAATTCAAAGCCCATGTGACAACAAGCCATTTTTCAACACAATCCAAGAAATTTGCAGTTTCTAACACATCTAATCCAAAACAAAAGAGGTGAAATTTTCTTACCATGAAGTAGCCAAAACAAGTTTCCATTAGGCATGAATTCATGAACCAACAATTTCTCATCCCTAGCGAAATAGTAAGCCTTCAATCCGATCAAATTAGGGTGGCGTAGGCGGCCCAACACCTCCATTTGCTGCTCAAACTCCTTCTTCCCGTTCACATTCAAATCATGTGGCCCCACCCACAAGCAATCCGCCTCTCCCCCAAATTCACCATCTCCAGCCCCCGCCACCGTTACCTCATCCGCGCCGTCCGTCGCTACCGCCGCCTCGTCCTCTCCGAGCACCACCTCCCCCTCGTCCCGCCACTCCTCAACCTCACGTCTTCTCCGCCGCTTCAAACCCTCGCAATCACCGTCTCCGACGCCGCCGCCCCTCTCTCCCACGGCGTCGACGTCTGAATTGTCTTTCATGCTCAACCTCTGAATTGTGCAATTCCCCCATTCGAATTTGATTTCAGAGAGAGAAAGGCTTCGCCAGCAATTCCTCACCTCTGAATTGTGCCACCGCCGTGCCTCCACTTCAAGCTCAACCCTAGTTCTGCGTAGAAGATGACCGGAAAATTGAAAATCGGCAACAAGGACGCCGAATCGCTGGCGGCGAAGGGGGAAAACCCCGCGGAACTCGAAGCGCCACCGCACTCATCCTCCTCTGCTTCGAAGGAATTGGTGGCGGGCGGAGGCTAAAGTCGCGGCGGGGGGTGAAGCAGGAGATGGCGGAGGCGACGAGGCCGGGGCAGCGGCGCTTCGCCGGCGATCTGAGCTCGAAGAAAGAGAGAGAGAGAGAGAGAGAGAGGGGGGAGGGTGAGTGAAACCGTGAAAGAGGGAGGTGAGATGAAATGGCCTATTTTAGGCTGAGGGGCATTTTCGTCATTTCAACCATAAAGTGGACAAAATTTATTATTTTTATCTTAGTGGACATTTTTTATCTTTACAATATGAAAGTGGACAGTTTTATATATTTACTCATTATATTAGTATTTGTTTTTAGAAAATTTTAAGATATTTTGATAGTTTTTCAAAAATATAAATGACATTTAAATTCAAAATCTTGGATCTTGTTGCAAATTAAACTTAATTTTTAAAGTGTTTCAATAGTATTTCAACCTTTGGACCTCTAATAAGTTCACTATTTCTATTACATGAATTTTAAGTTGATATTAAAATGTTTAACTAAAATTGAAACGCAAAATTCTTTTTTTTGTTAGATAAAAGGTAGTTACATGATATATATATATATATATATATATATATATATATATAGTAATGAACAAATCTATACATTTTACAAATAGATAAACATAAGTAATAAACAGACGTATTTAGTAAAAATAGAAAAAAAAACTCGCCACCAGCAGGATTCGAACCCGGGGCAAATTGTTGTTCATGCGGTACATTGATTTGTTCATCAAAATTATAGATCTGTTCGTTTTTGTTTCACGAATTCTCTATTATCTAAATATTTAGTATTTTTTGTTGAACATTTCTCTCTCATTCTCTTTATATATATATATATATATATATATATATATATGTATAGGCTAAAGTTCAATGAAGAAGGCCTAAATGTAAGAAAGAAGAGAGAAGTAATCTAATCCGTTGATCTTATCTAATCTAACGGACATGATTTATTCACGCCATGTTCAACGGATTTTTTCGTTGAACATATGGGGGGTCGAAACCCAGAACCCCCAAAAATATTGTATATGTTCACGAATGTTCAACGAAAAAATCCGTTGAACATGGCGTGAATAAATCATGTCCGTTAGATTAAATAAGATCAATGGATGAGATTACTTCTCTCTTCTTTCTTACATTTAGGCCTTTTTCATTGAACCTAACCATGTATGTATGTATGTATATATATATATATATATATATATATATATATATATATATATATATATATAGGGTAGGGTTAATATAAAAACCCCTCTTAAGATGAAAACTAGGAACCAATTTAAAGCCTTTGATTTAAATAAAATAGAGGGCTGAGATTAAACTACAGATGCACAATTTCGATTGCATAGATGCACAGTTTCAATTGCATAGATGCACAATTTCGATTTGCTTGAGTATTTTGCATTGTTGGTTTCAATTGCATAAATTGCATATTTTTTAAGTGTACAGTAAAATATAATAGATGCACAGTTTCTTTTGTTGACTAAATCCTAACCATTAGATCTAATATTTAAAAGGTCAAGATTAGGTTCCTAGTTCTCATTTTAACAGAGGTTTTTATTGAAACCTCTTCCTATATATATATATATAGGAGAAAGTTCGATAGAAATACAAATATTTTCAGAGAAATAAGACCAAATCTTAGCCGTTGGTCTTATCTAATCTAACGGTCAGCGTTCACTATCCACATAAAAAGTGGGAAGACTGAAAAACTACACCGCACGCAGATTGAACGCAAGACCTCTCACAAAAGAGAGTCTCTAGATGTCTCAGCTTTGCCACTTAAGCTAGGCTTCATTGGCTTGAAAATATTAATCTCATTAGGTAATGATACTATATATGTAATGCAATTGTCTCATCAATCATTTTTATTATTATTAAATATGTATATATTGCCATAATGTTTGTCCATAATCTTTACAACATCTGTAGCGGGGGCTTATTGGACGGGCTTCAGCCCTACGCCAATAAATCCCGCCCCACTCTGCCGTGCCTCCGAGTTCAAATCGGGGGTGGGTACGATCTCACGAGCTTAGAAAAAAAAAATGGTTCCAATCAATGAAAAAATGTCATTGACCACCTCGGAGATATAAAACAAGTGAAGCATGACGCCCTCGACCACCAGATTTTAAACACTGACACTTCGTGAATGGGGGCTAAAGAATTAGCCATACATAACAATGGCGGAGGATATCGCAAAACGTCGAAAATGTGATATCAGGGCCGTAACTTGACATATGCATAGCATGCATCTGCCTAGGGCCCCAAATTTGAAATTTCGAAATTTTTTACTTTACATGTGTTGAATTTTTTTGAAATTACTCAACTTAAATAATATAATTACTTTTAAGTTATAAATATATGTTGTGTTTTTTTAATTTTGAAATTACTTAACTTAAAAATCTTAAATAATATAATAACTTACAAGTGTTGAAATTTGAAAATATAATAACTTACTTACAAGTGTTAAAAATATTATAACTTACAAGTGTTAAAAATATAATAAGTTACTTACAAGTTTTAAAAATATTATAACTTACAAGTGTTAAAAATCTTATTCTTTTGAAATTAAATGACTTGTGTTAAAATATTGAAATACAATAAAGGAAAAAAAATAATTTTAACACATTCACAATCAAAATAATGCATAAAAATTGATAATCTTCATTGAATTAATTCTATGTATAAAAAATGTTAAAAACTGATAATCTTTAGGAATCGTCGACTTCGAGCCGAACCGTTGACTCCGGCGGGCTGCGGGCTGGAATATTACGAACCTAAATCGGCCCTTTGATTTTGACGGTCCGGTTCCGAAATTGGCCCATGGTCAACGGTCCGGGCCGGAATCGTTGACTCCCGGGCCGGTTCCGGGCCCGATTGGCCCATGATAGCACTAATTAAATTACACCGATTTGATAGATACTTTTGTTCCTAAAACTGCATTGTATTTGCGTAAAACTAAAAAACTTTTGTCTATTATTTTTTCTTGCAATTCTTGTAAGTTGTGTGTTAAAATATTTTGCTAAATATCAAATATTATGTAAAAAGAAGTTACATCATAGAAGCCTAATTTTAAATTCTTGTCTAAGGCCCCATGAAGCAAAGGTATGGCTCTTAAATCGATATGAAATTACCATGCAAATTACCATGCAAGTCGATCTTTATACGCAAGTCCTTTATCATGTGATTATTGGGAATATAGGTTGTGTAGGGGGCAATCCCAGCATATGTCACACCCCAATTTCTGAAAGAATAACTATAACTGAGGTGCAACTAAATCATTGAAATGAACAAGGGAAAAACCTTGTAAAATACGAATAATGGAATGATAAATCGGGCATCGCCCCTTTGAATGAAGAAAGACAGATATCCGAATGATACTAATCAATCGACAAACATAACAACTTCAGGATCACAAGTTTAGTTTCATGTCTCGGATAACCAACATTCATTAATCGTAATACTTAAGAGTCAAGAGTCTAAGCTCATCAAAAGATATCATTTAGAGTCATAACATAAAAGTCTTAAGTCAAGGAAACGAAAGACAAATAAGGGCTAGTACTACAGCGGAAGTCAAAACACGGAGTTGAACCCTAGCCTCAGCTCTCCCTGTCAGCACCAGCCATCAACCTGAAAAACATTTGAAAGTATTTTGGGTCCTAAGTACTAATGTACTTAGTGGGCTGCAACTTTTAAAACATTTCACAATTCGTAAAAGCAGTTTATCCAATCATTCCTGACATAACTTAGAAGGTTTTAAAACAAAAATAACTTCTAAGCATGTTAAAGTATTTCATTTTATTAGCTGCGCCATTGTCACACTCTATTTAGTTACTCGCTGTGATACCGGACCTTTTAGCCACCGACGTATCGCTTTCTCCCATGACACTTGCCCTGAGGACGTAACTCAGACAAGTTGAATTGACCTCGGGACGCTACCCGGGCAGGCCTTACATGATACATGCTCCGGAACACATCCAGCCGAGCACCCTTATAACGCCTCTTACATGGAATTAGTGCCCGATGGAGATCAACCCACCGAAACAACTAACAAGTGTACACAATTCTCAAACAACGTGTTAGGTCATAAGAGAACCTCGATCGATCCATGAATTGCGAGCCTTAAACATAACAGAGCGCACAAAAATATTTATTGGATAAACAGTTTTCGAATTCATGAAACATTTAGAGCTTAATAACTCAAGCATACATTTGAAAAATAAGCCCACCTGTCTAGGCAAAGCCTGTCGTTTAACCTTATCTCTGAATCGGAATAGCAGTGCTAATCCTCCTGATGCTCAAAGCTTACAAGAAGTCTATTCTTAATAGGTCTCCTTGAATTCTAATCTTAAGTCATGGTGAAGTGCTTAATATTCTATGATTCACTTAGCCGGGTTTTCAAAATTTAATGAATAAATAATTGAAAACATTTCTCTTGAGTTAAGAATACCAACAATATTCTTACTCATCTTTTTTTAATAATTGGAATTATAAATAAAACCAATTAAATCATAAATATTCTTATTGCAAAATATAATGCAAATCTTGTCATGCTTAGCATATAATAAGTAATTTACTTAAAATATGCACATAATAATAATTTAATATTATTATAAAAATTTAAAATAATTAATCAAACTTAAAAAGTTTAATTAATTAAAATAGTATAGTCCATTTTAAATAAAGAAGCTGCACAGCCCAATTGAATAAATTAATAAAGGCCCAGCAGATTTAAAAATTAAAAGCCCAACTGAAACAAAAATAAATAAAATCTCGGCCCATAAACTCATAAAAATCGGCCCATGACTCGAGCCCACTACTAATTAAAATCGGCCCACTCTAACAAAGCCCTACCCCAAAGCCCAACCCTCACCCTAGCCCACTGACTCCACCTTCTTATCTCCCTCAGCCGCACAACACTCACACACACATAGCAGCTGCGCCTTCCTCTCCCTCTCTCGGCTCCCTGCCACCTCGCGCCGGACGGCAGTGCTGCCGCCGGACGCTGGCGGCTGACTCCGCCTCTCCTCAACTTCTCTCCATCTTCCCTCATCTCTCGCTTCACACCAAACCCCCTTCTCCCTCATCCTCACTCATCAAACTGACCCGCCGCCGTGGAAACTCGCCGGAGACGTAGCAGCGACGAGCCGCCGCCACCAGCTCTCTCTCTGACCTCTCTCGACCGATCCTCCCTCTGGAACTCCGGCGATAGCAGCGAGAATTAACCACCGCCGTCCGCCGACTCCGACTCTCCTCTCCCTCCGACCGTGGCCGAGCGACAGCAACAGCAAGGCTGCCGCACTCTGGCCTCCACCCAGACCAGCTACCACCCTCATCTCTCATGCTCCATCCTCGGCCGGACAACAGCGGTGGAGCCGCCGCCGAGCCCTAGCCTCCCTCTACCTCTCGACTCTACACCACAGCAAGGTAAATCTCTCTCTTACCCGACTCAGTACAACAACTTAAAAAGAGAGGCAAACTCAAGAAAAATCCTTTCTTTAAAACTCGAGCTCTTGTTTAGAACGAAAACAATAAATCTTCTTCAAATCATATATATATATCTCATATATGCAGAATGGTGATGGTAATTATATACATATATATGTGTCTAACAAATCCATGAATATACTGTATAAAAATGTTAGGTGTAACTGAAATTGGTTTGATGACCAAGGTGTGTAAGTCATGTGTAAAATGGTACGGGTATAAATATTCAAAGATTAAACCTTTAGAAGGACTCACACTTGCTGAATTTTCTCTTGAGTTGTTTGCTTGCTTTTGATGGGAACGATGGATGATGAGGATTTTTCTGAAATACATTTGTATTCTTCAACAAATGCAGGGTGAAACATGAAGAGGATGTGGAAGATTGAAGCTAAGATTTACCTTGAATAATGGCAGAAAAATGCATGGAGTTCTCCTACTTGCTCTTCTCGTGGAGTTAGTGAAGAATGGTGAAGTAGTTGCTGCCTTGAATCATTAAAGAAGGAAGATTGACAGCCTAAAAGCTAAAGAAATTGGACAAGATATCGTGTAGTGGTGAAGTTAGGTGTAGTGGAATTTGAAAGTGGAAGCAAAAGAAAGTGGACAGCCTAAAGCAAAAGAAATTTGATAATTTATGGGAGATTTGATTGTCTGCATAAAGACATGTATGAAAAAAATAATCATGATATAGGGTGGCTATTAGGAACATAGGGTATGGTGTGAGATGGGGTGTTGATTGAACTAATAAAATAAATCCCTCAGGATAAAATATCGGGACTGTAATAATACTTCAGGGTTCGTTAAATATCTCGTGAAAATACTTGAATGCTAAATTAAATAAATATGCAATGCATATAAATTCAATAACTAAATTTACAAATGTTTTTGTAAATCATTTTTGTTGGAATTAAAAATAAATTCATTTTCTTTTATCCGGCGTGAATCAACTTAATATCTAAGTTTAAAATAAATTCTAAACTTAATAGAAATGGGCGGGGTATTACATCCCTCCCTCCTTATAAAAATTTCGTCCTCGAAATTTCTTATAAGAGTCTTCTAGTTTAGAACACTAGGCATTCATTCCATGACTCTTAGGCGGCATTGAATCATACACGGTCTTAACATTCTAACAGCGCGATATCGTTCTTCAACCAGAAATTCTCTTCAAAAATCTGGTACATCATTATGCGGTGGAGTTCGTCTTCTCTTTTTTTTTTGGAGATTGGAGCGAGGTCTTTCTCTCGCTACAAGGTATTGTAGCGCTGACTTGTATGAATCTATCGATTCTAGGATTACGTCGAATTCTATCGTAGAATTAACACGTAAGTCTATCTAAATGTTTGAGCGTCTATATCGAGCTTTAAGTTCGAGAAACGTCTTTAGCATCCAGTATAAAAAAAGAAGCTATAATTGATACGTCGAAAACATTAATCGAACCTTTCAGGTTTCCCTGTTCTCTTGGCCTCTTGGTGCTGGTTAAGGGCATAGGCCCTAGCGTATCGTGGTTGTCCCTGGTATCCTCTAGGACTTTGGTTCTGTCGCTGTCGGTTTCCGGGATTTTGTTGTTGTGGCGCTCCTCCTCTTTTCTTTGGGCATGATGAAGCAAAATGCCCTGTTTCTCCGCAATAATAACAAGCATTCGTTCCTTTCATGCATTCCCCTAAATGGGGTTTCCGACACTTTGGGCAAGGTGGTGGAGTTATCGCTTGCGACTGTTCGTTCTGATGCTCATTCAGATTTTGATTAGCAACCCATGGTTTCTTCCCACTTCCATTTCCAGAGTTTCCCCCAGTTCCCTCATTCCATCTCCTTTTTCCTTTACTACCATCTTGAGGTGGTACAAATCCAGACTGTCCGGAAGCTTTTCCTTTCTCTTTTGGCAGCAGTGATTCAATGGTGAGGGCTCTGCTCAATGTTTGCGCGTAGGTGAGACCTCCTTGACTTGCTAAAGAAATCGCTATCTCATGGCGCAATCCATTTCTGAATTTTTCTGCACGCTTCTCATCAGTGTCCACCAGCGTCGGAGCATATCTTGATAGCTGATTGAAGGCTCTATCGTACTCAGTCACTGTCCACGCCCTCTGCTTCAGATTCCAGAACTCATTCTGCTTCTTCTGTCTATAGCATCCTGGTATGTACTTCTCATACAACACAATCTTAAAATCTTCCCAAGTGAAATTTTCCCACTGTTCCTCAGTCATTGTGCGTCTCACTGATTCCCACCAGAAATCGGCTTCGTCCACCAGTTGGTAGGTTGCACAAGTTACTTTGTCTTCGTCATCGCAACAGATGTAGTTAAAGATACGCTCTATAGCCCTAACCCATTTTTCGGCATCTGTTGGATCGCCCAGCCCGTCAAACGTTGGAGGTTTTTCCTTGCGAAACTTCTCTTCAGCAGTACAATTTGGTGCTACTTGTTGGATTGGCTCTTCAGGGATGAATCCCCTGCCGCGACCACGACCACGTCCTCGTCCCCTACCGCGTCCTCTTGGTGCGTCTTCCATTCTGATTTACGGACTATATCAACACATCAGTGTGACTCATTCTGCATACATACATTCATAGATATATACAAGATATATCGCATCTATGGTGTAACCATGTGAAAGACTAGTTCAACACAGGAACAAATCTTAACTTAGGTGGATCCTTGATCTCATGACATGGCTTCTACGTTGTAACATATCTATGTTAAACGTTGCTATCTTATCATTCCTTACTTAAATCGATCAAGCGGGGCTATCACGACTAACATTTCTAAAGTATCCTTAGGTAGCACCCAAACGGTTTGTAAGAGGACTTATCATTCAAGTCGTATAGGCGATGAACCTAAAACGATAACATAAAACCTTTCATTCATTCAATCATTTGTTTCTTTTGAAACCTTAAAAACATTTGGACAGTGCATGTCCCTTTCAAAAAACTTTTCTCAATTCGGAAAGATTTAGGAAATCTAACTCGACCATAAATTCATTGATTCGTTAAGGGCTCGGGTAGTCCCAAACACGACATACATAGATTGGTTATATGAGTCGGAGACTCAAAATAACAATATGAAAGCGATTAGCAATTCATAACTTATAGCATATGGAAAGCGTTAAGCAATTCACATAGCATCATTTACTGAAGCGCGCACTTCTTGAAAATTCTAAAACATTTAATAACTTTGAAACTTTTAAATCGTACCTTTTTCTTGCGGCAGTGTGACGGCGAGCTGAGGTTCAACAATTTTCTTAGAAGTCTAGAGGTACTAATCTAGACTCAACATTAGAAGCTTTTGGTTATCAGAGACATGAAAGAAAACTTATGCTCTGATACCATTCTGTCACACCCCAATTTCTGAAAGAATAACTATAACTGAGGTGCAACTAAATCATTGAAATGAACAAGGGAAAAACCTTGTAAAATACGAATAATGGAATGATAAATCGGGCATCGCCCCTTTGAATGAAGAAAGACAGATATCCGAATGATACTAATCAATCGACAAACATAACAACTTCAGGATCACAAGTTTAGTTTCATGTCTCGGATAACCAACATTCATTAATCGTAATACTTAAGAGTCAAGAGTCTAAGCTCATCAAAAGATATCATTTAGAGTCATAACATAAAAGTCTTAAGTCAAGGAAACGAAAGACAAATAAGGGCTAGTACTACAGCGGAAGTCAAAACACGGAGTTGAACCCTAGCCTCAGCTCTCCCCTGTCAGCACCAGCCATCAACCTGAAAAACATTTGAAAGTATTTTGGGCCTAAGTACTAATGTACTTAGTGGGCTGCAACTTTTAAAACATTTCACAATTCGTAAAAGCAGTTTATCCAATCATTCCTGACATAACTTAGAAGGTTTTAAAACAAAAATAACTTCTAAGCATGTTAAAATATTTCATTTTATTAGCGCGCCATTGTCACACTCTGTTTAGTTACTCGCTGTGATACCGGACCTTTTAGCCACCGACGTATCGCTTTCTCCCATGACACTTGCCCTGAGGACGTAACTCAGACAAGTTGAATTGACCTCGGGACGCTACCCGGGCAGGCCTTACATGATACATGCTCCAGAACACATCCAGCCGAGCACCCTTATAACGCCTCTTACATGAATTAGTGCCCGATGGAGATCAACCCACCGAAACAACTAACAAGTGTACACAATTCTCAAACAACGTGTTAGGTCATAAGAGAACCTCGATCGATCCATGAATTGCGAGCCTTAAACATAACAGAGCGCACAAAAATATTTATTGGATAAATAGTATTCAATTCATGAAACATTTAGAGCTTAATAACTCAAGCATACATTTGAAAAATAAGCCCACCTGTCTAGGCAAAGCCTGTCGTTTAACCTTATCTCTGAATCGGAATAGCAGTGCTAATCCTCCTGATGCTCAAAGCCTACAAGAAGTCTATTCTTAATAGGTCTCCTTGAATTCTAATCTTAAGTCATGGTGAAGTGCTTAATATTCTATGATTCACTTAGCCGGGTTTTCAAAATTTAATGAATAAATAATTGAAAACATTTCTCTTGAGTTAAGAACACCAACAATATTCTTACTCATCTTTTTTTAATAATTGGAATTATAAATAAAACCAATTAAATCATAAATATTCTTATTGCAAAATATAATGCAAATCTTGTCATGCTTAGCATATAATAAGTAATTTACTTAAAATATGCACATAATAATAATTTAATATTATTATAAAAATTTAAAATAATTAATCAAACTTAAAAAGTTTAATTAATTAAAATAGTATAGTCCATTTTAAATAAAGAAGCTGCACAGCCCAATTGAATAAATTAATAAAGGCCCAGCAGATTTAAAAATTAAAAGCCCAACTGAAACAAAAATAAATAAAATCTCGGCCCATAAACTCATAAAAATCGGCCCATGACTCGAGCCCACTACTAATTAAAATCGGCCCACTCTAACAAAGCCCTACCCCAAAGCCCAACCCTCACCCTAGCCCACTGACTCCACCTTCTTATCTCCCTCAGCCGCACAACACTCACACACACATAGCAGCTGCGCCTTCCTCTCTCTCTCTCGGCTCCCTGCCACCTCGCGCCGGACGGCAGTGCTGCCGCCGGACGCTGGCGGCTGACTCCGCCTCTCCTCAACTTCTCTCCCTCTTCCCTCATCTCTCGCTTCACACCAAACCCCCTTCTCCCTCATCCTCACTCATCAAACTGACCCGCCGCCGTGGAAACTCGCCGGAGACGTAGCAGCGACGAGCCGCCGCCACCAGCTCTCTCTCTGACCTCTCTCGACCGATCCTCCCTCTGGAACTCCGGCGATAGCAGCGAGAATTAACCACCGCCGTCCGCCGACTCCGACTCTCATCTCCCTCCGACCGTGGCCAAGCGACAGCAACAGCAAGGCTGCCGCGCTCTGGCCTCCACCCAGACCAGCTACCACCCTCATCTCTCATGCTCCATCCTCGGCCGGACAACAGCGGTGGAGCCGCCGCCGAGCCCTAGCCTCCCTCTACCTCTCGACTCTACACCACAGCAAGGTAAATCTCTCTCTTACCCGACTCAGTACAACAACTTAAAAAGAGAGACAAACTCAAGAAATATCCTTTCTTTAAAACTCGAGCTCTTGTTTAGAACGAAAACAATAAATCTTCTTCAAATCATATATATATATATATCTCATATATGCAGAATGGTGATGGTAATTATATACATATATATGTGTCTAACAAATCCATGAATATACTGTATAAAAATGTTAGGTGTAATTGAAATTGGTTTGATGACCAAGGTGTGTAAGTCATGTGTAAAATGGTACGGGTATAAATATTCAAAGATTAAACCTTTAGAAGGACTCACACTTGCTGAATTTTCTCTTGACTTGTTTGCTTGCTTTTGATGGGAACGATGGATGATGAGGATTTTTCTGAAATACATTTGTATTCTTCAACAAATGCAGGGTGAAACATGAAGAGGATGTGGAAGATTGAAGCTAAGATTTACCTTGAATAATGGCAGAAAAATGCATGGAGTTCTCCTACTTGCTCTTCTCGTGGAGTTAGTGAAGAATGGTGAAGTAGTTGCTGCCTTGAATCATTAAAGAAGGAAGATTGACAGCCTAAAAGCTAAAGAAATTGGACAAGATATCGTGTAGTGGTGAAGTTAGGTGTAGTGGAATTTGAAAGTGGAAGCAAAAGAAAGTGGACAGCCTAAAGCAAAAGAAATTTGATAATATATGGGAGATTTGATTGTCTGCATAAAGACATGTATGAAAAAAATAATCATGATATAGGGTGGCTATTAGGAACATAGGGTATGGTGTGAGATGGGGTGTTGATTGAACTAATAAAATAAATCCCTCAGGATAAAATATCGGGACTGTAATAATACTTCAGGGTTCGTTAAATATCTCGTGAAAATACTTGAATGCTAAATTAAATAAATATGCAATGCATATAAATTCAATAACTAAATTTACAAATGTTTTTGTAAATCATTTTTGTTGGAATTAAAAATAAATTCATTTTCTTTTATCCAGCGTGAATCAACTTAATATCTAAGTTTAAAATAAATTCTAAACTTAATAGAAATGGGCGGGGTATTACAGCATAAGCTCTGATGCGACCATAAACTTTCCTGATTACATTACGTGCACTCATAACATTTCCACGTTGAATGCCAAAATTAGAGTAATCCAAACTCGCCCGCCGGAAAAGGGTAACTGCACTGTAGTAGTACTCGTAGCCGTCCATTCTGCTAATTCTGCTAAATGCACCGTGCTTATCTCACTCTCATAGCATTTCCACGTTGAATGCCAAAATTAGAGTAATCCAAACCCGCGCGCCGGAAAAGGGTAACTGCACTGTAGAAGTACTCGTAGCCGTCCATTCTGCTAAATGCACCGTGTTTATCTCACTCCTTCTGCCAGAAGTCGACATTGTTAAAAAATTATAGATCTGGTCAATATTTATTGAGTAGATCCCGTAAAGGAACTCTAACGGGATCCATGTATCCTAAAAATGAAACAATGTTCTAACGGTACAAAAGATAAATAAATTATATAATATACAAAAAAGAAATAAATTTGAAGTTAATATACCAAGTCAAATTGACGTCCGTGCCGACGCCGACGTCGCCTACTCCCGCGCCGCTGTGGCCATAGGTCGTGGATTGTGAAACATCCACGGTCTGGCTCCCATTGGACACATAGAATTATATCAAAATGAAAAACTATTAAAAAAAGAGATTAATTTACTTTAAAAAAAGTAATAAATTTATTGTTAGTTAAAAATAAAGAGAATGTACCAAATCTGTAGCCCCGAGGGTGTGGAAATAAGAAACCGTGACGTAGAGGCATGCCGTAAATTCAACAAAAACATAAATTAACTATCATATATGACATATACAACTAGCATATATAACCAAATAATGCAATTAGTTACAAGTGTTAAAAATATTATAACTTACAAGTGTTAAAAATCTTCTTTTTTTGAAATTAAATGACTTGTGTTGAAATATTGAAATATGATAAAGGAAAAAATAATTCTAACACATTCACAATCAAAATAATGTATAAAAATTGATAATCTTCATTGAATTAATTTTATGTATAAAAAATGTTAAAAATTGATAATCTTTAGAAATCGCCGATTTCGGGTCGAACCGTTGACTCCGGCGGGCCACGGGCTGGAATATTACGAACTTGAACCGGCCCTTTGATTTTGACGGTCCGGTTTCGGAACTGGCCCGTGGTCAACGGTTCGGGTCGGAATCGTTGACTCCCGGGTCGGTTTCGAGTCGAACCGACAGGCCCGATTGGCCCATAGCAGCACTAATTAAATTACACCGACTTGATAGATACTTTTGTTCTTAAAACTGCATTGTATTTGTGTAAAACTAAAAAACTTTTGTCTATTATTTTTCTTGCAATTCTTGTAAGTTGTGTGTTAAAATATTTTTCTAGATATCAAATATTATGTAAAAAGAAGTTACATCATAGAAGCCTATTTTTAAATTATTGTTCAGGGCCCCGTGAAGCAAAGGTATGGCCCTGTGTGATATCTACTTTAATTTGTACTCCGACTTGATATGATATGTTTTAAATTAACAATATTAAATAAAAAAAATTTAAAAACTGCATCACAGGAGACTCGAACCTCAAATCCAAGACCTTTGATATTAGACATTAACCCCTCACCACTTGGACAATAAACGCACGCCAAAAAATCAGCAAAAATTGTTGTATTTTAAGCAAACTAGTATGCATGCTCGTGCGATGCACGACCAATATTGAAATTAAACGATATTTTAAATAAATAAATACATATATTAAATATAATTTAAATATAAATAAATGTAAATATAAATCTCAATAAAAAATCGAAGTTATGAACGGCATAATCTCAATAAACACATGAATCTGATAATATTTGAATTTTAAAATTTTGAACTCCCAATTAATTATTTATAATTGATAAAAATGAACAAATATAAGTTTAATCTTTTTAGTTGCATTAAATATTAAACTGTTATAATAGAAAAAATATAAATAGAAAATATTAAAAATAATTTCTAACAAAAAAATAAAATAAAAAAAATAAAAAAAGGAATGAAATAGAAAAAAAATGAAGAACTGTGGTATTTAAAGAAAGAAGACATGAGAGAGGAGAGGATAAATGAGAAAGGAGAGAGAGAAAAAAATTTGTGACTTCAAACGATAATAACTTATTTATTTTAAATTTATTTTTTATAATTTTTACATCAAATTAAAGATCTTATCATCATTTTTAATTTAACATTTATATTAAATATTTTTTTATGAATCAAGGTTAATAATTTTTAAAAAAAGAATAAAAAAAAGTAAGGAGAGAGAAATTTTGGTTAGAAAAAGTATTCGTTATACTGCTCTTTTATATAATACTCCCTCCGTCCATAAAAGAACTTCCTATCTTTCTTTTTTGGGACGTCCACAAAAAAACTTCCTACCTATTTTTGGACTATACCCCACCACTCATAATTATTCTTATTTTCACGTTTTCACAACTCCCAATAGTAATTATAACATATTTTCACCACTCCTAATACACTCAATAAATTTTTCTCCACTCTTAATACATTTAAAAATCTTTTTCTTAAAATGCGTGTCACTTCCTTTCAGGAAGTTATTTCATGGAAGGAGGAAGTATATAAATGACCAAAGTACCCTTCTTTGGTCATGATGTTTCTTTATCTTCTTTTTGCCCTTTTTCTCTGATAAATGATGACCTTTTCTTTTAGGAAATTTTTTCTGAAACAGCTTTTCGTATAAGAAATTAAATGATGATTTTTTAAACCTCACAATAAAAAGATTAACAAACGAAAAGTGTTGCAAACCCCACAAAAGAAGAAAAGTCTGACTTTGGCGGCCTTCTCTCTCTAGGGTTTTTGAGAGCTTAATTTCTCTCTCTTTAGCAAATCTTTGGACCGAAATACTTCGCAGGAACTCGTCGCCGGCAGCTCGTGAGGAGTTAGAGACATGGAAAACGGAGGCTACGAAGTACCTGAAAACGCCAATGAAGGTATGTATAACCCAAAGTATTCTGAACTTTTCGAGCTGCAGAATTTCCTATCTCTTATCTTTCTCCGTTGAATTACAGATTGCCCAGGAACGGAGTCGGAATCGGCTGGCAAATCCGAAGCTTGCGCGGGATGCCCTAATCAGGAAGCTTGTGCTACTGCTCCCAAAGGACCCGATCCAGGTTGGTTTCAATTATTATTGTTGTGGTGGTTATTGCTTACTCGGATTATTCGGTGTGGTTTCCTCGTTTCTAAGGATTATGATAATGATTAATATGTTATTTGCAATCAATTTAGAGGCGATTGATTTGTAATCATTAAGCCGCCTCTGTGTAGTCAAATTGTGCCCCTGTTTTTGCCCTGATATCGGACATATAGATATAAGTCATCGAGGGGCTTCTGTAATTGGCTGGTATGCGTGTGTGAACTTGTAATTATTTGAATCGCTTTGTTGATAATGAAATGATTGCTATTTTCTTTTGTTATCTAATCTACCAGATTAGTTTTTGAGTTCTGGTGTGCATAGACTTAATGATTGAGTAATTGATGTATTTGGCACTCATTGAATGTTGTACTTGATCGGTTGCTGTATCTTTATTGGAAGTGAAGTATGGTGCTCTGCTTTTTGTGGACTAATTCATGGCATCTTGCATAGAATTGATGTAAATCATCTCTAAAAATATTTAGACACGTCTCTTTTATTGTTGTCGAGGAATAAGTGCTTATTGATTTGTGGTTACATTCAATAGATTGCATTCTTATGCTAGCGCTGTAACATCTGACTATTTTTCTTTGCAGACTTGGTCACTATCGTTGAAAGAATGGCAACAGTTAAACACAAAATACTAGTATTGTCTGGAAAGGGTGGTGTTGGGAAGAGTACAGTTTCAGCTCAATTATCTTTTGCCCTGGCAGCTATGGATTTCCAGGTGGGCCTTCTTGATATTGATATATGTGGTCCAAGCATCCCAAAGATGCTCGGGCTTGAGGGACAAGAGATCCACCAAAGCAACCTTGGATGGTCCCCCGTTTATGTCGAGTCCAACCTTGGAGTCATGTCAATTGGATTCATGCTTCCCAACCCTGATGATGCTGTAATATGGAGAGGTCCTCGAAAGAATGGAATCATCAAGCAATTTCTGAAGGATGTCTACTGGGGGGATCTGGATTTTCTTGTAGTTGATGCACCACCTGGGACCTCAGACGAGCATATTTCTATCGTTCAGTTTCTCCAAGCAACTGGAATAGATGGAGCCATAATAGTTACTACTCCTCAGCAGGTGTCTCTTATTGATGTAAGGAAAGAAGTGAGTTTCTGTAAGAAGGTTGGGTTGCAGGTTCTTGGAGTTGTCGAGAACATGAGTGGTCTATGCCAACCCATGTCAGATCTCAAATTCCTAAATATAACCGAAACTGGTGAACAAAAAGACATGACGGAGTGGGTTCTTCAATACATGAGAGAGAAAGTCCCAGAAATGCTAAATTTGGTTGCTTTTAGTGAAGTGTTTGATACTAGTGCTGGTGGTGGTGCTAAAATGTGTATGGATATGGGTGTTCCTTTCCTCGGGAAAGTTCCTCTAGATCCTCAGCTATGTAAAGCCGCCGAAGAAGGAAGATCTTGCTTTGATGATGGTAAATGCAGCGTAAGTGCCCCTGCGTTGAAAACCATCATAGAGAAGTTGTTGTCAGAACTAAAGGTATCGAGACCGGAAATAATGGAGGGTGGAGCTTAATTGTATTACACATTTGTTTAAATATGCCATACTCTGCTCACCTTGATTCTGATTTCTATTTAAAGCTATCGTTCACAACACATCTCCACACCTCCATATTTTTGTGTTGAGGCGTCTCAGTTTTACAGATTGATTACTAGGCTTAGTTGAGTGATGATTATTTATGAAACTGTTGCATTTCAGCACGGTATTATGATGTTAATGTATAGTATTATGTTGTTTGAGTAGTAATATTTGAGGCCTATCATATCTATATATTTGTCGTCTTGTTTCTCTCGATGTCCATTTAGGTAGCTATTTTGAAGAAACATCTTAAATCGGTGATTGTGTTTTTCGATATATAACATTACTTGATGCTCCTTTTGTCCCATTATTTTTGGGCACATAAATTAAAAAAAAAGTTTAGTTGATGTATAAAATGAATTGGTGAAAGATTTTTTTATTTTGAACTAAAAGTAACAGATAAAATAATATATTACCAATGTATACGTTTGTTTGTGCCACTTATAATTTACACAAAAAAAAGGGAACAAGTAATTAAATGGCTGCACCGTTACACAACTCTAAAATGCAAGAGTGTTTAAACTGAATTCCATGACATACAAAAAAAAAATCAAGCATACAAGATCTGCAAAAATAGAACATAAAGCGATTTCAGATGCCAAAAGTAAGCAGTAGCGGAGTTTAATGTAACCTAGTCAGCTCTTCCACTCTCTTCATAAGTTCATCCACAGGAATACTCATCGACTTCGAAATCTCCTCCATCCGATTCCTGTTGAGATCAAGGAACGATTCGATCAAATCGCCATCTAAGAAGCTTTTAGCGTCAGCGGTTTTCTTCTCGTTGTAGAAGGATCTCCATTGCTCGTGGCTGAGCCCGCCGACGCCCTTGATCACTTTCCTCAGATTCATCTGCAGCTTCTCCAAGAAAATGTACTGCTCCTGGGGGAGAGAGGCAATGACCCCGATAACTCCATTGACGGTGCCGAATATGACTGTTGGGATTTGGCCAACATCAGAATCTGGCAGCCGCATGACTAGCGAACCATGTCGGAATCGATTGACAAATTCGCCAAGGTGGTATTCGCCAACAACCTCCAGGCGCCCACGCTCCTCATCAGTTGCTCCTTCACTGTTTTTACGGACAGTGAAGAGATTAAAATTGTTCTCAGCTCCAAGGTAAATATCATCGTCCAGAATCTCGACAGCCGACATCCAATTCGCGTTGTAGTCACGAGCTCGCTCCTCAATAGCACCCTCCTCATGCTGCGTATAATAACAACCCAAGAATGTCAAGAAGAAACTGAAAATGGAATACATGCAATCCAATAGGAAATACAAAAAATAGGTGGAAACTAGCTATATTCTAGAGTTCAAAAGAATTCACCTTGTAAATCAGCAAAGATATTGATTTCATCAGATCACCAACAACAATGAAATCCCCTCTAGTTTGTACATAAAGGGCAAGTATGTGGCCATGATGTCCACATTCGGATTGCAACTCATGAGTGCCATCATCTCGTGGCATCCACTTATACAACTGAATCTTTTGATTAATGGCAGCAAGCAGTTTCCCGTTGAAAGCATTAAGAGAATAAACAGCGCCTTTGGTTTCCTTCTCAGCAATTAGTTGGAGTTTTCCATCTTCAACAGCGAAAACTAAAACCCGACCCTGACGAAACAAAAGAAAAGTTAGCAACGATAACATCATAGATGTAGCATATCCAAAGTGACTTCCATGAATCCCAGGGAGAAGATATTGGGGAGAGAAAGGGGAAGAAAATGAAAAGTGAAGTTGAACCACAATTGAAGTGACGGAAATCACATGCACCAAAAACATACAAGCGGACATTCTTGTGGGCAGACACAGCTAAAAACAGTAAAGACTAACCTTGGTAGGTTCATTCTCTTCTGGCATTACAAAGGCAGTCCCCACGCAGTAGTACACATTAGGGTCATCAGAGAACGAGCAGCTAAGGACAGAACAACCACACTCGAATTGGTCCAGCGGATAAGTAGATATGAACTCGAAAGTCTGGTCATCTAACAGGCGGACAAAGTGCATTTCAGAGTCATCTGCAGCTGATTGGTTATACTTTAAACTACAAATGGCAAAGGTCCGTGTTTGTTCCTGATGACATATGCGCCGTGCATGCTCCCCAAGTGGGATTGAGCGTATGTGAAGCTTTTGAATATCATCTATGGTTCCAATTGTTAGTTCGCCTTCTTTAGCAATGGCAAGGCTGTTATCAGAAAACTTTCTTTTCAGAACTCTTATTGTGACTAATATGATATCCTAACAAGAAGGAAGAAGTGATAGGTCTTGCAAGTGCAAGTTACGCCCTTTATGATGCCGGTATTATGTAAGACCAGATAAAACTAAAGCAAGTTTTGTCGAACCATAATACAAGAATGTAGCGATATTGTACCTGTCGGGGAAAGCAGCTGTATTGAAAGGGCACATATAACTGACTTCTTTGAGATTTACATTGCTGTACAGCAATTTCTTGTTACTGCTATAGATGACAGTCGGTCTATCAGAAGCAGCAAATACATGTGTGGCATTCTTTGATGAGAAAGTACGCAGTGTAATTGGTTGGGTCCCTAAGGAAACTTTCTTCCTGTCTGTCAGCTCACCATTGTTGGTAGTCAACACAAAATTCAAGAGATGTCCATCCCCAAGAGCACATAACAGATAAGATATCTGAAATTGCAAAGCAGTAAATAGTGTCCATCAGTCCCACAGAATAAATATACTGTTACGCGTGAAATTAATAGAATTAAGATGCAACTAACCCCTTCAAAAGAACACAGGAGTACAGAACGAGGAATTATCTCCCCTCCCAAAGGCTCCTTTGTTATAAGGTTCAAGTCTGGAAGTGAAAATATCCTAACACTAATATCTGTCCACATTCCCACCGCAGCTAGTTGACTGCAGTTTTTGTTATCACCAATTGGATTAATGTCCAGGCATGAGATGTCGTACTCCAACTGAGTATGTTTCACTTCCCTCAGAACACCATCACCAATTTCTAGATAAATCAAATGTCCACCGCCAGTAGCCAATAGAACCTGTTAAAGCGAAAAACACTCAGGCCCAAAATAAGTAATTTTGATGTTTGATAACTTAATTGGATGCTAAGGCTCTTTTCTAAGTTTGTCAGATAACCAAATTTAGTCATATAGCTAAAGATGGAAGATATACCTGAGTGACATTGGCTGTGGCAACATTAATTGAATAACCTTCCGGTGCAAACCATTCGTTACGAAGCTCTCTGGTGGTAGAACTGACAAGTCTCACTGTACTTGAAGTAACCTATGTGATACATCTTCTAGTGAAAATTTAGCTAGGACAAAAACTCAAATGCTAAATAGGGCAGAACAGTACCACTATACAAAAGAATTAGGTAGCATAACAGATACAATTCTAATTACCAAAAATAAGTAGATAGAACACAATACTAGAAAGAACAAAGTTCAACTGCAGTCCTCTTCTGATAAAAACTCAGTTATTTCCTGCTAAACATTTCCACATATCAACTTATATTTTATTTTGAGTGACATCACTACCATGACTTTATTAGTATTTCTATATGCAGGACTGAAACTTATTTTAACTACTCCATTAAGGAAATTAGAGGTGAAAGTATTTCACTCATTCCTCAGACAAATTCTATATGTCACCCATATTGTATGCTACAGAATTCTTGATAATGAATCAAAATTGAACTACTTTTTTGAGACATTGAAAGCTGAAAATACTTTATTTAAACCTCTGGGTTCTAATTCTCTCGACAAAGTTGTAGGTTTTAGATGAAGTATATGTCAGAATTTTTTTATCAATAAATAACCCTCTTCGAAAAATAACACAAACGAATGCCCATATATTATTTTACTGTACTTGAGTTCTCACCTATGATCAAGTGGCAACAAATTGCGGCAGTTCTTTTCAATCTTAAATCCAATTCATTTAAAGCAAGAAGAATACTAATCAGTTGTAAAACAAATAAGAATTCATACTTTTATATGATAATGATATTGAGGATTTAGATACTGTAGAGTCTCAAAGATCTCTGTTACTGTTAGTGCAATGTTAGAAGGCCTATGGAAGGATTATAAATGCTGCATCAACCATACCTGCACAAGTTGATCGAATGCAGCATCATGACAAAACAACGTCTGTACATTGGAACAAAAACCTTCAATCTCAGTTTCCTCCAATTCATCCTCAATATTCATTGCCAAAATACGTGTCTCGTTGATAAAGCTGACGACTAAGAAAGTGTCATATACATCATCAGTAGCTGATCGCAGCGACCACATGCCTTTGATGCCTTGAAGCTCTACAGATGCCTATGCATGACATTGAACACAAAATACATGAGAATAACAGAAAATAAATTTGTTGCAAGAGAAAATTGCCACAATTACCTGTTCATTTATTCCGATACCATTACGCACAATGCGCAATGAACCATCCTTATAGGCACCTGAGCAAGTTACAACTTGACCTTGCCCTTGCCTCTCCAAGTCAACCACACAGAAATCAACAATTGGCCCCAAATTAACATATCTTTCAAGAACTTCCACATAAGAACCTTTTGCATCCGGTTGAAGATTAAGCTTTATGAGCTGGATTATGTACAAGATATAGATATATTAAAATTACCGTATAATATGAAAATAAAATAGAAGCAGTGAGAGCAGTAGCTATAGTTATTTAGTCATAGATTATGCAAGACGAGTCTAGAACTCAGTAGTCTTCACTATAAATCAAGTAATGCAAGAAACTCAAGCGCCAACAAATCAAATGTGAATTCGAAGGAAAACCAAATTTCTCACCTCACTTTTTCTTGAAATAAGCAAAACCAACATTCTCGAAAATATAAAAGGGCTATCTGACAAACAATAGCAATGGTGCACTTCATATTTTCTACAAAATCATTGATCAACAAAAAGTAGGAAGGGAGCAAACATATATTTGGATTGACCACAAGAGTGGTTTACAAAGACATGCCAACGACACAAATTTTCAAGCCACTGAATACTGAAATGAAACATGGTTCATAATCTCAGTAGTTCATAATCAGTCTCACATTATTACATGATAAAACGGGGCACATATTCAGTTCCGAGGAATTAGACACCATTAGATAGATATGTAGAGAAGTATCTTGAACCTGTGAATCTCCATAACTTGAGCCAACAAAAACAACAGCATTATCAAGATATGATATGGATGATGCAATAGATGTTTCCCCCAAGAGCTCAATTTTGAGTCCAGTTACTCTAGTACATCATGAAAAACAAACAAACAAAATATCAGAATCTGTCAAAAAGTGGTATATAAACAAAAAACCTGAAAACAACAATGACATACTTATTTGAGCATAAAATGGAGTAGAAGAAACTTACTTATCCTTTTCATGAGTTATAACAAGTAGATGCAAAAGCCCATTATGATCTCCCAATAAGTAACGTGAACCATCTGCATCAACCCTTCCATAGGCTCTCGTAATAGACTTTAAGGATAAACAAACAACAATCAGGCATGATCTACATGGGCTTGCATAGACCTAGTATAAGATAAACACGACTTACAGGTCTAATTGGGATTGCTTTGAAAGTTGAGGCACTGCAATACACGATGGTTTCTTCACCGATAATGAGGACGCCACAAAGTGGAGGTGGCACTGGTATTAACAAATCTGCCCCATTGTCAAGATTGTTTTGGGACCACGGACCTTCGACAAAATCTTTATCCTTCAAAGCAACCTCATAAGTTTTAACATGACGAGCATCCTTGTTATCCTGCTCGTCAAACAACAATAGCAAAGGACAAGAAACAGAGTGTTAGGTAAGCAGCCAACACCTTGCTCAAGTACAAACAAATACAAAAGATAGATTATCCACGTAATCCAAAAGGCTCCAAGATAAATATACTTTACTTGGACAAGCATATATGGTCTAAAGAATAGAGTGAGAAATGAAAAGGGACATTAGTTAGAAACATCTTAGTACTACTCCTGAAGCACCCCCAACAAAAAAAATCATCAATGTTGACAGACATACATATCATAGTCTAGAGCAGACATGTGTAAGACAAGATCTGATTAATGTGTAAAATAAACCATATATTCTGAACTTCCACAGTTTAAGCAGATCATATCCTCAATGTAAGGAAAGCCATAGGACAAGATAAACACTAGCTATTACTTAAGTGAAAAGTAAAAATATACCTGGTAAAGTACAACAATGGTCGGCTTAGGGCAACCATACAAAAACTTGATATCTAAAACCTGAAGCTCTTCGAGCCTGAAGAAGTAACAAATAAATTGCTTGTACGTTAGAGATGGCAATCAAAAATCTTCTAAATATTAAAATATCACAACAAAAAGATGAGCATAGTTAAAAGCTATCTTCTATTGACAAAATGAAATATAAACAACAAAACCATATATGAAACACGAGAGGCTCCATTTTTTGTTCTAGATATGTAGATTATAGAGTTTACTATGGAAAAGAGTGCACCTGATATTAAATGCCTCTTTGAGTTGGCCTTTGTTATCAAATGGGATGACCTAAAAAGTAAAAACATATAAAACAAAAAGTTCAAATCCACTGGGATACCATTAAAAAATTTCGGTTCTAAACACTCCAAAAGTTAAAAACAGAGAACTAAGATTGATACATCAGGATGACCAATACCTTGAACAATCCATCATATAGATGAAGACCAATCAACCTACAATCTGGATCAACTATTCCAATCTACAAGGAAATCAATAAAGAAGTCACGGGCTGGCTATATTTTCTTAAACTAACAAATTTGAGATCAAGACAATAGCACAATTTTTCCTAACATGCAAGAAAGTACCTGTCCATTATCTGTGGGGCGACCAATTCGATCAGAAACATCACCCATGGCCCTATTTTAGAAACAGAAGCCAACCCAACAAAAAGAGTAAGTTGGAATCATCTATTAAAGACAGACACACCAACAAATATAATGATTGAAATGAGATCGGGTATAATCAAAAACTAGTTTTAAGTCCTCATTCAACTGCCTCATGCATAACTTATTTCATGCAGACTCATTAAGGCGGGGAGACCGGACTCACCCATTGAGATATACTTATTTTCTGATAAATTATTGTTAGGATCAAAGTGTACTACATATGAGCACATAAAAATAAAGTTTAATGACTTAAGAAGGTCATACCTTGTGATAACCTCGCCAGATTCGGCGTCCCACTGCAAAACGCAGAATTTGTATCTTTCTGTAGCTATGAAAAGGAGATCTTGTGTTTCTCCCTGTTGATTTAGATAAGTTCGTTAGACAACACTTCTCTTAATTGGATGACAAAAGTATATGGAGAGAAGTAATAAGATTGCATGAGTTTTTATCAGATCAAGAATTAACCACTGAAAGTTTTATGTATGAACGAGACTCACGTGTGGGCGAAAAAGCTCGAGCGTGGCGATTCTCCCATATATGGGCACATCCAACATAGGCTGCAAAAGATGAGCAAAATAATTCTAAACAAGACGTGCTTAACGAAGATCAAGTGCATATCATTTCAATAGGCTGGAACAGCCTGCACTTCCCCCTTCTAAGACTTCCCAAGCGCTCATTTATAACTAAACATAAAACAAGCTCAGTATAAATTAGCACAAAGCTCGCTTCCCTCTCTCCATCATCCCTTTATAAAGGGATTTTCATCAATTTCAGAAATGAAAACTTAACATGTACCCGCAAATTGAGGTCTTATCATATAAAATAAAATGTAAAGAAGAATCGCATCAATTTCTTATGTGGGCTCTAAATCATTACAACAGGCCACCAATCTCTCATTAACTGCCTAATGTAACTTGACATATACCTGTAAGCCTTGAGGCGAGAGCAAATGAATCTCTATCCGGGTGCATTTCCTGCAAACAGATTTCAATTACCAAAATTTCAAACTTCGGCGAGGAGACTCAAAACCACAATTTTTAATTTTAGCACAAGAAATAACCGAACTTCAGATTTCCCCTCAAATGCGCTAAACTCCCCGTGCATGTGAGGGTTTAGAGCGCGCGCGAAAGGAAGGAGCGGGAAACTTACGCAATGATGAGATTGAGCTCCTGCGGGCCGGTGAAATTGCCGACGCACGAATGCGTTACGTTGGTGGGCTTGTGCGCCGTCACCACGTAATTCCATGTACTCATCTTCACCTACTGTATCTGTAATGTGTGTGTGTGTGTAGCTTCCTACTTCGGCTGGATGGATAGAAACCCTTAACACTCCAATTCCTGTGAAGTGTAGAGAGAGGAAGGTTCAGCAGCCGGAAACAGCTCGAAATGTAGAGAGAGAAGCTGCGGTTATTTGCAGTATCGATTTATGCAGAGTGAGAGATGAGCGAAACGACGTCGTCGCAGTCGGGCCTGATAGAGACAAGGAGAAGAGAGACGGTGAAAGGGCATTGGAGTTTTCCTGCCTAAAATAAATCCCAAAACCGCGCCATCTTATTATGGGCTTTTTTAAATGGGCTTAAATCTGGGCTAGTTATTATCTGGCCCATAATTCACTGTTGGGCCAGCAGAACTATAAGGTTACTCGTTAATTTTCACCAGAAAACCAAAAAAGAAAAAAGAAAAAAAAAAGGTTACAAAAAACTTGTTCATTTATCAAAGTTTGTAGTAAATTGGTTTCTGAATTTGACTATTCTATCTTATTATTATTTGAAAAGCAAATGTAGTTTATAAGGATCGAGGCTCGTTTTATTAATTTAGCTTCGTTTATGAAGATTTTTTTGTTTTGATTACACAAGTAAATAAAAAAATTTAAAAATCACTCCACGACGTAGAATTATTGCCGCTTAGTTGAGATTACTAAGATGATTGAGTACTTAGTTGAGATTACTAAGATGATCAGTTTTGAAAGTTTATGTCAGCTTGTGGCACATTCCTAGGTCATGGGTAATTTCAAGACCCATTTGATCCATACTGAAATATGATCAGAGTGTTTGGTTTGATGAATAAGATAGATAGAATTGATGAGGTTGGAGAATAATTAAATAATCATTCAATCGATTGATTACAGTGCGAGCCAAGTTATTCATCACACGCCGAATAATAAATCAACACTTAATTAAGATGAATTATTTTATCAAATCGTGTCTGATCATTCAAACCAAATACTTTCGAAAAGTCTTATTTTAGGATTATGATAGACCATAATGATTTTAGATACAATAGTTTTTGCCCATTCATCTTATACTAGATTTTGCAATGACTTGATGTAAAAATAACACAACCATAAAAACACTTGAACAACTACAAATAGTTGAAAAGTTACTCAAACAATTCAGAAATATGTGATTTACAAAGCACCAATGTTCTTGAGGCCAAGTACAACTCCAACCCCAATTATATGACCCACGGTCCCACAAGCCAATGTATCCGCTAGGGTAAAACCGGCCGGGTCACCGGTCTGGAGTCCCGAGTCTCTCGCCTCCAATTTCAGACCAGCGGTCGCCTTTCGGTTCGCCGATGGAGCCAACCCGAACCGGCCCGCAAACAACATCAAACTCGTTGCGGTAATCATTATCTGCATATTTTAAACCATTAATTAATACTTCATCCATCATCAAAAAATAATCTTAGAAGAAGACGATATGAGTTTTAATAAAAATAAATTTATGAAGAAAATGTGAGTGGGGAATGGGTTTCACCTAAAAAAATATTAATAATGATAATTAATTGTGTCGTGAGAGTGGAAAAGGAGCTCACCACGTGATAGAAAAATTACAAAAATGAAAATAGCTAAATTTTGTGGACATCTCAAAATGGTAAAAACTTGACTTAAGTATAACATTTAATTTTTACAATCTTTATTATTCATTTATTTCAAATATAAATTATAAACCAAAGTTGTAAAATTGTTACCAAATTTGTGGGTGAGCCGATGAAGTCGCATCGAGCGCCCAAAGCTCCCTGTCCCCTACGCCTCATCGGGACAGCTACCTGAGAGGAACATTTTTACATGTTAACGTTTAATCACGTTATCAATATTAAAACAACTCGATTAAATCTCCTATCATTATATTCAATTTTGGTATAGAAAAATTTGTGTAAGATCATCTTATAAGTCAATGAGGGGTTAAAATGAGTATACAAATCCAAAACTCGTCTTACAAAATTGGACTATAATAAGGCGATGTAACACAAACCTTCTAATTTAAAATGTTCATATAGTGTTGATATTAGATAACCAATTTCTCATAAATTATGCATGAAATGAAATAAAAAGATAAACCACCACATATGCAGTCAGGGGCGGATCCAGGATTTAATGTTAGGGGGGGCTGAATCTATTGGACTACGGTGCTTGAAAATATTTACACGGGGGTTCGGGGGCGGGAGCCCCCGAAGCAAATTTTTTTGAGCATTCCGTACACTTCATTTCATACATTTTTTCAACAATCACTTAATATAATAAGATAATTGTTCGCAATTCAATTAATTCAACATCAAGTAGATTGAAAGCATATAAAAACGTACTTTTATTCATTTTTCTTAAAAAAAAATTGTTTCATCTTCTAAACAAATAAACTAATTTTCATTGTTAGTAATTAGTAATTTTACTTTTACCTTTAGAATTGACTCAAATTTAACATTAAAAATTAACTAAGAAAGAAAAAATGATAAAAATAATACTATAAATGTAACAACTCAATGTGTTGAGCAATTAATATGGATAGTTGGATACTATAAATAATGTATTACTATATTTTTTCTTGTATTTTTTTATTTATATACACATATATATAGATATAAAACAAAATAATAAATATATATATATCTATAATTAAAAAAAAAAAAAAAAAAACTCAAAAATTGGGAGGGGGCTGAAGCCCCCCCTAGCCCCCCCCTGGATCCGCCACTGTATGCAGTATACATACAGTCATGCATACATATTACAATGTGAAACATCTCCACCACTTTTTTAAATACTAACTACAATAATTACAAATTATCTATCTATTTGCATTATGTAAGAACAATATTATGAAACAATAAATATCTAATAATTTCACATTGATGTTAAACCGATACTCCTCTTGTAAATTATTTACATATACCTCAATAAATTAAGTATTTTGCTCATTATTGTCCGGATCATACTTTCTTATTACAAATTTTCGCATCAGTAGATTTTGAGTATCTTTTAATAATTCTACTCTGCATCAAAAGATTAATTAAATAATCACACGCTAACTTTTCTATAACTTTGGTTAATATAATAAATTACATAATATATTATCCAAAAAAATCGCAACAAATCCAAATAAAATAGATAAAATATGAGGAAAATAAAAATGGAAACTAACCAAATTCTTGACAGGAGAGAGAGTTGGTGTTTGGGGCTTCAGCCCATTGAACTGTGGAAGGGAAGTCATCACAACAGATGCCATTTTTTGCCAATTCAAAATGCTAGTTTTTTTTTTCCCCTCTCTTTTTTTTGTGAGTGAATATTATTTTATGAAATTGGTAGAGTGATTATAAGTTTTGGGAGAGAGAAATAAATCTGGTTTCAACCACATGAAGAGCTTGTGGCCTCAGAATAGCTGATTTGGATACACTTAGATACTTGTTGCTGACGTGGGAGCCCATGGTTGGCTGATTCTAGATAGATAAGATTGTGATGTGTGACAAATAATTCAATTGGTGCATATATGATCATTTACATATTCTTGTTTTTGTACATACTACTATTTTTCTAAAAAATAATGCGGGTAACAATAAGTATTATGTCAGGTTAAAAAAAAAGTACTAAGTCACTTTTATTACAAAGTCAAAGCGGATAATTTAATTAAAATTGCATTACTAGAATATGTGTAAAGTCTTAATGTGTGACTTCAAGATCGTACATAATTATGTATTGAGTTATTAACATTTAAATACATCAATTTTAAGGGTCGGTTATTGATTTTGTAAATGAATTGTGTAAAAATTTGTAAATTTTAATGTTGTAACAATTTTACGATGAATTTAATTTATAGAAATTTGAACTTTACACAACGTTTAGTGTTTTATAAATCCTCTTAAAACGACGTGGTTTAGAGATATCATATACGATGTTGTTTTTTAAAACGTCTGATGAGTACACGTCAACATTTCTACTTGCCACGTTAACTTTTAATTTGAGCGAAAATTGATTTTGTGGTACTATTGCTACAACATTGAAGTTCATGTTTAAATATGTGACAACAATTTGGTAATATCAATTATTTAAAAAAAATGTGACGGTAATCTCACTGTTGAAATAGAAAATAAAATACTACTGATTTAGGTACAATCTGGCGTGTATAAATTTGTATGATATTTAAAATTTAAAAAGTAAAATTATGTGTATACGATATTTGGAGGGTTATAAAATAAAATAAAATTACGTTAACATAAAACAAAACGTTGATTATGCTGTAATGGGCAAGTCTTAGTGGGCTTAATCTATTGGGCCTTTCACTACTGCGGCTGAATTCGGGCTTCAAAAGCCCGTCCAAAATAAGCCCATTTGTATAACTTTGAAAATGCAAAAAAAAAAAAAGGAGAAAAGAAGAGTGGAAAATACATACTGCAGAAGTAAGAAAAAGAAAAGGAGCGAGAGCACCTCTCCGCCGCGCCGACCGCCGCCTCTCTCCTCCGCCGTCAACCCCAAAATCTTAACTTTTTAACTGGGTAACTCTTGGAAGCTATCAGTTGAATCCACAGAAGAAGCTCTTTAAATTTTCCGAGGTTAGCGTTTCTTTCATTATTAACTAATTACTTTATTGCTTGTTTCTCTTTACTACTAAATTGAATGTCACTTGCTCAGATTAATATCCATTTGTGTACTCTGGAATTACTTATCAAAAAGGGTTGCTTTTATCTCGAGTGTTTTGGTTAATTTATTCAAAAAAGCTATATTTTCTTTGTTAGTTACTTAAATCCTTTATTGAATTTCATGGTGTTCAGAGATAATTGTTATCTTCTTTTTGTTTGAAGGGATTTGCTTGTTTGTCAAGAAAAATAAACCATGAATACTTCCTGCAAAGCAAATACAGAGCTCTCCCGCTGTATCTCGAGTTCGATTAATCATAACTTGTTCAAGATTGGTAAAGACCAGTTAACAAGAGGACTCTTGCCTTTCTTGTCCAAGAACTGCAGGAATGAAATTAAGATTAGAAGAGGAACTAGGAAAGGCAGAGGTGTGGTTTCTATGTCGACAACTGAGGCTGCAGAAAAGAGTGATGGACTTACTTACAAGGATGCCGGAGTTGACATCGATGCTGGCTCCGAGCTTGTTAAGAGAATAGCTAAGATGGCTCCCGGAATCGGAGGCTTTG
The DNA here is from genome assembly GCF_028751815.1 of Salvia miltiorrhiza. Classification (NCBI taxonomy): domain Eukaryota; kingdom Viridiplantae; phylum Streptophyta; class Magnoliopsida; order Lamiales; family Lamiaceae; genus Salvia; species Salvia miltiorrhiza. The sequence continues at coordinate 3,134,503 of NC_080391.1, forward strand.
GAGGGCTCTTCCCATTGGGTATTGTTCTCGCCTTTAGTAATCGTTATGTTCAATAGTCGATGCTGAGATGTTTTTTTCACTCAAACTGCATGAATTGCCTCGTTTTAAAGTTTTGATTATAGTTGGATTTGAAGCATGAGTTTACCTGCATTTATCTTTGGCTCATGTACTAGGGGATTCCTATTTGGTTGCTGGTACGGATGGAGTGGGAACAAAGCTTAAGCTGGCTTTCGAGACTGGAATCCATGATACTATCGGCATTGATTTGGTAAAAAAAATTCAGTCTTTGGACGTTATTTGTTAGTTATGCTGGTGGTAATGTGCAATTCTCTTTATTCAGGTTGCGATGAGTGTTAATGACATTATCACATCTGGAGCTAAGCCTTTGTTTTTCCTTGATTACTTCGCCACAAGCCGTCTGGATGTTGACCTTGCAGAGAAGGTATCGGTTGTTATCAGTCGACTTCTTGCATTATCCGATGAAAATTCAGTAATTTTATTATATATATACAAATGCAGGTCATTAAAGGCATTGTAGACGGTTGCCAACAATCTGATTGCGCTCTTCTAGGGGGAGAGGTACTTTTGGCCTTCTATCTCTATCTGTTTCGGCCACCATCTAGCTCCGGATATAATTAACTACATCGTTCTTCAAAGGTTTTCGAACTTGTACATTTTTTTGTTTGTTTACCAAAACTTAGCTGGTATCTATGCTGAATTGCTAAGTATGTTTATTTTTTCTGTTCACTCATAGTGTTTCTTTACGAGATAAGCAAATTATGAATTTTCATTTGCTCCATTCAGTTATAAAGTCGTGACCTTATTTATACAAACTCCTTTATTGCGTAAAATGTGCTTTTGAATAAGAAAACCGACGTCTGTTCACTGTTTCAGACTGCAGAGATGCCTGATTTTTATGCTGATGGTGAGTATGATCTGAGCGGCTTTGCTGTTGGCATCGTGAAGAAGGACTCTGTTATCGATGGAAAAAACATCGAGGTTGGGGATGTCCTCATCGGTCTTCCCTCCAGTGGAGTGCACTCAAACGGCTTCTCTCTTGTCAGAAGGTTCGCATCCGTTTCTCTGAGATTGCTCGTTTTTTCAGTTGGAGTCGTCTTTTCTGTACACCTCCGGAAACAGAATGAGTTAATAGCCTAATCCGATTGCACTAATCCAGGGTTTTAGAAAGAAGTGGCCTTTCTTTGAACGACAATCTTCCCGGCTCGTCTCTTACTCTGGGCGAAGCTCTGATGGCCCCGACTGTTATATATGTGAAGCAGGTAACGCCCCAAGCTTAGCATACGACGTAATACCATTTGTCACTCGACTCACTCGTTCTCGACACAGGTTCTCGACATCATTAGCAGAGGTGGCGTCAAAGGGATCGCCCACATCACCGGTGGTGGTTTCACCGACAACATACCTCGTGTTTTCCCAAAGGGTCTCGGGGCTCTCGTATACGAGAACTCGTGGGCTGTCCCCCCTGTCTTCAAATGGATTCAAGAGGTCAGCATCATCAAATTTGTCTAGGCATCATCTCTCCTTTTTCTGTTTACTCACACCTTTGAACTTTGATGAATCTCAAGGCTGGAAGGATAGAAGGCGCGGAGATGAGCCGGACTTTTAACATGGGGATCGGGATGGTGCTCGTGATGAAGGAGGCGGCGGCTCTCAGACTGCTCGGAGACGATCATGGCAAGAACTCGGTGTACCGGATTGGTGAGGTTGTAAGCGGAGATGGCGTGAGCTACCGATAATCGATGTTTCGAATTTTCAGCCATGAGAAGTTCTCTAAGGTTGCTGAGATTGCAGAATTTTTTTTGTTTCTGTTGAAGTTATGGAATCCATCGTGATTAGCGTTTTTTGCAGGATTCTGAGGTGAAATGAAATATAAAATTTAAATCGTGTTTATTATTTATCAACTACATACTATTGAAGTCGCGTTTGTCATTATTTCTGAACTAGATTAAGAAGGTTCCTATTATCCTTTTTTTAATTGAATAAACAGAAATTTTAAAGTATCTTGACTCTTGATTTACACATGTTTGCAATAAAATATCCAAATTATTGACATTTAAACAAAAATGTGTATAATTAAATGCTCAAATTATTACAAAAATTAGCAAAAAAGCAAATACTATCTCAAAATCTTATTGCTGATCACAGAAAGTCAGAAAGATTATATGGCTTGTTAAATATTGATTTTTTTTTCAAAAAATAATTCTAACAAACAATGTATTTTTTCCTGTACTTAAAAACTGAAATTTGGAATATTTTTGTTAGTTAGGTGTTTAATTATAATATTATATGGTTTGCTATATTTCTATAAAATCAATAAATTAAGTATTTAATTGTACTTATATAATTTAAGTATTAAGTATTTAATTGTACTTATATAATTTAAGTATTTAATTGTAATTTATTTTTCCCACAACAGTTTTATTATTATATACTAGTCTAATATCAACAACTATAAAACTTTCATCAATTAATTGATCATGAAATCTGCCTATAAAGGGCCTATAAATTATGCCCAAAATGCAAGTAGTGAAGCTTAACTCTTCACTTGATTTTCAATGCTAAATTTAGCTGATTTTAACTAGTTTACATTTCTATCAGCAAACAAAACAAATCAACAGCAATATTGTTTGTACAGCAAAATCATCACAATGCTAAATGTAGCTGATTTCACAAGTTTACATGTCTATCAGCAAACAAAACAGATCAACAGCAAAATCACAATGCTAAATTTAGCTGATTTTAACAAGTTTACATTTCTATCAGCAAACAAAACAAATCAAAGAAAGTATAAACTGAGCCTAAGCAAACAAAATATCTTGAATCATAGTATTCTAGCAATATTGTTTGTACAGCAAAATCACAAGATATGTACGTATGAGCTCTAGATTACAGAAGAGACCGAGCACATATATCTAATGTTTAGCTCGTGCAGTCAGTCAGTCAGTCGAAGACCAGAAAATCTTCGAGATCAAAGGTTTCGTGGGAAGAAGAAGATGTTCAAAAAGTCGTGAGTTTGTAGTAGCAGTTGTTTCCAGAAAGCAGAATCTGGTAACCATTACCACAAGGGCACTTGAAATGGAGGGCTAGGCATTCTCCCGTCTTCTCCACAAGCACAGCTTCTTCTTCTAACGGACTTTCCACTTGTTCTTCACACTCTTCCTGCAATGTTAACATCAACGACAACGGAATCATAACTAGCTTCTCATATATATACGATGACAAACACAAAGGCGATACGGGCGTGCTCTGAGATCGTCTCAAATATAATGTACATTAACACAGTTCAACTGAATATGAAAAAACTGCAAAAATCCAGAGTTGAGGAAAGTAAAAAGTATGATCAAAGGTCAAATGCAATCACTTTCAAAGGTAAGAAAACATTAAAAAGTTCACTAACAGAAATCTGAATCACTTTGAAAAGTAGTAACTTATTTTTACAGATCCTGAAATATTAAAAAGTTCCTTTAACTCGTTTGTAAACTAGTAAGCTAAGACTAACTGATCATAAAAAGGTAAAGCTCTAAATTAAGCAGACACCACAAAGAATATTAATATGATAAAGCAAACAGAAATACTATGGAAAAACAGAGTATTTCCATAGAAATAAATAAATCTTAAGTCTATACTTGCAAACAAATTACTAAAAGATTCTTCCCATCGATAGAGTTAAGCTAAAGAAATACAAGCAAATGAACTTGTTTGGTGGGCTATGAATCAACACAAAAAACATGAATAAAAATTACTACTACAAGTTTGTGAAGAGAATCAAGACCTTATCAGTGAAGACATTTTCAGATTCAAGATTTTCGTCATCGTCGTCGTCTTCACTGGCGACTTGATTCCACCACTCGCTAATCTCTCTCAGCCGCTTTTTGATTCTCTTCAACCTCTGCAGTAATAGAAAACCCCAATTAACCGAATTGAATTTTCCCCAATCAAATTTCACAATTTTGTAAAGAAAAAACCCAACCTTGGTATGGGAGTTGGGAGACCTTGAACTAGGGTTCCTCCTGGCCGGCGGACGCGGCGGAGTGCCGGCGGGAATCGGAGCGGACACTGTGCGGCATAGAGAAGGCCGCCGCAGGTTTTCCTGAAGTTGATATGATTCTTGATCAACATTTACATTCAACATTTCTTGGCGCGGCTGGATCCTGATTGGAACCGGAGAAGTAGGAAACTCCGACGATTGCGGAGGCGCCGCCGCAGAATTGGCGGTGCACGGAGAATATATGGGCTCGGAATTCGCGCGGAGGAGCGGCGGCGCGGCGGCGGAATAGCGAGGAAGCGAGAGTTTCTTGTAGCCGGCGGCGGAGGAGGGGGAGTTGAAAGTGGCCCTTTTGGGAAGCGGTTCTTGAAAAAGGGATCGGGACAGCGGAGACTGTCTCTTGCCGGAGTTGCCGCATGCGGCGGCGGCGGGGTGTTGGTCGCAGGCGGTGGAGAGGTGGTGCATGGAGTCGCAGATGTTGTCTTCTTGTTGGATTTTTTGGAGGTAGTTGATTTCTTCATCACCCATCTCTGCTGAATTATGATTTCTTCTTGTTGGATTTTTTTCATAATTTTTTTCACCGCCAACAATATAAAGAGGGGGAAAAGGAGGGAAAGAAAAGAAAATTTGTTCGAAATTTGATTAATTTATATAGTTAGTACAATATTTACCCACTATTAAAGAAAACGCTTATAACGATTTAAATTAATTATCAAAATTTTCTATTGGATTGGAGTGCTACTTTGGGAGATATTTTATTATTTTTAGATCGATGAAGAAAAAGTATTGGTAATTAATTTCGACAAATTTAGTACTGTTTATTTTAAATTTTTATAGATATTCTTTTATTCGTATCGATCTTACTTGTCCTCCAAAAAATTATCCAAATTAAGTTCGAAATAAAAATAAAAAGTATCCACTCATATAAAAACACAAAAAAAATAAAAAAAAAATCGTTCTTATTATTTTATCCCCGTAATTCACAATTAACATATGACTCGATCTAACTTTGAAAGTGGAATTCACAATCACGATTACTCTTAGCTGTGAACTCTAACTTTGATACTTGCTAAAATTCATTAATACTAGTATTTTTTTATTTCAAATTCACTAAAGTATAATTTTCTAATCACAATCACACTTCTTTTGAAGAAGATTCATCATGTCATCAAGCTTGATCACATTGAAGGAGAAGCTCAAGTTCAGTGACTAAACCAAAATTCTGAGACGAATGCCTGCAGCCTCCTCGGCCATGAGCCTCTTGTAACTTTTGAGGAAGGATTCATGCCTGCCTGCAAAAGCTTGCCAATTATATGTTTTTGAATCTTGTTCATGAACTAATGAAATCTTGTAGAGAAAATCGATAATATTTGTTCTTAAAATTCATTTATTGAAGAAAGGCAATAAGATTTTGAATTTTAAGGAAATATTATGAGAAATCATTTCCTTAATAATTACCATGGGTAATGAGGTAAATTGTAAATTCAATTAAAATTAAATTAATTCCTCAACCAATAAAAATATGCAAATTCACAAAAAGGTCCAATTATGTGTGCACATATTATATATGTGCATTTACCACTACTCCTTCGAATTTTCTTAATAATTACTTATATCATCACAGATCAATTTTTTATACGAACAAGGTTAAATTCGTCAATCTAATTTATTGCAGATATGGTATTTTGATCAAATCGCGGGATCTTCTCGTCTTTCCTTGTAGATGACGACTCATAATGAAATTTAAAATGAAATTGTTGTAATATTTAACATAGAAACGATCACCTACCCACCGCGGGCATGCATAATATGCCCACCATGATGTGACAATTATAATTATAGTAAGATAATTTTAATTAGAGCAAGATTTATTAATTTTTATTCCTAATTAAAATTGTCACATCAATGGTGGACACGTTATGCTTGTCCACGATGGGTAGGTGACCGGTTCTGATATTTAACATTTTAAAATGATTGCATTAAAATAAGACAAAACACTTGGTATTAAATTCGATGAAATTAATACACAATTGATGTGAACATGCAATCTATATTTAATATGGAACGTGCTTATTTCACAGTTTTCGCAACTTGTTACAAATATTGCACTCCATGATATGTTCCCCAAATGTTCATCAAAATTGATTGTTCGTTCATTATCAATTTATTAACGTTAAATATTGTTTTATTATTAACAAATATAACTCCAAAAAATTATTATATGTTTGACAAAATCGTTTTTCGGGTTACCTGTAGCACCTAAGTATATACAATAAAATTTAAAATAAAATTATTGTAATAGTTAACATTTTAATTTATTACATTAAAGTAAGATAAAACAATTGGTATATTGATTTTGATGAAAATAACTCACAAGTGCTGTGAACATGCAGACAATATTTAGTGAACGTGCTTAATTATTTCTTAGTTCTCATAATTTGTTAATTAACAATATTGCACTCCATGATATGTTCACCAAATGTTCAACAAAATTGATGGTTCGTTCATTATCAAATTATAAACGTTAAATAATATGTATGTGTGTTTATGTTAATACGTACATATATATATATACATATGCAAATATGGCACGAAAATTCAAATAAAACTCGAGTCTCGCTAGTCGTCGACTACCGGCGAATTCGACGTCGACGAGGTAAACAGAGATTAGGGCTGGGTTGGGGTGAGCAGCTGGTGGCAATAGTGAGAAGGAGACCGTGCAAGAGAGGGAGGTGCTGGAAATTAGAAAATTAGTAAAAGAAAAACGCATGATTTAATTCTTACACAAAACACTTGGCTGCATTTACTTCTCAACTACGTGCGAGAGAGGGAGAGGGAGAGGGAGAGTGCGAGAAAAACAATATATAGCGCCTCTTTTTTGCTTTTATAAATACACTACTCAAAACTAGAGCGGTCAAACCTTGCGGGCCGGGCCGGGCCGATCCAACCCAGCGAGCCTAGGCAATTTTTTGGGCCGGGTCGGGCCGGCCCAAAATTTCAGCGGGCCTTGAACATTGAAGCCCAGCCCGGCCTATACGGGCCGTCGGGCGGGTCGGGCCAAAACGGGCCAAAAATTGATAAATTAATATATATATATATATATATATATATTTAGTTCCAAAAATAAATAAATTAAATCAAATTTAAAGAAAAAAATTGAAGACAGATTCGATGAAACAAAAATGGCCTTAAACAATCTACATCTAAATTACGTAATTGACTAAAATTAAATGCAAACAAATATGACTAAAACTAAATGTAAACAATATGAATACAAGTAAAAAACAAAAACTAATTGCAAAAACAACAAAAACTGAAAACGATTAATTCACAAATTAATTAATACAGTAATCAAATCAACTGGAATCAAATAACAACCACCAAAAATAAATAAATCTTTCAAGTAAAAATAATTTTAATATTGATTGTTGATTGCTAATTTAAATCCTAAGTTAGACTTCGACTCGTCATTGTCGTCAATTGAAGAAATGGACTTGGATTGGGTTGGGTCCATTGGAATTTGGGAGGAGATATAAATTTTCGAAATTTTCACCTTCTATATTGACGGGCCGATTTAGCCCGAAAGCCCGGCGGGCTTTTTGGCCCGCGGGCCGGGTGACCCGGTGGGCCGCATGGGCCGGGCCAGGGAGGCCCGGTTTTTTTTTGGGCCTTGAAAATACTAGCCCAGTCTGGCCAAAACTACGGGCGGGCCGGGCCATTTTCGGTCCATTTTGACAGCCCTACTCAAAACTAAACAAGCCGCATTTACTCATTTACTTTTTCTAAGATACGCGCATTTACTTCTTCTCAGATACGCTGCAATACAAGATATGGAAAATCTTCAACCTAATCTGCCGACTGATCAAATCGACAACCCACCGCCAGTGAGCCGTTCGTTTTTTGGGTACGATGCGACTGAGGGTTTTTCGTCGTCGGTGGCGCATGCACAGCTTTCTGATAATGGACAATCAGCCGTTCCCGATATCGAATCTTGGCTTGCCCATGTCGAACCTTGGAATGTCAACCCTGCATCAACATCGCAATTGCCAATCCATTCTACCGGCGGTACGTTCAACTGATTCAAGAATCGACTATGTGGCAAATCTACCAGCGAGCGGTTCGTTTTTGGGGTATGATGCGACTGGATACACACAGGCCAGTCCTGAGAATAATGAGGCCCTGGACGAAATTATAAAAACGAGCCCTCAATATATTATGGCATCAATATATTGAAAAATAAAATTTTTCATTACTTATAAAAAATGACTTTATCTAGTAAAAAAATTTACTTGCAAAATCATCTACGACATCGTTCAAATCCATGTTATCTAAAATCTCTTAAGCTCTTTTTCTATACATAACTAGTATTACTCCTATGCGATGCACGGAGGCATATAAAATGAATGACCAATATCTTGACAAAACCTTTTTAACTAACAATTATTATTATCTATTTAAAAAAATAGTATTACTCACGTGCGATGCACGGTGATATCTACTTAATTAAAATAGTAATTTTTTTAAAAAATATTATGTTTATAAAATTCTATAAATTACTTATATTATTTTATAAAATAGCTCTAATAACGATAATAACATTAAATGAAGATGAAACCATCTTATAGTTGGAGGCTAATCAAATGAATGACGAGGATTTTGACAAAAACTTTTTATCTAATGATTATTATTATTTATTTAAAATTCTCACCAAAATATCTAGATATTTTTCTTTCAAAATTTCTATTAGTCTTGAAAGAGTTTTTGGAACTTTTAATTACATTTTTACTGATTTTCATTTAACAACATATTTTTTTGAGGCGTTAATTGTCTGTAAATCCACAATCTATTAGTGAATTTTGGTATTTTTTCAATTATATAAAATTGTAATATAAATACATAAACTTTAGCCCATTTCAAAATTTGCACTAAATTTTCATTTCGTTCAAATTTTAAAAATATATGACAAAATTAAAGATGATATAATATATACAAATCGTATTAAAATAACTTACACAAAATCTCCTGTACACCCGGGTGTACGGTACACTCAAAGTATTAGTGTCATTTCGATAATGTGATAGTGTCATTTAGTGTTAATGTCATTTCGAGATAATGTTATTTATAACGATCAAATTTTTTACTATTAATTTTAATGTCCGAATTAAATTCGATCGTTAATTTTCGGAATGACTATGTAAATAACGATCGATCAAATCGATCGTTTAGTTAAGTTGATCGTGCCATTTTTTCATTTAAAATCGACGCATTTTCTTATAGTGACTTCTTTAGAAACACTCTATGTATTATCCGTTTAATTTTTTTTTTCTTCAGTTTGGGAAAACGGAAAAGAGAAGACTGAAGCAAAATTAAATTGACCTCGCTGAACAAGTAATTTATTAAATCAAATTATTGTTGTTTTCAGTCTATTCCTCGTTGATCTTTATTCACGCCTCATTTTGCTTTGTACATATGTTCCATCTTTTTTTATTTTATCAACGACAACAATTTTAATACAACAACAGTATTGATTGTTCAAATCAGTTTCTTGGCCAACTCATCGACGATCCGAGCGTTCAACGGCTTATCCCAACAACTATCCAATCCCGCGGCGACGAACGCCGCCTTCTTGGCCTCGTCGCCGCAGGCGGTCACCCCGACGATCATGCAGCTCACCCCCAGTGCCCGCAGGGCACGGGTGGCCTGCACGGGCCACCACACCATTATATAAAATAAAAAATAATAAAAATAAAATTAAAAGGTGGTGACATTATTATCAAACGATATCTCTACCTCGGGCCCGTTCATGACCGGCATCTCCATGTCCATGAGCACGAGATCAAAGGTCTTCCCCGCCACGAACAAATCTATAGCCTCTTTCCCATTTTCTACTGCTTTCGTCTCAAGTCCATATCCCGACAACAGCATCCCCTCCACTCGACGGATCAAGGGATCGTCGTCTACGACGAGCGCCCTTCTTTTTCGCCCTTCCTCCATTTTTCCTCCTGCAAAACAGAGCACCATGCATGCATGTTGAGTATACATGTAGGCATGTATATATATATATATATAGAGAGAGAGAGAGAGGGAGGAGAGAGAGAACCTTTGGAAGAAGAGATTTGGATGAAGCAACTTTTTGGAGAGGATATGAAAGTGTTAGCTTCAACCAAATTTTCTGCGCTTATGGTCAAGTACTTTTATTGCCTTTTGTTGGCTTTTTGCATGATGGATTTAGGTTAATTTTTTCTGATTTTTCTCCAAGATTTTATGGTCTAAAATTTGGAGATTTTGATGTAATGAATTTGAATGGGGATTGGCATTCATGATTTTTCAGTGTGGGAGAAATCTGTGTGGTGGATTTGCAGTGTTTAGTTATGAAATCTGCCATTTATAGTTGAAACTTTTTGTAGCTTTACGAATTCATGTTGTGTGATCTATTTTTCATATTGGGATTTAGCACTTTTTCAAACAGAATCTTGTTACGGTGGCATGTGGAAATCACAGGTGAAATCACATCATTTTTGTTTCCTTTTTATCTTTGAAAGATAATTTCATTTCTGCGTAATTCAAGATGTAGATAGTGATGCCCATGTTTTGGACCGAATATGGGCCCATTGGTTTCTAATGGGCTTATATTTTGTGGGTTTGTTTTGGGCCTTCATAAATAATTGGTTACTTTTTTTTATTGATTTTTAGTGTCTTGGGTTTTTATGATCTCGACTGTTTTAAATTTAGTTTGGGTTCATCATTGTTAAAAAATTATATATCAACATAAAAGAAGTGTTATTATTATTATTATTATTATAGAGAGTATTATCATAAAAAAATATTTTGAATTATCTGATGCTTTTGTATGTATAAAAAAAATATTATTATAAGATTGAGATATAGTGATAATATCCACTTAGATAAGAATTAAGAATAAAGTTCAACCAGCATGTAGATTAAATTGGACGAATAAGATTCATGATCTTGAAAAAAAAGATAGTTATTAGCGTGCACATGAACACATCATATCTGCATAAGTTAAGTTGTTGTACGAATAAGGTGTATGTTGATTACAACGATGAAACGCAGTCTGTTGGTAAAATGCTTATTCTCCAACTAATAAGTCGAAAGTTCAAGTCACCTAGAAGGCTAAAGTGTGAGTGTGTTTTTCTGTCTTTAGGTGTAACAATTTTTTTTATTTTTTTTAAAGGCCTATGTTGATTATGCGATATTCTTGTGATACCTTATTGTATAAAGTAGTTATTTGGGTGCACATGAATATATTATATATGCATAAATTAAATAGTTATATGAATGTGATATTTTCTAATTACGTGAGATTCTCGCATGAGTGATTCGAAATTTACGAAAAATCACGATTCAATTATTAATTAAAAAAAATAACCGTTTGATTAAACGAATAAAAGATTGTAATTGGTTATTAATTCTCATCCAAAAGTAATAAAATAGAGAGAAAAAAAAGGAGTCAATTATCGCTTTTCGTCCTATACTAAATTACTCGAATATTAATAGTTCAAGGTTATCACTTTCAACCAAATAAATAAATAAATACAAATTTGAATAAATGCAATTTTATCCTATCATCGTAGTTTACTGATATTTCTCCCTTTTATAAAGATGAATTATTTCTCATCCCTATTTTAAAAAAGGTAAAAAAAAGTAAGGGTAATTCTTTATTTTTTGTTCTGCGGAAACCTGCTTTATTTTTCACAAAACAAAAGAATAAAATATTAAGAAAAGTATTGGGAGGGACCAGACAAGTACATAGACCAATTTCATAAATAAAATAAAAGGACACAAACCTAAACGTTTTTACATTTTATTTATTTTTTAAAAAAAAATTGCATGAAATTTGAAGAGACATAGCAGTTGACTTTTTTATGCCAAATGCCAGTTTTCCATCACAAAAACAGAGATGAAAAACTCTGGCAAATCCTGTCAAAGAATCAAATTAAAATACGTAGAAGGCACGAATTTATATTTAAAGAGAATTACAGATAAATTTAAAAAATTGAAACATTTGCTGAATAGTTGTACCAAATCTAGGGATAATATGAAGAAATAATTTAATGTTCATACCGTGATGCCAAATTCCGGACATGTAAACAACAGCCAACAGTTTCAAAAATATTTTTTAAATTGTTAGATTCCAATTCTTGGATTCATCACCGAAAATTAATCTATTTATTTATTCCTAATTTTGGGTTGTTCTTGATTTGGTGATTATGGTAATTATTTAATTTAATGTCTTTGCGAGCATTGAGTAGGATATGTCGAAGTGACAACATATTTTGTCTGTTTGTCTACCTATCAAAACACCGAGAATATTGCTATTGTGTTTTATTATTGTTGTAACTTCAAATTAAATAATTTGATAATTTCTTAAGTATATTAAATAGATTCCATGTGTGGGAGATTTGGAAGCGAATAATTAAGAAAGATAGCTACATTAATTGCTTTTGACACTAGCACAATACGATTCTTTATTTATACTTTCTCTTGAATATCATGTTAGGTGCAATAAAATCTCTATCAATAAATTATTATTCTTTTTTACACCGAAAAATTTGTTATAATCTTTTTTTGTCCGTCCATAAAAAAAATTGTTACTTTCATTTATAGTAATAGGGTCCGCCCAATTTCATTAAAATTTAAAGTGTGATCTTTATTTCACTAACAACTTAATTCATATTTTATTAAAATTTATGTAGTTCACAATATGACAAATTTATTAATAAAGTTATGCAGAATTAAACATTGTGAATGTCCATACACTACTTAATATGTTTGATTTATTTTTCTAAATAAAAGAAATAGTTATAATTTTACTCTATTATCTACATTGTAGTTATATTTTTAAAATAAAATACAATAAAATGACTATTTTTTTATTTATAAAATAAATTATTATTTTTTTTCTAATTAGACAGTCACAACGTGGTTATTTAACATCACTCCAAATTTTTTATTGGTTTATTAGTTTACTTTGAACTGCAATAGGTTTAACATGCAAAAGGGGAAAAAAGAAGTTAGATACTTTCATTTTTCTAAAAAGGCCACGTGGAGTTTAATTAAACGTTATATCGAATCAGAGTTTAATTAAACGTTAAAGTTGTGGAAATGAGATTAAAAAACATTATTGTTCACATAAAGATATTTTGGAGTATGTAAATGATACTTTACGAGGAAAAAATAATACATAAAATCCAAACAATAATTGTATCTTGTCATCAATGACGACGAGGAGTTGACACCCTCTCTCAAAATATTAATTAACTTTGATTTTGTAATTAATTAGTACAATATTTAGATATGTAATTGCAGTTGATTAGTTCCAAACTGATCTTATGAAATAACAAAGCGAGACATCACAAGATTCCAAATCCATGAAAGAGGCGACGGATCCCACAGAATCTCCTATTTGGATTATCAAATGTAGCAATTAAGCTTTAATTAATCAAATTAACGTTAATCTAATTCGTTTACATTCATTCATGTGTAAATACATCAAGAATAACGTATCGATTAATGTAAACGAGTGAAATTTTTAGCTAAAATAGTTGGAATTAATTTAGCACATTATAGTATATAGTTTAATATACTCCAACTTTGATTGTCAATTGGTTAGTGATTTTAAATTAATTTAATATTTTCTAACGCAGTTGGATAACATAACGGGACATTTGCAAAAATGCCCATATCCTTATAAAAACGTGTAAAATTGCCCACTTTCATAAACAAAAGTGGACAATTTTACAAGTTTTTATAAGAAGGGGGCATTTTTCCCTATTAACACTAACATGATTGTGTGATCTGGCTAAAAAGATCAAGCAGTTAAGGTTTTTTGAATGGCCAATTTAATAATTAGCTTTTGGGATGCTTCTTCCCACATACTGCAAATTTAATTGACAAAATTTTGATTGAAGATTCATGTATCATCATTTTTGTATTATTGTACCATTCCTAGCTAGGTATAATAATTCGTGTCAGATAATAGTAAAAAACCTACCATTCCTTACGAAGGTCAAAAGAATTTTTGGCATTGACCAGCAAAAAACAAAAAAACATAGCATCTCATATTTGCAGGGTGGAATTAAACTTGTCCCACCTTGATTAATTAATTTGATCACAATAGTTACTCCTCTTTTCTGAAATAACTTTTTATTTTTTTAATTTTGGACATCCACAAAAAAAATTTCCGTTTATTTTTGGATTATACCCACCACTTATAAAACTTCATTTTCATCATTCTCAATGTACTCGATATTTTTTTCTTCATTTTCAATATACGTAATAATTTTTTTTTAAATTTATGTTAACTCCCCTTCAGAAAATTCTTTCATAAACGAAGAGAGTATAAATTAACTTTTAATTATTTTCCAAGTTATACTTATAATAAAGTGGTTCATAATGTTTGAGGTCATTTTATCCACAAAACATCATTTACTAGTTTCAATTACCTTAATGGGACCTATATGGATTCACCATCATTGCATGGTATGATAGCACAAATGCCATTAATTTCTGCTCTAATTAATGACTCCATCATCATAATATGAGTTGGGCAATATATTTTCATTACATTGGACCTACAAACCCTTTCTATGATGAAATTGCTTTTTTCTCTAAATCCAACTTTAAATATCTCATTCCCCTCCCAATACTGATATGCGCATGCATTTGTTCTGATTTCTGCCACCATGTTTTTTCCAATTCATTACATGAGTTTACTTAATTGACATATAGTATAAGATTATATGAATGTTAGTGTGTATGTATGCAAGCTTAGATCCTCACGGTGGGCCACGCAGAATAAGGAGAAAAAAAAAGACTATCGGGAATTAAGATTGAAAAAATCGACTACAAATTAAAAATGATAAATTAAAAAACCTATGATAATATATAAAATTATAAGGTTAAAATTATTTAATATATGGGAGGGCCGGAGTACGTGGTGTTTATCTTCCCGTCGTCCCCCTATCCTTGATCCGAGATTCGTCTCATGGTATAAAACTGTTGCTTGTCGTAAATTTTATGGAGTAATTATCACTTGAAATTTTAAATTATATTTATTTGATTAAAATGATCTTAAATTATAAGAAATCATTTTTAAAATTTCAAATTACCAGGTTTGTATTTTAAAATGTCTCATGTCCATTTTTCGGCCTTCAAAAATCGTGACGAGGCTCTTCCAAGATTAGATAATATTTTATTATTTTATAGAGTTGCATAAAAGAGATAGATATGACACTTTCTTGCTCAAAACATGCATAAACAACGAAAAAAAAAATCAATTTTTCATAAACTTGATATTTGGAGTTTTGAAAATATATATTTTTTTAGTTCAAGACATTTTTCATAAAATAAGTATAATTTGAAATTTAACATGACATTTTCCCATAATTATGTACTATGGGGATATAAAAGTTTTTCATTTTTTAAATCATTGTTTGTCATAAATTAAAACTTGGCTTTAGGAAAAGAATAAAACAATAACATAATCAAAATTTTCTTTAAAATTGTAAACAAAAACTTATTGCAACCGAAAGAAGAATTTCATGAGCTCAATAATACAACCGATTTGCTTAATCCGGAAAAGGAAAAGGTAAAAATGCAATTATGCGAAGGGAAAAAAAATGTATAAAAGTAATTATGAAAGAATATTAAATGAAGATAGTCAATCTGTAAATTTTATTGCCTCTGAAATACCTGCCCCAACTTTTTCTCTGCGGATATGGCCCTTACTTTGAGGTCCCTATCGACCCCTGCAAAATTACAAAAACAGTACCGCTAATCCGACGCAGCTTCAACGCCAACCACTAGTACATCAAGGGGTAGTCTCGTCATTTCGTATCAAAAGGTAAATTTCAGACACCAAGTCCAAATCACGCGTACTGTACATTCTGTCTGGACGAGGCAATGAGTAAAAAAATCAATAAATCTATGCAGCCACATTGTGGCCACCCACACACTAGTATAATAAGGAAAATCTTAATTTATTTAATTTATTTTTTAAAATAAAAATAGGATTT
This sequence comes from Salvia miltiorrhiza, assembly GCF_028751815.1. Lineage (NCBI taxonomy): Eukaryota > Viridiplantae > Streptophyta > Magnoliopsida > Lamiales > Lamiaceae > Salvia > Salvia miltiorrhiza. Next base: position 3,150,547 of record NC_080391.1, read on the forward strand.
AGTTATTTTACTATATTCTCTACATTGTACTTATTTTTTTTTATTTTTTTTTGCATTTTTTATTTTTAATTTATTTTTAATAAAAATAAGAAAGTTACCAAAAAATAAGGCAAAGAAATCCTTTTTTTTTTCTCCTTCGACACGTGCCGCTTCTCGATGCCCTTCCAGCACGTGCCGCGACCTACGTCATCACTCGCGAAATTAAGAAGGACTCAGCACGTGTGGCGCAGTGCCTCACGTGCCAGCTACAAACAAAGGTGTAATATTCACAAATTGTAGTTTAATTGGGAACTATAATAAGAAAAAAAGGATCCGAATTTTTATTTGCGTGCACATTTTTAGAGTAAGGTTTTGGGGAATTGTGAAAAAAAAAGAACTACTCCATAAAATTATCCCACAATTATCTTTGTCTCTAGTCCATTTTCTCACAATTGAATTGTTGTTTTTGGTATTTATATATGAAAGAAAATATTAAGATAATATAATTAATTCTAATTAAATATATCATGTCAATTAAATAATCGATCATAATAGTTAATTAGTATAAATTTTCGAAAAAATCAACTCTTAAATTTAATTATAAAAATAAATGACAAAAAGAATTACAAATTAATCCTATTTTAATACAATGAATCCAAACAATAACAATAAAATAAAATTAAAATAAGATAAATAAAAAATATTAATACTTATAAATATATGTTCGACATGAAAAGGTGGGATAGAAGATGACAAGCGAAGTCTTACCATTTTTTTATTAAAAAAAAGAAAGCAATGTGGTTTGAACCCTAGACCTCCTTGTGTATAGATAACAGTTTGCATCGTTTGGTGTCTCTTTGAAAACAATATTTATGTTTATTAGTTATTACATCGAGAGCATGCCATCATATATAATAACTAAATTGTGAAGAGATTGACAATTTTACGTTGTCATAAAAGAGGGTTAGAAAAGAGCAATACTTTAACTATAATTACTCATCAAAAGTTGAAATTTTTGGCTAATTATTCAATAAGACACTACATGTGTCTGAGCACATGCCCCATAAGCATATTGGTACGATATTTTCAATAGAGCAGAAGTCCCAAAGTTGTCTTAATGAATTGATAAGTGTGAATCTTTCTATTTTATAGTATTATATCCCTTATTACAAATACACCCCTAATCATAATTTGATCCTCGATCAACCTTAAAAGTGCTTTCTTTAAAGTAAAAGAGCATTACTACATCAATCGCCAGTTTATTTTTATTGAAAAGATCAAATTTTGTTGAGAATAGTAAGTTGTTAATATATGTATAGAGATGAAATTGTTTGTACACGTTGGTGTTTAACAATAATAAACTTGTACCTAAAATTATTAAAATTTAAGGTATTTTAAGAAATTATGTTGCTTTTTTCCTTGCAATATGAGACTATTGTTATGTTAAATCAAAAAAACTCCTCCGTCTCAAGATAAGTGTCTAACTTTTTTTCGACACGAAAATTTAAATGGGTATATTTAAAAAGTAGAAAGATTAAAAGTGGTGGAACTCATATTCATTTTATAATAAGAAGAATATAATTTAAGTGCAAATGATTAAAAGGTAAAAAATGATGAAGTTCACTTTTAATTTTTAGAAAGTATACCTAGTAGACATTTGTTATAGGATGGAGAGAGCACTATCTAAGGATATTAATTGGGCCAAACATTTTGGCCCAATCTTGTCGATTTATAAGGCAATTCGATTAAGAGTAATTCAAATTTTATTTTTTTGGGCTAAAAATTTTCCATCCTAATCTTATACTTTTTGCTTTCAAGCTAATTAATTCTATCAGAACCACTCATTTTCACTCAACATATTATCTATTAATTTTTTTAAAATTTCGTACCATTCCATGCCTGATACACTCTGTACAAAGGCAATATTAAAAAATTCTAATAATAAGTCTTTACTTAATCCTAATGATAAAGTGGTTAATGTTTAAAATCAAACATTTTGAAATTTTGAGTACATTGTATGGCAATTATAAATTTATTTATTTAATTATTAATTTATTAAAAAAAATAGAAATTGAAGCGAAATTACTCCATTAAATTACAGCTCTCCGTACTACTTCGTTTAAATAGTCCCCAACGACCAAAACTTTCAATTTCCACCTTCCTTCCTTTCCCATCTCTCTCTCTCTCTCTCTCTCAAATCATAAAATAAAAATACACACAGAGAGCTCGAAGAAGCAGAAGCTAGCAATAGCATTACAGCTTACCCTATGCGTTTTCTGTGAGTGTACGGAATCCAATTAATATATACACAGAAAAAAGCCTGCTTCTCTTCAACCAATTCTCCTACTTTCACAAATGCCTCCATTAATATCTTCTTCCTCAGCTCGAGCCCTTGTCTCACTCTTTTCTGCCTAAATTTTGACTTGCCGCATCTCCTTTCTCATCTTTTTCCACACTTCATTCATCCCCAAAAATTCCACACCACAAAAGAAAAGACAAAGGTAATTAAATTCAAATTGCGCCATTAATTGTTTAATTGTGGATGAAATCGGGGATAAGATGTTAGTCGACGATTGCGAAGGCGTGTATTCGAGCAAGAGTTCAATGAGCAGCGACACGACGGTCAGCCATTGCGCGAGCTTCAGCCGCCTCTCGTTCGAGATGCCGTCGAGCTCGCCGGAGCAGCAGGCGGCGCTGCGGCCGCACCGCTCGTCGGACTCCTCGTTCCTCGCGATCCGCCTGAAGCCGAACCTGAGCTTCCGCGACTTCAGCTTCGTCAGGCAGATCGGCAGCGGCGATATCGGGAGGGTTTACCTGTGCCGCCTCCGCGCCGGCGCGGAGGAAGGGCGCCTCTACGCCATGAAAGTGGTGGACAATGATGTGCTGGCGCTGAAGAAGAAGACGCAGAGGGCGGAGACTGAACGGAAAATCATGCGCTTGCTAGACCACCCCTTTCTGCCCACGCTCTTCGCTGAATTCGAGGCTTCTCATTTCTCCTGCGTCGTCATGGAGTACTGCGCCGGCGGCGATTTGCATTCTCTCAGGCATAAACAGCCGCACAAACGCTTCTCTCTCAGCTCAGCTAGGTGAATCTCTCTCCTTTCAATTTCATTATTTTTTAATCTACTTTTGTTTCTTTTTGCCAAAAACGACCTCTCATTTCTGCAAATATTGGATTTTTATACCGATTTGATGTTTCGAGAAGATAAAAGTTGTAAAAGTTTCAAAATTTTCTCCTGAAATCAATTTTAGCAGCAAAATTCTGTATCTGGATTTATCCGATCCAAATTTACCACATAAGCGCCTTTTCTCTTTATCTTCCCCAACAAGCAATCTTACGAATTTTATTTTTTATCGAATAATTTGCAGGTTTTATGCCGCCGAGGTCCTCGTAGCATTGGAGTATCTCCACATGTTAGGAATAATCTACAGAGATTTGAAACCGGAAAATGTGCTGGTTAGATCCGACGGCCACATTATGCTGACCGACTTCGATCTCAGCCTCTGCTCCGACGCGACCCCCGCCGTCGAATCCCCCGATTTCTCGCCGGACTCGCTGTCGTCGCCGCGGGGCGCGCCGCGCGCCTTCACCCCGTTCTCATGCATCTCCGACCGGTTCTTCCGGTCCAGGAAGATCCAAACGCTCGCCGCGAACCGGCTCTTCGTGGCCGAGCCGGTGGCGGCCCGGTCGTGCTCCTTCGTCGGGACCCACGAGTACGTGGCGCCTGAGGTGGCGTCGGGTAGGTCCCACGGCAACGCCGTGGACTGGTGGGCCCTCGGAATCTTCATCTACGAGATGATCTACGGCCGAACCCCCTTCGCGGGTGCAAACAACGAAGCCACGCTGCGCAACATCCTGAAAAACCCCCTCGCGTTCCCATCCGACGCGCCGCGCGACCCCAGTGAGGCGCACGCGCGGGATCTCATCGCCGGGCTGCTGGCCAAGGACCCGACCCGGCGGCTCGGGTCGAAGCGCGGGGCGGCCGACGTGAAGACGCACCCGTTCTTCAAGGGGCTCAACTTCGCGCTGATCCGGACGGTCTCCCCGCCGTGCGTAGCGGGGATGCCTCGGCAAAAGACGACGACGGCGCCGCGGCGGACTGCGGCGCCGTCGTCGTTTGGTGTGTTCTAGGATTGGGGTGGCTGATTGCCACGTCATTAATTAGGTTGATGATGATATTAACTTAGTATGTATTATTAGGTTGAAACAAAATTAGATGAGAAAAAGGAAAGTTTGTATAGAAAGTTGACGTAAATTATGCGGCGATATTACTAGCATTTCCACATTATTATGCCATTGTTATGACGGTTTGAACATCATCTTTCATATATAGTACTTATAATGGCGGTGATAATTAGTTTAATTATTTATTTGACTTTGATTGGTGGATATGTATATTATACAAATCCAAAAGTTAAGTAATAAATAAATGATTATTATAATGTGTGTGTGACATTTGGTTAATTGAATTTGTAGCTGTACATTCTGCCATCTCGAATATTTTACGGTTTGAATCTTGTTATTTAGATGCTTCCACGCCAGATGCATCAAACAATATCTGTGTTATGATCAGAAAGTGGGAAAAAAGTTTGTACTACTATTTAATATTCTATAGATATAATATTTTATTTTCTTGGCATAATTTAGTGTAGGATAGCAACATCCCAAATAATACGACTTGTCTCTCTCAAATAAAAAGAAAACGAAATATATATAATGCTTAGAGAAAAACGCTACAAAAATCAAGCATACAGTGTAAAATGATAATTTTTCTATATATAATTTTAATCGTGAAAGCAACAACAGAATAAAATAAAATAAAATAAAATAAGATGGATCCTTAATTGGGCGGTCGAGTTGGAATAAAATAAAATATTTGAGTTGAATTATCATATACTGAGTGAGATGTCTTTCTAATTTTTACATGCATGCAGCAGTTGGAATGAAATCTATTACAAGCTGAAACTAATGGAAACAAAACGAAGATAATTAATGTTTTATGACAGTATATGTGTAAGACATCAAAATTGATAATCTTTTTTTCATTAATTGTTTGGGATCCGTAAGTTTCAAGTGGGGTAAACTAGCTACAAATAATAATAGTAAATAAATAAAAAACGAAAATATGGGCAAAAATAAATTTCCCGAATAAGATTCCAAAATCCCAGTGGGCAGTGGGGACTCCATTGATTCAGCCATTAATTTAAAAAAGGAAAAAAAGTGTGCAGAAATTGTTCCAGAAATAGTTTGTTTGGTTGTGCACACGTCATGGCTCGGAGCTCCTCTAAGATGCGCCGGCGGGGGACAGCGGGAATCGCCGCCATGTGCCGCGTTTGGATCATGTTTTTGAACAACCGGAGAGCATTCCCATTCCCTGACGTCAAACTGCACATTTTTGTTCTTTTTTCATAATTATTCTTCTTCTTTTTTTTTTTTCTTTTTAAATAATTCAATTATGATTTTTTAGCCTCTCTCTCGAAGCAGTTGACTGGTTAAAATATTGATTTTATCTATTCTAGAATAAATATTCTTTGCTACCAAAAATTGTTGTAGGAAAAATCGAACAAATAAAGAATCTGCATCATGGACGGGTATACAACGTGAATCGTGACATTATTTTTTTATTAAAATTGTAATATATGAGATTTATATTTGAAAAATAATTCTTTTTTTTTTTCATATACGATAATTATTCGAGAATGTAGTTAGTATAGTATAGAAGAGAGCTAGCTTTTAGTGGAATGGTGAAATTGTGATGAAAAGATTATGGATTTCTAGTTTTCTGAATTTGGATGGTTTTCCAAAATCCAAAGTACTCTTTCCGTCCCATGAAACATGACTTATTTCTTTTTGGCACGAGAATTAAAAAATTGATATTTTGTGTATTATATATGATAGGTGAAAAAGTGAAAATACGAATAAAAGATAATTTTTTTTATCATTTTTAAAAACAGGTCAAACTTCGTGGGACAGACTAAAAAGGAAATTGGGTCATGATTCGTGGGACGGAGGAAATACTTAATGTTATACTCCGTCCGTCCCACTATATCTGAGACTCTTTCTATTTAAGACGTCCCATTGTAAGTGAGACTCTTTCATTTGTTGGTAAAGATTTTATCCTTTAAACACATTTTCACATTTTCACCTATAAATAAAATACATTTTTTTTAATTTTCGTGTCCAATAAAAAGGTCTAGGAGGGAGTAAATTGCTAATTTAAGAAATTAATTGGAGAGTATCTAAAAAAACAAAGAAAACAAAAAAGGAGAGGAAAATAGGAAATGGAAGTTGGGAAATTTGACAACACATGGGGTGGACAGGTGGGCACCTGCCCACCAGGCAGCCCCACCACACCCCTTTAAGCCACTGTCCCCTTCTTACCGCAACTCTGGGGCCCACGAACCCCAATACCACGTGGCCAGGTCTCTCCTACGTGGCACCCATCTTCTGCCACGTGGATACAACTTTTATACCATTATATTCTCTCTTTTTTTTTTTCTTTTTTTTTAAAGATTTTAAGCGATTATATTCATCTTGGCGAAAATAACCTAAAATCATGATGCCACATTGCCATGGTATGGATTTTGTAGGCGACTTTTGAATCGTATTGAATTCTACTTTTTTCGTAATTTTTTTGTTATTATTATTATTATTATTGGGAAGAAGAAAGAACTGTCGAAGGATGAAATAATGTGAAAGAATAGCATCTTTTCCTTCAAAGCCTATTCCTTTTTATATGCCTTTTTCTCTTTTCTCATGGCCCATATTTTTAGTATTGTGGCCCACTAAATAATTTAAAAATGATACCAATTATATGTCCAAAAAAAAAAAATTGATACCAATTTTTTCTTTCTTTTATCATATATCAATAATTGAAAATTTGGCCCGCGAAATTGAGTTAACTAAATTGACCCCAAATCAAAAAATTCATGGAATCTGATTGATTTGTCTTTGTAGATCCCGCTGCATATAATTTTTATCTAATGCTATTGATTACATAAGGTTATTCACTAACAATTACATTAACTTTTTTTAAAAAAAATTATTAGAGATATCTAATATATAATCAAATAAACAACCTCCACGCGTAAAAATGGAAAAACTACTCGCACGCAGATGAGATTGAACACCAGACCTCTCACGAATAACATTACCTTCATTACGTAGAAATACCTTTTTTGAAAAACTAAAAATCTCAACCCCTATCTCCTCTTACTTAAAAAAAAAAAAAAAACTGTTGTTAAATAAATCGATGAAGAAAATAGACGACGAGTTGACTTTGACATTGAATATAAGTATTGTAGTATTGTCACATTGGTGGGAACTTGAAATGTGATAAAATCGATAGAATGGTTGGCTCATGTTAAATGAGAAACCACTTTTTCTTTTTCCATTCTTTTCAGAACAATTTGCCATATTATATCTGCAGTTTCCAAAGCTTAATCCATCTGTCGCTTATCTAATCCACGTTCCACATCAATGGATAGAAATTCAAAATAATAAATCTATATAATCACATTCACATCCTTGGTAATAAAAGAAATCTATGCAATCACATAGAACCAGTCATAATTTAATTAAATAGAAAATTTTGACTTAATTAATATAATTTTTTTACATGATACAATAATTTAGCTATTTTAATATATTGTTCATATTATAATTACTTTTGTAATTTTTTAAATAATTATAATAGGGAAACACAGTCAAATAGCTATTTTTTTAAAAAATATTAACTTTTTTATTTCATGGATCTTTCATATTCTAAATAATGATTTCATATGCGACAACTTCTGTTCAAGTATACAGAAATATACATCATTCGCCCCTATTATATATCCTATTTAAAAGAAATTTTATCATCAAATAATCACACTATTTCAGAATTCAATACAGATAATATAACCAAATTATCAAATTTATCATTATTCTGTTTTCTAATATTACTAAAACTTTACAAAGTCTCCATATCTTTTCAAATAATCAGGATTAAAAAGGATACTTTTTTCGACTCCTTTTATGTAAATTTTTGGACGATTGAAACACTTATTGCAATAGCGACAAAAGCATATATATATATATAGGGGGCGGTTATTCAATAAACCACCCTTATTTTAAGAATTACGAACCAGCAAAAATGCATGAATTTTATGTATAACACGCATGAATAAACTGTATAAAGGCATGAATTGCGAAAAATAATTTTTTGCTACCTTTGGGATTCGAACTCAGGACCATGAATTTATCCAACAAGGTGATGAATCAACCGTAGATCTTGATGATCTAAGGGCTGAAAATGGTTCCTAATTTATATTTTAAGAAGCGTTCTTATTTTAGCCTTCCCCTATATATATATATATATATATATATATATATAGATATTAGATCACAAATTTTGAAGGCAAAAATCCAGAAATAAGCTTAACAGTAACAAAACATATATGGTGGAAGGTACAAGCAGTGAGGTACAACATGTTATTCCTCAGGTCCCAAGTGAAAAAGCTCTGCTGCACCACGTCAGCTCTTAAATCCACTGTGGGAAGGTCCACACTACCACTGGCAGCGGTCCCTAATACGACGCCGTACCAAGGAGAGAGAAAATTTAAGAGGACATCACGTGAGGTACTGTGTGCTTGGTAACTTGTGCCTAGGTGTAGGACGTAGTTGTCTTACGTGGCCTATGACAAAAATAATCTGCTGCTTCGGGGCTCACATAATTCCAGAGCATTTACTGGGATTAAATATCTCACTTTTTCAGGTTTATTGTCCTATTATTCTCCATTTACACACAAATTTCAAAATTTTGACTTTATTAGTACAAATTATATTCAATTTTATTATTTATAGTAAATCCGTATTATTTATATTAAGCATTTAAGCTTTGTATTTTCGAGCCATGAGAAGAATCTAAACGGATGGTGTCATGGAAAGAGACCAATAACTTGAAATTTCATGCTTATGGATTAAAGTTGGATCCACATTAAAATCATAAGTTAGAACTCTAGTAATAAAGAGAGTAATTATATATAAATATGAAGTACAAAATAATATATTCTCTCCGTCCACGAAATATTGCCCTACTTACCCATTTTTCCTTGTCCACAAAGTAATGTCATACTCTGTTTTATGTATCACTACACCCTTTTTTTTTCTTTCATTTATTTACCATCAATTGCCACTAATGGACCCACCATACAACAACTTATTTCATTTTTATATTCTACTTTATTACACTTTATTACCAGTGGACCACCACACAACACCTTTAACACTTTAGTCAACTACCTTTATCACTTCAGTCAACTATCCTTATATTTCACTCACAACCACTTTATCAGCTTTCTTAAAACCTGTGCCGAACTGTAAATGGGGCAATACTTTGTGAACGGAGGAAGTAATTATTAATAAATAAATAAATAGATAGATAAAATTCCATGTTTGAATTGTTCAAAGGAATTGGCCTAAATACAAAGCATGTTGTACCTATTTTGATTTTTTCACAAACTTTGAACATTATTACATAATACAAAATTTTAATGATTGTAACAATTTTTCCAGAAACGATCCGTTTACCAAAATACTCATTAAAATGGCATCGTTTCATGAGAGCACGTGAAAGAAATTATAAAAAAACATTATAGTACTTTATTTTCACTTGCCCATGAAACACCCGTTTTTAATTTTATATATGCCATTTGAACAATATCATTTGCATCGCATTTTTTTGACATGTCATGTCAATTTTAATTTGAATGTAATTTAAACTCTTGATAAAATTGTTCATATTTTTTTAACAATTTTTAAAGTTTATAAAAAAAAATCAAAATAAACCCAAAATTTTAATACCAATATAATATTAATATTAGACAATACATCAAAATATACATAATCTCACACTACACCCTGAAATTCCAAAAATCAATTAACTGTAAGAATAATTTATTAGAAGGTAGTTTACAGTATCTGTAGATAGAGAAGCCATTCTAATAGGTGCTTGAGAGATAGTAACAATTAAAAGGAACAACAAAAGCAAGAATCATCAAGATTTAAACCATATAAAAACGGCGAAGAACATAACGATCATATATAGAAACATTCTTATGCATGAAGTTAGTTCAGCTACTAAAACATTCAAAATGAGGGCAGAGTCATAAGATGTACATTGCTACTACCATTCATATCTCACTAGAGATGGGTTGAAAGTCCCAAAATGCAGCCATAACCACTTGAAATCAACTACCAACACAAAAACCTACAAAAGAAATTGGTGAGGGGGTATTATTTAGCCATGTATCCTAAACCATAAATGGATAAAGGAGAGATCAAGAAACCTTTACCCTCTGCTGTGATCCTGTTCCTAGCTCAGAAATTGTCGGAGTCGGACAACCCAGGTGAGTCAGTATTGAAGGATCCATAGATAAAAGGATCAAAGTATTCTTCGAAACAATCATAACTATCAGAAGGGTCATCTTCACCAACAAAGGCAAACTTATCAGGGTTAAAATCAAGATCATTAATATTAACAATATTCCATATAGATAGAGAGCTATAAAGGCGTGATAGAGAGTCAATAGGGAGCATCAGATGTTTTATCTGCTCATAGCATCTGTTCCCTAAATCCCCTCTAAGAGCGAGACCAGAGCATTGCCGGATGTCAAGTGATACGAGTCGTGGACAGCCATCAAGGATGGCTTCAAGTCCTTCATCTTGCATCTCATACCCAGAAAGTTGAAGATGATGCAAATTAGGCATGCATTTTCCGATTGCTCGAGCATAATCATTCACATCCAATCCTTCATCAATATCTTCATCTTCTGAATCTGGCGGAAGCTGATGCTTTGAACCGCATTCGTTATACGAGAATGATTTCAACTTTGGGCAAGAACTGCCAATAGCTTCAATGTGGTGAGCATAAATACATGGGATCATAGTAAGGTGCAATTCTTCCAACTGTCTAAGTTTTTCAACCGCTTGAATAAAAGGACCTCCAGACATCTCATTGCAAGATACAAGTTTAAGACGTTTGAGATTTTGTGCTCTGTCAAACAGCACAAGAGTAGACCAGATTAGTGATTGTTTTTAGCTAGAAATGTTTCAGATGTAAATTGAGCATATTATCATAAAGATGTAGTAACGCTTTCATCCAACATGATTACAGAGGAAGTTGTACAAACTAGAAAATGTTCAATCCAGCACAATATCCTCTTCTTTTGATGACTAACAACAATTATTTCCTTAGTGATATTAAAATGGGAAATAAGCCTCTCAACACATGTTTTAGCACTGAATTTATGTTAGAGGTGTTTGAAACACAACTTCAAAGTGCAACCAAAAAAGGTTCCAAACCAACAAATTTCATTAAGAGAGATTGCAACTTCGAGTCACAATTGCTAAAAGAAGCCTTCTGAATACTTGCAAGAAGTTATTTTATTGCTCAAAGCAACGGCTAAAATTCTGAGAAAAGATAAAAGTTTTTGATTTTTCAGTAGCTCACTCCCCTCCACAGTTAACAATCTATCTCCATTTCTAACTAAGCGAATAGCAAAGGCCTTTCACAATTCACAAAGCAAGTACAACATGCCAAATCTCATGTCCACAGTAGAGTTGTAATCTAGCCGAGCTCAAACTTTAACATTATATCATATCAATGAACAGTAACTCGTTTAACAACGATGAATCATCATTCTTCATGTAATATCAAGAGTGCAGTAATATTTACCGATCAACGACGTAGTTTATCAGCTCCCCATCACCGAAGGAGTCAATGGCGAAGTCGACCAATTGCCCCTGGCTCCGATCTACTGCACGGCGGCACATGGCAACGTACTCCTTTTTCACAGTCCTAGAATCAGAATCAGGGTTGCACAAATCGATCACTCGCCACATGGCGGGATCCTTGCAAACTTTCCACCAGCTACTACACACTAGTTGCGCGCTTAGCTTCTCCTCCGCGCCCAACCTCTGGAGAATGTTGACCGTTACATCTTCGGGAGGTTCGATCCATGGCGGCGGAGAGGCCGAGGATGAAGCAGCTGGCGGCGGCGGCGGAGTTTTCCCTCTTTCCATCTATATATATATATGAACCACAGTTTGAATGTTAGTAATATTTTTCGGCAAACATTTTGTCAGTTTTCTTTTTCCAAAATTTCATGCATATTCAAACAACAGTGATATTAACAACAATTTCAAAATTTCAAAGTCATGTGTAAACAAAGATTTAAGCCAACAATATTCATTTCAATATATTTACTGTGAAAAGCTTTTGTCCTCTTTCTTAATTGAAGAGAAGAAGAAAAAATGATAAGTAATGCATATCTATCTTCCACATATCATAGTAGCTCTTTATCTATATATCTATAAAGAAAGTTTATTCTAGAAAGAGTAACAAATTTGCCCTAATTTACAGAAGGAAAAAAAAAAATTCAAAAATCGAACTTCTAAAACACACAAATAGGCTGCCGGCTTACCTGCAATACCGAAATGTGGGCGTTGGAAACTGCTGCTACGGCGGAGTCAGCGGATAGACGCGACCGGATGAGGAGCGCAGCGGCGGTGACAGATTTCTCGCCAGACGGCCGAGAGAAGTGAGAGAGAGCAAAGGGATGGGGATTGTGAGAGAGATAAACTGGATATACAATGATTTTGAAAAGAAAAAGGAAAGTAAAAAAAAAAAAGTTTAGTGGCATGTAAATAGTCAAACTTTTACCATTTTTTGATTTTGCACCCCAACTTTAAAACCAGCCTATAAATACTCGAATTTTGTATTTTTATTTTTATTTTGCACCCAATAAATTTTAATCCCCAAATTATTGTTAACATGATAGCTGAATTGACATCCCAAATTCACAATTACATGTTCTAAATTTCACATTGACAACAAACTTATCTATTTTGTTATGAACTTCAAACTTTTCTCCCAATATGGTTGTCAATTTGTCATCTCATCAACAATTTGAGAGTAAAAATTCGTCGGGTGCAAAATCAGAAAAAATACAAAGTTCGGGTATTTATAGGCCCATTTTAAAGTTGAAGTGCAAAACTAGAAAATGCAAAAGTCGGGTATTTATAGGCCAATACCCCTCAAAAAATAGAAAGCGATTTTAATTTAATGAGTTGGTATATTGGTAGCGCTTTAATCGAATCGAGTCGAACCGAATAACATTGTGCTCAATTGCTTAAGTTTGATTTATTTAGTATCAAGTTAGTTTTAATTTGTACTAGTACTTCCATTCGTGCGATGCACGACGAATATCGAAATTAATTAATATATTTAAATAAATAAATATAAATATTAAATATAATCAAAATATGAATAAATGCAAAACATATTTTAATAAATAAATATTTCATATACAAACATAGAAAAAGAAAGTTGTAAAAAGTAATGGAGAGAGAAAATAACATATTAAAAAAAACTTCATAATTTATTTATTTTGATGATTTTTATATCATATTAAAGATCTTTTCACGAACTTAAATTTAAGATGTATAGTGAATATTTTTTTCATTAATCAAATATGACGATATTTAGAAGAAAAAAAATGAGAAGTGAAAAAATTGATAGGAAGAGAGAAAAAATAATTGAAAAATTGGTGGAAGAAGAGAGAGAAAAAAAAAAGAGAAAAAATGGAGGGAAAATTCATCTTTTATATACTCCCTCCGTCCACGAAATGAGTACCCATATTTCCTTTTTCGTCCGTCCACAAAATGAGTACCCATTTCCCTTTTTGGCAAGTGTACCCCACAAACCTCTTTAATTAATACACTCAAAAAGTGAGACCCTTAAACTATTCACACTACACTCCATACATTTCTTAAAACCCGTGCCGTCCACAAATAGGTACTCATTTCGTGGACGGAGGGAGTATTATATAGATGTAATTTAAACTTTTGATAAAATTGCTAGAATTATAAAATTTTATATTTTGAAACAACTTTTAAAGTTCATAAAAAAATCAAATGAACCCAAAATTCGTATATTTAAACGCTGATAATCCAATATGGAGTAACATTAATTGAAGACAATACATCAAAATTTGCACGTAACCCTTAGAAATAATCTCACACTTACATTCTCAAACTCCACAATCAATTACTATAAGAAATTAAGAATAATTTATTAGATGGTAGTTTACGCTATCTGTAGATAGAGAAGCCATTCGAATAGGTGTTTGAAAGATAGGTTGAAATATAGCAACTAAAATGAACAACAAAAGCAAGAATCATCAAAATTTAAACCATATTATAAGCGGCGAATAACATAACTATTAAATATTTCTCATGCATAGAGTTAGGTTCAGCTACTAAAACATGCAAACTGAGGGCAGAGTCATAAGATGTACATTGCTACTACCATTCATATCTCACTAGAGATAGATTGAAAGTCCCAAAATGCTGCCATAACCACTTGAAATCAACTAGCAACACAAAAACCTACAAAGAAAATAGGTGAGGAGTATTATTTGGCCATGTATCTTAAACCATAAATCGATAAAACGAAATTAAGAAAGCTTTACCCTCTGCTATGGTCCTGTTCCTAGCTCAGAAGTAGTCGCGGTCGAAAATCCCAAGCCAGTCATTGTTGAAGGATCCATAGCCACGAGAAGAGTAGTCGTCGTCATATTCAAAATCTATATCTTGGTGATAATCATCATAGTCGCCGTAACAATCATAATCCAATTCAGATGGTTCCCCAACAAGCCATGATACATCACTAACTGAGTCATTAGGGAATCTCAGATCTTTTATCTGCTCACGGCATCTTTTCCCTAAATCCCCTCCAAGATCGAGACCAAAGCATTGCCGGATGTCAAGTGATTCGAGGCGTGGACAGCCATCAAGGATGGCTTCAAGTCCTTTATTTCCCATCTTATGTGCAACAAGTTGAAGATGGTGCAAATTAGGCATGCATTTTCCGATTGCTTCCGCATAAACATTCTCATCAAATCCTTCAAAAGTATAATACCTTGAACCACGTTTGTTATAGGAGAATGATTTCAACTTTGAGCAAGAATGGCCAATAGCTTCAATCTGGTGAGCAGAAATCCATGGGGTAGTAAGGTGCAATTCTTCCAACTGTCCAAATTTTTCAATCGGTTGAATTAAAGCACGTACAGACATCTCATTGCCAGATACAAGTTTAAGACGTTTGAGATTTTGTGATCTGTCAAACAGCACAAGATTAGACCTCATAATGATTTTTTTTAGCTAGAAGATGATTACAAAGAAAGTTGTAAAAATTAGAAAATGTTCAATGAAGCACAATATACTCTTCTTTTGATGATTGCCTTAGTCATATTAAGCACATGTTTTTAACACTGAATTTCTGTTGGAGGTGTTTGGAACACAGGTATATACAACTTCAAAGTGCAACTAAAAAAGGTTCCAAACCAACCAAATTTCATTAAGAGAGGTTGCAACTTCAAGTCACAATTTCTAAAAGAGGGATCCTTTTGAATACCTGCAAAAAGTTTTCTTGTTCAAAGCAACGGCGAAACTAAAAAGGGAGAGAAAGATATAACTTTTTGATTTTTCAGTAGCTCACTCCCCTCCACTGTAAACAAATGAATCCAAACATGAACACGAGTCAAACGAGGCGATGAGCTATTTTCGAGCAGAGCTTCGAATAGCTGTTCATTCACAGAGTTAGTCAAAGGTGTCTTTGCATATGCTTAGGTAAGGTCAAGAGGCACTGCCAAATTTGAGCTTTGAAGCAAGACCTCAAATTTTCAATCATTAAAAAAAATGTTAATCAACGTTTTTTTCAACAACACCACAAGCAGCTTTATAAATCTATAAATGCCTCAAGTATTACTCGTTCAACAACGATGAATCATCATTCTTCAAGTAATATAAATAGTGAAGTAATATTTACCGATCGGCGACGTAGTTTATCAGTTCACCGTCGCCGAAGAATTTAATGGTGAGGTCGACCAATTGCCCCTGGCTCCGATCCACTGCGCGGCGGCACATGGCAACGTATTTCTTTTCCACGGTCCTAGAATCAGAATCAGGATTGAACAAATCGATCACTCTCCACAAGGCAGGATCCTTGCAAGCTTTCCACCATGTACTACACACTTGCTGCGCGCTCATTAGCATCCCCTCCGCGCCAACCATCTGCATAATGTTGGCCGTTACATCACCGGGAAGTTCGATCCACGGTGGCGGAGAGGCCGAGGATGAAGCAGCTGGCGCCGGAGTTTTTCTTTGAACCCGCCGTTTTCGATTTCTGCTTTTCCGTCTTCCCATGGCGAATGAAAATGTAGAATGGGAAGGAGAGGAATTGGGAAAGGTGTGTTTATTTGGGTGAATATTTATTTGGGCGGGAAAAAAACAAGACCGTGTTTGGTCGCCTACAATGCATAGATACCAGTTATCCATTCCAAAATACATGATTTAACTCTTTAAGAAATGATAGTAGAGGTGGCCACGGTTCTGATTTCGGTTCGAATTAGAATCGAATAGGCGGTTTTACGGTTTCAGAATTTGAAATCGGAGCTGAACCGTGAAAGCCCCTTCATTGCCTCACGGTTCCGATTTGAATCGTGAAACAGTTTCATAATTTGAAATCAAAACTTAACCGTGAAAAGCTCTCTCACGGTTCCAATTTAAACCGTGAAATAGCGGAATGAAAAAGAGAACGATGTTTAATGTTAGAGAGAAAAAAATAAAAATTAATTATGTCCCTTCAAATGATTAAAAACTTATGTATTTCAAATTTATTTTTTAAACTTTTTAAATCAAATTAAAGATTTTCTAGAAATCTTTAATTTAGCATCTCATATTAATATTTTTTTTAATGAATAAAGTTAACGACTTTTTAGAAAGAATTAAAAAATAAAAAAGAAAAGAGAGAAAAGACAATGGAAATACTTGAGAGTGAAAAAAATGTGGTGATCTTGTTGCTGCAATTTGAAATTCAACAAGGGGACCTGTTCGGCTAAAATTGGCGGGAGAATGGCAGTTTGCTAATAGTATTCTTTGTTGTTTTATTGAAATCTTACTAGACTTTGTGATTTTACTTGCCTAAGAGCATCCGCAGTGGGCGCCCTGATAGGGGGTCTCGAGTCATGACTCTTATCGGGTCGTCCACTGCAGTCTGGAGCGACATGAGGTTGACCTGATACGTCGGAGCAGATACGATGGACAAAAATTCGGGTGCGTGTCATGCACGCGCCTATTAAAAAAAAAATCAAATTCGAAATTAAAGGAAATTTGCCATTTGACCGTTGCTTTTTAACCGTAATCTTTAGGATTTTTTAAATTAATGAAATTTAATTTGAAGTAAGTTGTGTTATTTAAATTTCTGCAATTAAAATTAAATTAAAAATACAACAATTAAAACTAAAAAGATCAGGTCAGCTATCATGTCATCCCACTGCAGTCTCACTGACCCACCCAATGCGGTCCCCCCCTCTATCAGGTCAGCTATCAGGTCACCCTCACTGCTGATGTTCTAAGTAAAGAATTTTAAAAAAAAAACTACTTTTACAATGACATTATTTCAACGTATAAATAATACTTTGTAATGATAAAGTATCATTATAATATTGAAGTAGTGTTATTATGAAGGTGATTTTTTTTTTAAAATCGGTTTCACATCAATTTTTGTGCCAAGTAAAGATGGTTATAATAGTGAAAAGATGTAATTGATAAAATTAATTTGAATTTTAAAGTGATATTTATTTTTAATATAAATAGAAATCAAATAAAATTTTAAAAAACATGTAGGAAAAAAAGTCTCGATTTGTATAAAAATTATCGCTTAAAAGAATAAAAACCACGCAAAAGGGCATCTGATTAGTCGCTCGCATGCATTGGCTACTATTAAAAATTTAAAATGATTGATTTGGGAAATGGAGTATTAAAGTAGAGCCTCTTACACTTCCCAAAAGTTAAAAATTAAACTAGATCCTCTCGCACTTCCCAAAATGTATTATTTTGGTGTCCTTGTTTCTGTATTTATATGTCTGATGAAAAGGAAAGGAAGAGCGGGGAATTTTTGGGCGGTTAATATTTGCCGCAATTTTTGGGAAAGTGTGAGAGGCTATAGTTTAATTTTTAATTTAATTTTTAACTTCGATAGATAAATATAGTTGGATTCCTCCATTTCCCAATTAATCATTTTAACAATAGCCTGTGCATGGGAGCGACTAATCAGATGCCCTTTTGCGTGTTTTTATTTATTTATTTTTAAGCCATAATTTTTTATACAAATCATGACTTTTTTCCTTCATGTTTTTTAAAAATTTGATTTGATATAGTTTTTTTTTTCTTTTTCAAAAAAGCATTTTCAATAATATTACCACCTCTACTTTATATTAAAATAATAATTATTTCAAAAATTCAAATTATTTGCACACTATCAATTAAATCTTGAACTATTAGACACAACTTGTTATATATTTAAAGAGGATGTTTAAAATTTAATCCCCGCTATCTAAGGGTGAGCATTTCATATGGGTCGATTCTAAAACCCAATTAATCAAAAATAAAATAAAATTAAATGGCCAATTAAACCGATCAATGTTTTTTTTAAGCCAATATGGATTGAAATTCAATGTATCACATTTGATGTTCCATTTTTATGATTTCAATTTTAATTTTGTATGATTTAATTTAAATTTATGGTTATTAATTTGAGCTTATTCCATTTAATTAGGTTATATAATTATTTTTTATTATTTAATTTTACTTTTATTAGCTAATAATAAGTTTATAAATTCAAAGATATGGTATACTCCTATAATTTTTAAAATTTTAATTTGTTGAAATAAAAATTAATTATAATTCATAATATTATGATAAATTTTATTTTTATAAAAAATATTAAAATAATATATTTAATTATGAGACATATTGGTACACACGTAACTGTGAGATGCTGGATTCATGCCAACCGAACCTAACTTCAAATTTATCCAAAAATATTAGAAAATCTGATGAGGACTGAAATATGCACCAGCGCTGTGCACTATATAATGGGAACATTTCTATTTATGCTTATGATTAGTACTCCCTCCGTCCACGAAATGAGTACCCATTTGTGGACGGCACGGGTTTTAAGAAAGGGAGGAATTCTATTCTACCCATATGTCTCAAACTCAATTTTGAAAATACCCACTTTTTCTAATACATTTACCTCATAACCATGCTATTATTTTAATACTTCTTCGGTTACTAAAAGCTGTCGATCAATCATTTTCGTACGCTAATGATTGGGTGTGTTTGAAAGTATTTTGTTTTCCGTGTTAGATAGAATTGTACTTTCTTTCAGAAACTTTATTTGCGCAATGTATCTATGTTATGCGCAATTGACTTGCGCATTTAATTCTAAATATTAAGTTAGTATGCGCTATACTTGTTACATTGTTTTTTTTTCCTGCACAAATTGTGCAGAATCTTTGAAATAATTTTACAAAGTTCCGCACTTTTCGAAATGGCGTATAGTTGTTGCAAATTTAATTTGCGCATTGTTGTAATGTTATGCGCATAATAGGTGCGCATTGTTGTAATCTTTTGCTCATTGTTGTCCTATGAGCAATTTCCGCATAATTGAAAACCAATATCCTAATATAAGCATTACTTTGTTAAAAAATTTCTCTTAATTGTTTCCCTCAATTCCTAAGTGGTGCATTATTTTTTTTTTAAAACCTTTTAGTTGCGCATAGTGTAAATACAATTACCTAATTTTGTTTCCCTATTTTTTGATCCGCCATTTTTTTTAAAGAAATTTCTTAATTTCCTAAGTTGTGCATTGTTATGAGTTGTGAATTAAAAAAAAAAAGAATTTTCTTAATTATTTCTTGAAAACTTTTCCGTGAAAATGTAGTGTAGCTGTAACACCTACATTAAATATCTTGTGAATGAATTATCCACATAAAAAAAAGTACATGTTAGCTATTTGATACTATCATAAATTGGTTTGGTGTTTGCTATACGAGACAATGTAATTCTATTGAAACATAGTAAATGATCGAAACTTTTGTCCGGTTCTTACGAAAACCAAAAAAATTGAAGTTTCTTCCTTCCACGAAGTGAAGCGATTTGGTGAAGAGGTAATTGTAATTTAAATTAAACTAAATAAAGAAATGAATTTTAATTAAAGATATTAAAGGCATAAAAATTAGACAATGCGCAATTGAGTCTCAATTAGTGAACTAAAACAATCTATGCGTGCATTTTATTTCTATGTGCAAAATGTATCTAACATGTAATAGCGTTTAACCCGTCGAAATTTGACGAGAATTATTTTATGTCATCATTTATAATTATTTTATGTTATTTTTATTACTATAGCATATGAAATAGTTTATATATAAATTATTTCTTTAATTAATTTGATATGATCAAATTAAATTAGTAATACAATATTTGAAATAATATTAATCTTAATCACTTTCGCCAATTAAATGTAGATTATGATAATAGAAATAATTGAGTCTTGGTAATCTCGCCTCTTACTTATGAGCATCATCTCTAAAACTTGAAAGACAAAAATTTGAGTTACGAGTATCATCTCGTCTCAAACTTTATACAACATCGTCAAATTTGAAATCATATTCAATCATATATATATAGTTAATTATTTAAGTGAATACATCTATATATAAACGTATTATATACATATTAATTTGTGAGTATGATGTGATAAACTTAAACTAATATTATATAATAAAATAAAATACAAATATAAATATTTTTTTAGATATGGAAATTGATTAAAAATTTATTAAAAAAATAAGAATGAATGAAAATTGAGGAAAATTAAAATAGAGTGATTATACGGCACCACGTAGGATATGGTTTATTTTGTTATTATATATATATATATATATATATATATATATATATATATAGCCATGTATTTTATTTATTTATGACATTTAGTTGAAGAATATATTTTCTAAAAAATGAATTGACATTTGAATTGATTGCTTTTTGTGGATTAATTTATTGGTATACTTTATTTAAGTTTTAGTCACACTTGGAAAAATCTCAATTAAGTGGGTATAAGGATTCCTATTCTGAATGCCATCATTTTATTAAGTTAAATTTTTGGGGTGAAAAAAAGATGAATTGTGAGACATGATGAGTTCTTGTTGGTCATTGAGTTTATATATATAAGAAAAGTTGGTATGAGGTTAAGAGGGATTTCATGCGTTTGAAAACAGACGAATGCACCCTCGAAGTGCTAATGTTTTTTAATTTGGCTGGAAAAATAGAAGGCCGTGAGTTATATAATGGTTCCGATAATCAAATTGATATGTAGGATTTATAATTAGATGAATATGTTGGATTTATCTAATAGTTTTATACGATTATTTAATAGTACAGACTTTATCTAATAGTTTTATACGATTATTTAATAGTATAGAATTTATCTATAAATTTATATGATTATTTCATAGTTTTTAAATGTATAAATAAATAAGAATGAATGAAAATTGAGGAAAATTAGAATTGAGTGATTATACGATGCCACGTACTAATGTAGTTATATAATGGCTCTGGTAATCAAATGGATATGTAGGATTTATAATTAAATAGATATGTTGGATTCATCTAATAGTTTTATACATTATTTAATCGTATATAATTTATCTATAAATTTATATGATTATTTAATAATTTTTAAATGTAAAAATTGATTAGAAATGTATAAATAAATAAGAAACATTATTTAGTGCTCGGTCTCAAAAGAGTATGAGCCCCCTGTTACAAGACAAAAGTAATTCAATAACAATTTTAAATAAAAAATAAATAAAATACGAATATAGATACATTATGCGCAAATTGAAATACTATGCGCAAGAAATAATTCAAACAATGCGCAAATTTAAACAATACAATTACTATGCGAAACAATGCAATTACTATGCTTAATTTATGCTTTATGCAATTACTATGTGCAAATTAGAAATACCTATGCGCCAATTAGAAACACCTATGTGCAATTCATAAACTATGTACAATTGATATACTATGCGCAAATTCATACACTATAGTATGCGCAAATTCATACAGTACGAGATGCGCAAATTATAAGCAAATGCTAAATAGTAGTATATTTTAAAAATAAAATATAATAATCAACATCAAATGATTAAATAATTTAAAATATAATAATCAACATCAATTACACAATAAAAATTTAAATTTAAAAAAATAAATTTACAATTTTATATAAAGTGTAATGATAATTATAATTATTAAATAATTAAAAATTATTTGATAAATTCAGCGTTACATATTATTATTATTATTATCAAATGAAATTTAAGAAAAATAAGTAAAATGGAGAGATGAGAGAGAAACAAATAATTTAGTTTGAAACTTTAAATTTCAATATCTATTTTATCTTTAATCTATTTTATACCTATTATATATAAAATTAAAGCTAATTTCATGATATTTAATTTGCTACGCATATTGAATATTTTATCATTACTCAAATTACACAATTTTCAGAAAGATAAAAAAAATATATAAACGAATAAACAAATTACACAATTCTCAAATTACACAATTTTCAAATTATAAATGAATTTCTGCACTATGCGCAAATTCAATAGTGTATGTGCAAATTCATAGACTATGCGCAATTTAAAAACTGAACACCATTTAATTGATAATAATATTTGCGCAATTTGTTCTTAAATCCCATTACAAGTGTTTGAAATTAATTGCGCAAAAACTCCTTAAAATTCCTTTGCAACAAATTGCGCAATTTCAACACAAAGTAGTATTTTTTTTTTGGGGGGGGGGGGGAAATAAAATAATTAACACTCTAAGAATTTGTGTGTAGAAACAAACCCAGAAAATTTTCCAATTTTGAATTATGGACTCAAGATATTCATAAATATTCAAATTAAGACATAATAATGCCAAAATGAACTACCCACCTCTTCACTCTAAGGAAAATCACTTTGTGTCAGTTCATGCACATAAAACTATGACATGCATAGAAATTGGGGAATCAACTTTGTGTACAAAAAAATAATAAAATATTAAGATGGATATGGAGTGAATCTTCTACAAAAAGTGGGTATAGTGTAAATATAAGTTGAGAAATATGGGTACTTTTATATATTACCACTTTAAGAAATGTATGGAGTGTAGTGTGAATAGTTTAAGGGTCCCACTTTTTTAGTGTATTAATTAAAGAGATGTGTGGGGTACACTTGCCAAAAAGGGAAATGGGTACTCATTTCGTGGACGGACGAAAAAGGAAATATGGGTACTCATTTCGTGGACGGAGGGAGTATTATTATTATTAAGCTAACCAGTGCAGGTTTAATTGAAGACTTGGGGTAATAAAAGAAATAATAGAGCTTCCGGCGTAGTCAAGCAAGCATAGGCGACTCGGACTAAGGTCAATGTATTAAAGGGGCTTAGGCCCAATTATCTTAGGGAATGGGCTTGAGGCCCTAAGGCTTATTTACATGCTTATAAATAGAGACTTAATAGTGGGTTAGAAGGGGATCATCTCACATTATTCATTCATCTCATTATTCATTCATCTCTTGTAAAATGTAATTCTCTCCAAGTATAGTGAAAAAATCCCCAACACCCCGTGGACGTAGGTCTTCTCGACCGAACCACGTAAATCCGGTGTCGTTTACTGCTTTCTAGTTTAGGTGTTGGTTTCTCGTTTCACCAAAATCAAATTGGATTCATCATCAATCAAAGAAACAATTAAAATATATTAATATATTATAGTCTATAACTGCAAAATATACTAATAATTAAATATTTTTAAGGCTTGTGCGGAATACTAGTAAATTTATACTTAGGCTTTGAAAATATCTTTTTTGATTATGGTATATTTTGCAATTATAGACCAAATTCTTTATTCCCAACAAGGATCAGTATGCGTATCATTTGTTGATCATGTATTTGAAACAAAAGATATGTTCTTTAGAATCTGATAAATCTAAAATACAAGAACTGAGGATCATGTATTTGAAATAGAGAGACGATAATTGATCTCTCAGAACCGATCACCTATCCACTGTGGGCAAGCATAACGTGCTCACCACTGATGTGACAATTTTAATTAGAAAAGAGAATTAATAAATTTTACTCTAATTAAAATTATTTTACTATAATTATAATTATCACATCATGATGGGCATGTTATGAATGCCCACGGTAGGTAGGTGATCGTATTGATTGATCTCTATTCATGGTAGTATCTAATGCAATCTAGGCAAAATTTTAGTGTTTATGGGCTTATATTATGCGACTAATTCCATCCAAAAAAAAAAAAATGGGCCGTACACGGCCCAAAATACTTTGCCCCTAAATATTCACCCAAATAAACAAACCTTTTCAAAATCCTCTCCTTACCATTATTCTGCGTTTTCAATCGCCATGGGAAGGAGGAAAAGCAGAAACCTAAAACAGTGGGTTCCAAAGAAAACTCCGGCGCCGGCGCCAGCTGCTTCATCCTCGGCCCCTCCGCCGCCGTGGATCGAACTTCCCGGAGATGTAACGGCCAACAGGAAAAGCAGAATCCGAAAACAGTGGGTTCCAAAGAAAACTCCGGCGCCGGCGCCAGCTGCTTCGTCCT
Source organism: Salvia miltiorrhiza (assembly GCF_028751815.1). Lineage (NCBI taxonomy): Eukaryota > Viridiplantae > Streptophyta > Magnoliopsida > Lamiales > Lamiaceae > Salvia > Salvia miltiorrhiza. The sequence goes on from NC_080391.1 coordinate 3,175,104, forward strand.
CGGCCCCTTCGCCGCCGTGGATCGAACTTCCCGGAGATGTAACGGCCAACATTCTGCAGAGGTTGGGCGCGGTGGGGATGCTGAGGAGCGCGCAGCGAGTGTGTAGTACCTGGTGGAAAGTTTGCAAGGATCCCGCCATGTGGCGAGTGATCGTTTTGCACTACCCTCGTATGATCGATACGTACACTGCCATGTCCATGTGCCGCCCCGAAGTCGATTGGAACCAGAGGCAATTGGTCGACCTCGCCATTGACCCCTTCGGCAACGACGAACTGATAAACTACGTCGCCGATCGGTAAATATTACTGCGCTCTTGATGTTCGTGGATATGATATGATGTTATAGTTTTATAATGCTGCTTGTGTTGTTGTTGAAATGCGCGTTCATTATCATATTTTTTTATTATTATTTTTGGTTCAGAGCTACTCCTACTCGTACGATCGGAAGAAAAATCGTTCGATTATCTCAAGCCTCGGTGTACTGCATGTTCGGATTCGTTTGTTCGAATCAAGCCACTGCACAAGCCTTTTATGAGCTCGAGCTGAGAGCTCGAACACTATTTATATGAATATAAGCTTGAGCTCAAACTCGAATATGGCATTATCGAGTATCATACTAGCTGAGCTCGAGCTCGTCTAGTATTCGGCTCGGCTAGTTTGCAACTCTACCGTGGACATGCGATTTGGCATGTTGCATTTGCTTTGTGAATTGTGAAAGGTCTTTGCTATTCTCTTAGTTAGTAATGGAGATAGAGTGTTAACACTAGAGGATAGTGAGCTACTGAAAAATCAAAAAGTTCTATCTCTCTCTCAGAATTTTCACCCTTTTTTGTTTCGTCGTTGCTTTGAACAAGAAAGAACTTCTTCCAAGTATTCAAAAGGCTCCTTCTTTTTGAGTGATTGGAAAATTGAGTTGTTTCGTTCAAAGCTCAAATTTGGCAGTGCCTGCCTTGGACTAGTTCTGTAAATGAACAGTGCTACTTGCAAGAGAGACTCGGCTCGGAAAAAGCTCGTTCGATAGTAATTAGTAAAGGAGCCGGTCTCAAGCCTTGCGGTTTACTACTTGTTCGGATTCGTTTGTTCAAATCAAGCCATTGCACTAGCCTTTTATGAGCTTGAACACCATTTATACGAATATGATTCAAGCTTGAGCTCAAACTCTAATATGACATTATCGAGTATCATACTAGCTGAGCTCGAGCTTGCCTAGGTTACGACTCTACCTTGGACATGAGATTTGGCATATTGCATTTGCTTTTTGAATTGTGAAAGGCCTTTGCTATTTGCTTGGTTAGAAATGGATATAGAGTATTAACATTGGAGGGGAGTGAGCTACTGAAAATTCAAAAAGTTCTACTTCTATCTTTCTCTCAGAATTTTCGCCCTGTTTTGTTTCGTCGTTGCTTTGAACAAGAAAGAACTTCTTGCAAGTATTTGAAAGGCTCCTTCTTTTAGCAATTGTGACTCAAAGTTACAATCTCTCTTATTGAGTGCTAAAAACATGCGCTGATAGGCTTATTTGTACAAAAGAAGAGGATGTTGTGCTTCATTGAACATTTCCTAATTCCTTTGTAATCATGTTGGATGAAAGCGTAAATACATGTTTGTGATAATATGCTCCTTTCACGAAATCTCAAACGTCTTAAATTTGTATCTTGCATTCAGATATCGCAAAATCTCAAACGAGGATTACATTGCCATGTGCCGCCACGCAGTGGATCGGAGCCAAGGGCAATTGGTCGACCTCACCATTGAATACTTCGGCGACGGGGAACTGATAAACTACATCGCCGATCGGTAAATATTACTCCGCTCTTGATATTACTTGAAGAATGATGATTCATTGTTGTTAAATGAGTTATATTTGAGGCATCACTGTTCACGTATGTGATATGATGTTATAGTTTTATAATGCTGCTTGAGTAGTTGAACTGCGCGTTGATTATCTTATTTTTTTTATCATTTGTTTTTTGTTTTTTAATTATCGAAAAATTGAGTCTTGTTATGGTTCAAAGCTCAAATTTGGCGGTGGTTGGCTTGGACTAGCTTTGTAAATAACAGAGCTACTCGCAAGAGAGACTGGCTCGGAAAAAAATCGTTTGATAGCAAACAAGCCGTTGTCAAATTTGGCAGTTTACTACATTTTTGGATTCTTTTGATTGAATCAAGCCACTGCACAAGCCTTTTATGAGCTGGAGCTGAAAGCTCGAACACTATTTATATGAATATGAGCCAAGCTTGAGCTCAAACTCGAATATGACATTATCGAGCATCATACTAGCCGAGCTTGAGCTCGTCTAGTATTCGGCTCGACTAGTTTTAAACTCTACCTTGGACATGAAATTTGGCATGTTGTATTTGCTCTGTGAATTGTGAAAGGCCTCTGCTATTCACTTTGTTAGAAATGGAGATAGAGTGTTGACAGTGGAGGTGAATGAGCTACTAAAAAATCAAAAAGTTTTTTCTTTCTATTAGAATTTTCGCCCTTTTTTTTTGTTTCGCCGTTGCTTTGAAAAAGAAAGAACCTCTTGCAAGTATTCTGAAGGCGCCTTTTAGCATTTGTGACTTGAAGTTGCAATCTCTCTTAATGATATTTTGTTGGTCTGGAACCTTTTTGGTTGGTTTTTGAAGTTGTATTTACCTGTGTTCCAAACACCTCCAACATAAATTCAGTAAAACATGTGCTGAGAGGCTTATTTCTCATTTTAATATCACTAAGGCAATAAATCTTGTTAGTCATCAAAAGAAGAGGATATTGTGCTTGATTGAACATTTTCTAATTTGTACAACTTCCTTTGTAATCCTGTTGGATGAAAGCATTAATACTTGTTGTGATAATATGCTCCTTTTACATCTGAATCATTTTCTGGCTTAAAAAAAATCAATATCTGGTCTAATCTTGTGCTGTTTGGCAGATCACGAAATCTCAAACGTCTTAAACTTGTATTTTGCCATCAGATGTCTGAAGGTCCTTTAGTTCAAGCGATTGAAAAATTTGAACAGTTAGAAGAATTACACCTTACTATGCTCCCATGGATTTCACCTGACCAGATTGAAGCTATTGGCAATTCTTGCCCTAAGTTGAAATCATTCTCATATAACGAACGTGGTTCAAAGTACCCGCATCCGCCAGATTTGGAAGATGATGATGATGATGATATTATTGAAGGATTTGATCGGAATGTTAATGCTAGAGCAATCGGAAAATGCATGCCTAATTTGCATCATCTTCAACTTTTTGCACATGATATGCGAAATGAAGGACTTGAAGCCATCCTTGATGGCTGTCCACGCCTTGAATCACTTGACATCCGGCAATGCTTTGGTCTCGATCTTAGAGGGGATTTAGGGAAAAGATGCCGTGAGCAGATAAAAGATCTGAGACTCCCTAATGACTCGGTTAGTGATGTATCATGGCTTGTTGAGGAACTATCTGAATCGGATTATGAATGTTACGGCGACTATGATTACTGTAACTATTATGAAGATTTAGATTATGAATCTTACGACGACTTCACTAATCCTCTTGGCTATGAATCCTTCAACGATGACGGACCTGGGATTTTCGACTACGACTACTTCTGAGCTAGGAACAGGATCGTAGCAGAGAGGGTAAAGCTTTCTTAATTTCGTTTTATTGATTTATGGTTTAAGATACATGGCCAAATAATACTCCTCACCTATTTTTTTGCAGGTTTTTGTGTTGCTAGTTGATTTCAAGTGGTTATGGCTGCATTTTTGGGACTTTCAATCTATCTCTGGCGAGATACCAATGGTAGTAGCAACATACATTTTTGGAATTTCACCTAACTGTATGCATAAGAATATTTAATCGCTATGTCCTTCACCGTTTATATATGGTTTAAATGTTTGATGATTCTTGCTTTTGTTCTTCATTTTTGTTGTTATATATCAACCTATCTTTCAAGCACTATTCGAATAACTTCTAATAAAATATTTTTATAGTTAATGATTTTGGAATTTCAGGATGCAGGTGTGAGATTATGTTGAAGGGTTATGTGCAAATTTTGATGTACTACTATTAATATTATATTGGATTATTAGTGTCAAAATATACGAATTTTGAGGTCATTTTTATTTTTTCACGAATTTTACAAGTTGTTTAAAATTACATAAATTTTATGTCTCTAACAATTTTATAATAAGTTTAATTTATGATCAACCCATCTTTCAAGCACCTATTCGAATGGCTTCTCTGTCTATAGAGTGATGATTAAAATTTAATCCCCATCGTCGAGGGGTGAGCATTTGATCGATTCTAACCAATTCTATATATAATAGGAGCATCGAAAAAGATCTTTTTTTTTATCGCTCAATTCTTTCTACTCTCAAGTTTTTCCACCATTTTTTTCTCTCTTTTCTTTTTCCTTTTAAATTCTTTTAAAAAATTCATTAACTTTATTCACAAAAAAATATTCAACAGGGGATGCTAAATTAAAGATTTTTTTATTTAGTTTTGAGCTATTTAAATATAACTCTTAATAATAATGTTGTTTGGACTTTGAAGAGTCCAAAATTGTTATATTAAATGAAGTCTTTTACTTTTATTATATTTTTAGATACGATTTAGTCAGAAGCACGCGTGTTTGACTTCTCTCCCAAATCTTGCGCCGCATCAGGCCGCTCGCTGCTGCCGGCAGCCCGCTGGACCCCGGCTCCGGTCAGCGGAGACGAACGCCGCTAGGCGGCCCGCCACCCCACAAGGCGCACCTAGCAGTCACGCACCTCCGCCGCTCGCGCCTTTCCGCAGCAAGCGCAGTCACGAATCTCGCTCCGGCTGAACGCGATTCCCCTCCGGCAAACACCCAGCCCGTCGCCGCTCCAGTCTCCCGTCGCCTATACAGATCCGCTCCCGCTGTACCTAAGGCGATCTGGTGATCTGAGAGAGGAAGGGGATCATCTTCTACCGTCGCCGTCGCTTGGTCCGCTCCCGCCGCTGCCGCTGAAGAAGCTCCGCAGCTGCTGCCGACTGCCGCTGAAGAAGAGATCTTTGCTGTACCTAAGGCGATCTGCCGACTCCGCAGCTGCTGCAGACTGCCCGCTGGACCCTCGCTCCGGTCAGCGGCGACACCACGCCGCTAGGCCTGCCACGAAGGTCGCTCCGGCCGGCCGCGACTCCACACCGGCCAACAACCACTTCGCATATTCAGGTTCTGCTTTCATCTTTAAGGGATCTCCCAATGCTTCAGGAAAATGCAGTTCTTTGCTGAGATCGCCGGCACGCCGTCGAACGTCAACCAACCGATGCCGCCACCGTCGCCGAGCAAGCCTCCGACGCCAACGATGCAAATCAACCAACAACAGTTGCCGATTATGGTTGATAAGGCAGGGCTGAATCTGCCGCAAGTTTCCAATAATTTCTCTACTCAACGTCATAGCCATGGAGAATGTCACGACAAAGAGAAAATTGATGCTGAATCTTTAAAGGGTGTGGCTGAGGAATCTACGCCAACGTCTTTTGCTGGTACAGCTTCTGGAAATTCACAGGATCAAAAATTCACTACATCCAATACTAAGGTTCCGGATTTGATCAAGGAAGACAATACTAAGAAGGCCTCGGCGACGGAGCTTCACCGGCCGAGCACCACTTCTTTTGCTTCGCTTCTGAGGAGACCCAGACAAATTGAACGTACGCCGGATGTGCTTGTTCATCGATTCACTTCGCTGCAACCGGATTTCTCGGGTGAAATACCCATGCTTAGGGTGCCAAAAGAGCATCTGTTGCCCAAAATAAACCAATTTGAGCATGCTTTAATTGGTCGTCTTCTTCTTAGGAAAGGAGAGAAGCCGCGTCTTCTCACGGATCTTAAACGTGATCTTCAGGTGGCTTGGAATATTGACAATGATTGGCAAATCATCCCCATGGGAAAGAGCTTCTACACTATTAAATTTAATACCGCTGAAGACAAGGCGTTAGTTCAGAAAAGCACTTCTTGGGAGTTACCTTTCGGAACCATGCGGTTACGCGAATGGGTGAGATTCTTCGACCCCTATAAAGAAATTTCCTCACTTTGTGAAGTTTGGCTGCGCATTTATTATTTGCCCTTAGAATTTTGGACTCTGGATGTCATTACGGGTATTGGAAGGGCGATGGGATCGCCTATTAAAGTTGATGGGGCTTCTGCACGTGGTGCTGCTGGACATTATGCTCGAATTTTGTTGGAAATTGATCTCTCGCGTCCTCTTCCGGAGGCTTTGCTGGTTGACGGGGAAGAACGTTCCTTTCACGTCGAATTTGAATTCGAACAACTACCGGCCTTCTGCTCTAAGTGTAAGATCACTGGACATTCTATTGATAACTGCAATAGAATGAAGAACAAATACAAGGAGGACAGCAGGAATGGGAAGGCCAAAGATATGTCGCTGGGTAAAGACAAGGAAATAATTAATAAGGGAGCTGCCAAGGAGGTTAGGGCACCTAACTGGAACCCAAAATCTTGGGACCAGAATAGGACTGCCCAAGCTCACAGACCGCAGATTATCACTGAAAATCAGTTTGGGGTTTTGGAACAGGTGGCTGTCGAAGAAGAGCAGACTCTAAATCAGTTGGGGGTTTGGGAACAGGTTGCTGTTGAAGAAGAGCAGATTCAGACACCGCGGGGAACTAATAACCACAATCAGTCGTTGGCTTTAACTGATAGAAATGTTGATTTTGAGGATGTCAATGGAGACAGATTGACGTCGGGTCCGGATATCTTACAGGCGATCACAGTGCCGGTTTCGGAAGAGATAGATTTGGGAGAGGAGTCTGATGGGCAGTCGGATGGTGGCAAGACACGGGCTGAAGAAGATTCACTACAGATCGTCATTTTTGAAAGTTCGGTAAATCGGGATAAAAATTGTGAGAAACAGGAAAGGATGATGGAAAGCGCTATCAAAGCTCAGCGGATAGTGGAAACTTTCAGCAATTGTGAGGCGGAGGCGCAGGTGAAAAAAAGGGGGAGACCGCCGAAAGATTTGGCGACAAACAAACCGATGATTCGTGGGGAAGATAGTATCAAGAGTCGTCTCCGGAAGTCGGTGGAGCAGCAACCTAACCAGCAACCTAATCAACAGGCTGAAGATTTCATCAAAAATAAACTTTACAAAGCTTGGGAAGCAGGAGATAAACCTAGAGATTTCATTATTACGTCTGGGAGCTCGAAGAATGATAGAGCCCTGAATAATGTGGCGGCCAAGAGTTGGGCAGCCGAAGTGGAATCGGGTGAAAACCCGAACACGAATTCTCAGTCTTTATGATGAATGTCCTCGTATGGAATGTCCGGGGCCTTACGGACGAGTCCAAACGAGTTTTAAAGGAGCATTGCGACTCCTTCTCCCCTGTTATTGTTGGGATTATTGAGCCTAAGACGAATCTCAAGAAGACTTATTCTAGATTTTGGCGTTCTCTGAATCTTATTCCTTGTTTTCAAAATTCAAGAGACAACATGAGTTCGAATATTTGGGTTTTTTCTCATCCTTCTGTTACTCATGATGTGATTTTCTCCTCGGAGCAGGTGGTTATCATGAACTGCAGATGGTTGACGTGGAATTTTAAAATCGCGGTGGTGCATGGCGTTAACACGTATGCTGGCAGACGGCGTTTGTGGTTGGATCTTCTGGATCATATTGATGGTAATGTTGTCTTTATTGGCGATTTTAATGCGGTGAAAGGCGCCCATGAAAGAAGTAGTGACTGTATGCCTAACTCTACTGCTTGTGCGGAGTTCTGTGATTTCATTGAAGCCACCGGTTTCATTGAGGCGCCTACGGTTGGTCTGCATTACACGTGGTCTGGTCGTAGATTTATGCCTACCCATGTGGAGTCTCGTCTGGATAGAGCGATTAATGCTGACTCTTTTGCAAATCTCTGGAGTTCGGTTTTTGTTAAAGCTCTTCCACGTATTACCTCGGATCATTCTCCGCTTGTTCTTCATTGCATGGTGGATGCTCCTCCTCGCCATCGTTTCTTTAAGTTCCTTAATATGTGGACCTTACATCCGGATTTTTTCCATACGGTGGAAGGGTCCTGGCAGATGGATACCGAGATTAGCTGCCCGATTTTTAAAGTTATGCATAAATTAAAGCGTCTTCGGCAGGTTCTTCGCGCGTGGAATCGGAATGTTTTTGGAAATGTTGATTCTTGTATCATGAATACTCAACAAGAGCTTTTGGAGATTCAAGATCAGATTGCCCGGGATGGTTACACGGAGGATCTCTTTGATAAAGAAGTGGAAGCCCAAGCTAAGATCAACGTTGTGCTTTCCAGGCAGAGCTCGCTTTTACAATAAAAAAGCAGGGTGTCTTGGCTTCAAGATGGAGACAGGAACACGAAGTTCTTTCATGCGATGCTTAGGTTTCGTCGTAAACCTCACATCGTTTCTCACATGGAGATCAATGGAGATATGAATTACGATCAGAAGGTTATTGGGGATCATATCGTGGATTTCTTCTCTTCTTTGTTTTCGACTAGCAGTCATACTAATACTGATATTACGGCGGTAGAGGCGGTTATTGAGGAGATGGTCGAAGATCGTTATAATAATTTGCTCATTCGTTTGCCGGATGAAGAGGAAATTTCTGCTGCGGTTTTTCAGATGGAGCCAAACAGCTCGCCTGGGCCTGATGGTTTCTCGGGTAAGTTCTTTCATCATTGTTGGTCGATTATTAAAGTGGATATTTGGTGTGCTGTTCAAGCCTTTTTCAGGAATTCTTATCTTCCTCAAGGCTGCAATTCTAATACCTTGGTGTTGATACCTAAGAAAGATGTCGTCAATTCGGTCTCGGATCTGAGACCGATTGTTTTGTCCAACTTTCTTTACAAGATTATTACTAAGGTGTTGGCGTCTAGACTGAGCCAGGTTGCTGCTGTTTATGTTTCCCGTCATCAGTTTGGTTTTATTAGCGGCCGTTCCATTCACGATTCTATTCTGATTGGGTCGGAAGGCGTGAACTGTATGCATCGTACGAGCCGTGGTCAAAACATGGCTTGCAAGATTGACATCAAAAAAGCTTTTGATACTCTTAGCTGGGATTTCCTGCTTAACGTTCTTCGTGTTGCTGGCTATGATTCAAAGTTCATTAGTTGGATTGAGATTCTGCTTCACTCGGCTAGGATTTCTATTCTGTACAATGGTCAGCTTAAAGGTTATTTTGCGTGTTCAAGGGGTGTTCGTCAGGGCGATCCTCTTTCTCCGATTCTTTTTGGAATCGCCGAGGATGTTCTTGGTAGGCTCTTTGCAAATTCTGTTAGCGCGGGCACCCTTACCCCGATGCAAATGAGACAGGGAATTAATTTTCCCACTCATCTGTTATATGCGGATGATATTCTGGTTTTCTGTCACGCCACGGTCATGAATGCTCATACCATTCAGAAAATTATGGAATATTATGGTCAAATTTCTGATCAAATTGTGAGCCCGGATAAGTCGCAAATTTTTTTTACTAGCAAAGTTCCTTCTCAAACCTGCAGGGCTATTCGGAGCATATTGAGATTTTCTCAGGGCAACTTTCCGATTACTTACCTTGGGGTTCCTATCTTTAAGGGTCGTGTGCATGCCTCATATCTTCGACCGATACATGATCGTGTGATCAACAAGTTCGCGAGATGGAATGGATTACACTTGTCGATGGCTGGGAGGATTTGCCTGATCAGGTCGGTTATCCAAAGCTCCCTGACGCACTCCATGATGGTTTATAGATGGCCGACTGCTCTTATTAAGGAGCTCGATGCGTGCTGCCGTAATTTCCTTTGGACTGGCAACATCAAGCAGACGCCATCTTGTTCTGTGAGTTGGAAGAGGGTCTGCTCGATTAAGGAGGAGGGCGGTCTCGGGGTAAGGTCGTTCGAGCTCATGAATAAGAGCTATCTCATGAAAATGGCGTGGAAGGTGATTGGTGGGCGTGAGTTCGGATATGATTTGATTAGAGATAGATATCTCGATCGTTTTGGGCGTAGTAAATCTATGGTGGCTGCTTCTTCTATCTGGATGAGCTTACGCGAGGAAATTGATGGTTTGGTGGCGGATTCATACTCGTATATTGGTGACGGGGCTTCTACTTCGTTCTGGTATGACGACTGGCTTGGGTATAATCTTATGAATAAATGCGGTATTCCGCATTTCATGCTTCCGTTTCTTACTCAATCGGTGGCTGATTATTTCTACAATGGGGTCTGGCATTTCACGCAAGCCTTTATTAATGCTTTTCCTGAGATAGTGTGTGATATTTTACTCACTCCTCTTGGTACTGAGGGAGATGTGCGTTTCTGGAAACCATCGTTGCACGGAAATGTCACTACTGCGCTGGCCTTCAACAAGCATTGTCATCATTTTCCGAAGGTGTCTTGGGGTTCTTGGCTTTGGGAATCTTTTATTCCGATTCGACGTTCTTTGATCTGTTGGCGTCTTCTTCATAATAGAGTGCCGACTTATGATCGCCTTATCCGCTACGGTATGATCACGCCTAACGTCTGTTTGCTTTGCTTAAAAGGAAGTGAGTCTCAGAATCACCTTTTCTGGAATTGTGAACGCGTGAAGAATATTTGGGCTACGTTTCTTGGGTGGTTTAATTTCACGCAAGGGTTGCAAGAGAATGATATTCATAGTTTTTTGGTGGCAGCTTGGCAGTATAAACTTAGTCCCCTCACCGGTAATTTCTGGAAAGCGGGTATCATCACGGTCATCTGGGCCATCTGGATGCAGAGAAACAATTGTATCTTTGATAATCAAAAGTTCGAAGCAAGTCGTGTCATCCACACTGTGAAAGTTGCTTTCAAAGAGATTGATGATAACTTTGCTAAATTAGGATACATGTGGAATTCTTGGTCGGATTATCTGATTCTCCGGGCAGTGGGTGTTACTACCAGGAGTGCTCCTCCTCCGGAGTTTGTGGAGGTGCATTGGTGGCCACCGGTGGCGCCGTGGATCAAAGTGAATACTGATGGCTCGGCGACGGGAGCTCCGGGCATTATTGCTGCAGGTGGGGTGTTTAGAGATAACTGGAATGTGGTGCGTGGTTGTTTTCACTTCAAAGGTGGCTCGGGTTTTGCCTTTGAAGCGGAACTCCTGGCTGTTATCTCGGCGATTCAAATTGCTCACAATCGTGGTTGGCACAAGCTTTGGATTGAAGCCGATTCCACCTACGTGATATCCATTCTTAATTCTCGTTCTTTGAATGTGCCTTGGCGTTTTAAGGCGGCATGGAATAGGATTTTAAAGATGTTAGATGCTTTCTCGCTGCAGGTTTCTCACATCTTTAGAGAAGGAAACAAGGCGGCAGATATAATGGCTAACCAACAACGTTCGGAAGGGTGGTGGCCGCACGAGATTGATGAGATTAGGGCTACGGTTCGACTTGACATGGCTTCGCATAGCCATCTGCGTCAGAAACGTTGGTTCTTGCGCTGATGGAGGCGTGGGTTTTGAGGCGATGGATGAAGTTGAGCTTGTGCTGCCCTGGTTTGGTGAGGGATGGAGTGTCGGTAGAGTGCTTCCGGGTTTGTGTACGCTCGGCTAGAGGACGCTACTGGTCGGACTCCGTTGGTTTTTGTCTCTGTTTATCGGGGACGTTTTCTTTAGGGGATTCAGTTGATTTTTTCGTTGATATTCTGAATCTCGGAGTTGTATCTCCTTCCGCTCTTCCCTACTTTCGTCTTGTGTTTAGACGAGTAATCTTTTTCCTTTTCACGGTTTTTCCCACTGGGTTTTCCGTGAAAAGGTTTTAATGAGGCTCGGCCCTTAGTCTGCTCTTTCTGTGCTTTCAAGGGTTTTTTTAGGTTTTTTCTTTTCTTTTATTATATAAAATCGTCATTTAATAATTAATGATGATTTAGTGTTATTTTCTTAAAATGGGATTACTTAAATTGTTTGCTTTATAGTCTATGAATTTAATTATTACACGTATTTAGTTATTACTATTATACACTATTCTATAAATGCAAACTTGTTCATGATTGTTAATAATTTTAGATTTCTTTTAGAACTATTTGTATTGAATATAGGAATAAATAGTGAAATACCCAATCAAAAAAATTAAAAGGAATGACAAATAACCCACAATTTATTTTCAAGAAAATGAAATCTCAAGAGAGTGATTCTCCTACAAATGAGTCACCTCAAGGCTCAAGCTTAAGAAAATGTCATGAATTTGACTGGTTCAAATAACACTAGTGTACCATTAGAAGATAAAGAAATTATTTATGAGATTATTCTTTGGTATCCACAATTTAAAAATCTTGGATCCGCCACCCGATCTCCAAAAGAACATAAAAAATTCAAAACGAATTCAACACTAATCAAAGAAATAAAGTAATATATATTACTCCATATTACATATCTTAGTCTGTAACAGCAAAATATGGTAAAGAAATATTTTGCAGGCTTGTATGGAATAATATTAAATTTTATATCCTTGGTTTAGATTTTTTTATTTATTTATTATCATCGTATATTTTACAATTTTAAACAAATTCTTTATTCCCAACAAGGATCAGTATATGTATCATTAATTGACCATGTATTTGAAATAAAAGATAATGTTTTTTGAATAAGATATATCTAATCTAAAAGAAATCAAGAGATACTATCTTTTCTTAAAGACTTATATGCAATTATGCATTGTATCTAAAGCGCAATTTAGGCCTAATTTAGGGTTTTTACTTTTTAGGCGTATATTATGCGAGTAATCCCACCCAAAAATATTTTTGACCAAACACGACCTTATATATTTTTGAAAGATATTATGGACTAGATTAGGATATATTTGATATATTCTAATAACACTTAATTAATTGGGAATTAGTTGAACTATTGGACCTATTAATTGGAGTTGGATTGACTTCCTTAGTAAGACAACTCTTTGGCTTACAAGGTAAGCCAATCCTTTTGGCTTATAAGTATGAGTCTTAGTCTTACAAGAAAGGAGCTTTGGCTTGCAAAACACTAAGAGAGCACTATAGTTTCAATCGGAGATTTCCTAGCTGTCGAAGATTGAATCGTGCACTTGGAATTGTTCCTGCATCGAATCGACATACACGTGGATACCTTAGTAGTGGATTCACGGCAAGAATCGAGACGCACGCATACCGCACAACGAGTAAGTTATTCTTTTCGTTGTGTGCCTATCTCTACACATGATGCATTTGTAAATCTAGATCTAATCCTTGAATGTATATTCCGCTGCGTATCATTAGATGATGTCAAGGATAACCAACAGTTATTATTAGGACGGAGGGAGTAAAAAATAAGTTGGACATTTGAACTTATTTTTTGGACAGCTTATAAGCTCTTGAAACTTATTTAAAGTTTATAAGTTGTTTAAGATATATTTTTTTTGCTAAACACTTCGAAAAAGCTTACAAGCTCCTAAATAATTTATAAGTTGTTTTAAAAAGTTTGTAACTCACCGTTTTGACATGGTTTAGCTCTTGGTAGTCGGGCTTCCCTCTCCCGAAAACTTGTAGAACCTCGTCCCTGGCACGGGCTTGCCAGTCGTCGTACTTGCTTAAAAGGATCATTGTCCAAACGAGCAGAGACGACGTGGTCTCCTGGCCGGCGAAGTAGAAGAGCTTGCACTCCTCCATCACTTCCTCGATGCTCATGCCGGACTCATTTGATGCAAGTACAAGTGTTTCACATTTGATGTATCCGGTTCAGATTTTAAAGCAGGCAGCAGGTATTTATACGCCTGAGGTATACAAAATCTTTGAACAAGAGTGGTATAAATCTCATGATTGTAGTGTGGAATGCTCTGATGATGGGGGATTAGAAGTGAGTTACTATTTTTCCAGAAGGGTTCGAGCTAGTTTCTACCTTATTCAGCTCCTGAGTTTGACATCTTTCTCAGCATTCTTGAGATACCGAATCACTTCAGGTTTGGAGTTGAATTTAAGGTCATTTGATGGATTCACATAATGCTAGGCATGTCCAAACAGAATAATCAGAACACTATTCCACCACAAAAAGGTTGAGGCTTTCTTAATGTTAGTAGAAGTTTCAGAGTTTCTGTAATCTGTAAATACAAGATCAACTCATCTCATTCAAGGTCTCATCACTCAAATGTAATGCAGCAGAAAGGCTGAATCTTGATTAATCACAGACTCTAATTACTATAAAAAGTGCTTCTCTACTGATGTCTGATAAAAAAAATCGAAAGCCAATGTTGTCGTCATTCTTCATTTCACCGATAATTCGAATTGGGTTCTTGCAAAAAAATTGACTAATTACAATTAGGTTCAGAAATAAAAATGCGAATGTCAAAATCAACCAATAAAAATACATCGAAACTCACCGGCGTGATTTCGATTGTCGTCTCCGGATGGCGAGAGAAAAGAGTAGAACCAGATTGAAGTTTGAATTTTGGATTTGAGCAGGAGAACGTATGAACTGGGCGAAAAAATATCTAATTTCCATGGCTAGATAATTTTCGGCAGAAATTTGGAAACTTTCCTTGAGATACGGAGGAAGCATATCTATCAAGGAAAAGAGAAGATCTTCAAGCCGATGAGCCGAGCTGAGATTTCTTATACAGATATATACGTATGATCTTTAGTTATAATCAAAACTAATCAAAACTACGTAGTTTTGCTTGTGGGACATGGAGTGGGACACAATTTGTGGTACACTGGATGTCATCCGCACATATTTTCTCTCAAGTTTAAATTACACAAAAATTCCCTAACACGGAGTACTTAAATCCAAATAGTATAAAAAGTAAAATAATGAAAGCCCTAAACATATTTCACCCATCCCAATTAATCAAGCGCCGCTGGGGTTTCATCATCCCAAGTCGTTTTCTTCTTTCTGCACCGAGGAGAGCAGCAGTAAGGAGAAAAGATCCGGTAGCCACCACTGTGAAAAACTTATAGTCATCGCTCGCCGTCTCTGTCTCACAAAAAAAAAACCTTCGCTCTATCCGCCTATCACTCGCCGCCGCACGGACCACCCCGCCCCGCCGTCTGTGGCAGTAGCCACAGCCAGGGGCGGAGCCAGACTTTTGATTCAGGGGGGTCCAAAATTTTTTTAACGTAACTTTGAAAGTGTAGCGAAGTAAATCACTCATCTTTTTTAATTTTTGCAATTCCATCCCCCAATTTTTTCGATTGTCGAATTGTTGACTTGAAGTTTGTGTGAATTATTTCTCCATGTAATATTCATGTTACGATGTATTTTGCAATAAAATTACTACATATTGAAAATTATGGTGCAAATACAAGATACAGTCTCTTTCTAATTTGAAAAAAAAAAATAATTGAAATTGTACGAAACGACGTCGTCTAGGCCTCACAAAAACGACGTCGTCTTTACTAATCCACGTAAGCTGCAATTCAACACTCTGACGATCGAAAAAAAAAATAGGGGATGTAATTGAAAAAATTGAAAAAATAGTGATTTAATTCGCCACAGTCAAAAGTCACATTAAAATTACAAATTTGAAATAGTTTGTGATTTTATTTGCAAAAATCTCATAAAACTTTGTAAGACAAAGTAACTTTCAATATCAAATTAAAAAAATAAATCTCTAGAATCCAATCCAATCATGATATATATAAATTAATTATGTGTTCACTTCTTCAAAACGTCTTAACTCTAAATATTGCATACCAATTACAATTTAAAATAGCTCAACATAATAATAATGCAGACAAAATTATATATTTTTTATTTTTAATATAAAATTATGAAAATACCCCTACTATTTTTTAAAATCCCAGGGGGGCCCAGTGACCCCCCTGCCCCACCCCTAGCTCCGCCCCTGGCCGCAGCACGACACATGCCCTTTTTCCCTCGCTATCTCCGCCTTTCTTTCACTTTGTCTCTCTCGCCTATCACTCTCTGTGGCTTCGCCTCGGCTCCTCTGTGCGGCATTCCAAACAGCAGTTGGGTAACTCATTTATGTCTTTAAACATTCCATTTTTCCTTCTCCTTCTTCATCCACGAATTTTAACTACATAGAAGCTGTGATCCTGGGGATTTGTGAATTTTTGAATTTTTTCGACTGCTATGCTTTGAGAGCATCGACTTATTGAAGCAATCTGTGATCTTGAGAACACCGAAAGTGATTTGCTTCGAAAC
The DNA here is from genome assembly GCF_028751815.1 of Salvia miltiorrhiza. Taxonomy (NCBI): domain Eukaryota; kingdom Viridiplantae; phylum Streptophyta; class Magnoliopsida; order Lamiales; family Lamiaceae; genus Salvia; species Salvia miltiorrhiza. The sequence continues at coordinate 3,191,176 of NC_080391.1, forward strand.
GTGATTTTTCAGAAATGAAGTGCAGAGATTAGTGTGAAGCGGTAAATAAATTTGGTATTTATAAACAATTATAGGTTAGTTTTTTTTGTACGTGATACGTAACTGAACTCCATTAATGATCGTGGTTTATTGGATATGCATTACAAAAAATATAATATATTTAATTTGTTGCATTTGTTGAATCTGTTAACGATCTAAACAAACAGACTTAAACTTGTGGAATATTCTGTTAAAAAATGACGGTAGGTTAGATTCTGTTAAACTGGCTTTTTATATAATATATAGATTTGGTTAATTGGATTTTAGAATCGATCAAATGCTCATCCCTAGATGGTGGGGATTAAAATTTAAGCATCACTCTTTACATGTATAGCAGGCTAATTTATAAAATAAAATAGATGTAATTAATTCTTTGATAACGCAAAAATAATTTGAATTTTAAAGTAATACAAACTTGATAATTTATGATTAAAAAAATGTAATTGATACAAACTTGGTATTTCATGGTTTTAAAAAAATGATTATAATAGATAAAGATGTACAATGAAAAAATAATTTAAGTTTTAAAGTAAGTATAAAATAGAAATGAATAAATTTTGAAAAAACATATAGGAAAAAAGTCATGATATGTATAAAAAATTTACCGCTTAATAGTGTGCTTACTTCGATGGAAAAGAAGAGAAAAAATATATTTTCATCAAGTTTTCATCATTTTCCAATGTTTACTACGATTGAAAATTTTATTCAAACATGGTGAAACATTTTATCGGCAGCTCTTAATATTCTCTTCAATATTGGATAATATTACACCATGATAGAAGTATGAAAACATTTTTCAATATTTTTTTATCCTTTTAAATACATGATAAAAAAAGATTGTTGTGACATTTTTTTTATTCATCTTTTTTTTTTCAATAAATTATAATCAAAATAACGGACCATAAAGTATAAAAAGTTAAAAACCACGCGAAAGGGCATCTGATTAGTCGCTTCTAAGCACGGGCTATTGTTAAAATTTATGCATTTTAAACACTAATAACTCAATATAATACTCCCTCCGTTCCGTCCAAGATGCTACATTTCTATATTTGGCAAAAATAAGAAATTTTAAACACTTAATTAATACTAATTAAGGGGGTGTATTCGTTCTGGAATTTGATGGATTTCTATGGATTTTAAAAGTCTGGGTGTATTCGTTCAAGACTTTTAAAAGTCTGCAGAAATTTGGGTGTATTCGTTCCAGACTTTTAAAAGTCCATATAAATCTGGGTGTATTCGTTCCAAACTTTTTAAAATCCATACAAATCTAGGTGTATTCGTTATTCCATTGACTTAAAATCCGGAATGACTTTCATGGATTTCATCCAAAAAATACACACGACAAAATCCGGCCAAGAACCACGAGAATTGAAATCCATGAAGTTTTAAGCGAGCGCTGAGTTCCAGCGCCCGCGGCCAAGAAGCCAGCGAGCGCTGGAACTCAGCAATCATTGAGAGTTTCCAGCGCCCTCCCTCCGCCTTCTCCTCTTCTTACCCTTCACCCTCCGCTCCTTAGCCTCCACCCCCAAACCCTCATCGCCGCCATCACCGTCGTTTCTCTCGCCGTCTTCCTCCACCTCCGCCACCGCACTGCCTCCCGCCGATCGTCCTCCTTCGATCAATCGAAACCCCAAAACTCCGATACCAGCAGAGTGGTTTCGTTCAATCAGGCTCCGAATCGGCACCATATTCCGAAGCTCCAGAGACCTTCACAATCCAGAGCGGAGTTCCTCTACCTGGGCACTTTGGTCAATTCACATGCCCCCGCCCCCGCCACCGCAGCTACAATCAACTTCAGTAATGCTGCTAATCCGCGGAAATTGGACTTGCCGGAGCTCCGCCCTTTGCCGCCGCTGAACATGCAGCGGCAAAACTTTGGTAACAGTGCCGAAGTTATTTCGAGTAAGGATGATGAGAGCGAAGAGTTTTACTCTCCTAAAGGTTCCATTAATGGCAGAGACAGCTCGATCGGCGCCGGATCAGCTTCTAGAAGAACTTTTCCCGTCGTGGAAGTCGAGAATTTCAATGGCTCCACTTCAAATTCTTCCTCTACTTACTCTTCTTCCCTCCCTGGATCGGGTTCTCCGGCGCTGTCTGCGTCCTTCACCCTTTCTCCGGCGAATAATCAGACCCCGATAAACTCGATGCCTAAATCGCCGAACTTAATCGAGATTCAAAAATTGTGGTATAATTGTTACTGTGTGATTAGATGAGGATGGAGTAGTTATTCGTTGCTTGCGAAATTGCATTCTTCAGCAATGCTACCCTGCTCTGCAGATTAATGATCTCTCATGTCTGAGAGGATCGAAGCTACTACCAGAATTTTACTGAATTATGACTTTTGTAGAGCTAATTTAGGTGTTTCCAGACTATGCTATTATAGAAGAAGCTGAATGATATGTTTAGTTAATGAATTTGCATAGGAGATATTGATCCAATGTGTCCAGCTACCACGTTGTTTATGTTGCAACTGGGATTTTGTTATTTCTGTTGATCTTGATCTTGTTGATAATTGTTTTATCTGTTGTACTTGATCGGTTGTTGTATCTTTATTGGAAGTGAAGTATGGTGCTCTGTTTTTTGTGGACTAATTCATGGCATCTTGCATAGAATTGATGTAAATCATCTCTAAAATTATTTAGACTCGTCTTTTTTATTGTTGTCGAGGTATAAGTGCTTATTGATTTGTGGTTACATTCAACAGATTGCATTCTTATGCTAGCACTGTAACATCTGGCTATTTTTCTTTGCAGACTTGGTCACTATCGTTGAAAGAATGGCAACAGTTAAACACAAAATACTAGTCTTGTCTGGAAAGGGTGGTGTTGGGAAGAGTACAGGTTCAGCTCAATTATCTTTTGCCCTGGCAGCTATGGGTTTCCAGGTGGGCCTTCTTGATATTGATATATGTGGTCCTCAGACGAGCATATTTCTATCGTTCAGTTTCTCCAAGCAACTGGAATAGATGGAGCCATAATAGTTACTACTCCTCAGCAGGTGTCTCTTATTGATGTAAGGAAAGAAGTGAGTTTCTGTAAGAAGGTTGGGTTGCAGGTTCTCGGAGTTGTCGAGAACATGAGTGGTCTATGCCAACCCATGTCAGATCTCAAATTCCTAAAGCTGGTGAACAAAAAGACATGACGGAGTGGGTTCTTCAATACATGAGAGAGAAAGTCCCAGAAATGCTAAATTTGGTTGCTTTTAGTGAAGTGTTTGATACTATTTTCTGGGATACTAAATTTGGTTGTGGCAATGCATAAAATCAGCGCTCGCTGGGTTTAGTCTTTCTGGGAACCCAGCGGTTGCTGGGTTTCCAGAGGTGCTGGGACTCCGCGGGCGCTGGTTTCAAGGAATTCAATTCCAAAATTATCCCGTAAAGTCTTCAAAATTCAGTGAAAATCAGTGCGAAATCCAACCACGAATTCTTTGAAAGTCGTTTGGAATCTATGTGAATTCCATGGAATTTAAATTCCATGGACTTTTTAAAGTCTGTGGAAATCCACAACGAATACACCCCCCTAAATATTTTTTTATTACCTTCTCTCATCTACTTTATCACTTTATTACATTCTCTTTCTTACTTTATCACTTTATTACTTTCTCTCTCCTACTTTATCACTTTATTATTACATGCTTAAAATATTAATCTACAACTCCTTAAATCCCGTGCCGAGAAGCAAATGTAGCGTCTTGGCCGGGACGGAGGGAGTAATTTTTTTGGCACATAACCCTTGAACATAATCTCACACCTACATCCTGAAATTCCAAAATCAATTGAATTAACTATCTGTAGACAGAGAAGCCATTCGAATAGGTGCTTGAAAGATAGGTTGATGTATGCATAACAACTAAAAGGAACAACAAAAGCCAGAATCATCAAGATTTAAACCATATATAAACGGTGAAGAACACCACGATCATATATAGAAATATTCTTATGCATGGAGTTAGTTCAGCTACTAAAACATGGGCAGAGTCATAAGATGTACATAGCTACTACCATTCATATCTCACTAGACATAGATTGGAAGTCCCAAAATGCTGCCATAACCACTTGAAATCAACTACCAACACAAAAACCTACAAAAGAATTGGTGAGGAGTATTATTTGGCCATATATCTTAAACCATAAATCGATAGAAGAAAGGTCAAGAAACCTTTACCCTCTGCTGTGACCCTTTCCTAGCTCACAAATAGTCATAGACGAAGTTGAACAACCCAGGCCCGTCAGTGAGTCTCATATCTTTTATCTGCTCACGGCATCTTTTCCCTAAATCCCCTTCAAGATCGAGACCAAAGCATTGCCGGATGTCCAGTGATTCGAGGCGTGGACAGCCATCAAGGATGGCTGCAAGTCCTTCATTTTGCATCAGACATGAACAAAGTTGAAGGTGATGCAAATTAGGCATGCATTTTCCTATTGCTCGAGCATAACGATTCCAATCAGATTTGTCATCAATACCACCATTTTCTAAATATGGCGGAAGCTGACACCACGAACCATCTTCGCTAAACGAGAATGATTTCAACTTTGGGCAAGCATTGCCAATAGCTTCAATGTGGTGAGCAGAAATCCATGTGCTCGTGTTAAGATGCAATTCTTCCAACTGTCCAAGTTTTTCAACTGCTTGGACTAAAAGACATCCAGCTATGTGAATGCAAGATACGAGTTTAAGACGTTTGAGATCTCGTGATCTGTCAAAGAGCACAAGATTAGACTAGATAAGTGATTGTTTTTTGCTAGAAAATGATTCAGATGTAAAAGGAGCATATTATCACAAACATGTATTAATGCTTTCATCCAACATGATTTCAAAGGAAGCTGTACAAATTAGAACTGTAAAAGGAGCATATTATCACAAACATGTACCCTTTTCTCAATCATAATGCAATAATCATTTTACTTAAAACTGTGTCATCTCTTACTAGGCCTATTTTTTTGTGGAAGGAGTTAGTAAAATTTTTTGATTTTTCAGTAGCTCACTCCCCTCCACTGTCAACACTATCTGCATTTCTAGCAAAGCGAATAGCAAAGGCCTTTCACAATTCACATGCCAAATTAAACTATAACATCATATCATATGATCCATGAAGAGTGATGTCTCAAATATAACTCGTTTAACTACGATGAATCATCATTCTTCAAGTAAATTAAATCAAGAGCGCAGTAATATCTACCGATGGGCGACGTATTTTATCAGGTGCCCGTTGCCGAAGGAGTCCATGGTGAGGTCGACCAATTGCCCCTGGCTCCGATCCACTGCGCGGCGGCACATGGCGGTATACTTCCTTCTCAAATTCGTAGCCCCAGGATCAGGATTGCACAAATCGATCACTCGCCACATGGCGGGATCCTTGCAAACCTTCCACCAGCTACTACACACTAGTTCCGCGCTTAGCATCCCCTCCGCGCCCAACCTCTGCAGAATGTTGACCGTTACATCTTCTGGAAGTTCGATCCACGGCGGCGGAGAGGCCGAGGATGAAGCAGCTGGCGCCGGAGTTTTTCTTTGAAGCCGCCGTTTTCGGTTTCTGCTTTTCCTTCTTTCCTTGGCGGTTGGAAACCGCATAACGCGAAGGAGAGGAATTTTTCTGCATTTCCTTCTTTCCATGGCGATTGGAAACAGCAGAATGCGAAGGAGGAGAGGAATTTGAAAAAGGTTTGTTTATTTGGATTAATATTTAGGCGCAAAACGGGAAAAAAAAATTCAGTTTCTATCTTTTTTTCGCGGGTCCCATTCCTTTAATTTCTTGTTTCCAGCTGAATATGAGTGTTTCCCAATTTTTTTTGTTTTGGCTTTTCCTTTGGAATGTGCATATTATAATAAAGAGGCGCTCTCCTGTGCAACTACTACAAATGACACTAATATTCAAGTGTCATTTATCGAATAAAGTAGTGTTATTTTGAAAATCAGTTGTACGATGCAATCGATTGCACATGAATATTTGTGTATGATAAATATATTGCTTTGTTAATTCAAAAAAAATTATATTGTTTGGTTGAATCACTCCTAGCAAATTTTTATTAATGTAGTAATTTTTGTTATTATTTAGAATTTAAAGTGATTTTATTTTATTATGTTACGTAATTAAAATATAAATTTTAAACTAAATATATAATTAAAATATGTAAATAATAATTCAAATAAAATTAATCGAGAAATGTCTATATAGATATATGAAGGTAGTGGGAGCGGGACTCTCAAAAGATAAGAGACTGAATTATTGTTGGAGGAGATGTTAGAAAAAAAGTATGTGGATTTCAATAGCACTTATCATACTACAATTTTTTTTGGAGAAATTATATATGTTCTATATGTGTAAGAACTTGTGGAGATGTAGTATAAGAATAATTTATTAGATAGTAGTTTACGCTATCTGTGGATAGAGAAGCCATTCGAATAGGTGTTTGAAAGATAGGTTGATATATAACAACTAAAATGAAGAACAAAAGCAAGAATCATCAAAATTTAAACCATATAATCTTATGTAGTAAGATGTACATTGCTACTACCATTGATATCGCACTAGAGATAGATTGAAAGTCCCAAAATGCTTCCATAACCAGCTGAAATCAACTAGCAACACAAAAACCTACAAAGAAAATTGGTGATGATTAATATTTGGCCATGTATCTTAAACCATAAATCGATAAAACGAAATTAAGAAAGCTTTACCCTCTGCTATGGTCCTGTTCCTAGCTCAGAAGTAGTCGCGGTCGAAAATCCCAAGACAGTCATTGTTGAAGGATCCATAGCCACGAGGAGAAGAGTAGTCGTCGTAGTATTCATAATCTATATCTTCGTAATAGTTATAATCATCATAGTTGCCGTAACAATCATGATCCAATTCAGATGGTTCCCCAACAAGCCATGATATGTCACTAACCGAGTCATTAGGGAGTCTCAGATCTTTTACCTGCTCACGGCATCTTTTCCCTAAATCCCCTCCAAGATTGAGACCAAAGCATTGCCGGATGTCAAGTGATTCGAGGCATGGACAGCCCTCAAGGATGGCTTCAAGTCCTTCATTTCGCATCTCATTTGCAAAAAGTTGCAGATGATGCAAATTAGGCATGCATTTTCCGATTGCTTCAGCATAACTATTCCGATCTAATCCTTCAATAATATCATCATCATCATCTTCCAAATCTGGCGGAAGCTGCCACCTTGAACCACGGTTGTTATATGAGAATGATTTCAACTTGGGGCAAGAATTGCCAATATCTTCAATGCGGTAAGGAGGAGTCCATGGGATCATAGCAAGGTGCAATTCTTCCAACTGTTCAAATTTTCCAACCGATTGAATTAAAGGACCTCCAGACATCTCATTGCAAGCTACAAGTTTAAGACGTTTGAGATTTCGCGATCTGTCAAAAAGCACAAGATTAGAGCAGATATTGATTTTTTATAACTCGAAAACGATTCAGATGTAAAAGGAGCATATTTTCACAAACAAGTATTAACGCTTTCATCCAACATGATTACAAAGGAAGTTGTACAAATTAGAAAATGTTCAATGAAGCACAATATACTCTTCTTTTGATGATTACCTTAGTGATATTAAGCACATGTTTTAAGCACTGAATTTCTGTTGGAGGTGTTTGGAACACAACACCAAAATGCAACCAAAAAAGGTTCCAAACCAACAAAATCTCATTAAGAGAGATTGCAACTTAGATTCACAATTGCTAAAATGAGCCTTTTGAATACTTGCAAGAAGTTATTTCTTGTTCAAAGCAACAGCAAAACAAAAAAGGGCGAAAATTCTGAGAAGAAGATAAAACTTTTTGATTTTTCAGTAGCTCACTCCCCTCTACTATTAACACTCTATCTCCATTTCTAACAAACCAAAGGCCTTTCACAATTCACAAAGCAAATACAACATGCCAAATCTCATGTCCACGGTAGAGTTGTAAACTAGCCGAGCCGAATACTACACTATCTCCATTTTTTATAATGTATTATTCGAGTTTGATCTCGAGCTCGTAAAAGGCTCGTGCACCGGCTAGATTGAAGATTCGCGAACAAATAAATCCAAAGGATGCCTCAAATATAACTCAATTCAATCATTAAAAAAAATGATAATGAACGCGCATTTCAACAACAACACAAGCAGCTTTATAAAACTATAACATCATATCATATCCATGAACAGTGATGCCTCAAATATAACTCGTTCAACAACGATGAATCATCATTCTTCAAGTAATATCAAGAGCGGAGTAATATTTACCGATCGGCTACGTAGTTTATCAGTTCCCCGTCGCCGAAGGAGTCAATGGTGAGGTCAACCAGTTGCCCCTGGCTCCGATCCACCGCGCGGCGGCACATGGCAGTGTATTTCTCAGTCTCTTCCACATAATAAGGGTTGCGCAAATCGATCACTCGCCACATGGCGGGATCCTTGCAAACTTTCCACCAGGTTCTGCACACTTGCTGCGCGCTCATTAGCATCCCCTCCGCGCCCAACCTCTGCATAATGTTGGCGGTTACATCTCCGGGAAGTTCGATCCACGGCGGCGGAGGGGGGGCCGAGGATGAAGCAGCTGGCGCCGGCGCCGTAGTTTTCCTTTGAACCCGCGGTTTTCGAATTCTGCATTTCCTTTTTCCCATGGCGATTGAAAACCCTAAAATTTTGCCTAAATTGCACTTAGATACAATGCATATAGATACCAATTATCGTCTGTCTATTCCAAAATACATGATCTAACTCTTTAAGAAATGATAGTATCTCTCTCTTTTTTCTTTTTTCTTTTTTCTTTTGAGGAAATGATAGTATCTCTTGATTTCTTTTATATTAGATTTATCTTATTCTAAAAAATATTATCTTTTATTTCAAATTATATGATAGCACCCAAAGACTCTTCAAAATCTAACTTAATTTTCTCACTTTTGTGTGAATACTGAATAGTAGTTTTTCATCTTTATGTAGATAGTGGTTCAGTTTACTTACAATTATTTTTTCACCTTTTTGTGATGTTGAGGTCCCGTCCATGTGCAATTATTTTCTCACATTTATGTGGTGTAGAGGTTCCGTGTGCGTATGAGTGACTTATTTGATTATAATACAAATCTCTTGTAATTTTAAAATAAAAACAAAAATAATACTATAAAAATGGAAATGATATCGTACATGAGTGAAGTATAATTTAATAAAATATTATTTGCTATTATTATTGTTATATTTATCTTTTAATAAAAAATATCTAAAATATACTCTCTAAATGCCAAAGAAAATATTATACTACAATGTATTTTAATTGTGATGAAAAGGAAAGGAAGTGCGGGGAATATTTAGGCGATTAACATTTGCCGCAATTGTAGGGGAAAGTGTGAGAGGCTCTAGTTTAACGTTGCAATATTTTCTCACTATCAATTGTTGAGAAAATATTATGGTGCTTGAAAAAATAACACCACAATCAAGCATTTTTTACTACATTATACTCTAACAACACAAATTTTTTATATTGTTAAATAAATCATTTGTATTGTTATTAAATTTACACACTAAAAAAAATACTAACTTATGCACATGAATGAAGAGTTCTAATAGATGTTACTATTCAAACAACTAGTAAGTCACCCGTCGAATTTCGACGGGATCTATTAAAATATAAATTTATAAAATTATTTAATATTATATTTTTTGTTTTATAAATTTCTTTTCACTAAAATAGAAAATTTAATAAAATTACTTTAAAGTGAAAGGCTGTAATATTTATTTGAAATTGATCTAATTTAAATGTCTTTATGAAATTTATATGTAAGCATAGTTTCAACCCACAAGATATTAAAAGAGAAATTGGAACAATTATTTGAAACGTACCTAAATTAGATACATGTAGCTGAAACCAGCAACTGAAAAAATAAGAACAATAAATAAATTAAATAAAGTCATTAATGACTTAAACTATCAAAGTTTGAACAAATTATTAAATTTGACACGCAGGGTTGTCCATGACTAAAAACAGATTTCGGTAGATATAATGCTACATTTGAAAGAGATTGTCTCTGATTTTTATTTATGTTCATAGCAAAACAAACACTCACAGATAATTGTCTTCTCTAAAACCGAATTGAAAATTTAGTGAAATCTGATGGACTCATAATCATTCCAGCTATAGGAAACTATTTGCCCGCATTTTTTCCTGAAATGAATTTGCCTTCAATTACACATTCCCCAAGTTTAGTTACTATTAGTCTAGTGTCATTGCAAAGCTCATTAGATGGATCAATATTTCTAAAAAGCATGATTATGCATCCCTCATAATTTCATGACTCGACAATCGTGAACACTTGATCGTGTTTAGATATTCATCCGAGAATACCTGTTCATCGAGGTCCACTTGTCCATCTTCTTTGCGAATGCTGTTTTAACTACTTAGGCAAACCCTTTCTTTGATAGACATTAAAGAAATAACGTCATCATTTATCGTATCAACCATGTCATTGGTGGGAGCCAAGATAGCTCTATTCTTAAACATTTATAGGTCAAATGCATGATATGTGTTTTCCACTATAGCTGCAATAGGATTTGTTGCATCACGTATAAGAATGTCTTCTGATAATGTCACAACAGATTCTCCATCACCAAGACTTTGACCGGCAGTACAGTCACCTATTTTAAGTATCCATTCCGTAAATTCTTTGGTTTCTTCTATATTTTAACCAGAAGCATTTGCCTATTTATTATGAGAAAATTATTATATGTAATATGTATATTTGAAATCAAAATGTACATTTATCAAATGTGTACTCATTCATTTTCTCTACAAAGGAAGACAATTAATCAAAACTTAAATAGCAAAATAACGAATTTTAGCTAATGAGAAAAATATATTAGACCAACCATTCTGACCACATAAATACATACATACATAAAGACAATTAGTAATTTTTATATTTTAATACTTTTTTCTATTTTCTAAAATGGAGGATGAACTCAAAACAAAATAAACTTGCATATTTTTTAATTTTCAAAATTAATAGCTATAAAAAATTACACTTTGTGGTAATCTAATGGTATACCGAATCTAGAGCGTGTACTACTGCCCCTAGACAACATTATTGATGCTATACCACTCGAAGCTACCTGGAGTACTACCCTTCCTACGTATGATCGAGTATAAGGTGTTCCAAATATATGTCTTTCCTATGCCATCATATCCATATAGAAAGAAAAATTCTCCCTACACCACTATCAATCACGACCATTATTTTTTCATAAATCATTCTTTGCTCATCTGTCAAAGAGGGATATAGATTCATTTCTTCCATATTGTAAAACATCTCTTCTAATATCAGTAGATTCTCTTAATCAGATATGACAGTTTCGTTTGATAACGACATGCTAGGAAAATTGGTTAAACTGGTGAAATTAGAAGCAACTTCTCAATTTCAACCAATGCTAAGTTTTTTATTTGATCATCTGTGAACTACAAATCTGTTAAATAAAAAGTCATTAGAAGAATGTAATATCCAAATCAAAACTATAAACGATAAATCGAAGACATATTCATAAATTATTTTTATTAAAAATTAATTAAAATTTTGAAAAAAAAGAATAAATGATTATTGAAAAAAAAAATTAAACTTGGGATATGTAATTGAAACTCAAATGTTTCTGACCATATACATACATACATAAAGACAATTAGTAATTTTTATATTTTAATATTTTTTCTATTTTCTAAAATGGAGGACGAACTCAAAATAAATTAAAGTTGCATTTTTTAATTTTCAAAATTAATAGCTATAAAAAAATTACACTTTGTGGCAATCTAATGGTATACCGAATTTAGAGTGTGTATCTGTGAACTGCAAATCCGTTAAAAAAATTCATTAGAACAATGTAATATCTAAATCAAAACTATAAACTATAAATCTTAGACATATTCATAAATTATTTTTATTGAAAATTAATTAAAAATTTTAAAAATAAAAGAATGAATGATTATTGAAAAAAAAATTAAACTTGGGATATGTAATTGAAACTCAAATGTTAACTAATTAGTATTTTGATGTATATGATCTGCATATGAATCTAAAATTCGTTGGAATAAGTTGATGTATATATTCTGCATATTAATGTAAAATTCGTTGGAGCATTATATTGTTATTAATTGTACAACTTGAAATTCAAAAAATGCATATTAATGTTATATTCGTTGGAGTAACTTACATATATTATATAAGTGATACCATTGATTGATTTTTATAGATTTATATATTATTGATTTTTATAAATATTTTAATAGATGGAGTTTGATTAGAGGTGGAGATTGATTAGAGATATTGAAAAATATAAGAATGAATGAGAATTGAGAAAAATTGAAATAAAGTGATTATATGCCGCCACGTAGGATAGAGTTTATTTTACTTTTATATATATATAGATTATTAAAATATAAAACATAAATCTTAATATGTTTCTAGATTGTAAAACAAGACTCTTTTATAGATATAAATCAAAATTTTGGGGGCTCTAGCCCCGTGCTTCAGCACTATTTTTAATAATTCAAAATGTAATTGATAGTACAAAAGTAATTTGAGTTTTAAAGAGATATTTAACCTTAATATAAATTAGTAAGATGGGATGATATATAACAACTAAAATGAACAACATAAGCAAGAATCATCAAAATCCATATATAAACGGTGAAGGAAATAACGATTAAATTTTCTTATGCAAGGAGTCAGGTGAGCTACTAAAACATGCAAACTGAGGGCAGTCATAAAATGTACGTTGCTACTACCATTCAACATCCAAATAGAGAGATATAATCAAAGTCCCAAATGCTGCCATAACCACTTGAAATCAACTAGCAACACAAAAATCTACAAAAAAAATAAAAATTAAGACACGACAAAACGAAATTAAGAAAGCTTTACCCTCTGCTATGATCTTGTTCCTAGCTCAGAAGAAGTCGTAGTCGAAAATCCCAGGTCCGTCATCGTTGAAGGATCCATAGCCACGAGGAGAAGAGTAGCCGTCGTAATATTCATCGTAATATTCATAATCACTATAATAGCTATGGTTCCCAAACAAGCCATGATATGTCACTCACCGAGTCATTAGGGAGTCTCAGATCTTTTATCTGCTCGCGGCATCTTTTCCCTAAATCCCCTCCAAGATCGAGATCAAAGCATTGTCGGATGTCAAGTGATTCGAGGCGTGGACAGCCATCAAGGATGGCTGCAAGCCCTTCATTCCGCATCTCATTAGCAAAAAGTTGAAGATGATGCAGATTAGGCATGCATTTTCCGATTGCTTCAGCATAACTATTCTGATCGAATCCATCAATATCATCATCATCATCATCATCTTCTGAATCTGGTGGAAGCCGGCACTTTGAACCATGTTCGTTATATGAGAATGATTTCAACTTTGGGCAAGAATTGCCAATAGCTTCAATGTGGTGACCTTCTATCCATGGGATCATAGTAAGGTGCAATTCTTCCAACTGTTCAAGTTTTCCAGCCGCTTCAACTAAAGGTTCTATATGTGCAGACATCTCATTGAAAGATACAAGTTTAAGACGTTTGAGATTTCGTGATCTGCCAAACAGCACATGATTAGACCAGATATTAATTATTTTTAGCTAGAAAATGATTCAGATGTAAAAGGAGCATATTATCACAAACATGTATTAACGCTTTCATCCAACATGATTACAAAGGAAGTTGTACAAATTAGAAAATGTTCAATGAAGCACAATATACTCTTCTTTTGATGATTGCCTTAGTGATACTAAGCACATGTTTTTAGCACTGAATTTCTGTTGGAGGTGTTTGGAACACAGGTAAACACAACTTCAAAGTGCAAGCAAAAAAGGTTCCAAACCAATAAAATTTCATTAAGAGAGATTGCAACTTCGAGTCACAATTGCTAAAAGGAGCCGTTTGAATACTTGCAAGAAGTTATTTCTTGTTCAAAGCAACGGCAAAACAAGAAAGGGCGAAAATTCTGAGAAAAAGAGAAAACTTTTTGATTTTTCAGTAGCTCACTCCCCTCTACTGTTAACACTCTATCTCCATTTCTGATTCTAACAAAGTGAATAGCAAAGGCCTTTCAAAATTCACAAAGCAAATACAACATGCCAAATCTCATGTCCACGCTAGAGTTGTAACTAGCTGAGCCTAATACTACACTATGTCCATTTTTGATAATGTATTACTCGAGTTTGATCTCAAGCTCCTAAAAGGTTCGTGCACTAGCTAGATTGAAGGTCCGCGAACAAATAAATCCAAACACGAACGTGAGTCAAACGAGGCGATGAGATCGGCTCGTTTGCTATTGAACGAGTTTTTTTCGAGCAGAGCCTCGAATAACTGTGCATTCAGAGAGCTAATCCAAGAGGCACTGCCAAATTTGAGCTTCAATTCAACCATTAAATAAAACAAATGATAATCAACGCGCATTTCAACAATAACACAAGCAGCTTTATAAAACCAGAACATCATATCATATATCCAGGAACAGTGATGCCTCAAATACAACTCGTTCAACAACGATGCAGCATCATGCTTCAAGTAATATCAAGAGCGCAGTAATATTTACCGATCGGCGACGTATTTTATCAGCTCCCCGTCGCCGAAGCAGTCGATGGTGAGGTCAACCAATTGCCCCTGGCTCCGATCCACTGCGCGGCGGCACAGGGCAGTGTAGTCCTCGTTCATATAGATATCATGAGGGTTGCACAAATCGATCACTCGCCACAGGGCGGGATCCTTGCAAACTTTCCACCAGGTTCTACACACTTGCTGCGCGTTCCTTAGCATCCTCTTCGCGCCCAACCTCTGCAGAATGTTGGCCGTTACATCTTCGGGAAGTTCGATCCACGGCGGCGGAGGGGCCGAGGATGAAGCAGCTGGCGCCGGAGCTTTCCTTTCAACCCGCCGTTTTCGTTTTCTGCTTTTCCTTCTTTCCATGGCGATTGAAAACGCAGAATGGGAAGGAGAGGAATTTGAAAAGGTTTGTTTATTATTTGGGTGAATATTTAGGCGGAAAATATATAAGGTCGTGTTTGGTCGCGTACGGCCCAAAAATAACGCCCAAAACCCGTAAAATTTGAGGTGGTTTCCTATTAAACCGATTTTTTTGTGCTAAAATTTTGCCTAAATTGTACTTAGATACAATGCATATATGTTTTTTTGTGCTAAAATTTTGCCTAAATTGTACTTAGATACAATGCATATATATCAATGAGGTAATCTTGGGTACACCCGGGCAGGGGCGGACGCAGATGGGTGCAAGGGGGTACAGCTGTACCCCAAAAAAAAAATTTTTTTTTTTAGTATATATACATAGTATAATATATTTAGATACAAAGGTTGGAGTGTTCCCTAAGCAACTTACAAGTTACACGCCTACAGACACCAAACACCAAATTAACATATTTTAACTCCCTTTCTCTAATCCCCATACCCCCAAAAAAATCCTAGCTCCGCCAAATTAACAAATTAACATAGTATAATCAATCCTTTACAACAATTCTTAATTAAATAAAAAAATTGAATGTACACATTTTGTATTTGGAATGCAGAGTTATTACTAATTATATTTGTATTTTAGTAAAAAAAAATGTCTAAAATATATTGAAGGCCTAAAAAAAATTTCTCGGGGGCTACCGCCCCCGAACCCCCGTAAAAGTTCAACCCCCTTAAAAAAATCCTGGCTCCGTCAATGTTTATAAGATTATTTTTTGCACCCCCAGTTTTTAAATCCTGGATCCGCCACTGCACCCGGGTGTACGTAACAACCAGATTATATCTTCACTAAAATTTTGACCCATATCCTGATTTGAATCCATATCCTGACCCAACCCATATAAATAACACTATTATGGATACAGATCAACCCGATTGTACGGTACACCCAAGTGTAACCCAGATTTTGTGTATACCAATTAATGATACATATACTGATCCGTCTTTAAAAAAATGGTACATATACTGATCCGTGTTGGGAATAAAGAATTTGGTTAAAATTGCAAAATATACGATATTAATAAATAAATAAATCTTCAAAACCTAATATCTAAAATTTACTATTATTCCGTACAAGTCTTAAAAATATTTATTACTCCATATTTTACAATTTTAGACTTAGATATGTAATATGGAGTAATATATTACTATCTTTGTTCTAACTAACTTGATCAATTTTTTTTGTCATCACAATTAAGTTGATCAATTTTCTTACATGGAATAAATATAAACAATGAAACATCTAATTACTTATTCATTTTATTGTCAAACACACTTAAAAATTATCTTAAATCACGTGTCGAAAAGAAATTGACCAATTAAACTAGGACATAAATATACTTTATTGCTTTGATTGGTGTTGAATTCGTTTTGATTTTATTATGTTCTTTTAGCAAGTAGTGGACTCACATTTTTTAAATTGGGAGTACAAACAAATAATCTAGTAAATCAATTCTTTATATTCTAATGGTATACCCTACTTGAACCAAATTAAATTTATAGTAGCATTTTCTTGAACTTTAGGTGACTCATTTTTAGAAGACTCACTTCTAGAGATTTCATTTTCTTTAACATAAATTGTGGGTTTTTTGTTATTCCTTTTAACTTTTTTCGATGTAGGTATTTCGTTATTCATTCTTATATTTAATACACAAATGTAATCATTCTAAAAGAAAACTAAAATTATTAGCAAATCATGAACAAGTTCGCACATCAAATAGGTAAAAATATACTCTCCTCGTTCTTATAAAAAGTATCAAATTTATCATTTTCATCAGTCCTCATAAAATGTATCCAATTTATTTTTTAGTAAATTTTTTCACTCACAATATATTCAACTACCTTATTAAAACTTGTGCTATTCATGTATGGTTATTTTCTATAAGGATAGGATAGATAGAGTAATTTGCAAATGAATTACTCATTTTAATATATACTTTATTTTTTTTTATTTATGTTGAATTCATTTTTATTTTATTATGTTCTCTTTGATTTGTCGGTTTCATTGGTCATTTAAAAGAACTAGTAAGCGTGTGATGATTGATTGGGAAATGCAGGAATCCAACTAGTCTATCAAATACATTGTACAGCGTCGTTTGTTAAATTGGTCGATTAATCTATATTAAATTTTTGAAATGCCATGTTAATTTTAATTTGAACGTAGTTTAATTTTTTTATATAAAATTGCTAGAGACATAAAATTTATTTATTTTCAAATAAAACTTTCAAAGTTCATAAAAAAAATCAAAATGAGTCCAAAATTTATATGTTTAGACGCTAATAACCTAATATTATTATTAATAGCAGACCATACATCAAAATTTGCACATGCCCTTAAACTGTTAAAACATAATCTCACATCTACATCCAATTCCAAAAAATCACTTAACTATAAGAATATTATACACTATCAGTAGATAGAGAAGCCATTCGAATAGGTGTTTAAAAGATAGGTTGATATATAACAACGAAAACGAACAACAAAAGCAAGAATCATCAAAATTTAAATCATATATAAATGGTGAAGAACATAACAATTAAATATTCTTATGCATAGAGTTAGATCAGCTACTAAAACATGCAAACTGAGGGCAGAGTCATAAGAGGCATATTGCTACTACCATTGATATCTCACTAGAGATAGAATCAAAGTCCCAAAATGCTGCCATAACCACTTGAAATCAACTAGCAACACAAAGACCTACAAGAAAAATTGGTGAGGAGTATTATTTGGCCATGTATCTTAAGCCATAAATCTAACAAACGAAATTAAGAAAGCTTTACCCTCTGCTATGCTATGATCTTGTTCCTAGCTCAGAAGAAGTCGTAGTCGAAAATCCCAGGTCCATCATCGTTGAAGAATCCGTAGCCACGAGGAGAAAAGTCATCGTTGAAGGATCCATAGCCAAGAGGAGAAAAGTAGTCGTCGTAATACTCATATTCAAAATCACCATAATAGCTATTATCATCATAGCAGTCGCTGTAACGTTCAAAATCCAATTCAGATGGTTCCCCAACAAGCCATGGTACATCACTAACCGAGTCATTAGGGAGCCTCAGATCTTTTATCTGCTCACGGCATCTTTTCCCTAAATCCCCTCCAAGATCGAGACCATAGCATTGCCGGATGTCAAGTGATTCGAGGCGTGGACAGCCATCAAGGATGGCTTCAAGTCCTTCGTTTTGCATCTCCTCATGTGCAAAAAGTTGAAGATGATGCAAATTAGGCATGCATTTCCCGATTGCTCTAGCATAAGTATTCCGATCAAATCCTTCACTGTAATAATCATCTTCTTCTGAATCTGGCATAAGCCGGATCTTTGAACCACGTTCGTTATATGAGAATGACTTCAACTTTGGGCAAGAATGGCCAATAGCTTCAATGTGGTGAGCTTCTATCCATGGAAACATAATAAGGTGCAATTCTTCCAACTGTTCAAGTTTTTCAACCGCCTGAATTAAAGGATCTGCAGACATCTCATCGCAAGATACGAGTTTAAGACGTTTGAGATTTCGTGATCTGTCAAAAAACACAAGATTAGACCAGATATTGAATTTTTTTAAGCTAGAAAATTATTCAGATGTAAATGAAGCATATTATCACAAACACGTATCAACGCTTTCATCCAACATGATTACAAAGGAAGTTGTACAAATTAGAAAATGTTCAATCAAGCACAATATATTCTTCTTTTGATGATTTCCTTGGTCATATTAAGCACATGTTTTTAGCACTGAATTTCTGTTGGTGGTGTTTGGAACACAGGTATATACTACAACTTCAAAGTGCAACCAAAAAAGGTTATAGACCAACAAGAATTCACTAACAGAGATTGCAACTTCAAGTCACAATTCATAGCAATGGCAAAACAAGAAATTGCGAAAATTCTGAGAAAAAGATAAAACTTTTTGATTTTTCAGTAGCTCACTCACCTACACTGTTAATACTCTATCTCCATTTCTAACAAAGTGAATAGCAAAGGCCTTTCACAATTCACAAAGCAAATACACATGCCAAATCTCATGACGAAGGTAGAGTTGTAAACTAGTTGAGCCGAAGACTACACTATTTCGACAAAAGGCTCGTGCACTGGCTAGATTGAAGATTCGTGAACAAATAAATCCAAACATGAACGTGAGTCAAACGAGACGATGAGATGAGATCGGCTTGTTTAGTATTGAACGAGCTTTTTTCGAGCAGAGCCTCGAATAGCTGTGCATTCACAGAGCTACTCCAAGAGGCACTGTCAAATTTGAGCTTTGAACCAAAACGAGACTCAATTCAATCATAAAAAAATAAAAGAAAACAAATGATAATGAACACGAATTTCAACAACAACACAAGCAGCTTTATTAAACTATAACATCATATCATATCATATCATATCCGCGAACAGTGATGCCTAAAATATAACTCGTTCAACAACGATGAATCATCAATCTTCAAGTAATATAAAGAGCGCAGTAACATTTACCGATCGGCGACATAGATTATCAGTTCCCCGTCGCCGAAGAAGTCAATGGTGAGGTCGACCAATTGCCCCTGGCTCCGATCCACGGCGCGGCGGCACATGGCATTGTAGTCCTCGAACATATTCATATCATCAATGTTGCACAAATCGATCACTCGCCACATGGCGGGATCCTTGCAAACTTTCCACCAGGTTCTACACACTTGCTGCGCGCTCCTCAGCATCGCCTCAGCGCCCAACCTCTGCAGAATGTTGGCCGTTACATCTCCGGGAAGTTCGATCCACGGCGGCGGCGGAGGGGGCGACGGTGAAGCAGCTGGCGCCGGCGCTTTCTTTTGAACCCACTGTTTTCGGATTCTGCATTTCCTTCTTCCCATGGCGATTGAAAACGCAGAATAGGGAGGAGAGGAATTTCAAAAGATTTGTTTATTATTTGGGTGAATATTTAGGCGGAAAATATATAAGGTCGTGTTTGGTCAAAAATATTTTTGGGTGGGATTACTCGCATAATATACCCCTAAAAAGTAAAAACCCTAAATTAGGGCCTAAATTGCGCTTTAGATACAATGCATAATTGCATATAACTCTTTAAGAAAAGATAGTATCTCTTGATTTCTTTTAGATTAGATATATCTTATTCAAAAAACATTATCTTTTATTTCAAATACATGGTCAATTAATGATACATATACTGATCCTTGTTGGGAATAAAGAATTTGTTTAAAATTGTAAAATATACGATGATAATAAATAAATAAATAAATCTAAACCAAAGATATAAAATTTAATATTATTCCATACAAGCCTGCAAAATATTTCTTTACCATATTTTGCTGTTATAGACTAAGATATGTAATATGGAGTAATATTTCTTTGAATTAGTGTTGAATTCGTTTTGATTTTTTTATGTTCTTTTTGCGATCGAGTGGCGGATCGAAGATTTTTAAATTGTGGATACCAAAGAATAATCTCATAAATAAATTCTTTATCTTCTAATGGTACACTAGTGTTATTTGAACCAATCAAATTCATGACATTTTCTTGAGCTTGAGGTGACTCATTTGTAGGAGAATCACCTCTCTTGATATTTCATTTTCTTGAACATAAATTGTGGGTTATTTGTCATTCCTTTTAATTTTTTTGATTGGGTATTTGACTATTTATTCCTATATTCAATACAAATAATTCTAAAAGAAATCTAAAATTATTAACAATCATGAAAAAGTTTGCATTTATAGAGTAGTGTATAATAACTAAATACGTGTAATAATTAAATTCATAGACTATAAAGCAAACAATTTAAGTAATCTCATTTTAAGAAAATAACACTAAATCATTAATATAATAAAAGTAAAAGACTTTAGTATAACAATTTTGGACTCTTCAAAGTTCAAAGTCCAAACAATATTATTATTAAGAGTTTATATTTAAATAGCTCAAAACTAAATACTAAAAAATCTTTAATTTAGCATCCCCTGCTGAATATTTTTTTGTGAATAAAGTTAACGAATTTTTGAAAAGAATTTAAAAGGAGAAAGAAAAGAGAGAAAAATTGGTGGAAAAACTTGAGAGTAGAAAGAATTGAGCGATAAAAAAAAAAAACACTCTCACCCCTAGACGATGGGGATTAAATTTTAATCATCTCTCTATAGACAAAGAAGCCATTCGAATAGTTGCTTGAAAGATGGGTTGATCATAAATTAAACTTATTATAAAATTGTTAGTGACATAAAATTTATGTAATTTCAAACAACTTGTAAAATTCGTGATAAAATCAAAATGACCTCAAAATTCGTATATTTTGACACTAATAATAATCCAATATAATATTAATAGTAGTACATCAAAATTTGCACATAACCCTTAAACATAATCTCATACCTGCATCCTGAAATTCCAAAATCATTATTCATTAACTATAAGAATATTTTATTAGGTGTTCGAATAGTGCTTGAAAGATACGTTGATATATATAACAACAAAAATGAAGAACAAAAGCAAGAATCATCAAATATTTAAACCATATATAAACAGTGAAGGACATAGCGATTAAATATTCTTATGCATAAAGTTAGGTGAAATTCCAAAAATGTATGTTGCTACTGCCATTGGTATCTCGCTAGAGAGAATCAAAGTCCCAAAAATGCAGCCATAACCACTTGAAATCAACTAGCTACACAAAAACCTGCAAAAAAATAGGTGAGGAGTATTATTTGGCAATGTATCTTAAGCCATAAATCTAACAAACGAAATTAAGAAAGCTTTACCCTCTGCTATGATCTTGTTCCTAGCTCAGAAGAAGTCGTAGTCGAAAATCCCAGGTCCGTCATCGTTGAAGAATCCGTAGCCAAGAGGAGAAAAGTCATCGTTGAAGGATTCATAGCCAAGAGGATTAGTGAAGTCGTCGTAAGATTCATAATCTAAATCTTCATAATAGTTACAGTAATCATAGTCGCCGTAACATTCATAATCCGATTCAGATGGTTCCTCAACAAGCCATGATGCATCACTAATCGAGTCATTAGGGAGTCTCAGATCTTTTATCTGCTCACGGCATCTTTTCCCTAAATCCCCTCTAAGATCGAGACCAAAGCATTGCCGGATGTCAAGTGATTCGAGGCGTGGACAGCCATCAAGGATGGCTTCAAGTCCTTCGTTTTGCATCTCCTCATGTGCAAAAAGTTGAAGATGATGCAAATTAGGCATGCATTTTCCGATTGCTCTAGCAGTAACATTCCGATCAAATCCTTCAATAATATCATCATCATCATCATCATCTTCCAAATCTGGCGGATGAGGGTACTTTGAACCACGTTCGTTATATGAGAATGATTTCAACTTAGGGCAAGAATTGCCAATAGCTTCAATCTGGTGAGGTGAAATCCATGGGAGCATAGTAAGGTGTAATTCTTCTAACTGTTCAAATTTTTCAATCGCTTGAACTAAAGGACCTCCAGACATCTGATGGCAAAATACAAGTTTAAGACGTTTGAGATTTCGTGATCTGCCAAACAGCACAAGATTAGACCAGATATTGATTTTTTTAAGCCAGAAAATGATTCAGATGTAAAAGGAGCATATTATCACAACAAGTATTAACGCTTTCATCCAACAGGATTACAAAGGAAGTCGTACAAATTAGAAAATGTTCAATCAAGCACAATATCCTCTTCTTTTGATGACTAACAAGATTTATTGCCTTAGTGATATTAAAATGAGAAATAAGCCTCTCGGCACATGTTTTACTGAATTTATGTTGGAGGTGTTTGGAACACAGGTAAATACAACTTCAAAAACCAACCAAAAAGGTTCCAGACCAACAAAATATCATTAAGAGAGATTGCAACTTCAAGTCACAAATGCTAAAAGGCGCCTTCAGAATACTTGCAAGAGGTTCTTTCTTTTTCAAAGCAACGGCGAAACAAAAAAAAGGGCGAAAATTCTAATAGAAAGAAAAAACTTTTTGATTTTTTAGTAGCTCATTCACCTCCACTGTCAACACTCTATCTCCATTTCTAACAAAGTGAATAGCAGAGGCCTTTCACAATTCACAGAGCAAATACAACATGCCAAATTTCATGTCCAAGACTCCAAGGTAGAGTTTAAAACTAGTCGAGCCGAATACTAGACGAGCTCAAGCTCGGCTAGTATGATGCTCGATAATGTCATATTCGAGTTTGAGCTCAAGCTTGGCTCATATTCGTATAAATAGTGTTCGAGCTTTCAGCTCGAGCTCATAAAAGGCTTGAGCAGTGGCTTGATTCAATCAAAAGAATCCAAAAATGTAGTAAACTGCCAAATTTGACAACGGCTTGTTTGCTATCAAACGATTTTTTTCCGAGCCAGTTTCTCTTGCGAGTAGCTCTGTTATTTACAAAGCTAGTCCAAGCCAACCACCGCCAAATTTGAGCTTTGAACCATAACAAGACTCAATTTTTCGATCATTAAAAAACAAAAAACAAATGATACAAAAAAATAAGATAATCAACGCGCAGTTCAACAACTACTCAAGCAGCCTTATAAAACTATAACATCATATCACATACGTGAACAGTGATGCCTCAAATATAACCCGTTTAACAACAATGAATCATCATTCTTCAAGTAATATCAAGAGCGGAGTAATATTTACCGATCGGCGATGTAGTTTATCAGTTCCCCGTCGCCAAAGTATTCAATGGTGAGGTCGACCAATTGCCCTTGGCTCCGATCCACTGCGTGGCGGCACATGGCAGTGTAATCCTCGTTTGAGATTTTGCGATATCTGAATGCAAGATACAAATTTAAGACGTTTGAGATTTCGTGAAAGGAGCATATTATCACAAACATGTATTTACGCTTTCATCCAACATGATTACAAAGGAATTAGGAAATGTTCAATGAAGCACAATATCCTCTTCTTTTGTACAAATAAGCCTATCAGCGCATGTTTTTAGCACTGAATTATGTTGGAGGTGTTTGAATACAACTTCAAAATGCAACAAAAAATGTTCCAGACCAACAAAATATCAATAAGAGAGATTGTAACTTTGAGTCACAATTGCTAAACGAAGGAGCCTTTCAAATACTTGCAAGAAGTTCTTTCTTGTTCAAAGCAACGACGAAACAAAACAGGGTGAAAATTCTGAGAGAAAGATAGAAGTAGAACTTTTTGAATTTTCAGTAGCTCACTCCCCTCCAATGTTAATACTCTATATCCATTTCTAACTAAGCAAATAGCAAAGGCCTTTCACAATTCAAAAAGCAAATGCAATATGCCAAATCTCATGTCCAAGGTAGAGTCGTAACCTAGGCAAGCTCGAGCTCAGCTAGTATGATACTCGATAATGTCATATTAGAGTTTGAGCTCAAGCTTGAATCATATTCGTATAAATGGTGTTCAAGCTCATAAAAGGCTAGTGCAGTGGCTTGATTTGAACAAACGAATCCGAACAAGTAGTAAACCGCAAGGCTTGAGACCGACTCCTTTACTAATTACTATCGAACGAGCTTTTTCCGAGCCGAGTCTCTCTTGCAAGTAGCTCTGTTCATTTACAGAACTAGTCCAAGGCAGGCACCGCCAAATTTGAGCTTTGAACGAAAACAACTCAAATTTTCCAATCACTCAAAAAAAGAAAACAAATGATAAAAAAAAAAATGATAATCTACGTGCATTTCAACAACTACACAAGCAGCTGTATAAAACAAAACATCATACCATATCCATGAACAGTGACGCCTCAAATATAAGTCGTTTAACAACGACAAATCATCATTCTTCAAGTAATATCAAGAGCGCAGTAATATATACCTATTGGCGACGTTGTTCATCAGTTTCCCTTTGCCCAAGGAGTCAATCGTCAGTTTCCCTTTGCCCAAGGAGTCAATCGTGAGGTCGACAAATTGCTCCACGCTCTGATCCACTGCACGGCGGCACATGGCAGTGAAGTCCATTTGTGACATTTCGTCATATCTGAATGCAAGATACAAGTTTAAGACGTTTGAGATATCATGATCTGCAAAGTGCACAAGATTAGACAATAACTAATTTTTTTAAGCTATAAAATGATTCAGATGTAAAAGGAGCATATTATCACAAACATATATTAACGCTTTCATCCAACAAGATTACAAAATGTTCAATCCAGCACAATATCCTCTTCTTTTGTACAAATAAGCCTCTCAGCACATGTTTTTAGCATTGAATTTATGTTAGAGGTGTTTGAAACACAGGCAAATACAACTTCAAAATGCAACCAAAAAGGTTCCAGACCAACAAAATATCATTAACAGAGATTGCAACTTCGAGTCACCATGGCTAAAAGGAGCCTTGTGAATACTTGCAAGAAGTTCTTTCTTGTTCAAAGCAACGACGAAACAAAAAAGGGTGAAAATTCTGAGAGAGAGATAGAACTTTTTGATTTTTCAGTAGCTCACTATCCTCTAGTGTTAACACTCTATCTCCATTACTAACTAAGAGAATAGCAAAGACCTTTCACAATTCACAAAGCAAATGCAACATGCCAAATCGCATGTCCAGGGTAGAGTTGCAAACTAGCTGAGCCGAATACTAGACGAGCTCGAGCTCAGCTAGTATGATACTCGATAATGCCATATTCGAGTTTGAGCTCAAGCTTATATTCATATAAATAGTGTTCGAGCTCTCAGCTCGAGCTCATAAAAGGCTTGTGCAGTGGCTTGATTCGAACAAACGAATCCGAACATGTAGTACACCGAGGCTTGAGATAATCGAACGATTTTTCTTCCGATCGTACGAGTAGGAGTAGCTCTGAACCAAAAATAATAATAATAAAATATGATAATGAACGCGCATTTCAACAACAACACAAGCAGCATTATAAAACTATAACATCATATCATATCCATGAACATCAAGAGCGCAGTAATATCTACCGATCGGCGACGTAGTTTAGCAGTTCATCGTTGCCGAAGGGGTCAATGGCGAGGTCGACCAATTGCCTCTGGTTCCAATCGACTTCGGGGCGGCACATAGACATGGCAGTGTACGTATCGATCATACGAGGGTAGTGCAAAACGATCACTCGCCACATGGCGGGATCCTTGCAAACTTTCCACCAGGTACTACACACTCGCTGCGCGCTCCTCAGCATCCCCACCGCGCCCAACCTCTGCAGAATGTTGGCCGTTACATCTCCGGGAAGTTCGATCCACGGCGGCGAAGGGGGCGAGGACGAAGCAGCTGGCGCCGCCGCCGGAGTTTTCTTTGGAACCCACTGTTTTCGGATTCTGCTTTTCCTGTTGGCCGTTACATCTCTGGCAAGTTCGATCGACGGCGGAGGAGGGGCCGAGGATGAAGCAGCTGGCGCCGGCGCCGGAGTTTTCTTTGGAACCCACTGTTTTAGGTTTCTGCTTTTCCTCCTTCCCATGGCGATTGAAAACGCAGAATAATGGTAAGGAGAGGATTTTGAAAAGGTTTGTTTATTTGGGTGAATATTTAGGGGCAAAGTATTTAAGGCCGTGTTTGGTAGTGTACGGCCCATTTTTTTTTGGATGGGATTAGTCGCATAATATAAGCCCAAAAACACCAAAATTTTACCTAGATTGCATTAGATACAATGAATAGAGACCAATTATCGTCTCTCTATTTCAAATACATGATCCTCAGTTCTTGTATTTTAGATTTATCTGATTCTGAAAAACATATCTTTTATTTCAAATACATGATCAACAAATGATACGCATACTGATCCTTGTTGGGAATAAAGAATTTGGTCTATAATTGCAAAATATACCATAATCAAAAAAGATATTTTCAAAGCCTAAGATATAAATTTACTAGTATTCCGCACAAGCCTGAAAAATATTTAATTATTACATTTTATAGTTATAGACTAAGATATATAATATATTAATATATTTATTTTATTTCTTTGATTGATGTGAATCCATTTTGATTTTATTATATTTTTGGATTGTGGTCGAAATTTAAAGTACCCACTTTGATTACTCATCTTATAAAATTACCCACCCATATAAGATGTCTTATAAAACTACCCACTTTGCAATTGATGGTGATAGGTTTGCATAGTTTTCCGTAAAAGTTCTTACACTTTTCTTACACAAGTACAATTGTGTAAGATAATGTGTAAAAGAGGTAGTTAAATATGACTCTAAATCTGAGGACACGTTAAAATAATAACAATTGTTGGATAAAAAATTTATAGAATCATATATTATGCGCGGTTACTGAGTAGCGGCTATGAATTTCCGCCGGCTAATTACGCCATTTGTTTCAACATATTTTTTTGTTGCATAATATACATAATAGTAAAATTTTTAGTCCTCTTACTAATGTTTTTATAACACAAACGTAACCTAATTTTTTTATAACTTTTCAAACATAAAGTATACATACATTGTGAAAGTGACGTGAGTTGGGCATTTATTGTCTTTTCATCAGATTTTGAACCAAATCCATTGTGAAAGTGACGTGAGTTGGACTCATTACAAAAAACCAAGCATGTCAGGCTTTGACTTTTTGACTTTGGATTTGGGTGGGTAGTTTTGTAAGACATGTTATAAAAGTGGGTAGATTCCTCTATTCACAGTTTGGATAAATTTGATTATCAAAATTTGAAGTTAGGTTCGGTTGGCATGAATCCAGCATCTCACAGTTACATGTGTACCAATATGTCTCATAATTAAATCGATTATTTTAATATTTTTTATAAAAATAAAATTTATCATAATATTATGAATTATAATTAATTTTTATTTCAACAAATTAAAATTTTAAAAATTATAGGAGTATACCATATCTTTGAATTTATAAACTTATTATTAGCTAATAAAAGTAAAATTAAATAATAAAAAATAATTATATAACCTAATTAAATGGAATAAGCTCTAATTAATAATCATAAATTTAAATTAAATCATACAAAATTAAAATTGAAATCATAAAATGGAACATCAAATGTGATACATTGAATTTCAATCCATATTGGCTTAAAAAAACATTGATCGGTTTAATTGGCCATTTAATTTAATTTTATTTTGATTAATTGGGTTTAGAATCGACCCATATGAAATGCTCACCCTTAGATAGCGGGGATTAAATTTTAAACATCCTCTTTAAATATATAACAAGTTGTGTCTAATAGTTCAAGATGTAATTGATAGTGTGCAAATAATTTGAATTTTTAAAATAATTATTATTTTAATATAAAGTAGAGGTGGTAATATTATTGAAAATGCTTTTTTGAAAAAGAAAAAAAAAAACCATATCAAATCAAATTTTTAAAAAACATGAAGGAAAAAAGTCATGATTGGGAAATGGAGGAATCCAACTATATTTATCTATCGAAGTTAAAAATTAAACTATAGCCTCTCACACTTTCCCAAAAAATGCGGCAAATATTAACCGCCCAAAAATTCCCCGCTCTTCCTTTCCTCTTCATCAGACATATAAATACAGAAACAAGGAGAGAGAGAGAGAGACAGAGAGGAGGAGAGAGAGAGAGACAGAACGAGAGGGCTTGGCATGCCAAGCGCTCTCTCTTAGCTGCATCTCTCAGCAATACATGTAGAAAAAAGAAGATAACATTTTATCTTCTCTTTTGTGGCCTCTGTTTTACCTCATTCCCCTTGATCACCCCTATCATGATTTTGTGTTCATATTGAAAAGAACAAAAAAAAAAAAAATCCTTGCATTCTTGGGTACATCATATTTTGAGGAAATGAGAAACGAGGATCGATCAAATTCAGCTCCTGAATTTGCCCCGATTATATACGAACAGCAATACGATGATTCTGGTTTAGATGGTAACAAAAAAAAAAAAAAAATCATGCATGCATGCATTAAGGTTGATAATATGTAAGTAAATATTTGATTTTGATTGATTTTGTGTGGGTGCAGGGGCAGCAGCACCTATAAAGCTGTTGCTAAAGCTAATCCAAGATCACAAAGATGCCTGCGGCAAAGGGCAAAGCGACAGCAGGAGAATGCTGAGGGTGGCCACGATGATGACAATCTTGGACACTGTTCGGACAAGGATCCAAAAATGCCAATCATTTGGCAATAAGACGAGCGAATCCGCCCTGAGGCGGTGCAACACCGACCTCCGGCTGAGCCAGCCGCCCAAGGACAAGAAGGGCAGAGTCGAGGCGGTGGCGGATGAGAAGGAGAAGCTGAGGAGGGAGCTGAGCGCGTGCACTGCAGCCAGGAAGCGGCTGGAGATGATGTGCTCGAGCTTGGGGAAGGAGAAGGAGATCATGGCCGCGGAGCTTTCCAGGAAGGCGCACGAGCTGTCCGAGATGGAGGAGCTCATGCACGGCCTCAAGGCGCAGAATGAGAACTTGGTGAGGAAAGTGCAGGAATGTGTAGGGGGGGAATCGGAAGGGAGCATGGATTTGGAAGAGCAGAACAAGTTCCTCAGGGAGATGCTCGTGAGGTCACACGAGGGGTACCAATCGATGAAGGAGAAGCTCGGCCAAGCACGGGAAGAGAACGTGGCATTGTGTAACACCATAGATGAGATGAGGGAGAAGATTGAGTCGAGCTTGAGCAGAGTGCAGAGGTTGAAGGAACACGTGGTGGCCAGCAGTTCGTCGGTTGATGCTGATGAAGATATAGAGAGTTTGGAGAATGTGTTTGAGCATTTCCAGACAATGGTTGCAAAGCATGATAAGAAGCAAGGAGTTTTCGAAGAAGAAGAAGAAACAAGTTAGGACAAGGAGAGGATTGTGTGTGGAATACTATGATGTTTCTCTTCAGTTCTCACATGGTTTATCTTTTGCTATAAATGGCAGTGTCATTACGATTTACGAAGATGTAAACAGGTGGAAAAAGGTACCTTAGAGGAGATTTCTTGAACGTAGCATTCCCAACTAGAGAGATATATGGCTAAGAACCTGTAACCAATGTGAATATGTGAATATGATACTGCATTTTGGCAAGGATGATATTTTTGTTTTAGCAACTTTGTTTTATATATATATATATAAATGAACACTTACCAAAGTTCACAAGAGAAAATTGGAGGCAATAATGGTGCATAAATAACCTATTTTTTGTCATAATCATTAGTGGGATAGGTGATCAGACACAACTATTTACTAACTGCTTGCAGTTTGTAACCTGCAATCGAATTCATGATCCATGAATTGCTAGCTATCAGGGCTCCAGTGGAAGAGGCTAAAGCTTCTGCGCGTGTACGTCTCTGGTCCATGACTGAACTTCCACTGGATGGCTTGCATTGTTCAGGAAGCTCGACACTGTAAATGATGAAGCTCGTCTCAGAGCTTCCGTTTGATGCAGCTGTCTGGTCTCCTGCAACGGGTTTCCTGTTTAGAACTTTTCCTCCAGCAGCAATCACAAGATCATGAAGATATCCTCTGTACGAAGGCACGAAATCTCCCATGAAATAGAATGTGTAACCATCAAATAGTTTTGGTTGCTGCAAAATCAAAGAAAGTGGAAATCATGTGAATAACTTGGAAATAAGAAATGGTGAAGAGGGTAGATCAGAAGCGAAAAATTAACCTTGTTTAGAAGTCTTAATCTTCCAAGCTTTGGTCCATCACTGATTCCATGAATGTCGACTGAGATCTCAAACTGCTCCTCATCAACTATCTCTCCAGCTTCAATGCAAGCTTTGATCCCTGAATCAGTGGAAACAAATGAACGACATGAAATAAAAATAACCAAATAGATTGAAGTTGCAACATAGAAATTTTTGAAATATGTTTGGAACTTCTAATAAAGAATATACAGTCAATTCAAATTCAGTTGTACATAGAAAATTACTCACACTTAACACTCAAAATCCATTTTCCTTCCAAGACACCCATTAAAAATTTGAGTGTCCGTCTGCATGCCCCGTTCTCATCTGTAGACGCAATTACATGGGTGACAGTCGAGTCCCAGTTCTTCAGAATCGGTACTCCAGACAAGTTTTCAAATTCAGTAACAATTTCCTAAATTTACACCATAGAGATTATATATAAAAATATTATCCTCTGATTTTATACAGAATAATAAATAAAGTAATTAATGGTTTATTTACTTTCTCTGCATTGGTGAGAGCTGAACAGCAGAAAACCAAATCCCTGAACTTCTTCTGGGACTTCCAGTGAGAAGGTGAACTATCTTTGCATTCTTCCTTGGTTTTCACTTTATCTTGACGGAGGCAAGATTTTCTGGGGGGAAGTAAAAAAGAAAAGAAAAGAAAATCATGATATAAACAACTCTGAAAGAGGAATAGTCAATCTGGAAGCTGCACAATGTCAATATACACATTTGCTGGAAATCAGAACAAACCTTTCAGCAGAAGATTTACTTTTCTTCCTTGATTGAGATTGAGGCATATCAATAGGCAGTTGAGATGATTTATGAATTGGACATAGAATAACAAAGTTTTCCTGTCACATATTGAAAACCACAACATTAATTACATTTTTTTTCCCCAGATTTCAAGAAATAGTTGTTAGTTTATACTTACAGAATCCCATCGACATTCTGGAGTCAACCTAGCACAAGGAACATGAAAGCTCTTGCGACAACTCTTCTCATAACACCCAAGAGCAGCTCCCTTGATGCCACAGCAACAGCATCTAATTCTTCGACTTCTAGACAGTTCATTTTCAAGGTTGACAGCAGTATCATCTTCGAAATACACATTAGGCGCCCTACAAAAGATGGACAACCTTATTTTGCTATGTATTACAATGAAAATAGCAAATTAAACTCTACCTCAACAACTTCCATAACTATCTAATCAGTTGGAAGACACAAAGAGCTCTCAAATTAGTTTAGCAGTAAATCTTTAAATTAGTAATTTGATGACTACACTAACAAAGCATAAACAAATAAATAGTAGCCTGAGACAGCAAGTTGATGAAGCAAACTACATAAAGTTTATTAATCCACCACCACCTTAGTTGCTATACTAGAAAATTGTGCAGAAAGTGTTCCAAATGTCATACCATTCTGCACAATTCTTGTGAACGTGTATAGCAGCATTCTTTCTTGCATCATCTATCACCAACTTCCCACTGACGTAGTGAACCATGATCCCTGAAGCCTGATTTCAGTAACAAACCACATACACAAAAATATTACCTGTCTTGGATAATTAATAAACATGTAACACAAATAATAAAGCATAAGCAATATATCAAAAGACAGATATACCTCTGACTCTTCAGATGATTGACAGAAAGCACAATGAATTGTACGTGGAGATGTATTGCATTTTAGCAAAGTATGCCCACTGAGGGAGGAAGTTGATTTATCAACTTTTGATGGAGTTTTCATGTCCGATCGATCACTTTCAACTTGAATCTCTTGAAATGATTGATCTCTGGTTGCATCCTTTTCATTAGCACCTAAAGCTTTACCATCATGGTTGTCATTGCATATGCTCTCAACAGAGAATTTAACTTTCTTTAAAGAACTTGGCTGCGCCTTTCTACATGTTCTTCCATCCTTCCTTTTGATGCATCTATCTGAAATTTCTTCATTAGTTCCTGGTGGATGCAGATTAGTATGCCTCTCGGAAATCAACCCCTCTTTGTCTTGATCAGTATCTAAGCATTTTTTTGTTTTTTCTTTACTACCAGATTTTGGTAGCTGAGTTGGTTTTTTAGAGTTTTTGTTGTCTTCACCACTCTTCTTTGACTTTGTACGTCCTTTGTTGCTATTTCCACTATTTTCTGAAGGTGAAACATGAGTGAATGCCACACCCTTACCATTTTCTAGAGGCTCTCCCCCATCAGATAATGATATAACATTTTTCTCTTGAACACAGGCATCAGAGAGAACCATTTTGCCTTTTCTGGATTTTCCTTTTTGAATCAATCGGGTGTCTTTATTGCCCTCTTGCATATCTTGATAAATTACATTGCCTAATCCAGCATCGACTGCAGATACTTTAGAAATCCTTTTAGCTTTCTTGTCTTTTTCAGGCTCATTTGAATTGGCTTTCTTATTAGAAGTTCTCATTCTGCCTTTGCTTTCAGAAGTTTCTGTCCTCTTACGCTTGCCTACTGTGCTCTTAGGTCTGTTCTGTGGACCAGCAGTTTCTGTTGGGGTAGCCTCTACACTTTTTAAGGCCACATCCTCTTCAGCAGTGTGTTCTTCAAGCTACACCAACATAATTAGATCAAACTTGGTAAATAACAGATTGTTGAAATAGTAAAAATTGTTACGTACCTGTATTGTTGGTGGACTTGAACAAAGTTCAGGAGAGCAAGGCCTTTGTGTCCAATCAAACATTTCACTATCAATGAAATCTGCATTGTTTGATAATTTACAAGTTCCTCTCTGCATAAAGCAAAAATGAAATATAAAAATAGTGTGTTGCCAAGAAGAATAATAGAATCAATCAGGCAATAGCAGACTATTAACAAATTTCATAATCCTAATTACTATACCATCGGTTCATAATCATTGATATTAAAAGCTGTATCTGGGGGGAGCAAACCTCATCATCTGAATCTTTGATGTCGCTGAAGCAAGGAGCTTCTGGCGGTGTATACATGACCGAATTGTCATCTGTCTGCTGAGTTGATTTCTCCATGTCCTCTTGCTCTCTCAGCCAGAAAAATGGAGGTAATTTCGGTCCCCCATTTTCACATATAGAAGGCACATCATTTTGTAAAACAGGACTGCTTTTAGTTTCATTTCTGTTGATTTCAGCAATTCCATCTTTCAGCTTGCCTTGCTTCATGTCAGTCCTTGTACTTGTATGTGGTGATACCTGAACCCTTTTCTTTGTAGGAAAAACTGATGCGCTTTTTGATCCTTTCCTTTGATGTTGTTTCCGATTCCCAAATTCTGAAACTTCTAGTTTTGTTTGGACATTATTTTGGACTTCATTTACATTAACACCAGTTTTATCATTTTTGTTCCCTATAAATGAGGCAAACAATGAATTTATGGCAGGACAACATATAGAGGCAGGTTTGTCAATAAGTTATCTAATGTAAAAATATGGAAAATTGCCATACATTAACCAACAGAATAGTAGATCATTACCAGAAGGTCCAGTCGAAGCTTCAGTTTGCGTGACGAAAATACTGACTCCAGATGCTACTTCCATGCTTTTGTAAACGCTAACCAAGTTATCCATATGAGGAGCAGGCCTAATTTCTGCTAAATGAAAACAAAAAATGTAAGCAATCTATATACAACAAGTCATGAATTCATCCACAACTAATATGGTTTAGCTGTCATGACATAAGTAGAATACCTTAATGTATTGTATCAAGATGAACAATATCATACTATCTCACAAGTACAGTGACACATCTCACGAAAAAAATAGTGATAAATTCTAATGCCAACCTAACATGTGAATAATCTCCTGGTAAAAGTTTCAAAAATCATTCAACAGGCAACCTTCAAATGAGAAAATGTTGCATCGTGTACGGTAGCACAATTGAGAAAATAACATGCCAATCAAAAGTAAAACGTATATACCTCTTCGCCGATATGGAACTTTACAAACAGGACAACTCGATGCTGCTTTCATGGATTTCTCGATACACGAACTGCATCAATTAGAAAACACTATATAATAGGCAGCAAAAACATGTTGAAATCAACCCTAAATACACAAAAAACTTATTCGCATGAACTAAATGGCTTACTTGCAAAATACATGATTGCAGGTGAGTGAAACAGCTGAATTAAATAGACTCAAACTGTAGACAGAGGAAAATAAGGATCAATTAACGATCTGAAATTCCAGACCGTGAAAAAGAAGAGATTAACAATTTCAATTGAGAATAATGAAACCGTATGAAAATTATCACCATATAGGGCACTTGAGCTCCCTTCCCATCCTTTCCAAATGCGATGCGTCCGCCATTATTCTCTTCCGATTCTCTCGCTATCCCTATTTCTCTTTGGGAGTGATGAACACTGTTGTGTGTGAGTATCTGAGAAGTTAATAGAGTTCGTGTTTGTTTTTGAATTATTTACTGAGCCGCGCCAAAAAAAATAAAAATAAATTCGGATAATTCTAATTTCCCGCTTCCGCTTTTTCACCGCCTCCAAATTTTCAAGTCGTGTGTTTCGCATTCTAATATACCTAAAGTCGCTAAAGTCTAATACTCATTTTTCTTCACTGTTTGTAGAAATACCTTTTCCTAAAATCGTGTTCGTGTGAGTCATCAGAAAAACGCAGCGCATCTCTCTCGCCGCCGCTCGGACCGCCCTACCCCGCCTGCTCCGGCAGCGGCGCTGCAAGCCTACAGCAGTCCGGCTCCGCCCAGCCTTCGCAACAGCAGCCAGCAGGTAAGTCATTCAATTCATTAGACTCTATGGCTCAAAAACTTAATTTTGTTTTGTTACTGTTTGTTACTGCCGATATTATACAATTTCAACTCATTCAATTCTTTAGGTTTTATGGCTCAAAAACTTAATTTTTTTTTGTTACTGTTTGTTACTGCCGAACATTATGCAATTTTTGTGCAATAACTAATATTTTGTAGAAATGTGGTTGGTTGTGTTGCTGCCTTGCTAAATGTGTGGGTTTTATGATATCATTCTTCACTTCTTGTGCGTGTAGTCTTAATTTTATCATTCTTCTCTGCTGTCAAATACATGATTGGGATATCTGGAATACATTGCTTTCCCCAGGAAAAGCAAGCTGCAGTAGCAAACAGATTACCATGGAGGCGCACATTTTTTAAAAAAAATCGGGTATTTTGGGTACCCTAAATCGGAGTTGGGTTACTGCCCCGCTCTGATTAGACAACCCTAGTCAATCCTATTTTTTACATTGGCCTAATCCAAGCGCTAGCACCCGAGAAATGCATGAGATGTAGGATATGTAACACACTACAATAAATACAGATTCGTATGTGTGAACCTATGTATAGCCATAGTGGATAATCAAACAAATAATGCATTAATACATTTGTTGATGTGCACATTGTACGTTTCTTCAGTTATCTGGACATTCTGAACTCCGCTTTTTATTAGGTTACTATAAAATATTCACTGTGTATCAGAGCCTCACGGTGGTTAGGATTTCTCGTGAGGTTTAAACCAGTGATAAAGTGATATTGGAGTCGTAAAAGATGCTGCTGATCTTGAAATGATCAGCTGACGAATGTCTTAGATTGACACCGACTCGAAAATTTCAAATCTGCATTTTCTCCCATTGTTCAAAGTGATAAAATGTTGCCTATAACCTACATATGTTTGATGATCAAAATTATTATGCAAACTTTTGCAATAAGTATAAAAGATCTAACATCCTTTCTAGTACACAAGGCAACTGGTAAGGGTATCCCCAAGACTCAAATTTTCTTTACCACAGTGAACTTGAATAGCATTTGGATTTGACTCCGAGTCTTGGTCTAATGTGAGAGGTCTTGAGTGCACATTGTCTCAGGCCTCTTTTCGTATTGTGGACACAAAAATTGTTTTTCAAAATAGAAAGTTTACAGGGTTTGGTAATGTGGTTGAATCTTTGTTGTGCTCCCTGTTGACAAAAAGTTTGGATTGCGGTTGCAGGGGTACAGCTCTCTCAGATTTGGATGGTGTTGGTTGTTGAGATTGTTGCCATGACAATTATCA
The DNA here is from genome assembly GCF_028751815.1 of Salvia miltiorrhiza. Lineage (NCBI taxonomy): Eukaryota > Viridiplantae > Streptophyta > Magnoliopsida > Lamiales > Lamiaceae > Salvia > Salvia miltiorrhiza. Next base: position 3,227,730 of record NC_080391.1, read on the forward strand.
TTTTTTAATTGCTTTTGCCGCAAAACTGATATTTCCACAAGCTTTTCTCAAATTTGAAAGGCTTGGGAAGATATGCATACATGCGTGGTTTAGTACTAGAGTGTTCTACTGATCTTTTTACTCATGATTTTTCAGTGTTGATACCAGCAGCGAACTCCTCCATGAACCAACAGGCATTGCTAATCTGAAATGTCTTTAGCGCCACAGTGATTTTGTAACCCTTCGGACGATCTGTGCACTCGAAATCAACCCCCGGGGCATACGTACAACGGGTAGTTTCCAGCCCCATCGCCCACCGTTGAACAAAATCTAACTGTATAAGGATAATGCGCCATGGCGGCGTACCAAGAGCATCGACTATTTTTCACAATTCCATTGCATCACTCCTCCCCATCACCACACGATTCAGGTTCACTGCGGTGGCAGAAAAAGCTGTTAAGTCAGCAAGTGTATCTGAACTTGGCGACCTTCTAGTTGTTGCTTCCATTGCCAAAACTCTCTCAAAACCTGGCGGAATTCACGATCTAGAGAAGAATGGAGATGCCATCCCATTATCTGAAGAGCTTGTGCTTCGAGTGCTCCGCCGTGGCTCTCTTGATTCGTCAAGAAAGTTGGGTTTTTTCCATTGGTGCTCTCACAGGCAAGACTACAAACACTCAGCGTGCACATACACACAGATGTTCAAAGTCCTCTGCTTTTTGCCACACCAGCATCATGATGACGTTCTTGAGCTTGTGGCCTCAATGAGGCGTGATGGGGTGGCTCTGGATTCAATGACTTTGAAGATGATTCTTGATGGGTTCATCAGGGCTGGCAAGTATGATTCTGCTTTGGAAGTTTTGGATTATGTTGAGAGGGAATTGATTGGTTCCAGCTGTTTTAGCCCTGATGTATATAGCCCTGTTATTGTTGCACTCGTGAGGAAGGATCAGATTTCAATAGCATTATCGATTTTCTTGAAGCTTATGGATTCTGCACTGCTCGCGGCGAACAGTGAGAATGTGGTCATTCCTGATGCGATTGCTTGTAATGAGATGCTTGTTGGTCTCAAGAAGGCGGACATGAGAGATGAATTCAGACAAGTTTATGGTAATCTACGAAAAACGAAGCTTTATCCGATGGACATATGGGGTTACAACATATGCATTCATGCATTAGGATGTTGGGGCGAGTTGAGCACTGCATTGGGCTTGTTTAAAGAGATGAAGGAGAGGAATGGTCCATTTGAACCCGATTTGTGCACGTATAACAGCCTCATACATGTGCTTTGCCTGCTTGGGAAGGTTAGGGATGCCCTCATCGTGTGGGAGGAGCTGAAGGCTTCCTCAGGTCATGAGCCGGACGAGTTCACTTACCGGATTATGATCCAAGGTTGTGCCAAATCATATAGAATCAATGATGCGTTGAGAATCTTCAGTGAGATGCAGTACAACGGCATACGAGCAGGGACTGTTGTTTACAACTCCCTTCTTGATGGTTTGATGAAGTCGAGGAAGTTGATGGAAGCCTGCGATCTGTTTGAGAAAATGGTAGATGATGACGGAGTGAGGGCTTCGTGCTGGACCTATAACATACTTATTGATGGTTTGTACAAGAATGGAAGAGAAGAAGCAGCTTATACCATGTTTTGTGACTTGAAGAGAAAAGGTAATAGTTTTGTCGACGGAGTCACGTTCAGCATCATCACTTTGCATCTATGTCGGGAAAACCGGGTTGAGGAAGCACTGCAGCTGGTGGAGGAGATGGAAGGAAGGGGCTTTATAGTTGATTTGGTTACTATAACTTCACTAGTGGTCGCGCTTTACAGACGTGGTCAGTGGGATTCAATTGAGAGGCTCCTGAGGCATATTAGAGATGGGAATTTAGTCCCTTCTCTTATCAAGTGGAAATCAGCCATGGAAGCTTCAATGAGTAGTCCACAAAGCAAGAAGAGAGACTTTTCACCAATGTTTCCTTCCATAAGTGATGTAGCCGAGGTTTTGAATCTGACAAAGCCGGATCGTGATGGTGATGGTGATGGTGCAGATGACACCAAGAAGCTCAGTGATGAAGTAGACGAGTGGTCGTCTTCTCCATACATGGATTCGCTTGCAAATCACTTCGCCTCTGACAAAAGCCGTGGTTCACAACCGTTCACGCTGTCTAGAGGGGTTCGTGTTTTGGCTAAGGGTGAGGATTCTTTTGATGTTGACATGGTGAATACCTACTTATCCATCTTCTTGGCCAAGGGGAAGTTGAGTTTAGCATGTAAATTGTTCGAGATTCTGACCAGTATGGGTGTGAACCCTGTGAGCTACACTTACAACTCCATCATGAGCTCCTTTGTCAAGAAAGGGTATTTCAAGGAAGCGTGGGGAGTCCTCCACGCGATGGGGGAGGCGGTCACCCCTTCGGACATAGCAACGTACAACGTTGTGATCCAAGGTTTAGGGAAGATGGGGAGGGCGGATCTCGCCAAGGCTGTTCTCGACAAGCTGAACGATGAAGGCGGGTACCTCGACATTGTCATGTACAACACCTTGATCAACGCCCTCGGGAAGGCTGGCCGGTTTGGTGAAGCAGTCGAGCTGTTTCAGCAGATGAAGAGCAGCGGGATAAATCCGGACGTGTTCACCTACAACACTCTCATCGAGGTGCACAGCAAGGCCGGGCGGCTCAAGGAGGCGTACGAGTTCTTGAAGATGATGTTGGATGCTGGGTGCGCGCCTAATCACGTGACGGATACGTGTCTCGATTTTCTAGAAAAGGAAATCGAGAGACGGAGGTACGACAAGGCTTCGATCATACGGTCCAAATCCGATGATCTTTGCTGAGGATCAATCCAAGGTTGGTCCTCAAAGATTTATTGTTATCTTGGAATTTCATGTAACAAAATATATGTAAATGCATTCACTATATTTATACATTATATAAAAGCTGATTTTTTTCTGCTCAAACCAGATTTATTGCTATATGTAACTTAACTGCAAATGTCGATGCTATATATAGTTAGCATCACCATTATAATAGTGTAGATGAGCCTCTTTGGTAGTCATCTATGTTTATAAACATAGTTCTTTTGGGGGCCTTTTGTGAGAGTTTATGTTTTTTGATATATACGATATTTGAAGGCTAAAAATTCTGCATAGATATGAACACTAATTGCTAAATACTAAATCATAGTTAAAACTCCAATACCCCCTAATTAATTAATATCTGGATTAATAACTAATTACTGCCTTCCGCAAGGCAAAATATGGGGGTTTTGGGCTTGTAAAAGTAAATATATATTCTTTAAATAAAAAGATGAATAATGAATAATTATATGCTACAAAACGTAATTAGTATTATCTATACTACTACATACAAGTATAAACAGTGTTAAGTGGTAAGCATAGGAATCTAATGGCCCATTTTAAATAATTATGCTACCAACTGTCTAATGGGCCGCTTTTTTGTAACAAGCCCATTTTATAATTTTCTATAACTCGATTGGACCTTAGACAGATGCTATAACAAAATTAAATAAATTACTTTCTTCCGAAACATCTTCTTAATAAGAGTGGAAACTGATTTTTTTTTTTTTAAGTTGTTTATGTAATGAGTGAAGAAAGGTGCCAAAAATTAGAAAAAATGATAATAATTAATTTGTTTATTTCAAGAATGACAGGTCCATTAGAAATAATGTGTGTAAATACGCGAGAATTATAAATGTAATAGTTAGTGGAGTTGTTTCTAGAAATGGACTAGTAAAATATTTTGTGGACGAACGAAAATAAAATACATCTATTGGGTACAAATATATTAAAGTCGAAGACATGTTCTAAATTTGGAATCGATAAAAAAGAAATCATATTTTTAACCAATTTAACGCGTATAGGAAAAAAAAATTGTAATAATATGCAGAATAATGATTTTTTAGTCATTGGTGTGTGAATATTTATTACAAAAAATTAAGAACTACAAATAAAAAAGTAGCTTTGCCCATTTAACTTGACCTAGAGTTTTATTCCACGTTCTATTTCTTTAAAAATGCCTACAAAGCTAATGTGTCGACATGACATGATATACCAAAGTCATAATGGTAGTAGAAAAAATGAAGTTTGGCATCATTCCAATAAATAAATAATTACAATCCTTCCAAAATATTATATATATTGTACGCTAATGGACAATTACTTAAGCATATCTCAATTAAGCAGCCATAGCCCACTAAATCACAATGCACTTTCAAATTCATAAATTTCATTTTGAGAAAATATATAAAAAAAAAAATTGGAAGTAACTAAAACATGTTGGAAAGTAAATAATTTTAATAGTAGTCTCCCTTTTTTTTAATGGTGATTGTATCTAGTGCTCGAGAAAAGGCGATTGAGGTTAGCAAATAATGATAACAATTAGAATCTACAATATTGAACTTGCATACTTTTTTGCTTTATTTACTTTAACTTTCCTAGATGCTATATCATGATTCTATATTTTATATTTTCACTAACGAATGTCATTATAGAGCTATGTAATCAATGTCACAAATGAAGAGAAAGAAATGTGGTTAAATGAATTTGGAGGCTTCTCCATAAATAAAAATTACGCACAATGAATACAAAGTGGGTTGGTAGCAAAAAGTGTATATTTATCCTCTCAAAAAAAAGTGTATATTTATTTACATAAAATTATTACATAAGTCGCATGTGTCTGGCCGCGAGATACGCGTACGAAAACTAGTAGCGTTTTTCTTTTTCCTTTTTACACGAAAGCACAAAGGCAAAGTTGTCGCTACGATGAAACTACGCCGTTTTATTGACCTTTTAGGTGGAAATGGATTCCAGAGGTCAATGTGTTGCCACTTGCTCACGTGCGTAAATGGAACTTCACATCACGTGGTTACATTTTTTTGTTACTACCCTTTACGTATATTTAAATAAATAAATATAAATATTAAATAAGATCGAAATATAAATTCATATAAAATATATTTTTTAAAATATAATATAATAATCCACATCAATTGTTCAATAAAATTATGAATTTGAAAATGTAAAATTTTTAACTTTGTATAGAGTGTAATGATAATTATAATTATAAAATAAATATAAAATTATCGATAATGAAAATTAGCATTAGGCGTATTATTAAATAGTTTACGCGTCATAATAAATAAAAAAATAAATATTTTCATTGTACAAAAACATAAATATAAAAGTTGTATAGAAAATAAAATAATTTAAAATTTAAAGTTTTCATAACCTATACATTTTAAAATTATTTTTGATGATTTTTATACTCCCTCCGTCCCAATAAGCTTGTCCCCTTTCTTTTGGGCACGGAGACTAAGGAGAGTTGTATTAGAGGTTAAGTTGTATGACCCACATGTTTAATTATATTATTAATTGATTTAAGTATGGTTAACAAAGCAACAGCTAATTCTTCAAAATTATGCTGCCGCTCTCAACTCCGGCAAGCCGGCGCCGGCGCCGACGCTCCCTTCCCTTACACACCATCATTCCAACAACCAACAGATAAATTTAACACACATAATTTCCCCTAAATTAAAGAAGTGTTTATAGAAATTCAAGAAATTAAAGAAACACACCATTTCTGTAAACCCCAACCCCCAAATTGCTAACCCTCATTTCTACAGGTGGCGGCGGCGGTGGCTCCGGCTGTTCAGCCGAAGAAGATGAAGCAGGAAAGGTGGCGACACGGCGGTGCGGGAAAGGGAGAACATGGCGCGCTGGCCGTGGAGGTGGGAGAAGGGTGAAGGCGGCGCATGGGTGGATTCGAGAGGGCGAAGGAGCTCGAAAGGGTGGAGGTGGGAGAGCGCCGGATGTGGCGCTCAGATTCAGGTGAGAGGGCGGCAGGTGCATTGAGGCTCTTCTACGGTGCCGATTAGGGTTCCGTCGACCTCTCATGGGCTTTTCACCACAACGGTTTTACAGATCTCCCCTCCCTTGGCTTAGATCTGGGCACAGTGGCGCGATGGAGAAGATGAAGCATAAGGGGTGACGGCCGTGAGGATGGAGGATAGGCGGCGGCCGTGAGGATGGAGAAGATAGAACAGAAGGCGTCGGCCGTGGTGTTGAGGCGGCGGCCGTGAGGGTGGAGGATAGGCGGCGGCCGTGAGTTTCCGGCAAAGAGAGAGAGTCCAGAGGGTGGGCGGCGGCCGTGAGTTTCCGGCAAAGAGAGAGAGTCCAGAGGGTGGGCGGCGGCCGTGAGGATGGAGGATAGGCGGCGGCCGTGAGTTTCCGGCAAAGAGAGAGAGTCCAGACGGTGGGTAGGAGAGAGGGGTTTAGAGAGAGAGAGTTATGAAAGAGATGTGAGTGTGTTAATTAGGAGAGAGATAGAATGCTAAACATTTTTTAATTATTACCAAAAAAGGAAATGGGACAAGATTATTGGGACAACCCAAAAAGGAAAGTGGGACAAGATTATTGGGACGGAGGGAGTACTATATTAAATTTACGATGCATATTGAATATTTTTTTCATGAATCAAATTTGACGATGTTTAGAAAATAATTAAAATATAAAAAAACAAAGGAACGAATTCTCTATGTGATGATTTGCTCGAAGCGTTTGCGCACGCCAAGGAACACATTGTTTTAGATTTCCGGCACGTTCGTCGTGAGGCGAATAGAACTACTCATTGTTTAACTAATTTTGCAGCTTGGTCTGATGGTGTAATGATTTGGAAGTCGAATTTCTCATCCTGGCTTTTAGATATTGTTCATCGTGATTTAATATAATTTTATCTTTTTTTAAAACAAAATAAAAAATAAAATGGGGAGAGTACTATTTAATTCTTTAGGTTATTTGGTTATTGATTTCAATGGGATTAGCTTTTTTTAGTTATTGGTGTTTCATAATCAACTTGTTGACTCCTTCTCTATATTAATAAGTGTCTTAATTATTTATTTATTTTCTTTATTTTTCAATAAGAATTTAATTTTAAAATTTTAGAATAAATTATCCATATTCTTTCCATCATATCATATCCCTAATTCAATACTTTTCTAGTATTTGAATAAAACAATGAATAAAGTTGCTAATGTAAATTTGATTAAATATTATTTATAAATAGAATGAGTAATTGAGTTCATTTTGGAAGACATTTTGGCGAGAATGGCGGCGAGTCCTTGTCTTTCGGTTTGTTCTGTTAAATTCCTTTTCAACTTGTTCGATGTTGTTACTGTTTGAGTTGATAGTTTTGAAGAAATAAGACGTTGAGTCAATTTTTTTAGTTTTTCTCTTTGAAATTTACATCGAAATGACATCAATTTCATTATGGTCTGACTCACTTATTTTTTAAGTAATTAGCAATTACTCTCGATGTCTCATTATTCATGACATGTTTTCATTCTGATATATATATCCCACTATTTATCTATTTATAATTTATTTTCATAAAAAGTTGAGTCATATCACGTTAATGAATTGTAAATAACGGGACGAGGGGAATACTTGTGTATATTTCATCATTTTATAAAATATTATATTTGTAATAACATATCCATAAATAGGGATGTGTTATATTGAAAATGCTATCTTTCGTGAGAAATGAGAATGATTGCATAAGCTGCAGTATATTACTGCATAATTTTTTTTTTACCTAGATTCGAATCCAGCTAATGCAAATTACAAATATTTTATGCAACATATATACTGACTTATGCAGTCATTTTTCATTCTCACCACATATATTTGTCCATTCTCATTTGATCTTCTCCCTTAAATATATTTATAGTGTATGTATGGATTTCAATCTATCTGAATAAACAGATAGTTCAATATAGTTATGACTAGAAAATTCTCTCATGGAAAAACTACATATCTTATACGAGTACCATTTATGATCGCCACTCTCAATTAATGTATGTTAGCATTGTTTTTATGTTTTATAAATTATATATATATATATATATATATATATATATATATATATATATATATATATATAGGGTTGGGATAGAATAAAAATAAATATAAACGTTTCTTAATGTACGAATTTTATGTAGAACACATATGAATTTATTCAACAGAGTTACGAATTGCGAAAAATAAATTTTTGTTACCTTTGGGATTCGAACTCAGGACCATGAATTCATCTAACAGGGTTATGAATCAACCGTAGATCTTGATGACCTAAGGGCTGAAAATCATTTATATTTTTATTCTATCCCTCCCCTATATATATATATATATATATAGGGATGTCAATCCAGCCCGAAACCCGTGGGCCGACCCGAATAACCCAACAAAATTAGAGGGTTAGGGCTGAAAAATTGCAACCCGATTACAAATCGGGCTAATCGGGCCAGCCCGTTCGGGCTGGCGGGTTGAAGCGGGCCAGCCCGTCGGGCTGCTGAATTTTTTATTAAAAAAAATTAAAATTAAAAATACTAAACTTCTAGGGTTTGCTTCAACCCTTGAAAATTGAAACTGAATTGCTTCAGCCTTCACGCGCGCCTCCACTCTTCCATTCTTCCTCAGTTCCTTGTTCCTTCAGCCACTGCCGAGTGCCACCTCCAGCCACGCCGTCGCGCCGCCGCGCCGCGCCTCCCCCCTCCGGGGCATCCAATCCAATATGTCTCCCACCGGGCAACCACACTGCTTCCCGTCGCCGTCGTCTGCTGCTTCCCGTCGCCGCTGTCTCTTACTAAATTAAAACTACCATCGCCGCTTGCTGCATTGTTATATTTTTGTTCTTGAATATTGATTGTAGTCGTAGACTGTGGAGTGAGTTCATATAATTTTAACTTGTTGAATATTGTTTTGTTCATATAATTTTGATTTGTTGAATATTGGTTGTCGACTATCAAGTTTTTGTTCATATAATGCTGGACTTGTATAATCAATTTGATTGCATTTTCTCAATGTTGTATTGAAAAAGTAAAAAATTATAATGATCTATATTCTTTAGCAACATCCTCTTCCCGAAACCCGAATGTTTAGGGTTAGGGTTGGAGATTTACAACCCGAAAAAACCTCCAACCCGATTAGCCCGCACCCGATTAACCCGGAACCCCATAGGGCTAGCCCGAAAACCCGATGGGCTAGCCCGATTGACATCCCTATATATATATAATGTCTCAAAAATTATTATTTGTGTCATTAATCTATAAATTATATAAATATCAAAACTTGATTTATTCACTTTCATTATAATTTCAAATAAATAAATAATAGAACAAATAGAGCTTTGATTTTTATGTATTTGTAAATTAATAACATCAATGATAGTTTTTGAGGTATTAGAATCAAAATAAATAAATAAAATAAAAATTATGCTAATGTGAATTAAAGGAGAACGGTAATGGTGCTCATATGAACAATATAACATAACATTCCTCTATATAAGTAATGTATTTGTACCTGAATTAGTATCCAAGATTATTTACATTATAATAAATGAAGAATATATTACATATACATACATAAGCTTGAATTATGCCATCATTGAAAATTCATTGTATCTTTCTTGCAGCTATAAGTTTGGTGTTAATTAATATAATTATATAATAGAAAACAAATGTCAAAAATTAAAGAAAACATTTTAAGTTGGTTGGTATATATTCAGCATATCTTCAGAAACTTCTTGCAAAAGGAATCATGCCATATTTCAACTTCAAAAAATAATTTACATATTTTATTCTTCACCTACTTATTCTTGACCTAGCTAGCTGGTGTACATTTAACTTAAATTAAATTGACTAATTGCTCACAAATATTATTTCTAATGGAAAAGGAATTTGACGACAGTTTTCTGCCTATGAATTTATTGTTTCTTGTTGGAAGTGATTAATGTGAAATTAAGGTCGCCTTTCAAGTTTAGCTGCTAATTGAATGCTGCCAAATTTTAATCTAATTATTCATGTCAATGAAAAGGGTCCCTCGATAATAGTAGTTGTGCTAACAAAATTAATAAGAACATCTTAACTCCCAATTATGATAGGAACTTCATATATATATTTATAACTCAAAATCCAAATTGATTGACTAAAATTTATTGAATTTTATTATTGTAATTGTTGAGTGTATGAGGAACCTAACCGATAAGAGTTAAAAGTATAGAATTAGATTTAATTAAATGCAATATGACGTTTCCACTTTAATTAATTGTCATTATTTTTGTAGGAGGTTGGTGGAGTAGCCATGACTTGGATAAATATTTCCCCGCGTGAACATGTGTAATTTTTTTTATTTATTTATTTTGTGACAAAATTTATCTAAATATTACACTTGTGCATGCATTTTGGATAAATTCATTTTTTATAAAGACTAACCACATTATATGACCTGATTTAATTGGGGCTGAGTGTAATTTAAATTAATATAACTAAAGACAAAAATATTTGAACGTCATCACATGATCATTTCGTGGAAATGTTTGCATATACAATTTATCTTTTCGAGCGTCGTAACTCGTAAATTTTATCTTGTGTCATATATATACAACTCTTTTGAAAGATTATTACTTTTTAAAAAAATATATATTTTAATGGCGATACCAATTTTAAAATTCGGCCTAAAGACTGGTCCATAAAAAACAATTCATTCATTTCTTATATTAGCCTGCAAATTATATAACAAGAGATACTTGTTCTAATTATATAATTTTGTTTTCCTTTATCACTTGTCCTAAATACATAGACTGAATTTTATAAAAGTAAAAACTCATTTACTAACATCTCATATTTAACTATTTAAATGACTTTAGTATTAATTTATTGTCAAAGAATAAATATGAATGTATTAGAAAAATTGGTCATTAATTTTTTAATTAATTTTTATGTAAATTCCAATCAACCTATATATATATATATATAATTGGAATAGAGAGAGCAGAAATCATGATTAACCCTTTCTTATATTAGTGTCGATCCCCTTAGAACGATCTAATAGTAAAGTTGGTATTTTCGTGGCACAAACACATAAAAAAGTTTATAACTGGAAATCAAAGGATATTAATAAAATTCAATTCCACAACAACATTTTATTCCGGGGTGTGCATTCGATTTTCAACTAAAACCAAATCTAACCAGATCAAATTAAATTTATATTTGATTAAAAAAAATCGAACTGAATTCGTACCAAATTAACCGAAATCTTTAGAATTAAAACTGAAAAACCAAAATAATTCAAAAAAAAAGGAAAAAAATAGAAAAGACAAAGTATATGTATATATTATATAAATATAATTCGATAGTCGATTTTGTTCAATTTATACAGAACCAAACCGAATTGTACCAGAAAGTTAAATTATTTTCAAAAATGAAATCTTACCAAACCTAAAAAACCGAATCATATTTTAATATTTTGATTCAAATTGATTCGATTATTCAGTTTTGATTATTTTGTTCACCTCTAATTTTATTCGCAAGTCCATTTACTCTGCTAAGTGCTAACAATTAAGGCATTAGAGTGAAATAAATAAATAATAAATAAATAAATAAGCAACCTTGTATACATGCGTGCGTGTGTGTCTATTTATTGATCGATTTTCAACGCATCCTCAACAGTGACGGATAAATTTATACTTCAATTACATAGTCTTCAATTTAATTTGTATTGTTGCATATCCTTTACTCAAATTAGTTGAGGATTGCGCCAAAAAGTCTAAATGAAATAATAATAATAATAATAATAATAATAATAATAATAATAATAATAATAATAATAATAATTTAGAATATATGTAATAAATATTGATAGATAAATTAACAGAGTAACGACACTCGAGAAACTTCCAAGAGTTGGTGATTCAAGTACGGATCGTGTACTCGTTCAAATTCAGGTTTGTTTGCAAATTTAATAAAGTTTCTAATTATAGTAAATCCAAACTTACAACAGTGAAAAACTCGTATCTTTATCCACAATAGCTACTTTTATATATTTAAACAATAATTAATATAATCGGGTACAACTGCTTGGAAATTTAACTCTATTAACATTTACTATAATTCCAGAGGAAATAGTCTTTTCCTATACATATATAAATAATAAGGGAATAATTTGTCATTTGGCTATGATCCGTAGTGCAATGCGTCACGCATGTTATATTATAATGCAATATTGACGAAGTAATTACCATTATTTTAATTTAGTTAACTCTTTAAATTGTTATTAAAATGTACGAGTTCTTAAATCAAAATTACCTTTCTTTATATAGAGGTTATACAAGTAAGGATATCCTAAAATGAAAATTTTCATAGATGTGCTCTAGTAGACTAACTAATTAAAAACAAATATAAAAATCTACGCTCAATTTTAAAGTGTTGATGGAATTTAAACTCGAACAGCTTCATTTCGATATATACATAATCAATCTTGATATATAGATAAATAAATATCATATCAAAATATAGTGTTACAAACTTGGTTTATATTCTTATAATATTCGACTCGTTAACTTGTGAACATGTTCGTTAAGTGATTCAACATGAAAAATTTTAATTATTAATATGTACAACTTATATTTATCTACCGCAATTAATCAAATTTTTATTAAATCTCTAACTAACTTTGTCTGTTATAAGAAAATAATCAATATATATATATATATACATATATTATTTTGAATGAAATATATAGTTTATTTTCAAACTAAAATATATAATCAATATTTTAAATATAAATATAAATTTAAAAGGTTTGTATGGATTTGCTTAGGCTCATGAGTCTCAAAAAATTTAGTAAACTGAGTTTGAAATTTCACTCAATACTAAATAAATTAAATTTAAACGTAACTGCTATTCAGTTCTATTCGATTACACCCGGCCCCTAATCCTAGGCAACTCACATTATACCATTTTCAATAAATAATGGAGGTTATTTATGTGTCTAATTAAATATCGATATTTTGTGCCCACGTATTAAGACGTATTGCATCGCTCATCATCGATCAACGTATATCCCATAAATATATTGCACAATAATTTGAATAATTCTTCGATGAAAATTAGTTTGGACTATTGATTAGGCAAGCACGACTTTTTCCAAATTTCACTTCCTATGAGTTAGTTGAGCCATCCCATCTTTTTCCTTTTTCTTTTTAAAATGCGACTATCGACTTTCAACACTTGTTCTTTTCCATTTCTTTGAGCTATCAAGCAAAATTCGAAATAATTTTAATTTTAAAATTTACTAATTTTTAGAGGGTATATATAGATAGTTCAACTAACGTTAATATATTCCGTGCCTAATCACTCGAGACTGCATATTTTAATTTTGTTTGCTTTTATTTTTCTTTTTTCTCTTGACTTTGAGAAAAGTGCGGTAAAATTTCAACGTAAGACACTATAAAATACCACCATTTATATATTTCAAATAAAGTGAAAATCTACTTATTTATTAATTGAATCGTCTACTTCATTGCAATTATATAAAGTGCATATATATTATAAAGGGATTATGGCAAAAAAAATACACAAACTTAGAAAAAAGTTGTAAATTTCACCCGAACTTTCAATTAAGCTAAAAAATACATGAATTTATATTTTTTTTGCAATTTTCACCTAAATTTGTGTTTCAATAAAATTAGAGCTTAATTGACAGTCGAAATTAAGTCAAATATATTAATTTTTTGCCTTCTTAGACCTCCGAACTTCTAAATACTCCTCATTATCATAAGTTAGACCAACATTAAGTGAATCAATTGCCAATTAAGCTCTAGTTTTGCCGAAAGTCAAACTCAAGTGAAAATTGCAACAAAAATATAAATTCATGTATTTTTTAAGCTTAATTGAAATTTCATGTGAAAATTGCAATTTTTTTTCAAAGTTCGTGTATTTTTTTGCCATTAAACCTATTATAAATTCGCAATACCTAATATTTATTAATAACAATGCACGTCTATTGAAAAAATTAAAAAAAAATAATAATAAGACACAATGAGACACAGTATCATACTTAAATTGTTAACATAAACATCAGTAAATAAATAAACTGATGATAATTATTAATTGATTGATAAAAGATAATGTCCCGTAAATTGACAAGCAATATCGTGCGCACTAAATATACATTAAACGAAGAAAAATTCATTTTTGTCTTTTATATCTAAATTTATATATATAGTTGGTCTATGAGTTAAACCTTTGTGCTGACTATTTAATTTTAAGTCAACTGCACTTGAAAGTTTCAACGGAAACCAAAAAAATAGGACATATGGGTTTGGTGACATTTGTATTTTAATTAGGATTATTTGACTATTTATACGTACATACTAACCACGCATCATCATAAAATTAATTTGCTCCTCGAAATTAAAAAGGACTGGAGTTTGGTATTTGTAATATAGAATAAAAGAATTAACACCTTATAGGTACTCCATTAACTTCTTTATTTTAATTCGAAATTTCGATATATAATTAATCTAAATTTACAATAATACTTTGTTGTTATATACGGTGCGTTAATCCAAACGTTTTAGGCGTAATCATCCACAAACGTCATTTACGCACTAAATATAAAGATGAGTAATATTCTAAAGAAAAGTGTCAATATATAATATTTACAAAAGCATCAATCTTATCCAAGTTCATTAGCCTTTAAGAAATTTTCTTTACCCGATACTATGCAAATATATTGATTATAGCTGAATTCATTTATTTCGTAGTAATCTTCCTTAAAAATAAGAAAAAAATAAATAATACTTAATTAATTATTAATAACTAGTTAATATTAATTTGGATGGTTCTCACTTCTCACCGTGCGCTTGAACGCACAAGATCCCATCTCTACATTATTCAGCACCTCTACTATGCTACCCAAAGCTAAGAAATTTATACATCAAATTCAGATATTTGCACTGCGATTACCCAAATGTTAAATATATATGAGTCATATATATGAGTCTGTTCGTAATTTATATATACTCAAATAATGGTTTACAATCTAACCCCTTTCATAACTCATTTATTATAATTTCTTTAATTAGTTATGAACTTATGATACATATTTTTGCTACATATATATGTTAGCTTGATTGGAGTGATATTCGTATACTGTAATATGAATCGTAGAAATATATATATATATATATAGGGTGTGATTATAATGAGAACCACACTTATCGTGAGAACATAAGAACCATTAAAATCAATGCATCTGCTATATAAATTAATGCATTCGCTATTAAATTTAATGCATCCGAAAATAATAAAAATTTTGCTCCCTTCAGGATTCGAACCCAGGATCTGCATTCATCCACCAAGATGATGCATCCACCGTAGATTTTGATGATCGAATGACTTAAAATGGTTCTCCGTTCTAATTTTATTTAGTGGTTCTTATTTGAACATCTCCCTATATATATATATATATATATTATATTATTGTAATATTTAATTTAATTTTCATCAACAGACAAAAGCCTACATATCTGAGGCAGCTGCCACCCGCCTTACGACACTCACCAATGACAACCAAAATAGAAAGAATTTGAATATTTGGGCCAAATGGGTGGTGCAGTTCAATTGATCAAAAATATCATTAATTATCAACTACTCCAGAATTTAATGTCGACTATGCTTGGGATTATATATATACATTACATCTAATTAAGTGTACCTCATCAATTAATCATCCCTACTCATAAATTTCTTCGTTGAATTCTCATCACCAAATATATTAAATCTCACACTTCATTCGATAATTGATCACACGAATTGAAGAACATGCACAGCAGTTCTATTAGTAAACACATTCATCACACCAAATCAAATCTCAACTAGAGAATGGGCTACGATCTGGCAGGCATTAACGAAACTAATTGAATAAATAATTAATTAACCTACATGGACCCAATCAAAGGATTTTCTTGCAATTTCATAGTTTAGATAGTGATTTATCTCCTAAACATCATTAATAAATACTATAAAAAATGGCACCTTTTATGAAAATTAAGTAATTAACGACTAATTCTAAGCACGACCATGACGTCTAGTACTGTTGCAATTAATGTCGCATGAGCACGATACCTAATTCACGTACAAAAAAAATTAAAAGTTTAATTAATTAATGGAGTAGTAAGCTTCACTTCATCTTAATAACTCCAAACATAGATAAACCATTCACTTTATTCCGCTGTAACATCGTAAAAGTGCTAATGTATAAGAAATCTACAATTTCAACAAATCAATTTCCATTTCTTTCCCGTCATTTAAGTTGAGACTGCGACATATATATATATATATACACACAAGAAATCAAAAAACGCAATATAAATCAGAATATATATCGATTATTGAAATTCACAAATTAAAAACAGATTATCGTAATCAGAATAATCTTTTTTTTTTAAATGAACAATTCGTAATTTAATTTGCCGTCTGTTTTTTTCTGCAGCAAAAAAAATCACGAACTGTTCAAGAGCGCGTTTGCATGTTCTTGAACAACTTTCCAAGCCAAAATTACGTGTCGATTTTCCGTCAAGCTCGCGCCGACGGCGAACCGCATCACGTAAACACCTCCGATCACTGCATGCGTCATGTAAATCTTCCCCGATTCGTTTATCGTCTCCAGCAATTTGCAATTTATATTGTTCGTCGCCTCCTCCTTGGACACGATCTGGTGGTTTCCGGCGATCTCGATCGGCGATATGCGGAAGCACACGGTGGCGAAGTTCCTCGGCACCACCACCTCGAACCGCTTGTCCATCCCGATCAATCCTTCGAAATTCTTCGCCATTTTGATGTGGCTCCGCAGAAATTTCCTCAGATTCGCGACGCCGTAGCTGCGGATGACAAGCCACAGCTTCAGCGATCGGAACCGCCGGCTGAGAGTGATCTGCCAGTCCTTGTAATCGATCACCGATTTCGCATCGGAAGCTTTGTTTCGCAGATATTCGGGATACGTCGAGAGCGCCTTCACAAGCGCGCTCGGATCCTTCACCCACAGACAGCAGCAATCCAGCGTGGTTAGGAACCATTTGTGCGCGTTGAAGCTGAAGGAATCGGCGCCTTCGACGCCGTCGAGGAAATGGCGATATTCCGGGCAGATGCATGCGCTTCCGGCGTAGGCGGCGTCGACATGCACCCAAATATCGAACTCCTTCGCCACCGCGCAGAGCGGGCGGAGCGGATCCACCGCGGTGGACGACGTCGTTCCGATCGTCGCGCATAGGAACAGAGGCACCAGACCTGATTCCACGTCGGATTGGACCTGCGCTCGGAATGCCTCCCCCGTGAGCCCGAATGCGGTCGTTTTCGATGTCGCGATGGCGCGAAAATTACTAGGGTTTATCCCCGCGATCTGAGCCGCTTTCTGGATCGCGGAGTGCGTCTGATCCGATCCGTAGACGACGAGCTTGTTGATGTTATCTCTCCCGATCCTCTTCAAAACCCGATCCCTGGCGGCGACCATGGTGCAGAGTATGGCCTCGCAGGTGGTGCCCTGCAACACGCCGCCGCCGCCGCCGGAGAATAGAAACTCCGAGGGGAGCTTGAGCATCTTCCCGAGCCAGTCCATGACGATGCTCTCGAGCTCGGTGGCGGCCGGGGACGACATCCAGTTGAATCCGACGACGTTGAAGCCGGTGCTGAGCATTTCCCCGAGGAATCCGGCAATGCTTCCGCTCGACGGGAAGTAGGCGAAGTAGTTGGGGCTCTGCCAGTGCGTGATGCCGGGGACGATATCTCTCTGAACGTCGCGGAGGATTTCCTCGATGGGCTCGGCGTCGTACGGAGCGGACTCGGGTAACCGCTTCTTCAGGTAGCCCGGTTCGACCTGACTGCGAACCGGGTATTTCTCGACGTTCTCGTAGTAATCTGCGAGAAAGTCGATGACTAGATGGCCTTGCCTCCGGAATTCTTCCGGGTCGAGTGGCTTTATGGTACCGGCGAAGCCGGTATCCGGTTTCTGATTGTGTAAACTGCCCATGAATTTTGAATTTTCTTTTTAAATTTTGCTACCAAGGGAAAAAGAGTAGCTAAGGAGCCAAAAATATAAAATGTTGTTGTTTTTGTGGGGTTTCTTGAATTGAATGTGTAATGGGAGGCTATGTATATATAGAAATAGAGAGAGGTGAGAGAAAGAGAGAGGAATTTGAGGTACTGGTAGATGGGGTTTCTTTTGGTCGTAAAATCGAGTGGGGTTGTTGGACAGCATTACTGGCATTATTATTTTTATTTAATTTAATTTAACATTCTTTTTTTATATATATATTTATATATTTTAACTTAATTGTTAGTATCGATAACTATCCCCCTAGAACTGTTCTGGGATTAACACTCAGTCAGAGTTTAATTTTTTGTATTTAATTAATTTTGGATTTGACACAGAAAATAAAAGTGGATACAATGATAAAATCGGGTGTGGGGTTATTGGTTTGATTCAGTCTCCCCCACACCATTTCAATTAGAGCAGTATATATAGTTTGTTCGACCGTGCATAAGTATAATTAACTTATTTTATTACTCTATCTCTTTGTACTCGAATATATGTCTTATTTTAAAATAATGAAAATGTATATAGTTTTCAATGCAAATTTTTTAGTGATTTCGTTTATTTATTAAAGAATAGAGTACTTCACTATTATACAAGTGTGTATTTTGTTCGAAGTTTGATGTACACATTATGTTCTTAATTATTTTTATCTTTAATAATAGTATATACTGATTTAATATTTATATATATTGAATATTTATTTATTTTTGCATAAGGAATTTTTTATGGCTATAAAATTCCTTGAACTCGTGATGAAAATTTGTCTATAATATAGTAGTATATACCGATGAACAATGCAGTATATATATATATAGATTATAGCATAGATAATTATAGCTATGAAGAGTGAACAAACTATTTTTAGCATAGAAACAAAGCAACTGGCACAGCAGAATGAGAGAGTTTTTCAATATCATAAATAATTCATAACTGGCTAAATATCACAGAAATCATTTCAATAAGTGCAATAAGAGTTTGGATGTCTCAATCTTGCCAATCAAATTAAACCTTATTAGTAATGAGAGATAATTAATGACGATCAAATAACCTTATTAGTATAATGAGCGATAATTAATGACTATAAATATTGATGATTACTCTTGGTTATAAATTATAGTAATTAATGACCTAGATTCTTCTTTTCTTGATTTCATATAATTATAAAATAACAAGGAATCAGTTGATGAAATCTTATATATCTCACTCTGCTAAGTTGACTATATCTTTTCAATGTAATAAAGCTACTTTGAAGCAATCTTGCAAGACATGTATGGTGTTAATTACGTGGTCTTTTTTCTTTTTTTCTTTTTTAATTAGAATTACAATAAGGATCTAAATATAATTAAATAAGCACCCACATCTCAATACCACATAAAGGTCAAAAATCGCACGTAGCCGGGATCACTATACCACACAAAGGTCGAGAAATTACACCGCATACAGACGAGATTGAACCCAAGATTTCTCACAAAAAAAGAATCTTTGACTGTCCCAACGTTGCCACTTGAGTTCCTCATTGGTTACCTGGTCTTAATTTGTAGTACTAATTTTCGAAATGTCTTATTTGATTTGATCAATTTTTTTTGGATAATTAATTTATACAACATTAAATATGTATCCGCATCTTCACCATTCTGCGCAATGCACCGGCGAGGCACAGTCAAACGCGTTTTGCCTCAGTCAAAATAAATTACAGCTTAATTATTTTCATTTTGAGATCATTATGTACATATAAATGTTCCATTCAATTGGTTGGGTTAATTAAATATAGTTTACATGTCAAACGCTTTTTAATACCAAATTAATTTTGACTCACGATTATATTTATTTATATATAGATGTGTTATAAATGAGAAAACGATATGACTAATCTTCCACGGGTTAATTATGTTTGGGTGAAAAGCATTTCCACTAAATTTTAATTTCAGATACAGTAAATGATTTATATATGTTATAAATTAATAATTTTTCTATTAATCATTTTCCCAACCAATTATTTATTTCCTTTAATTTCCCATCTAAGCTAATTAACTCAACTCATTTATCAAATTAACCATTTAGTTTCATTTTGATTGAAACCATCCAAAGGGGAGATCAATTTAAAAGATGATTGCCCAATAGTAATTTCATAATGTATATATGGAAAACCAATTAATTTATTGCAATCACATTATAGGATTATTGGATTTTATTTCGAAGGTTATTTATATTTTTCCTGGCTATACAATACATAACCCCTAGCTAGTGATACATAAAATACACTTAAATTAGAAGATCATGCAAGCTTATACTTCATCAACAAATTGAAAAATGGAAGACACTCATATATTTGCTGTCTCTCTCTCTCTCACACACACACACAACCTAAATTTCTAAGGAATATTTGTTTCTTAATTATAGATAAATTTTCAGAAAAATGTAATCACCAGACCCTTAAAATAATTACTACTCCAATAAAAACTCAGTCTTCGCAGAGGAATGCGCTGTGTCTCACTTTCTAATATTCCTCTGAAAAACTTAAAAATAAATGGGCCGGCCCACCAATAAATAATATTTCAGATTAGTATTTAAGCCGGACCACGGAAAGTTAATGGGCCGCAACCAGCACACTGAAGATTGAAGAAGTTGCCGAAGCCCATACATTGGAATAAATCTGTGCCTCGTGGATAGGGACGTCAATCGAGCCAATCCATTGAATTGAAAATTTTTCAAATTAGAAATTTAGTCGACTATAACCCTAAATGTTCGGGTTTTGAGCTAACTCATTGGGCTCAAAAATTTATTTAAAAAATATTAACTAATATATTTATGTTGACAATAATATATTTACAACAAACAAATACACACATATATACTCTTCACCAAAAATCTTGAACTATGTCTACTCAATCAAATGCAGCTGCTCCAGCTTCATCCAAAGCTTCTTCGGCAAACGTTGGTATGATCACGCGAAGCAAATCGAAATCATTGCAAGGAGTGTCCAAGCCGATCTTTCATCTTCCATCTATCCATGAAGAAGATGACAACTTTGAGAGAAGCTTCACATTCCCCACTGAAAATTATCAACTCCATGCAAGTGTCATGATGACAAACACTTCCACCATGGAGGAACAACTCTTGAACTTGACAAAGATGGTTGAATCTCTAACCAAGCACATCCAAGAGCAAGATGCCCAGATTGCAAAGCTCAAAGGAGAAAAAGGAGATTCAAGCCACGCCAACAACGATAGGGAAGGCGAAGAAAGCGAAGAAGATGGAGAGAATAACGATGAAGAAATCTCCAAAGACAAATCAAAGAGTGATGGAAAAAGGCCTTCAGGAAAAGACATTCTCTTCTCGTCTGGTGGCCTCATTCCCATTGACCAACTCAAAGAGTTCATCGAAGCAACAATGAAGAATAACTCCGATGGAAGCTCCAAGTCATCGTTAACTTACTCCAAGCCATATACTCGGCAAATTGACAGTATGAGGATGCCTCTTGGTTATCAGCCCCCCAAATTCCAACAATTTGATGGCCAAGGAAATCCGAGACAACATGTGGCTCATTTCATTGAAACATGCAACAACGCTGGTACTTATGGAGATCATTTGGTCAAACAGTTTGTTCGCTCATTGAAAGGTAATGCCTTTGATTGGTACACCGATTTAGAATCAAACTCAATTGATAGTTGGGAACAACTGGAGCATGAGTTCCTCAACCGCTTCTATAGCACTAGAAGAACTGTCAGCATGGTGGAGCTCACAAGTTCGCGTCAATTCAAAGAAGAGCCAGTCATTGATTACATCAACCGATGGAGAAACCTTTGTCTCAACTGCAAGGACCGATTGTCTGAATCATCTGCCATCGAAATGTGTATTCAAGGGATGCATTGGGGCTTGCAATACATCTTGCGAGGAATCCAGCCAAGAACATTCGAGGAACTAGCCACTAGAGCTCATGATATGGAGTTGAGCATGATGGCAAGCGGGATCGAAGGACCACCAATCCAGGAGTCTAGCAAATTCAAGCCAGAATTCAAGAAAGAAGGAAAACCATATGACAAAGCACCAAAGAAGGAATCCATGGCAGTGAAAGCAACTTCCGTGAAATTTCTAAAAAAGGAAGCTAGACAAGAAGACAACCAGAACACTCCACGAGACAATCAGAACTCTTCCCGAGACATGGGGCAAAGAAGATCTACCTTGAAAGAAATGCAACAAAAGCAATACCCTTTCTTAGACTCTGATGTTTCAGGAATTTTTGATGACCTGCTCAAAGAAAAGCTTATCGAGTTGCCAGAAATGAAGCGACCAAATGAAGCAGGGAGGACAAATGATCCAAGTTACTGCAAATACCATCGTCTGGTTGGGCACCCCATACATGATTGCTTCATCTTCAAAGACAGGGTCATGCGGTTAGCTCGAGAAGGGAAAATATCTCTTGAAGAAGACGCTACTGCTGTAAATATGGTCTCCACCGACTTGAATGACATAATAGAAGGTATTGGAGCTCTGTATGATACATCCAATCAAGTAGATGAAGAACCTGAGCTAAATATGGATGAAGACGATGATGCATTGGCAATCACATTCTCCAATGAAGACTTGCAGCTTGGATCTGAACCTCATAACAGGCCATTGTTCGTGAGTTGTTATACACAGGAGCAAAAGGTCAATCAAATTCTCATCGATGGAGGCTCGGCGGTCAATATTTTGCCACTAAGGACTTTGAAGCAATTGGGAATCCAAGTAGATGAGCTGTCAAACAGTCGATTGATGATCCAAGGTTTCAATCATGAAGGGCAAAGAGCTCTTGGAACTATAAGGTTGCGATTGCTGATGCAGGACATGGATTCGACAGCGTTGCTTCATGTTATCGATGCCAAGACGTCCTATAATATGCTTCTGGGTCGACCATGGCTTCATGAAAATGGTGTTGTTCCTTCTACATTGCACCAATGCTTCAAGTACTATCAAAATGGTGCCATAAGAAAAGTGGTTGGTGATCAAAAGCCGTTTACGGAAGCAGAATCACATTTTGCTGATGCTAAGTTCTATTTGGAAAGAACCAAAGTCTCAATGGTGAAAGATGATACATCACATGACGAGTTGAGATCTTGCCAGGAGAAAAAGAAAGAAGAATCTTTTCTGAAGATGGAAGGATTCACCATGCCTTTAACGAAGATTGATGCCAAGAAGCCAATTCACCAACCATTTGAAGGGTTTGTCCGACCAAAGCAAAGTAGCATCACAGAGCATGAAGATCTCTCAGACAAAGAACTCTCAAAGCACTTTGGTCCGAAGGCATATAAACTCCTCGTGAATGCTGGATACAATCCTCAAGAAAGCTCTATGTCAAGGTCTCATTTGGAAAAGACTGATAACGCAAGCCAAAACTCCAAAGCAAGTTTGGGATATACAGTGCAAAGCCCCATTCGAATTGCCATCAAGAGAGCCACTGCTAACTATGCTAGCACCAAGCAAATCCTGGAATCTTCAAGCAATCGGAGAACCCAAAGGGTTTCTATTTTCAATAGGATGGGTAGAAGAGAAGCTCAACAAGTATCTGTCTTTAAAAGACTTGGCAAAGGCAAATCATGGAAACGAAGCAAGACAAAATGGAGTGATGAACTACACATAACAGAGAAATGGAGAAGTTTGATCCCTCCTCGAATGAAAAGATACACCACTTTGCTTATGCCATGTGGGAAAGAAATGAAAGCTCAAATAAAGACCACCATCTTCACACGAGATGCCATAGATGAAGAAGATAGAGAGAGTATGGCTTCCTCTTACTACACTACTAATAGTGCTAGTAATCCAGTTCCTCATACTACTCAAAGTCAAGAGCCCCGTGAAATTGCAAGTCTCGTTAGAAGTGGCGTTATCACAACAAGCGTTGCAGAGAATATAGCCTTCATACGCCAGAGAAATGAAAGCATAAAGACGTGTTTTGATTGCAAAGATCCTCGCCGAAAAGATGAAGACGTTGTCACAGCAAACCATATCACCTCCTGCGAGAAAATGGTCGTTGGAGAAGGGAATTCACACTTGAGCCCCAATGAACTGAAAACTCCGGATGAAGAGAGATTAGAAGTCCAACAAAAACTGGAATACTATCAAGCTCTTCCTTCAAGATCCTTCAACAAAGCAGTGCGAGCGCCCTCTTTTCAAATTGGAGACATGGCCCTCGCTGCAAGGAGGCCAATTGTTATCACTCTCAACGGAAAGTTCTTGAAGTACTACTATCCTTGAAGGGTGGTAGAAGTTGAAGCATGTATATATGTGTATAGTTATTTAAAAAAAAAAAAAAAAAAGCCAAAAAAATAGAAAAGCAGAAAAGCCAAAAAAAAAAAAAAAATGAAAAGCAGAAAAGCCAAAAAGATAGTCAGATGAAAAACCAGAAATGAAGAAAAGCAACAAAATGGAGTGTATGAAGACAGCTCCTTGACGCACGAGCCTAAACTGCATGTTACTCCTGGCCCGCATGAGTATAAACTGTGCACGGCACCCAATCTCAAACACTTGTTGATCCTATGAACTACGTTTTGACTTGATCCCTTTCAAAAGGGTACGTAGGCAGCTTAGATAATTTCTAAGTTCAGTCATAAGCTGTGTTTGACTCTTTTCAATTTATATCATCAAAGTTATGATTTAAGTTGATTATGTGAAGCCGAATATGTCTCAAATTGGGAAGAAAATCAAGCCATCAAAAGAAGCACAAGCATTTGGAGAAGATGTCAAAATATCCATCACAAACCAAATAAGAATCATCAAGAGAGAAATGATAGAAACTGCGGTTTACACCAATACTAAGCAAATGGGTCTTGATCCTCCAGAGTTCTCTGAGCAGAGATCAAAAGTGACTCTGAAGTCTTCAAAATTCCGCAGCATTTCCTCATCAACATGTGCAACTTTATGTTTGTCAAAATCTCTTTTGAATTCTGGGATTGCACCTCGGACAATATGAAAGGAGGCACTATCTTGCTTGAAGGACAACGTCATCTCTGTCTTCCACCTCTCTATCATAGCAAAGCACTTCCTTGATCAAAGCAATTCGGACGATGGCTTCATTCTCCTTGGCTTAAGCATCAAGAAGAAAATACTCAATCTTCTCGAGCCGTTGTGCAGAATTCTCCCAACTTCGTGAGATGCCAAACATAACAACAACCTCACTCAAACCAGATTCAAACAATCCCAGGCCTGAGCGCACCCAAGACCTGTCAAAGAATTGAGTCATCTGGCATTGAGGTCGGCTATGCATCGACAAATTCATTTCTCTCCAAGCTAAAGTTGAATGCGCTCGTGGAGTTGAAACACATGTTCGCCAAACATAATAGAACACCATTGAGTCATCTAGCCTGCTCGAATGCGCGCAAAGAGAAGATGTAACCAGCAATCTTCAAAGGTTGGTCTCACAATGGCCCAGATCCGAGCGCACCCGAAATCTGATTAAAAGCCAATTGAACCACCTGAAGTGCAAAGTAAACATCACTCAAATAAGGTCTTAGATGAGTGGCCGCCAGATTTTGGATAAACTCTCTGAGGATGGTCTTTAGTCGGGCTAATGGAGATGTCAAGGCTGGAAGAAAAATAACAATAGATTCCAAACTTTGCAAATACTCAAAGCATCTCGTTTGGGACAAAATCCGTCATGAAGTTGGTTGATAAGACTGCGCCAATCTTGAACATAACCCTCCAAAATCGCCATCACCAAGCTTTCGCTGCTACCAGCTGCAAAAAAAAAAAAAAAAAAAAAAAAAAAAAAAAAAAAAGTGAATACAAATTATTGAATAACAATAAGTGGTTCGATTAAAAAAAAAAAATCAATTCAAAACTTGGGCCATACTTTGTTTCCAAAATTGGGCCCGATTTATTTGATTTATAGAAATGGGCTTGGTATAATTGAGACGGGCTTTCTCCAAATAGACATGATTTAGTGGGCCTCTCTTCTCTTAATTTTATCCACGCTGAAACAGAAGGATGCGTACACAGACCTCAAGTTCCTTCTTTCTGCGCCGCCTCTGAATCCGGCGAGGCGCGTCTGTTGGCGCCGTTACTCTCCTTCCGCCGACGTTGCTGCTCTCCATCTTTAGTGAATAATACAGCTGTCTTTTCAGCCAATGCAACCTGATCAGCTTGCAACATACGTTTGACACATTCACTGTTCACGTAGCGGTCAGCAAGATCCATGCATCTAGCTTCATCAGCCAATGCAGCAGCTGCTACTGGATCACCAGCATGCTTTAGTATCCGGCTCTTCACCGAGTATAAATCAATGACAGTCGGAGTGTGTTCAATGGCCTCGTCAATTTTTTTGAGAGCAACATGAGGACCCTCCGCTCGCGTCTGGATAAGCAAAGTCTACGAACAGACTCTCACCGCCATCATCGTACATACATGCACGACGCTGATCCGTTCCTTTTCTTGAATCCGGCGTCGCGCCGCCGCATAGCTCCGACAACAGCCCACCCGCTGAAAGAGCACCGCCGCGGTTGACCGCCTTTGTCGACAGCAAGAGCTTCAGCAACGGCCCTTCTCCCTCCGGCCGCGGTCACCGCTATCTCCCGGCATGAGCAGCAACAGCCTCCGCCATCGCCTGTCCTTCTTCTCTGCATGATGGTAGTGGTGGGATCCGCCGCCGTCGTTTCGTATCACCACCGTCACGTGCCGATAAGCTCCATCCCTTCCGCGCTCCAAGCCGGTTCTGGTTGCTGCAGCCCACTACGAGGAAGCAGGCGATTGCCGCAAGCCGCCGCTGCTTCTCTCAACGACCTAGCCGTGAAGCACCCCGACGGCTACATCGAGATCAAGGATCGATCGAAGGACATCATCATATCTGGAGGCGAAAACATCAGCAGCGTCGAAGTGGAGAATATTCTCTACCAGCACCCTGCGATATTCGAGGTCTCGGTTGTGGCCCGACCGGACGAGAGGTGGGGCGAGTCGCCCTGCGCATTCGTGACGCCCAAGCCGGGCGTTGACGTATCCGGCCTGGCGGACGACATAATGAAGTTCAGTCGGGCAAAGATGCCGGCGTACTGGGTCCCGAAGTCCGTCGTCTTCGGGCCGTTGCCGAAGACGGCCACTGGGAAGATACAGAAGCACCTGTTGAGGAGGCAGGCCAAGCTGGCGGAGAAGCCTACTGCCCCGGAGAAGGACGTGCCCCCACAGCCCGAGCCCGAGCCGGAAAAGGTAGCGACGCCGACTGAAATAGAAGGGCTGTTAGTGGAAGACAAGCTACAGCTAACTCTATCAAAGATGGCGACAAGAAAGATGAAAGAAAGAGAGAAGGATTTCTTTGAAGGAGATTGCTTCTACTGCTATTGTATTCAAAGGATGCTATAGCTTTCTAGGATAAAACTACTGCAGAAGGAGAGGAGGGTAGCTGAAGGGAGATGGCTGCTAAAGAATGCTAAGGTTGCGAAAAGGAGGCTATTGGGCTTGTGAATGAAAGAAAGGAAGAGTGGCTCCTTTATTTATAGGCAAGGGAAAGTTCTCACATAGCTAGCAGTGGTGCAAATGATAGCTGGCAATAGCTGAGCATGGTACATTTGTGCGCATGAATTAAAAGTTGTTGCAAAGAAAAATGGTGGTACAAAAAATGGTGGAGTTCTAGCTGTACACGAAAAAAAAAAAAAAAAAAAAACAAAACTCCAGCTGTATCAAAGAGTAAAGCACCCCAGCTGTTTCTATAGTTTTCTGCAGAGGCTCCATTTTCGCAGACTTTGATATGCCTAAAAAGGCAAAGTTGTTGCAAAAAAAAAAAAAAAAAAAATAGTGGTATAAGAAATGGCGTGAAATAGCAAAGCATTAAATGAAATGTGTTGAATAGGCAAATGGCTGAAGAGCTATTCTGACTTCAGTTAATATTCTACAGTACATGCAGAAAAAGGCAAACTTGAAATGAGAAGTGCCATGTGAAGTTTTCGAAAATGGGCTTAAGGAAAATGTGGTTTGGGCTGATAATTTTATTAGCCCACATATATTTGTTTTGGACCGAAAATGGTCCCAAATATTAACTAGGGGTGGTAGTTGCACACCTCAAAATGTAATTAAGCAATTAATCTTTAATTGCTTTTTTTTTAAAAAAAAAAAAAAAAAAAAAAGAAAAGAGAGAAGAACTCCTAAATACGAGTATAAACTATTTATAAATCCAAAGAAATTCAAGAACTCCTAAATACGAGTATAAACTATTTAAAATTTCAAAATCAAATGAAGAACTCCTAAATACGAGTATAAACTATTTATAAATCCAAAGAAATTCAAAGAACTCCTAAATACGAGTATAAACTATTTAAAATTTCAAAATCAAATGAAGAACTCCTAAATACGAGTATAAACTATTTATAAATCCAAAGAAATTCAAAGAACTCCTAAATACGAGTATAAACTATTTAAAATTTCAAAATCAAATGAAGAACTCCTAAATACGAGTATAAACTATTTATAAATCCAAAGAAATTCAAAAACTCCTAAATACGAGTATAAACTATTTATAAATCCAAAGAAATTCAAAGAACTCCTAAATACGAGTATAAACTATTTAAAATTTCAAAATCAAATGAAAAACTCCTAAATACGAGTATAAACTATTTATAAATTCAAAGAAATTGAAGAACTCCTAAATACGAGTATAAACTATTTATAAATTCAAAGAAAATGAAGAACTCCTAAATACGAGTATAAACTATTTACAAATTCAAATTCAAAATGAAGAACTCCTAAATACGAGTATAAACTATTTACAAAGTTAAAGCCAGATTCAAAAACTCCTAAATACGAGTATAAACTATTTATAAATTCAAAGAAAATGAAGAACTCCTAAATACGAGTATAAACTATTTATAAATTCAAAGAAAATGAAGAACTCCTAAATACGAGTATAAACTATTTACAAATTCAAATTCAAAATGAAGAACTCCTAAATACGAGTATAAACTATTTACAAAGTTAAAGCCAGATTCAAAAACTCCTAAATACGAGTATAAACTATTTATAAATTCAAAGAAAATGAAGAACTCCTAAATACGAGTATAAACTATTTACAAAATTCAAAATCAAGAACTCCGCGATAAGAGTTTAAACTATCAAGATATATTTCGAGACTCGTCTATTACCAAAGACATTTCGTCCATAAACAAGTCTCGATGGGGCAATTTGTAGACAATTAAATTGTCGTCGAATTAAATCGCGCCACGTGTAAATTCATGAATTAAATATTCAATTATATTTTCTATTTTATTAAATGGGATTTTATTCCTAAATTAAAATAGATATATAATTAATATTTAATAAAATGAATTAATGGGCTTATTGGCCACTTAAGGCCCTAAGGCCCATGCATGAAGGCCCAAAGCCCATAAAGCCCACGAAGCCCATCTCTAAAATCTATAAATAGAGGTGTTGAGAGCTCATAAATGACAACGTGAAGGAGCGGAAGATCGAAGAGCATAAAGAATTCTCTCTAGTATCACAAGTTGAAGTGGAAGATTGAGGAGTTCAAAGAATTCTATCAAGTCTTCGAGTATTCATCAAGTATCCTTCAAATATTCAAGTATCTTGAAGAATTCTATCCAACATTCAAGTATCCTTCGAATCTTCAATTATTTGAGAATTCAAATCTTCAAGTATCATTCGAATCTTCAAGTATTTGAGCGTTCAAATCTTCAAGTATCCTTCAAACTCTTCAAGTATTCCTGCAAATCTTTGAAGTGATCTTCAAGTATCCAAAGAAATCAAGTTCGAAAGCTTCAAGGCGTTCTTACAAATTCCAAGAACGATCTTCCTCAAATCAAATCAACCAAGTCCCAAAGCTTCAAGGCGTTCTTACAAATTCTAAGGACGTTCTTCAAATCAAATCAAATCAAGTTCAACGTTCAATCCAAAATCATGACTTAAGTCCCTTGGATTGGCGTTATCAAATCAAGTATTTCAATAACCTTCGAGTTTGTTCAAGAATCAAATGGAAGAGAAGAATCAGAGGATTAACTAGAGATTACAACCCGCATAAATCTATCTTCAAATCTATCAAATTATCTTTGTAACGCGTTTTGTATTTTATCAAATTGAAATACAAAAATTTGTGTTTACAACATATATAAGTGACATTTTCAAAATAGATTTACATAATACTTTCTCCGTTTTATTAGCAATGTCTCATTAATTTTGGACATTGAGATTAAGAAAAAAATGTAATTAATGTATAAAGTGAGTTTGAGTTGATGGAATATATTTAACATTTTTTTTTTCTTATTTTAAACGAGATGTGAATGGTAGTGTGAAATTCGAAAATGAATATCATCTGGTGTATTTTGATAGATTGCTTTCGACTCTGTATCGTTTCTATTGGACCTATCCCTTTACTGTCCTAACATCAAATTTGGTAACCATATGATAACTAAAAGTATTGCAATGATAAAGAAAGTAAAGTCCAGTGAATATTTATAGCCACATAGTGCAACCTAGTGTTCCATTACTTAAGAGTTTAAGCTAATTATAGTTAGGGTTAATTATTGTTTATAGCTTTAATTTTTAGCAAATTTTAATTTATAGTCTCAATTTTGATTTATTTTTTATATAACCTGAATTTTGAGAAATTGTTTAATTATAGTCACAATCACATCAAAATTATGATAATAGTATTACACATGAAACGGTGATTGATTGTCACGAAATCAGATACTAATATATTGTACTCTATCAGAGATTTTTGTCATCGAACCACCTGTGAAGTCGGAATCACGTCTGAAAGTCGGCATCGTTGCACTAACTTTCAGGCGTGATTCCGACTACAGCAATGATCCGATGACGATGTGCTACCTACTGTTGGAAACCTCTTTTCATGTAGAATACATTAGGCTCTAGTTTGGTGGCAATTGATCATCATTTTAATTGTAATTGCTATAAAGAATAGGCAAACAAATTTTGGTGCAATTATGGCTATAATTAAATAATTTCTCAAAGTTTAAGTTATACAAAAAATAAATAAAGTTAAGGCTATACATTGAAATTTGTTGAAAGTTCATGCTATATAATTAACTCTTATAGTTATACAATTTATTTAAAGTAGATTAGACATACATTACACGGTGCTTATTATGGAACCTATAATTTAGCATAGCCGTTTACTTATTTACGGTGGGCAAGCATAAACGTGTCCACCACCGATGTGACAATGCCAAGTAGGAGTTAAATATATTAACTCTCTTTCTTACGTGGCATTGCCACATGACTGATGAGCAAGTAGGTGAACGAGAACGATTCTGCTCAATTCAAAGACAACAAGTTAGTTGGAATAATCAAGGAGTGAGTGAGACATCACACATGTGATTTTTTGGACATTAATCTTCTACCGTTAGTCCAATACACGCCCAACCCCCCTCCCCTCCCCAGCCGACATCTTTTTTGTTTGAACTTGGGTGTTGTGATTTTTTTGTCCATTTATGGCTTGTGAGGGAAGTAGCTGGGTTTTGGCGAATCAATATATATCACCCTCTTTAATGATATTCAAGTATCTAGCTCATTTAATAAATTAGTAATGATGAGCTTCTAAGATTTGCCAAATTTGTACGTTTTCAATCAATGGATAAACGTGTGTAAAATAACACCAATGGCAATGAGGGGCACTTTATGCTAGGTCGAGCCGCTGCGTCTCCGCCCAATTTTGATATCGATTAAACCAACCGGCTATGTCAAATCAGACCGGTTTAAGCATGTTTACCATGGTTAGTGTATGCTGAGGTTTAGTTAAATTGCTGATGTCATGAATTGCAAGAATAGGTAGTAGCCATTAAGGCTGTTATATCTTTGAAGAACATATATCGAGCCGACATGTTACAGAATAATTTTTTTTTGATAAATTAGTAAATAAAGAAATTTTTAAAGAACGCGCTAGGAAGAACTTGAATCCAGGACCTTAGGTCTTAAACATTAATATTTTATTATCGTTAGGTCAACACACGCACACATGTTACAAAATAATTAATTTTTAACTAGTGAGTTTTGCTTTTATAATCTGCTGAATTTGTTAGGAAACTTTCTTTCTATTATTGTTCGTGCAGAATGTGCAGTTGTTCAAGCGGCTATGTGCAGGTGTTAAAATTATTACAACGTTTTTCGTTGTATTTGTCTCGTTAGAAATTCCGATTGTAAACGCTTGTATTTGTTGTTGCGAAGAATCATATCAACAGTCGATGTAGTCATTGAACAATAATCACAATCACTGCGAGCCCAAAAAGTACACGCGTTCAAACGGTAAAGGTATTGTTTCGAGTCGTTTTAGATTTTTTTTAATGCCATTCACGTTGTAAATTCCTGTTGTGTATTGTAGTTACTTTGTAGCTATTGTACATTAGGTTGTAATATTGTGTTTCGTGTTGGTAATTCGTACTCCCTTCGTCCCGCGAGTCTTGACACGTTTGAGTTCGGCACGGGAATTAAGGAGATGTAGATTAGTGTTTTAAGTGTGTAATTAATAAAATATAAAATTGATAAAGTAGGAGAGAGAAGGTAATAAAAGTGATAAAGTAGGAGAGACAATATAATAAAGGTGATAAAGTAGGAGAGAGAATGTAATAATTATTACCAAAAAAGGAAACGTGTCAAGACTCGTGGGACGGCCCAAAAAGGAAAACGTGTCAAGATTCGTGGGACGGAGGGAGTATACGTATTTGTATAAATATGATTTGATTTTATAAAAAATATCATTTACAAAGTACTATTATTTGCATACATTAAAAATATAATTTTATGTTATTAAAAGTATTATTTGTAATGTACTATCATTTATTTTTATAAAAAAATATCATTGATGTGTATCATTTGTATTAAATAAAATTGTCATTTGTTGTTAGTAAATGTAACATTTTCGTTGGTCTAAAGTATTCACTTATGTTGGTGAAAAAGTATTTCGTGTACCACATTTAATATCCTAATTTTTTTTATTAATTTTGTTTATTTTCTTATAATTTTTACCTCCAATCTCAACTTTATATGCTTTAGTTCAATTTTATGATTATTAACTAGGGTTTATTCCATCTAATTAGGGTATATAATATTTTTTTATCATTTGATTTCACTTTTATTAGCTAATAATAGGTTGATAAATTAAAGTTTACAATATATGATTTTTTTTAAATAAAAGTTAAGAATAATTCATAGTATTACAACAAATTTTATTTTTATAAAATATAGTATTAATTATTAAAATAATAATTGTAAGCGTGGGACATATATATTGGCACACATAAAATTATGGAACGCATACCTAAATCTCATCCCGAAAATAAATTACATTACAAACCACACTTTTATTGAATCCGTTTCGACCGAACTAGGCGAACCGAATCGAACCGAACTGGACTGGACTACAAGCATGAGAAAATATGGTGCTTGTGAGTTTTGAACAAGCCACCTTATTGATACAAGGCGCGGTTATACCAGCTGACCTAGATACTGAGCTGGTGATTACCTCCGGCCATTATCATATATGCGCTTTCTTGCACCATCCGGTCGAACCATGCAACCGGTGTACACGAGACCTCCTCAAAAATAATTATAAAAGAAATATATATATATATATATATATATATATATATATATATATATAGGTCGTAAAGTCGGTGATTTACGAACTGTTCAAGAGCGCGTTTGCATGTTCCTGAACAACTTTCCAAGCCAAAATCACGTGACGATTTTCCGTCAAGCTCGCGCCGACGGCGAACCGCATCACGTAAACCCCTCCGATCACTGCATGCGTCATGTAAATCTTCCCCGATTCGTTTATCGTCTCCAGCAATTTCGAATTTATGTTGTTCGTCGCCTCCTCCTTGGACACGATCTGGTGGTTTCCGGCGATCTCGATCGGCGATATGCGGAAGCACACGGTGGCGAAGTTCCGCGGCACCACCACCTCGAACCGCTTGTCCATCCCGATCAATCCTTCGAAATTCTTCGCCATCTTGATGTGGCTCCGCAGAAATTTCCTCAGATTCGCGACGCCGTAGCTGCGGATGACGAGCCACAGCTTCAGCGATCGGAACCGCCGGCTGAGAGTGATCTGCCAGTCCTTGTAATCGATCACCGATTTCGCATCGGAAGCTTTGTTTCGCAGATATTCGGGATACGTCGAGAGCGCCTTCACCAGCGCGCTCGGATCCTTCACCCACAGACAGCAGCAATCCAGCGTGGTTAGGAACCATTTGTGCGCGTTGAAGCTGAAGGAATCGGCGCCCTCGACGCCGT
Source organism: Salvia miltiorrhiza (assembly GCF_028751815.1). Classification (NCBI taxonomy): domain Eukaryota; kingdom Viridiplantae; phylum Streptophyta; class Magnoliopsida; order Lamiales; family Lamiaceae; genus Salvia; species Salvia miltiorrhiza. Next base: position 3,261,878 of record NC_080391.1, read on the forward strand.
CGAGGAAATGGCGGTATTCCGGGCAGATGCATGCGCTTCCGGCGTAGGCGGCGTCGACATGCACCCAAATATCGAACTCCTTCGCCACCGCGCAGAGCGGGCGGAGCGGATCTACCGCCGTGGACGACGTCGTTCCGATCGTCGCGCATAGGAACAGAGGCACCAGACCTGATTCCACCTCGGATTGGACCTGCGCTCGGAATGCCTCCCCCGTGAGCCCGAATGCGGTCGCTTTCGATGTCGCGATGGCGCGAAAATTGCTAGGGTTTATCCCCGCGATCTGAGCTGCTTTCTGGATCGCGGAGTGCGTCTGATCCGAGCCGTAGACGACGAGCTTGTTGATGTTATCTCTCCCGATCCTCTTCAAAACCCGATCCCTGGCGGCGACCATGGTGCAGAGTATGGCCTCGCAGGTGGTGCCCTGCAACACGCCGCCGCCGCCGCCGGAGAAGAGGAACTCCGAGGGGAGCTTGAGCATCTTGCCGAGCCAGTCCATGACGATGCTCTCGAGCTCGGTGGCGGCCGGGGACGACATCCAGTTGAATCCGACGACGTTGAATCCGGTGCTGAGCATTTCTCCGAGGAATCCGGCGATGCTTCCGCTCGACGGGAAGTAGGCGTAGTAATTAGGGCTCTGCCAGTGTGTTAAGCCGGGGACGATATCTCTCTGAACGTCGCGGAGGATTTCTTCGATCGGCTCCGGTTTGTTTGGAGCCGAGCTGGGTAGCCGGTCCTTGAGGTAGCCCGGTTCGACCTGATTGCGAACCGGGTATTTCTCGACGTTCTCGTAGTAATCTGCGAGAAAGTCGATGACTAGATGGCCTTGTCTCCGGAATTCTTCCGGGTCGAGTGGCTTGATTGTTCCGGCGTTGCCGTTTTCTGGCTTATCGTTGTTCGGAATATTCATCGGATATGAGTTTGGATTCGAATCTTCGATTTAGAAATCGGGAGAAAATGTTTTGAAATTGATGAGAGATGAATAACAATTGTTTGTTGATGAAGAAAACATTGTGGTGAATGCATGTATATATACACGTAGTAGAGGGATTTAATTTTTAATTTGCAATATTTTTATAATAAATTTAGGTTGTTGGACGGTAATATATAATTTAATTATATTTGTATATTTTCTTCTTTCACTTCTTCCTTTCGATTTGTCTTGCTAATTTCTTTAATAAATTGACATGTCATGTAAATTTGAATTGAACTCGTCGTTCTTGGCACTCGGTCCGAATTTCCTATTTTACAACCTAGTCTTAATTAAATTAATATGTAACTAACCAAATTCGACGGGTATAATTATAAAATATAAAATTTAACAGATTCTTAAAAATGTATATTATGAAGTGATATAGTAGTATATATTAATAAATTTTACTCTTTCCGTCCACAAAAAATAGTTATAGAATGGGACGACACATGTTGTAATGAAAAAGATATTTTCATTAATTGAGAGCTATGAAAAGATAAAAATTAAAGGTAAATGAGATATTTATAAGTGGTGAGATGTAGTAGTACAAAATAGATAGAAAATTAATTTATAAATATCCCTCCCAAAAAAAAATTAGAAGTTGTTTTGTGGAAGGAGGGAGGAATAACTTTTTCTTTCTTTTAAAAGAGATGTGAATATTCACATCTGACTATTTGAAATAATTTGAAAATGAATATCGTCTGTTATTCTTTATAACTATTTGAAATAATTTGTTTTTTTTTTTTGAGAAATATTTGAAATAATTTGTTTTGATAGATCGCTTTCGGCTCTGTATCGTTGCTATTGGATCTATCCCTTTTTTGTCCAAACGTCAAATTTGGTCAGTATATGATAACTAGCTAAAATTGCAATGATAAATTAAAGTCCAATGAATATTTATAGCCACATAGTGCAACCTAGTGTTCCGTTACGTAAAACTTTAATTAAGCTAATTGTAGTTATACAATTTATTTAAAGTAGATTAGCTAGGCATGCAGTATATATACAACGCTTATTACGGTACCCTAAAATAATTCAGCAAAATCGTTCACCTAGTCACCGTGAACAAGTATAATATGTGATTATTATTTTAATAGCAACACACATTATAATTGTAACATATATAGCAAGCAGATTATCGTGTCCACAATGACTAAAAAAATTAAAAACATTATAAACAATCCTAATAAATATTGAGTGCAATATTCAGACAACCAAACAAAAATATGATGAATAATAAACTCAAATACTGCAAGTAAATAAAATCAGATAAAAATCAAATATATATAAAAAACTTATCCTAGGGAATATAATTTCGTTAATTAAATCTACACAATTAACTTATTAATTTTAATTACCACTTTAATTCAGTCCTGATGAGAGATCACAGAAATAATCACACATCAACAAAATCTATTAACTTCCGAAAGCACATAAGAATAATATGGTGTTTGGCGGAGCTTGTAAGCTCTTCAAAACAACTTATAAGCTCTTTTAAAGAGTTTGACAAAATAAGCTGTAAAACAACTTATAAGTTCCTCTTACCCAATTTATTTTTTTATAATCTTATATGCAATAATCATTTTACAAATATTTTTCAACTATAATTTATTATTTTTATCATATATCATTCAATTCATTTTATTCGATTTTCTCTCTCTAACAAAAAAAATTCTCTCTAGTTTATAAGCTCATTATCCAAACACTTTGTTAACTTATAAGCTCTTAAGAAAATACTATATCTTATAAGTTTTTGAAACATCTTATAAGCTCCAAAAGCTTATAAGCTCTTTAAAATAAGCTTAGCCCTCTAAGAGCATCTCCAATGGGAGGTGCTTAAGGTGGTGCTTAAATGTGGTCCCCACGTTAAGCACCCCCCCCCCCCTCCAATGCCAAGTTCTTATTGAGGTGCTAAAATCTCCATTGGAGATGCTCTAAGTCAATATGATTCACCTATCTCCACTATGTTTCAGGTTAAAATCATATCACACATTCTGAAATCCGTTAAATAGTTATTTCCGTTAGGTCTCAAACAGAATAGCTAAATATGCATATTATAATTCACAAGAAATAGACATCAGAAATTGTAAATTAAAAATTGGAAGACAATAAGGTATTAATAAATCAAATCATATAAATTTAATCAACTACATGCAAACCCTAGTATCATAAAATAAAACTAGCTAGGCATAATAAAATAAATAAATTAAAAGACATAGTTAAAAAGAAAGAAATTAAAATAAATAAAATTGATAGAACACATAAAGAATTCAGGATAAATAGTTGTAATCTTCAATCTTGCATAAAATAATCTAAGCTATGAAAACTATAAAAGTAATAAATTCTAAATAAATCTAAGCTATGAAAAAGTAATAAATTTTAAAGTTAAAAACTAAAAAATATGAAAAGATGGACAAGAGAAATGTCTAATGGGCCAATAAATGACTTATATATAGACACATGGAATAAATACAGTACAGAACTCGAAAATACTAATAAAATCTCAAAATTTTGCAAAAACCCGTAAATCTCAGCGACCACTATTTACTACTGCGCACAATTTTTTTTTTTTTTTTATTTCAGTCATATCTCCATCGTCCAAATTTCAATTTACAATCCGTTTGCACCCATGAACTCGTATTGAAACAATCCACAGTTTTTATCTAGACCATTTATCCAAATTCAACTTCAATAGTTTTGTAGATTTCATCAATCACTGAATTCCATATAAAATTGACGTCTTGATAATATTAAAAACCATAAAAACTGAGTTTTATCAATATGCTTTACCAAATAAGAATTATGTTAACTATAAATGATAATTTTTATTGGAATTAAATATGCTAAGTCTCTTTTTTACGTAGTATTGCCATATAATTGATAGACACGTTTATGTTTGCACCGTGAATAGGTGAACGATTCTTTTCAATTCAGAGCCAACAAGTTGGTTGAAATAATAACCGGGTGAGTGAACATCACACATGTTAAAAATGTTTAATTCAAGATATTTTTATGGGGCCATAGTTATTGTTGTCATAATAAGTATGCACGGAGTAAATTGATATAATTTTTTTTATAAAGAATTAATTATATATTGATTAATCATGTGTTGTGCTAAATATTGTGTTATATTCTATAAAAATACATAATCTTTAATGAATAAAAAAAAAATTGGTCCTAAAAAAATATTGTGTACATAAATAGGGGGTCTATGATGAAACAATAATAAAAAATAAAAAACTAACATTACTTGTAATATTGACTAAAGCATGGTAATACATATTAGTAAATTTATACTTTAAGAACTTCTTTACAGAGAACATTCATTGTACTTTTTTTTGAAAAAGAACATTCATTGTACTTGTTATGTTATTATCATTTTTTTTACATGCTAAAATCTTCAACCAACTTTGATTTTTTACTCTTGAAACAACAACGTAGTCGGGTCTGGTTTGAATCTCAATAGCAAATTTAAGAAAAATAATAAGATTGAAAAATCTGAAGAATGGGCTGAATGCGTAGAGAATGACTTAATAATTTTACACATGAGAATCATATTAATAGATTACAAAACAAATATAGCGCTAAAGTCCATTAATCTAAGCAATTGAGCCCATGTCTCATTACAACATTTTCTATTTTGGAGTAGGGGTGAGTATTCGGTTATTCGGTCACCGAACCGAACCGAACCCAATAACAAAAACTAAATTAAAACCGAATTATATAATTAATATCCAAATTCGAACCGAACATGCTTAAAACCAAACAAAACCGAACCGAAATATTTGGGTTCGGTTTTCGGTTAAAACCAAATAACCGAAATAAATACATTATATTTTTTAAAGTTTAAATAATATATACAAGATTCGAAATCCGTAAAAAACAATAATCCAAAATTTCAAAACAACTTAACCAAAGATTAAGAGTATAAATTAAGAAAAATTATTTTAATTTTTTTAAATTGACCGAGATTAAATTAAGAGTAATTATTGACTATTTTATAGAATAATAATACTAATCATTTTAATTTTTAAATAATATATATAATTTATTAAATTAATATATATTTTATAGACACGTTTATGTTTGCACCGACGTGAATGATTCTTTTCCATTCAGAGCCAACAAGTTGGTTGAAATAATAACAGTGTGAGTGAACATCACACATGTTAAAAATGTTTACTTCAAGATATTTTTATGGGGCCATAGTTATTGTTGTCATAATAATATTCCCTTAATATTCTCAAAAAATAGTATACGTACCCTTAATATTATATAAAAATAATTTATGATTAAGATGCTTCTAAAGTATTTTTGAATATATTATTTCTTTTTTAATTATTATTCTCTCCGTCCCAATCTAAAAGACTCCCTCCTTTTTAGGCACGAAGATTAACAAATTTACTTTTTAGGAGGAAAGTGTTGTGGTCCACTATCCACACCAATTAAATTTATTTTTTTTAACTCAAAATAAAAAACGAGTCTATTCTAGTGCGACATCCCAAAAAAAAAAAACGAGCCTATTAGAGTTGGACGGAGAAAGTATAATTCTTCATTTCATAATTGTATTGAAATATATAATATTTTATACTAATGAAGATAAGACATGGTTTTTAATGAGATATTTTTTTCTCTCTTAATTAAAGAGGATCAATATGGTTCACCATTTCTTCCCTTGATGACTCGAACCCCGATTTACTAGTTGGAGGAAAAATATCTTACCAACTGAGTTGCATTTTGTTGTCATGATATTTAATTAGTGTAGTGTGCGTGTGTTTCGCAACCTTTAAATTTTTTTATTTAATATTATTAATCTATCAAAAAAGTACTAATATTTAACTAGTGTGTAACCCGTCAAAATTCGAAGAATAATTACTTTAGTTGTGTTCATAGTTATAATAAAAATAATAATTTTTATATCACAACGATATATCTAAATTAGATTGATAACTATTCACTAAACGTATAATAATACGTGATAACTATTTAGATATATTTAAATTTATAAAAATATTTTTTCACAATAATTGGTTATTCATCTCAACAGAGACTTGAATATTACACTATAAACATTAATATATATATATATATATATACATATATATATATATATGTATATAGGGAGAGGTTCAAATAAGAACCACTAATAAAATAAGAACGGAGAACCATTTTAAATCATTCGATCATCAAGATCTACGGTGGATGCATCATCTTGGTGGATGGATGCAGGTGCTGGGTTCGAATCCTGAAGGGAGCAAAAAAATTATTTTTTTCGGATGCATTAAATTTAATAGCGGATGCATTAATTTGTATAGCAGATGCAGTAATTTTATTGGTTCTTATGTTCTCACGATAATTGTGGTTCTCACTATAACCGCACCCTATGTATATATATATATATATATATATATATATATATATATATATATATATATATAAAAGATTGATAACTTATATATAAAAAAAAAATCATGTAGGCATGTTGATAAATATTCGTACCCGTGAATAATGTATGTTACTCATACCCAAATAATTTGAATTACAAAACACTTAAAATTAGAGAAAGTTCCATGAAGCCATGTCAATAAATGTCCGTACCTATCTAAATATATATATTCATACACGTCCCAATTTTGATTAGTTATACGAACCCATTTAATTTAATTTATTTATAAATATAATTGTTACAAGTTTATATAATTTTTACTCGTTTATAATTTATATATTCATTTAATCCCAAATACAGTTAAAAAGTGATTTTTCTATCAATTTCATGTTTCAATCACGAATATTAATATATGCTATTTAAATAATATCTTAACAATCTAAACATTTACTATAAGAAGTATGAAAATGTACTACAATGTTATATTAAGACAATATCGCCTAAATAATATTATTATACATTAATACATCACATATAATATATATGTATTAATAATATGAAATTATGTAAAATTTTATATTCATGTTTCAATCTCGATAATAATACCCAGTATGTAATTAATATTTTAATAATCTAAATATTTACTACCACTAAAAAAAATACTAAAATGTTATTTTAAGACAATAATTTGTTTCATTTGATGTTTGTACTCCCTCCGTCCCAAATCTCAAGTTATATTATACTCCATTCGTCCTCTAATTCAAGACCTAAGAGGCAAACACGGGTTTTAAGAAAAAAATGCATTTTTATTAGATGAGTGGAGAAAGGGACCCACAAAATATATTGTTTATTGGTTGAGTGGAGAAAGGGACCCATAAAGTGTATTGTTTATTAGTTGAGTGGAGAAAACGTGTATTGTTTATTGGATCCCATCAAATAAAATATGAATTAAAATTACTAAAAATAGATAGGCCTTGAGTTGATGGACGGACCAATAAAGAAAGAAGGCCTTGAATTAGTGGACGGAGGGAGTATAATGATGAGACTACAAATATAAAACATTCATATTATGAGGAAAGACACTATATAATTATATCAAAACATGCATAATAGTTAAGTATTATTCATATTCCTTTTTCCACAATAGCATCAGAATGTATCTTATTTGCCTTAGCCTCACATAATTTATGTTGAAACAATATACTTGCATGACCATTTTGAGGAAGAAAACACAATATTTGGTCACTAATTGAAAAAACACAAAATCTGTCAATTTTTTTTACGTTTTAGAACTGTTTTGCCCTTAATTAGAGCGAACCTGATTCGGGTTGGATTCGGATTTGCGCGTGGGTTAGACACATATGACTAGGGATGGCAATCGGGTACGACGGGTACGGATAGTGACTATCCATACCCATACCCACGAACTAAATGGATAGTGGTTGCTACCCACGAAACTATCCATGGATATCAAATGGTATCCAAACCCGCTACCCGCGGATACCCGCTACCCATCGGGTATCCGCAAAACCCGCTATCCGACGGGTATCCGTCACCCACTATCCGACAGATACCCGCTATCCGTCGGATACCCACTATCCGCTGGATACCCACGAAATAGAATTTAAATATAAATTTACAACAAATTTAATAGAAAAAAAAAATCAACACAAATAGCGTGGTTCAAATCTACAAAGAACAATGTATAAATTTAAATTTACAAAGAACAATGTTCAAATTCATCAACTAAAATATAAAATCCAACAAAGAACAATGTCTATAATTGCTCGACAGTAGAAATAGAACCCTCTTCATTGAACTCTTCTTCTTTCATTTAGCTCAGTATTAGACTTTGGGCCTTATTGTTTGGGCCTATTTTAAAATATAAAATACTCGCCCATAATCTTAAAATATGTATTTAAAGCCCATATTTTATAGAATTTTTTGTGGATATTTGACGGGTAATTGACGGATAATTGGCGGGTATTTTTCGTGGGTAAACGGGTTTCGCGGGTATGGATAGTAAGTATCCAAACCCATACCCACGAACTAAATGGATAGTGAATTGTACCCACGAAACTATCCGTGGATATCAAATGGTATCCAAACCCACCCTAATGGGTTCGGGTTTTCGTGGATATCCACTACCCGCGGGTAGATTGCCATCCCTACATATGACACTATTAGTGTCATTAGTGCCATATACTCAGTGCTGCACGAATGATACTTATGGTCATATTAGTGCCATTAGTATTATACGAATGATACTTATGGTCATATTAGTGTCATATACACGTGTGCTGATATTATTTAGATGGGTTGACACAAAAAGATACTGTATTATTTAGATGGGTATAATTATATGACCATTTTGAACACTTCCCCGTAGGGTTTAGATTATTCATTTAGGGTTTAGATTATCCATTTAATGTGCTGCACGAATGGTACTTATGGCCACATTAGTGTCATTAGTATCGTATACTTAGATTTTTATTTTTTTTTCCCGGTTGGCACATATGACACTAATAGTGCCATATGTGCCTAACCCACGCGCAAACCCGAATTCAATCTGAATCTGGTCCGCCCTAATTAAGGGCAAAACAGTCTTTACACGTAATAAATGATCAAATTTTGTGTTTTTTCAATTAGTGGCCATATATTGTGTTTTCTTTTTCAAAATGACTATTTCAAAAGCGCTCTCATTTAGGTTTTGTAATTACTTCAACAATTGTCATAATATTCCCCTTTTATTTTCTTTATTTTGAGTGATGCTAAACAGCCACATTGTGGCCACCTATAAATTACTTAAATAGAAATAAATTAATTTATTTAATTTATTTTTTAAAAATAAAAATAAGATTTAGTTATTTTATTGTATTCTCTGTATTGTAGTTATTTTTTTGTAACTTTTTTATTTTTATTAAAAAATAAAATAAAATGAAAAATAAAAAATAAGAATATAAGATAATAGTTTAATTCTATTTTTATTTAAAAAATAAATTAAAATTTTTTCTATTAAATTAAATTGTGAGTGGCTAGAACGCAACTACATTTATTGCTTTTTTTGGGTGTGTATTGTGTGAGATTTTTTTTTCCCTTTATTGCTTGGCAGGGAACTAGCTGGGTTTTGGCGAATCAATATATATATATATATATATATATATATATATATATATATATATATATCATCATTCTTTAATGACATTTAAGTATGTCAGTTTGTATGGTTGAATTTATTGGTGACGTGCGTTTTTGGTTGATAATTAAACGTGTGTAAAATAACATTATTTTTTGTTTTTTTTGAGGGAGTGTAAAATAACATTATTGAGGGACGCGTTATGCTACGTCGAGAGTCTGCATACCATTACCGCCCATCATTTAATACATCCGTCTTTTTTTTTTTGATCAATTAAAAATCTATTAAAAAACTGTGGCGGTACCAGAAGTACCAAAAACATCATACAAGTGGTGCGTACTCGTTATAGCACCACAAGGTAAAAGGAACATTGGACTCGACCACATGAAAGATTTTGTTCCAGCTCCAAAGCCTCCCTTTGACCTCATTAACAAGATTGGACACCTCCCAATTCTTGTTCTCAAACCTACTCTCATTCCTATACTTCCAGATCAGCCAAACAGTCCCGATCCAAAGAGCTTTAAGGAAGTTCTTGTTTCTCTTACCTCTTCCTCCTCCAATGAAAGACATGAAATGATGTTCGACTTTTTGGGGTTTAGCCGTTTTCATTCCGATCCATTGATTGATTTTGTCCCACACGCGGTCGACTTTCGGACAATGGAGAAAAGAATGTTCAGTTGTTTCCTCCCTCCACACACACGCATTGCACCACTGTTCTTCGGCTGGGATGAGGACATTCCTTTTGAGAAGGTTTTCGCATGTTGGCAGCCTGTTACAAATGCTTCTCCAAGCTGTCACTCTGGCTTTGTTAGGGGCCGGTGCCGTCCACAGTTGTGCGCTAGCTTCAATGTGTCTCCCAAAATGATCACCTTCCGCCTTTGCGCACTCCTCATAGGCCTCTTTAGTCGAGAATTTTCCCCCCGCTGCGTCCTTCCAGCTCCAGCCGTCCTTGAGGTCTGGGCAAGGAGAAAGCGCCCCAATGACTGACCGCAAATTTTCCTCCATCTCTTTCTCCCTCTCCCTCAGCTCCCTTCGCCACTTAAGATCCCACACCCACCCTTCCTCCGTCCATTTCCCAGCCTCCTCCACATTACCATCTTTAATACATCCGTCTACGAAAATAGAACATAATTTATATTTTTATCTGTTTATAAAAATATATTTTAATAATTTTTATCATTCATAAATCTATCATTTTTTAATTTATAAAATTCTTTCTTCATTCATAAATCTATCATTTTAATAATTTTTGTGTTGGGCTTTATTAATGGTGTTGGGGCCTTATCTATTTAATTTTATTTTGGGCTTTTATAATAAATAAAGTGGGCTGCACATATTTTTTATATTAATCTGGGCCTTTAAGTAAAAATATGTTTGGGCGGCAGTTTTATTTCGAATGGAAGAGTTCTTACGTAAGTTTTAACAGTAAAAAACGAACAATATATATATATATATATATATATATATATATATATATATATATATATAGGGGCTACAGTGAAAACACTTCTTAAAATATAAATATAAACGTTTTTTAATGTACGAATTTTATCCAACAGGGTTACGAATTCATCCAATATGGCTACGAATTGTGAAAAATAAATTTTTGCTACCTTTGGGATTCGAACCCAGGACTACTAATTCATCCAACAAGATTACGAATCAACCGTAGATCTTGATGATCTAAGGGCTGAAAATTGTTTATATTTTATATTTTAAGAAGTGTTTTTATTTTAGCCTCCCCCTATATATATATATATATATATATATATATATATATATATATATATAGGGGCGGTTATTCAATAAACCACCCTTATTTTAAGAATTACGAACCAGCAAAAATGCATGAATTTTATGTATAACGCACATGAATAAATTGTATAAAGGTATGAATTGCGAAAAATAATTTTTTGCTACCTTTGGGATTCGAACTCAGGACCATGAATTTATCCAACAAGGTGATGAATCAACCGTAGATCTTGATGATCTAAGGGCTGAAAATGGTTCCTAATTTATATTTTAAGAAGCGTTTTTATTTTAGTCTTCCCCTATATATATATATATATATATATATATATATATATATATATACATAACGAACAGACGTATTTAGTAAAAAAAGAGAAAAACTCGCCCCCAGCATGATTCGAACCCGGGGCAAATTTCTGTTCATGCGGTACATTAATTTGTTAATCAAATTTATAGATCTATTCGTTTTTGTTTAACGAATTCTCTATTCTCTAAATATTTAGCATTATCTGTTTAACCTTTCTTTATCTCTCTCTCTCTCTCTACCTCTCTCTCTCTACCTCTCTCTCTCTCTCTCTATATATATATATATATACAAAAATCCGGATATAGAAAAATTAGTTAGCAATTGATGACAAGTTAAGATAAATTAATTAAGGTTAGTTTTAGGAGTACGAGTTTAAGTTGAGAACTTATTTTATATGCCCAATAGAAGAGGATATTTAAGTTTCTGATAAGCTTAGTTCAATTATTTAGATTTTCTATAGCTATATCCTAAATTTCAAAACATCAAACATGAGAAATTCAAATGAATTAGAAATGTCTTATAGTTGTCAATGACAAAAATACATGTCTAGAAGATAATCAAAATTACAGTGTACCGACTTTATAATCTATCGAAAATATCATTAAAGATTACGTTAGTTATTATTTTGTGTGTTTAATCATTCTCGTCACCTATTAAAATTTTGAGTCATGACCAACGTACAATTAGCCATAAGTGAATACAAGTTTTGATAAATATAAACGTGCGTTTAAAAGAAATTGATTCTAATTCTTATTTATTATAAATTTATAATGGCGAAATAAACATTAAAGAAAAATTACCTTCTTGAAAATCTAATGAGAAATTTATTGAAATTGAATGGGCTCACTATATATGTAGAACGAATTGCTACGAATCATCACAGAAATGGAGTTTCTTGAATATATGGTTGTCCATTCGTCAGATAATTTGGCATATATTTTTATATCATCTAGAAATGTATAATTTTTTAAAATCCTACCCCACTTTCATTACTATATATTTTAATCAGTAAAAGCCAAATTATATTTTGTCATTCCCCACTACTATGAGAAGGGGAACGTGTGGAAATATTTAATTTAATTAGTCGCTCACGCAATTAAATATAAGAATTAGATTACATGAATTGGATTAGTTTTCTAATTATCTACAACTTTACCTTTTGGGGAGAGATGATAGCTTTCTTTCATACAATGTGTAAAATGAGTCAAGACTCGAATGCAACGATGTCACGATATCAATATGTGTTATTAAATATGAATTTGAATGTTTTTCTTTTAGAGGGATGTGAGTTATAATTGAACTAATATGTAATCCGTCGAATTTTAATGGAGAATAATTGTTATATTCAGATTATATTTTGTATTTTTTTTCTTTATATTTAAAATATATAAATATTATAATTAATAGTAGATAATCCGATGATGTCTATTTTAAAACGTAAAGATAAAATTTACTCATCTAAAAATTTAATATATAAAATATATTCACATTTTGAATGAATTGACAAAATATCTTTAATGAAATAAAGATAAAAATAAATAAAAAATAATTAAAAAATAAACTAATATTCCTTCAATTGTCGTCTTTATCTCCCTCTCCACAGTTCTTCTATTGTCGCCGCCCTCTTCCCTCCATGTTCGTGATTTCTTTCATCGACACCACCTCGCACGTCTACAATTGCTCAATTTATCGTTTATAATATCAAGTTGTTTGTTGCTCGACGCTGTGATTTCGACTCTGTATCGTTGCTATTGGATCTACCCCTTTTCTGTCCAAACATCAAATTTTGTCACCGTAAATGATAACTAAAATTGCAATGATAAAGTAAAGTCCAATGAATATTTATAGCCACATAGTGCAACACAGTCTTCGATTACTTAAAAACTGTTTGGCTAATAAAAGTTTAAGCTAATTATGATTATACAATTTATCTAAAGTAGATTAGGCATGCTGATAGGGCTGTCAAATCGTGCGGGTCGGATCGTTATCGGGTAGACCTGATATCGATCCGACCTGATAAGGTCAAACCCGAACACGACCTATTAAGAGAATGCCCGAACCCGACACGAACCTGACATGATTTACCTAAACCCGAATCCAACACGAACCCGATAACAACACGATTCAAAGCGTGTTGACACGACACGATCTGATTACAACCTGATAACAACACGAATTTGTGGCTGATCTGATAACAACCTGATCTGATTTGCCAAAGTTCATTCACATCAATAATAATAATAATAATAATAATAATAATAATAATAATAATAATAAATACAAGTAAACATTTAATAAAGGCTAAACTAAAGTGTAGAAATAAATCATGAATAAAAAATTAAAAATAAATATTTAATAAAAATTTAATTCTATCGAGTTATCCGAACTCGATCCGAACCCGACACGAGCCCGATACGAAATTATCAGGTCGACCCGATAAGGACCCGAACCTTATCGTTCGTGTCACTAACCAATTAATTTCGTGCGATTTCGTATCGTGTCAAAAATTGTTAGCCTAGGCATCCGGTCTATAATAAAGGTGTGAGAGTGAGACATCACACATGTGACTGCTCGCATGCAATTTCCGTCCAAATTTGTCAAAATATTTAGTTCACATATTTCTTCATCATTGACAAATTAACTTTACCTTTTTTTCCGTACAAAAATTATAGTATCAATTCATGCATGATAATTGTCAAAAATTAAATTAACCTAGATTTGTGTACTAGACAATTTTCATATTTTAAATGCGTGAGTTGCTGGCGTACAATTTCCGTCCAAATTCATAGATTTCAATGTAGTTCAAAATTGTCAAAACATATTTCGCCATCAACCAAGAACTTTGCTTTTTCTATCAACTTGTGGATGTTAATTGTAACAGTAAACCTATATATTTGGACATGTAGAAAAATACAATTTATTCGTCAAATAATCTTCAAGGTTAGTTACGGGTAATATTATACATGGATCATACACCAAGTTAATTGCTTATTTTGAATCAAGCATCTATATGTATGGATAGTATAAAAACATTAAACTATTAAATAAGAAAACTTGAAAAGTTTATGGGACACCAAAAATTCTATGCTTTTATACAATGTATAATCTCTTCGAAGACAATCCGTGTTTAGCTTAGCTTACAAGCTCTTGAAAACAGTTTATAAGTTGTTTAGGAGCTCGGCTCCTTCAAAGTGTTAGACAAAATAAATTCATAAACAGCTTATAAACTCTAAAAATAAGTTTCTCTACTATAACTTATTTTTTCATAATCTTATATATATATAATAATTATTTTATACTCTTTTCGTCCACTGAAAATATGATACTTTTGATGGGCACAAATTCTAATAAAATAAATGGTGATTTTTATATAGTGGAGATTGGAACCCATCAAAATTAAAAATGAGTGGTTGAAGCTGAATTAATGATGATTTTTTTTTTGTTAATAAGAAGTATTTGTAAGAATTAAAAAAAAAAAGTGAGGTCATGTCTTAAAATAGAAAGTACCAAAGTTTTTATGAACACTCAAAATGACAAACATATCATACTTTTCGTGAATCGAGTGAACAAATATTATTCCGCTATAATTTTTATTTTTCATCAGATATCTTTCCAAGTTCATATTTCTTCGATTTTATCTTTCTTTAGCAAATAAATTCCTTCTCTAATTTATAAGTTTAGTTATCCAATAATTTGACAGCTTATAAGCTATTAAAAAACTACATAGATCATATTTATTATAGGTTTTTGAAGCTGGGTAAGCTCTTTAAAATAAGCTTAACCAAACACCCTATAACATATGTTTCATGTACAAAACTTAGTTGTCTAGCTAAATCATAATGAATTACCATATAGTGATTCAAACTTTTGATTATCTCGAACTTGAATAATATTATTTGCGTGTGATTCCGCCGTCGGCGATGGTATATCTTCCGGGTCTCTTTCCGGTTTGACCCATCTACCATGATGGTTTTGGACCAACCCTTTATTGGCCAATTGATACCAATTCGGAGGAATCCTCAGTTCATCAACAAGCATGTCGCAATCCTTGTTCACCAATGCCAAATCCCTCTTCGATTCGATCCGAAAATCCGATTTCGCACTGTGAAATCCGTCCACCAAATGCAGATACGTCTCCAACATGTGAAAGCCTATCAGATTCAGCCCCTTCTTGAGGTACGGCGACGATCTGACGTCGACCTTCAGCTCGACGCCGACGTGCGTGTAGACCCACTCCAACGCGCCGGTGATGTCGTCGAACCGCTGCAATCCCTCGTTGAAGACGATCCCGGGCATCCGCGGCACCACGTCCTGCCTCAGCGTGACGCGGAGGGTCTTGACGCCCATCTGGTAGAGCTCGTCGCGGAAGGCGATGTTTCCGACGCGCGGCGCCGCGAAGGAGAGCACGCTGATGGGGAGCGTGGGGAAATTCTTCGCGGCCTCGTAGGCGTTGAGTAGGCCCAGGGCGCCGCCGAGGCTGTGCCCCGTGATGGTGAGGCTCACGCGCTGCCCCAATCTGGTGTAGTGGTCGACCAATTTTTTGATTTCGGTCATGACTTGCTCCGACGCGCTCGACCGGTTGTACCTCGTGGTACCACACTTCGAAGCGTAGATGCTGAGGAAGCCGTGCTCGACCTTGGCGTCGCCCCGCCCGATCGTCTCCAGCTTCTGCTGCATGTTGTCGAGCCACTCCGCCGGCGCGACCGTGCCGCGCCACGCCACGACGATGTCGCGGCGGCCGATCCGCGCCGATTCGGCGTCGTCGCTGACCGCGACGAACCCGATCCAGTTCGAATCGGAGCTCCACGAATCGGCGAGGCGCGATCGCTTCAGCCAGTTGGGGAGATCGATCTGCGACATGGCGTAGATGTATTTGGTGACGGCGTAGCCGCTGCTCGCGAGGCCGAGCTTCTCGAAGAGGCGGTGGCGGTTGTAGCGGCAGCTGCCGCAGAACTCCGAGAAGGAGTCGAAGTCGAAGGCGTCGTAGGTCGCCTGCGCGAACTCGCCGTACTTGACGATCTCGCGCCGCAGCCAGGGGTGGAGGGGGTCGAGGAGGCCGTCCCAGTCGCCGGAGCCGTGGATCTCGCGCCATTTCTCGGAGATGTTCTCCTTGGGGGAGGTCGTCGGGGTGTCGTGCTTCTCCTTGAAGCTCGAGATGTTGGAATTTGAGGTCTCGAGGTTCTTCTGGATCGTCTTCTCGATCTGGAGATTCAGCATGTGTGAGATGGATTCCGCCAGTTTGACGGCGCGGTGTGAGGCTGGATGCTTACCGATCTTGAAATCCTGATAGGAGAAGGCGGCGGCGGTGGCGTTGGCGGCGCGGCGGGATTTTTGGGCGGTGGGGAGGTGGTGGTGGAGAAGAAACAAATTGTTTGTAGCCATTTTTGTTTTTATTTGAGTTTTGATAGAGGTGTGTATATATATATATATAGAGACGGGAACTGCGAATTTGTTTTGTTGACTCGTGAAAAATTAGGGTGATTTTTGAATAAAGAAATTGGAAGGAGTCATGCTGTTTGAAGGTACAAATTGAAAAACGCGGTTGGGTCACGGCTCGTGGGCTGACTACGAAATTTCGGTTTCTTATTCTAAACTTGAGCACAAAGGCTCCAATCACTGTAGAGGAACTCAATCAAAAAACAGTTATAACAGTTGACTAAAATAATTAAATACTTCATCCGTCCACGAAATAAGTACCCATATTTCATTTTTCGTCCGTCCACAAAATAAGTACTCATTTCCCTTTTTGGCAAGTGTACCTCACACATCTCTTTAATTAATACACTAAAAAAGTGGGACCCTTAAACTATTCACACAACACTCCATACATTTCTTAAAACTCGTGTCGTCCACAAATGGGTACTCATTTCGTGGACGGAGGGAGTAATTGGTAGATGAAATTATTTTTAGTAAAAATAAATGGGATCCTTACTCTATTTTAATTATTTTAAAAATTACATAAAAAATAAAACCACTTATTACACTCACAATACACTCAATTATTTTATTAAAATACGTGTCACTTTCAATTGGAAGGAGTAGTACAAAGGTGTGCTTC
This sequence comes from Salvia miltiorrhiza, assembly GCF_028751815.1. NCBI lineage: Eukaryota > Viridiplantae > Streptophyta > Magnoliopsida > Lamiales > Lamiaceae > Salvia > Salvia miltiorrhiza. Next base: position 3,279,487 of record NC_080391.1, read on the forward strand.
AACCAACAAGAACAAAAAAAAGTAAAGATACAACTGCAAATTTGAGCAACTTTGACATACTTGTATTAATTAATATTTGGATTTCGATTCATCAGATATTAAAATTTATGCTGAATAAGCTAACCATGTTCTTTCGAAGCCGAGGAAATATGTTTTTATATGAATGACTATTTTTCTTATATGACTTAATAAAATAAGTATATTTAATTTTCGTGAATAAGAGATAGCAGAATGAACAAATCAATGCAACACATGCATAGAATTGACAGTCAACTAATATCGTTGTGTATGTGTTATATTTATTTGTTTAGTTTTGTCTTCTCTTAATCTAAAATTTCAATTAATTTTAGCTTTTAGTTTTGTCTTCTCTTAATCTAAAATTTCAATTAATTTTAGCTAAAAATAAATCAAAGTATGATAAAAAAAAAATCAGAATCAACCATATATAAATAGACCAGTGAAAGCGAGTACACCAACTTCCCTAGCGTAGCGTACGTAATAAAAAATCGTAAGCAGACGTATGCATGATGATTGATAAGTGTATCCACTCTGCTTTAGATAAATTAGATTAGATTACGTAATAAACGTTTTAATCACTTTCCATGACGGATTGCGACTTTCAATAATAATAATAAGCAAAATAAAATAAAGAAAGTACAATTCGCCGTCAACATCCATTCCCCAAGTCCGACGCATTAACGTTTCTTTTATTGCGTCTCATTGTGTCTCATTTTAATTTCAATAGTTTATAATTGTTTATTATAAAAAAAATATTAGTATTATAGATTATACTCTAATTAATTGTATTTATCATCAAGCACTAATAAATTATTAATTCAAATAAATATAAAAAATAGTTATAAACTCTAATTGAACGAGGGAATCCTAATGAATTATATATTAAATTAAGAGTCGGACACAATATGTTGTGGGATAGAGGATTGGATCCAATTTGAATGCGAACGTCTGCACAAAAGATCTCATCTCTACATTTTAATTAATCTATTCTTAGTTAATAGGTGAAATTTATCATAATTAATAGTATAAAATAAGTACTACAATTAATAATAATAATACTGAAAGAAAAAATACAGCGTAATCTATATATATATAAAAGCAAAATAAACTATATCCTACGTGGCGGCATATAATCACTCTATTTCAATTTTTCTCAATTCTCATTCATTCTTATATTTTTCAATATCTCTAATCAATCTCCACCTCTAATCAAACTCCATCTATTAAAAAATTTATAAAAATCGATAATATATAAATCTATAAAATCAATCAATAGTATATATCACTTATATAATATATGTAAGTTACTCCAACGAATATAACATTAATATGCATTTTTTGAGTTTCAAGTTGTACAATTAATAACAATATAATGCTCCAACGAATTTTACATTAATATGCAGAATATATACATCAACTTATTCCAACGAATTTTACATTCATATGCAGATCATATAAATCAAAATACTAATTAGTTAACATCTGAGTTTCAATTACATATCCCAAATTTAATTATTATTTTTTCAATAATCATTCATTCTTTTATTTTTAAAAATTTTAATTAATTTTCAGTAAAAATAATTTACGAATATGTCTAAGATTTGTAGTTTATAGTTTTGATTTAGATATTACATTGTTCTAATGACTTTTTTTAACGGATTTGCAGTTCACAGATGATCAAATAATAGCATTGGTTGAAATTGAGAAGTTGCTTATTGCTAATTTCACCAGCTTAACCAATTTTCATGGCATGTCGTTATCAAACGGAACTTTCATATCTGATTCAGACAATCTACTGATATTAGAAGAGATGTCTTACAACATGGAATAAATGAAAAAAAGGCAACGTTAACGGAACTTTCATATCTGATTCAGACAATCTACTGATATTAGAAGAGATGTCTTACAACATGGAATAAATGAAAAAAAGGCAACGTTAAACTATATGTCTATATCCCTCTTTGACAGATGAGCAAAGAATGATATATGAAAAAACATGGAAGAAATGAAAGAAGACAACGTTAAACTATAGGTCTATATCCCTCTTTGACAGATGAGCAAATAATGATTTATGAAAAAAATAATGGCCGTGGTTGATAGTGGTGTAGGGAGAATTTTTCTTTCTATATGGATATAGCATCATTATTGTTGTCTAGGGCAGTATTACACACTCTAAATTCGGTATACCATTAGATTGCCACAAAGTGTAATTTTTTAATGCTATTAATTTTGAAAATTAAAAAATGCAACTTTAATTTGTTTTGAGTTCGTCCTCCATTTTAGAAAATAGAAAAAAATATTAAAATATAAAAATTACTAATTGTCTTTATGTATGTATGTATGTATGTATGTATGTATGTATATGGTCAGAAACATCTGAGTTTCAATTACATATCCCAAGTTTAAATTTTTATTTCAATAATCATTCATTCTTTTTTTTCAAAATTTTAATTAATTTTTAATAAAAATAATTTATGAATATGTCTACGATTTATAGTTTATAGTTTTGATTTGGATATTACATTGTTCTAATGACTTTTTCTTTAACAAATTTGTAGTTCACAGATGATCAAATAAAAAACTTAGCATTGGTTGAAATTGAGAAGTTGCTTCTAATTTCACCAGTTTAACCAATTTTCCTAGAATGTCGTTATCAAAAGAAACTGTCATATTTGATTAAGAGAATCTACTGATATTAGAAGAGATGTTTTACAATATGGAAGAAATGAAAAAAGACAACGTTAAACTATATGTCTATATCCCTCTTTGACAGATAAGCAAAGAATGATTATGAAAAAATAATGGTCGTGGTTGATAGTGGTGTAGGGAGGATTTTTCTTTCTATATGGATATAGTGGTATATGAAAGACATATATTTGGAACACCTTATACTCGATCATACGTAGGAAGGGTAGTACTCCAGGTAGCTTCGAGTGGTATAGCATCAATAATGTTGTCTAGGGGTAGTACTACACGCTCTAGATTCGGTATACCATTAGATTGCCACAAAGTGTAATTTTTTATAGCTATTAATTTTGAAAATTAAAAAAATGCAAGTTTATTTTGTTTTGAGTTCATCCTCCATTTTAGAAAATAGAAAAAGTATTAAAATATAAAAATTACTAATTGTCTTTATGTATGTATGTATGTATTTATATGGTCAGAATGGTTGGTCTAATATATATATTTTTCTCATTAGCTAAAATTCGTTATTTTTCTATTTAAGTTTTGATTAATTGTCTTCCTCTGTACAGAAAATGAATGAGTGCACAATTGATAAAAGTACATTTTGATTTCAAATATACATATTACATATAATAATTTTCTCATAAGAAATAGGCAAATGCTTCTGGTTCGAATATAGAAGAAACCAAATAATTTGCAGAATGAATACTTAAAATAGGTGACTGTACTGCCGATCAAAGTCTTGGTGATGGAGAATCTGTTGTGACATTATCAGAAGATATTCTTATACGTGATGCAACAAATCCTATTGCAGCTATAGTGGAAAACACATATCATGCATTTGACCTATAAATGTTTAAGAATAGAGTTATCTTGGCCCCCACCAATGAGATGGTTGATACGATAAATGATGACGTCATGTCTTTAATGTCTATCAAAAAAAGGGTTTGCCTAAGTTCAAACAACATTCGTAAAGAAGATGGACAAGTGGACCTCGATGAACATGTATTCTCAGATGAATATCTAAACACGATCAAGTGTTCACGATTGCCGAGTCATGAAATTAAGAGGGATGCATAATCATGCTTTTTAGAAATATTGATCCATCTAATGAGCTTTGCAATGACACTAGGCTAATAGTAACTAAACTTGGGGAACGCGTAATTGAAGACAAATTCATTTCAGAAAAAAATGCAGGCAAATAGTTTCCTATAGCTGGAATGATTATGAGTCCATCAGATTTCACTAAAATTTCAATTCGATTTTAGAGAAAACAATTCTCTGTGAGTGTTTGTTTTGCTATGAAAATAAATAAAAATCAGGGACAATCTCTTTCAAATGTAGGATTATTATTAAAATGCAATTTTATTAAAAAAGGAAAAAAGAAAAACCTAAAACCCTTGAAAGCACAAGAAAGCAGACTAAGGGCCGAGCCTCGTTAAAACCTTTTTACGGAAAACCCAGAGGGAAAAACCGTAAAAAGGAAAAAGAGTACCCGTATAAAAAAGGAAGAAAGGGGAAAGAGCGGAAGAGAAAGTTTCCGGAACTCCGGCCTAACCATCGTCCCCAAACCAACCCGGCTCTTACCCCGCAAAACAGACAGAACAGAGGCAAAAGGCCGGTGAGACGCCGTCGCCAAATTGCCAAGAGAAAGGAACTATACGACCGGTTATACGCCGTCGCCGTTAGCTCGAGCAAAGGAAACAAACGAAACAAAATAAAATAAGCAACACAGCCGGTTATACGCCGTCGCCGTGAGCTTACCACAAAACCAAAGACAAAGCCAAAGGGGTAAAACAACGGCCGGTTATACGCCGTCGCCGATACGCCGTCGCCGAGATTACCTCATAAACAAAAACCAAAAAAGAGAAGCTAATAGTTTCGGCCGGTGAGACGCCGTCGCCGTAAACTAATTCGCCCAGAGCAACATCGGGAAAACAAACTGTGAAGCAAACCGCAGCCATGCCATACCCGAAGCAAACATCGGATCTGACAGAAAAAGAAGGCAACGCCGGCGTATCATAGAGCCGAAGGCCAGCGCCCTCCGTCCACCAAATGTTCGACGAGATAGCAGCCACCGAGTCCCAATTGTTCAGCTGAACAGAACCACCAAACGAGCCCACCATGTGTTCGATCAAAGTGCAGCGCCACGAACTACGAACAGCAACGCTCCAACAGAACTCATCTGCCAGAACCAAGTAATTCGCCGCTCTCTCCAAATCTTTCAAATGTAGGATTATATCTACTGAAATCTGTTTTTAGTCATGGACAACCTTACATGTCAAATTTAATAATTTATTCAAACTTTGATAGTTTAAGTCATTAATGATTTTATTTAATTTATTTATTTTTCTTATTTTTTTCAGTTATTGGTTCCAGCTACAGACATCTAATTTACATTAGATCAATTTCAAATAAAACTATGTTTACATATAAATTTCATAAAGACATTTAAATTAGATCAATTTCAAATAAATATTACAACATTTTACTTTAAAATATTTATTAAATTCTCTATTTTAGTAAAAAGAAATTCATAAAACAAAAAATATAATATTAAATAATTTTATAAATTTATATTTTAATAGATCCCGTCGAAATTCGACGGGTCATTTACTAGTATAAGGTAATATGGCGAAACAATGTTGCACTAAGATGGCGTGTCAGAATAATGCAGGATTGGAGATGTCTCATGTGGCAATAAAGTGCCAAACGCAACTCCCTCCATCTCTTAAGAATGAATCGTATTTTCTATTTTCGTTTGTTTCATAAAAAAAAAAAAACCATTTTCATTATGACACATCCACTTTCGCCTTTTAATCACAACTTCACAATCAATTCAACCACAATCATTCATTTACATTCAACATATTATCTACTAACTTTTTTCTTAAAACTTTGTGTTATCTTATACGTGACACCCTCTTACGAGACAAACAGAGTATTATAAATCTTCCGTTGGAGATGGTCTAATTGGTAACATACATAAATGTAATGTCTACCATACCTACTTGCAGGGGCGGAGCCAGGATTTTTTTTGGGGGGGGGGCTGAACTGTTATGGGGGTTCGGGGGCGGTAGCCCCCGAAAATTTTTTTTGGGGGCATTCAATACATTTTAGACATTTTTTACTAAAATACAAATATAATCATAATAATAACAACATTTTTATAGATAATATAGTTCAACATTTACTAAAAAACATTTGGGGGCATTCAATACATTTTAGACATTTTTTTACTAAAATACAAATATAATAATAATAATAACAACATTTTTAGACATATTATAAAAAAAAAAAAAAAAATTCAAAATTTGGGGGGGGCTCTAGCCCCCCCTAGCCCCCCCTGGCTCCGCCCCTGCCTACCTGGGAACCAAGATCATAAAACGAGGAACAAAGAGTGCAATTTGATGTCTAAATTCCACAAATACACACCAATTTTGGCAGGGAAATAACAAAGCAAATTTTGTACAACTATATACACCACACCACACCACAAGTGAACAACACAGGTAGTGGAAAATATGAAGAAATCAAAGCAGAGAAGCTGATACAGAAACGTGAGACAGAGCATCGTCGTCGAAATCGAACGATGTCAAGCACGGCGGGACGTAGGAGCGGAAGACCTCCTCCATGTTTGGAGGCTCGTCGAGTTCACGGCACGCAACGTCGAGCGCCGTGGACTGAAAGAAGCGGTAGTACTTGGTCGTGCAGAAGTAAGCGAAGAGGAGGCTGAGAATGAGAAGCAGAACGAGAAGCGGAGTGTAGAGGAATTTTTTGGCGCTGCAGTAGCAGAGCATGGTGAGCTGGCAGAGGATCAACGCCGCCATGACGCGGTTATACATGTGGGGCCACATCCGCCCGTAGCTCTCGTACGAAGGCACGTACACTTTCAGCACCTGTCGAGCATTTTTAGAAAACGCACTAATGCTCAACGTACTCGACCATTGCGAGTTGAACAAACCAGCGTAAGTGTAAAATGCTCAACATAAAGTTAAAGAAGTTCCAAATTTTGTGCTATAATTTATATGGAGTATTAGTATTAACGTGAATGAGGAGACCCCTCATTTGATTGTAAATAACTAACATGAATGAAGAATATTATCGTGCGCGTTCTCTCTAATTGTAAATTTATCATGAAAAAATAAGTGATAAAAGAATTTTTCTCTTTAAATCCCTCATTTTCTACAAATGAGAAAAATTCACCATTTATTATCACACCGAAAATGGAGGGATAATATCATCCCTTGGAGTGGAAAAGGAGAAATGAGAAACAATGAAATTCTCTTTTACATAAAATGAATTTAAGAAAAGAAATAAGAGATTTTTTTTTTCTTTCAAATTCTTCATATTTTTTCATGATAAATTTACGATCAAAGAAAACGAGTGACCTGATTCCGTAGCACGAGCCATCCCAAAGCGAAGTACATGACTCCGAATAGAAGAATTATGGGAGCCATGACAGAGTAGCAGAGGACGATGGTGAGAATGAGCATATCATCAGGAAATCTAGTCCCATACTTAAGATTTCCCGCAGCTGCTTCAGTCTTGCCTACAAACTTCCTCCTCATATGAAACACTATTAAAGGAAAGATCCTTGACAACTCAACCCCATAGCCCACAAAGAACCTGAGCAATTACTTAAGCTCATCAATATTCTAGTTAAGTAAGAAACCATATAGGAAAGCCAGAGCCAATCGTTAAAATAGGACCGTAAATTTCAGTGTTTTCAGAAAGAGGACTATACGTTTGAAAATTATGACTATAGCTTCCATTTTCCACATTTACACTCCTATTTCGGACCGTGATGGAAGATATAGTCATCAGTTTCAAATTCCGTAACATATAGTCATCTTTTTAAAAAAACACTAAAAATTACGGTCGCAGACTTACTTCAAAGCCACAAACGTCAAGAAGAGAGTAGCACTTCTAGGAAAGCCTCTTGCTGAGGCAGGTAGGCCCCGACGATCGCCCCCACCGCCGGCTGCTCGAGCAACGGCGTCAAGACGGGGAGCAGCTTCTTCAGGTTCTCCAGCGTGGACATCGCCGAGACCATGCCGACGGGTATCATGTAGAAGAAGATGCCGACGAGAACCAGTGAGTAGACGAGGTATCGGCGAATCAGCCTCGCGTAGAAATTCATGGCGAGATTGGACCATAGCAGCTGGCGGGGCTCGGGCGCGTCCGTCACGGTCCAATGATCCACGGTGACGTCGTGGAGGCTCTGCGCGGCCGCGGCGGCCGCCGCCCGGTCGTTGAAGAAGACCACGGCCGCGGGCTGCTGCTTGTCTCGCAGGGTGGCCTTCTGCTCGGCTTCGAGCGGTGGGCCGCTTTCCTTGTATGGCTTGTGCGCGCGCGAGCTTCCTTCTGTAGCCTTCCAGCTCTTGGTAAATCTTGTTGGCCTGAGTCCACAAGTTAGGTTATTGTCTTGGCAAAAATTGCACTTCGGGCGAAATTAGAACTTAATTGGCGTTCGGAAGTTCACGTGATGCTGGTCTAGTTTTTTTGATGATGAGGATTATTTAGAAGCTCGGAGGTCTAAGAAGGTAACAAATTGATATATTTGATTTAATTTTGATTGCCAACTAAGTTTTAATTTCGTCGGAAGTTAAACTCGAGTGAAAATTGCAACTAAAATATAAGTTCATGTGTATTTTTGACTAAATTAAAAGTTCAGGTGAAAATTATAATTTTCATCAAAAGTTTCGTGTGTTTTTTAGCCATAACCCCTAAATAAAATAAGGACGGAGAATCATTTTAATCCTTTGGATCATTAAGATCTACAATTGATGCATCATCTTGACAGATGATTGCAGCTGAAATTCGAACGAAAATCTTATTTTTTTTAGTGCGGCAAATTTAGCAATATCTTTATATAAGAAATAATGTAGTACACTGTTTTAATATTCGTAGTATCACGTTAATTACTTAACATTTTATAGTGATTTCTTAAATTTGTTTTAAGAATTGTAGCATCTTTATATGCTTTTAATTTAATACTTCTTGTTAAATAGTAAATGGAAGGGCACAGAGTTTTGATCATAAACTCATTAAGATTATACTCGAATATATATAAAAATGAAGTGTACGAAAGGCCTCGTGTGTAAATACTTTCAAACAATAAATCATGGATCCGCCCCCGGCGTGTGCTGGTCGATCAATGATGAATGAAAACCCCACACATGAATATATATATTTACCTTTCTGATGTCTGTGACGACCATAGAGCTGTAATACGTATGTGGATAGATCGCCTTGAAATAGGAATCGACGTGTTCCCTGCGAGTCAGGCCGTCGGGGGGAGCAGGTATGTCCCGGACAAGGACAACAAACTGCTCATTCTTCACATGAGTCGACATGAGGGCCGAAGCCCTCATGTCGGAGACATGTTTGTACGCTTGCCATAAGAGGTAGTATGTGACAAAAGATACCCAATACGTAGCTACCACAAACGCCCATAACCGAGGGCTCTTGTCCTGTCAATGGAGATTTTAATTTTAATTTTTCTATAACTAATGAAAATAACAAATGCATATAGATTTAGACAAGGTGAGTAACTGCAATATTCTCCATGGATAGCTTGTCGGCTTCAGCCATGGATCCTTCAATGGTGGTTTCATTGGAGGTTGCAATGGCGCGACCAGTATAAGCAACGGGAAGAAGCAGAGGTAGAAGGACGACCGCCGACAAAACCAATATTCCCAGTGCTGCATAATTCACGAAAAAGAGTCATATTTATCCATTTTTCTTGTCCACACCTTTTGAACCATCACATCTAATTTTTATTCTAATTTTTTGTACTAACACTATCCCTATATTTTATTTACAATGACTTTAACAACTTTATTAAAACACGTGTCGGCTCTTAAACGGAATTCTATCTCGTGGACGGAGGGAGTACAAATTATTTGTTCTAGCATGTGATTTCGTATTTATATACACGCGGTACATGTAACTAATGTTATTTTATCGGATGCCGATGAAGCTAGTTCAAAGCTAAGACATTCAAAGATTTTCCTTTGTTAGAAGTAATGGGTTTAATCCCGTCTTAATGCGGTGTAGTTTTTCCTACTTTTGTATGGGGTAGTGGTCCCGCCGATGTGTGGTGTAGTTTTTTTACCTTTATGTTGTGTAAAAGTCTCGTTTGCGTGCAGGTAGCTTATTTGATTATAGAATAGATACCTCTTGTAATTTTAAACAAAAAATTATTTTATTTAATAAAAGCAATAAATAAATAAATATAATATTTTTAATTAGCAATATGGTCTTTTAATTTTATAACTACAATAAAACCTTTTTCAAATAATAATCAACAAATTAATAAACTTTACAATTTCTTTAGTCTTGAGTGACTTATGATCTTTCGTCAAATGGTATTTAACTCATCTTTCTTTTTCTCTCTTTTCTTAACATATTTTTCATATATTTTTCCATAAAAGAGTACATGAGATAAAAATAACATTAAAGTTTGATAATTTTTTCATATTTTCTTTTTCCTTCTTTTTCTAAAGATAAACTAAAACTAACCATCAAATAGAGAACATATCCTTAAATTAAATACTCCTTCAGTCCACAAAAAATATCATAATCTATTTTTAGTAATAATTTGTGAGCCCCTTTTCTTAAAATCCGCGTCACACTCCTTTAGGACATCTTTTCGTGAACGGAATGAGTAGCCAGTGTTAGTGTACACAATTTACATTAATTCTAGAAGTTAGAAATACACTTAAGGTAGCTTACCGGTGGTGAGGAATACAAAATAGACAGCTGTATTGTTGGTATCAAATGCAAATCCATACAATAATACCAATGCAGCGGAAACAATTTATAACGCACATACAACCGAGAAACGTCCCCAATCTTCGCAAACAAGAAAATCTCCACAAGTAATCAAGATCATATGCAAGACGATAAATGAGACAAGAGATTTACGTGGTTCGGCAAATGCCTACGTCCACGGGAGCAACACCAATCGTAATATTGAAGAACTCCGACGATTCGCACAACCCGCGAACTCGTCACACAATGAATCGAGAATTACACCCAAGATGAGATCAACCTCTCACTCTCGTACACTCTCAAACCCACGCTGGAAAAACCCTCTTCAAATACCTCACAATCTCTCGTGTATATCACACCCCAATTCTCTCTGTTTTTCTCTCACAGCTCTCTCTGCTCTCACCTTGATGTCTGAAGCAAGAAGTGAGTATTCACTTACGCTCCCTCTCTCCCCTTACGACTTTCACTACAAAAAGCAAAAGGAAAAAGCAAAAAGTAAAAGCAAAAGAGAAAAGGGTTGTCCCCTTGTCTGCCACCAACAATTCTCCACCTCGTACTTCATTTGATAAACCTCAAATGTAGGACGAATACGAGCACCGCCCACGAACATGGACACCCGTACAAGCTGCACCACTTTTCCATGATTGCCTACATACCCAATCCAGGGATCAAGCTCCTGTAGTTCGAACACAAAAGGATAAGCTCCACCTCACCCCAACACCGCCCCGAAAGGCTGTCCCGTTTGATTATCAACACGGGTTGATATGTAGCAAGTCCAAACAGTGTTGAAACTTGCCACCAGTCACCACCTTGGTTAACATGTCTGCTGGATTTTCATCTGTGTGCACTTTCATAAGAGAAATATCACCTTCCTCTATGACATCCCGCACAAAATGATACCTGATATCAATATGCTTGGTACGAGCATGATGAACCTGATTCTTTGCCAAATGTATAGCACTCTGGCTATCACACCACAGGTCCACGCGATCCTGCTTAATCCCAAAATCACCCAGAAGACTCCACAGCCACAAAGCTTCCTTAACCCCCTCTGCCAAAGCCATGTACTCAGCCTCGGTAGTGGAAAGAGCCACTGTAGCCTGCAACATCGATCTCCAACTAACGGGGGCACCGTGTACACAGAACACATATCCCGTATTAGATCGTCGTCTGTCTAGATCACCCGCATAATCCGAGTCCACAAACCCATTAACCTGACATGTATTTCCACTAAAACACAATCCTGTGTCGCTGGTACCCTTCAAGTACCTAAGGATCCACTTCACAGCTTCCCAGTGTGTCTTTCTAGAATTAGCCATAAACCTGCTCACAACACTAACTGCTTGTGAAATGTCCGGACGTGTACACACCATAGCATACATCAAACTGCCAACTGCACTAGTGTAAGGCACTTTCTCCATCAATTTTTTTTCTTCAGGTGAAGTGGGAGATTACTTTCTAGAGAGCCTGAAATGAGGAGCCAACGGAGTTGCCACCGATTTTGCATCTTGCATCCCAAATCTCTGCACAACCCGCTCAATGTAGCTTTTCTGGCTCAGGAACAAAACACAGTTTGTCCTCTCTCTTCTAATCTCCATACCCAGTATTTTCTTAGCAGTGCCCAAATCCTTCATCTCAAACTCTTTACCAAGTTGAGATTTCAGTCTATCTATCTCCACCTTGCTCTTCGAGGCAATAAGCATGTCATCCACATACAACAAAAGATAGATATACTCACCTCCAGGAAGTCTCCGAATATAGACACAACAGTCATAATCACTTCTGGAATAACCATGCTTCAGCATGAAAGAATCAAACCGCTTGTACCACTGTCGAGGAGATTGCTTCAATCCATACATGGATTTCCTCAAGCGATAAACATGATCCTCTTTACCCTCAACCTTGTAGCCCTCAGGTTGACGCATATAAATCTCCTCCTCCAAGTCTCCGTGCAGGAAAGCGGTTTTGACATCGAGTTGTTCCAGCTCAAGATCACTGTGAGCCACAACACTCAACAACACCCGAATAGAAGTGTGCTTCACTACTGGAGAGAAAATCTCATTGTAGTCCACTCCCTCCTTCTGTGCATATCCCTTTGCTACTAACCTCGCCTTGTACCTGATCCCACCGAGCTCAGAATTATCCTCTTTCTTCTTGTAGATCCACTTACAACCAATAGCCTTCTTTCCTTTGGGCAAAGGTAGAACCCCTTCCAAAACTTGATTCTTCCGAAAAGACTCCATCTCTTCTTCATTCGCAGCCAACCAGCTTGCGCTATTCTTATCCCGAATAGCTTCCTGGTATGATGCTGGTACCGCATCATCCTCTGGTAGTGCGCACCTGACCAAGTTTGCCTGCCCATAATGCTTCAAAGGCTGATCTGACCCCAGCTTTTGAACTCTCTTGTATGCTCGCTTTGGCCTAGTGGAAGCCAAATCATCCGCGAGCCGCTGTTGGTGTAAAACATCTACATTCTCTTGATCAAGAGCCTCGAGCTCAGACTCCTCATCACTCTGTTCTCGAGTGTCTCAATGCCGGAATGTGTGATGACATCAGCCTCAGTGGAGGAGACGGCTTCCCGGATCCACGCAAACGGGTTGCGGGTGACCCGGAAAGCCTCGGTCGGGTCCAATCCTTTGAGGATCGGATTCGGATAGTAGACGAGGCGGTTGCCGGGTCGCCTCGAAAGCCACGTGAAGAGAAGCATCAACACCACGAATATCACAAACGACGTCCCCAGCGACGTCAAGAACGAGCTCACATCCATGGCGTTTCTCTCTCTTCAATTACAATGCCATTTTTTTTTATAGTTCTCAATTTTATTTTAACATGGCATATTGTGCTTGTGTGTGTGTATATATATATAGTATGTGTGGACAAACGTGCTTAATATATGTGATTTTTATAGTATATTGATTAAATTATGTTAGAAAAAAAGATATTCCCTCCGTCCCACGAATTAAGAAACACGTGCTTCACACACACACACACACACACATATATATATATATATATATATATATATATATATATATATATATATATAGGGAGAGGTTCAAATAAGAACCACTAATAAAATAAGAATGAAGAACCATTTTAAGCCATTCGATCATCAAGATCTATGGTGGATGCATCATCTTGGTGGATGGATGCAGGTGCTGGGTTCGAATCCTGAAGGGAGCAAAAAAATTATTTTTTTCGGATGCATTAAATTTAATAGCGGATGCATTAATTTGTATAGCAAATGCAGTAATTTTATTGGTTCTTATGTTCTCACGATAATTGTGGTTCTCACTATAACCGCACCCTATATATATGTATATATATATATATATTGATTTTTATAGTATATTGATTAAATCATGTTAGAAACACGTTTGATTTCGGCACGCGAATTAAGAAATTATAGATTAGTATTTTAAGTGTGTAGTTAATAAAGTATAAAAGTAATAAAGTATGAGAGAGAATGTAATAATTATTACCTTATTAGGAAATATGTCCAGATTCGTGAGACGACTCAAAAAAGAAAATGTGTCAAGATTCTTGGGACGGAGGGAATACTTCTCTCGTTCACAATAAATTATTTTAGAATGGGATGATTTGAATTTTAATAAAAATAATTAAATGCATCTTAAGTGGAGAAACTATCTCACTGAAAATATGATGTTAATTAATAATTAATTATATTGTGATTGGATAAAAGAGTCCACCATGTAATAGAAATGTTAAATAAGTAGATGTAAGGAACTAAGTTGTGGTTATTGTCTATTAATAAAAATGAATTAATTTTAATAGACCGTCCAAAAATAACAAATTAATAATTAAATTCAGATTTATTATTTTATTAGTTGAGAATGTGCTTTTATCCGGATAACATGTAGCCCGAGTACTTTCTGGAAAAAACTACTCCATATTAGGCATTTAAAGAGAAATTTTAAAGAATATATAACGGAAAAAAAAAAGTATTTAAAGAGATTTTTTTTTATTATTCCTCTTTTTCTTATAATAAATTTATCAATAAAAAAGAATACATCATAATCTGAAATAAAGAATACTTGTGTATTTGTCCTAACACTACAAAAAAAAATTCCACTAGTGACATAAGGCTTGGTAGCTATTATGTGTGTCATAAAAATTAGTGACATTTGATGATGTAGCTAATCACTAATAGTTACATTTTCAAACGCCACTAATTTTTGTGACACGAATATTAGCCACCAAGCCTCATGTCACTACTAGAAACTTTTTTTGTAGTGTAATTAACTTCCACGAGTCTAGTTATTAATAGCATATTCGATAGGATTAGATGGATTTATTTTGTATTATTTCAACTTAATTAAGAGAAATTCTTAATTGAATAGATCAGGACTCTCGTTGTAAAAGAGATTCTTATAATAAATTCACGCTGCAATTTAATCAATATTGTGTTCACATTTTTGGTTTCATAAGTAACTAGTCAGTAACCCGTCGAAAATCGACGGGAATAAATGAAAATATATAAATATTTGTAATTATTCAATATATTTTTTATTTGATGATTTTTTTCACTAAAATAAAGTATTAAATAAATTTATTTTAAAGTAAAAAATGTTAACTAAATCTATTTTTACTAATATTTAGTCAAACAATTCTCTCAACTCAGAAGGTAATTGTAAGAAACTAATTTCAGACACTTCCACCAATCCAATCTGATTATGATGATTTTATAAATTTTCGATGCTTAAAAGTCAACTTATGTCTCCCCCTCCAAAAAAAAAACAGAGAAGCAAATTCCGAAGTCCCAAGCCGAAACATGATAGAGTAAAAGATGAAATATATTCATCCTCATATAACACATTATTATAATGCGATTATATATAAAAGAAAAGAAAAACCTAAGAAACCCTTGAAAGCACAAAAGAAGCAGTCTAAGGGCCGAGCCTCATTAAAACCATTTTAGGGAAACCCGGTAGGAAAAACCATAGAATGAAAAAAGAGTACTCGTCTAAAACGAAAACAAAAAGGAAAGGAAAGAGGAGCGGAAAGGTCAGTTTCAAGAACTTCGGCCTAACCATCGTCCCCAAACCGACCCGGCTCAACCATCCTCATATAACATATTTTACCTATGAACATGAAAAAATATGATGGGATTTATTGCACCTTTCTTCCCTCCAAGCACAAGCAGCACACACATATCAAATCAACCTAGCAAAATATAAGAAAAAAATATTTTAAATAATATCGTTAATGACTTAAAACTTTTAAAGTTTGAATAAAATATTAAATTTGCAATTACCTCATAATCTATCGAAAATTTCATCATACACAACATTAGTTGTTGTGTCTTGTGTATGACCACTCTCATCACATACTAAAATCTTTAGACCTCTTTTTCTAGTGACTCTTGAGATTGCCACGTAGAGTTGTCCATGACTAAAAATTGGTTTCGGTAGATATAATCCTACATTTGAAAGAGATTGTCCCTGACTTTTATTTATTGTCATAGCAAAACAAACACTCACAGGAAATTGCCTTCTCTGAAACCGAATTGGAAATTTAGCGAAATCTGATGGACTTATAATCATTCTAGCTATGGGAAACTTCTTGCCCGCATTTTTTCCTGAAATGAGTTTGCCTTCAATAACGCGTTCCTCAAGTTGAGTTACTATCAGCCTAGTGCCATTGCAAAGCTCATTAGATGGATCAATATTTCTGAGAAGCATTATTATGCATCCTTCTTTCAATTTAATTTCATGACTCGGTAATCCTGAACACTTGATTGTGTTGAGATATTCAACCGAGAATACCTGTTCATCAAGGTCCACTTGTCCATCTACTTTGCAAATACTGTCTGAACTTAGGTAAACCCTTTCCTTGCTAGACATCAGAGACATGACGTAATCATTGATTGTATCAACCATCTCACTGGTGGGGGCCAAGATAGCTCTATTCTTAAACATTTCTGGATCAAATGCATTATTCATGACGTCATTGTATGTGTTTTCCACTATAGCTGCAATATGATTTGTTGCAAATGCATTATTCATGACGTCATTGTATGTGTTTTCCACTATAGCTGCAATAGGATTTGTTGCATCGCGTGTAAGGATATCTTCTGATAATGCCACAACAGATTCTCCATCACCAAGACTATGTCCGGCTGTATCGTCACCTATTTTAAGTATCCACTCTGCAAATTCTTTGGTTTCTTCTGCATCCGAACCAGAAGCATTTGCCTGAAACAAAAATGTGTACCAATATTTCTTATTCGAATTATCACTAAATCAAACAAAAATATCTATTGTTTTTATCAGCCTTATTGCCTTCCCTATACGTTGTATTGTAGTATTTTCATGAAAATATCCTAACTATACATAATTACATTTAAATGTTCACAAAATCAATCAAGATAAGCCATTTAACCTTACTGTGTCGTCTTGTAAAATATGTAATCCATAGAAAAACGATCTATTACTACATTAGTTTTAATTAGCCTAATATAATTGACAAATGCCATCGTATTCTATCAAGGTATTTGGATTTAGAATAAATTAATAAATTTTTGTTATTATCGCTGAACTTAATTTACTATAGTCGCCTTTATATAACATCTACTAAGGAATGAGGACTAATTCGAACAATGCAAGATAAAATTATTAAGATAAATACATAGATACAAACATTTAGTACTTTTTATATTTTAATATTTTTTATTTGAATTAAAATAATATTAATAAATTATCATGGTAATATAATTTTTTTTAAAATATATAATTAGATTAAGATTAAAATACCTGTAATCTCATGTTCTTAGTTAACTACTGTATAAATCAAATATAATATCATAAATTTAGTAAGTTAATAAATACTATTTATTATATCTATAAGTTAAAAATTTATATAAGTGATCTAAATAAATAAACAAATAAATTATACCTAAAAGTATAAGAATAATAACTTACGTGCATTGTGTTCGCCATAACAATTTTCCTTGCTTAAGATCATGTATAAGTTCTTCAAGCTTCATTTTGAATATTCGAACCAATATATCTTGTCTATCTTATGGTCTTACGTTTTTCTTGTCAATGAACCTCATGATCTCTGGCCATTTTAGATTGCATGTGAATGTTATGAACAACGACGGATATCCTGTCCACCTGCAAATTGTCATGGCATCCTGATAATTTTGAATCATGTATCGCCTCCCTCCAGTGAATGTTGATGGCAATATGCTTGGTTTGCCAATATATGTCGTGTCAGTATTTCCCTTGCTTTTCAAATCATTTAGATTCACGTATATTTCTGACCTAAGGGTTTGGCTGGTTGTAACGGATCCATTGTAGCTTTTGTGTTTCCATCATGGTATATCCATCCACCATAAATTGTTGAAGCAACCGTCTAGCAAGAAGTAATTGTTGTCCTTCATCTTTTATGTCTTGTATCGTAAATGCCATATCGGGCATCGATTCAAAATCTCCAACAATAAGAGCAGCAACTTCTGATGTTGTTGGCATATTGTATTCCCTTCCATCCTTCGATCTATTTCCTATTAGCCGAAGCTTTACATCGATGGAGCTATCACGTGAGATTTGATCAGCAACCATTCGATAAACCTTTGCATAAGGACTGTTATTGTCAATCATTTGTTTTAGGTCATTGACGATTGAATCATCGAAATCCTTCGATCTCCCTTGGTTGTATAACAATTCCATAGATTGTTAGATAAACATATTTATTGAATTTTCAAAAAGATAATTAAATCTTTGGAGATAACTTTTACGACACATTCATTGATTTTTCAAAAAAAATGATGAGCAAAAAATATTTATATATACTTAAAAATAAGTATTAATACATATAAATAACCATTTTGTTTAACAAAAGATTGATGTTAGCTGCAAAAAAAAAATATATATATATATATATATATAATTATTTTTTGTTTGAATATAATATTTTGCCTTTAATGAAATTATAATAATAAATAAAATTTAAAAATATATAACTATAAGGAACTGGAAGAAAAAAAATATAACAATAAATAAATTAAAAATTAAAAGATTCTAAATGTATGTTTAATTGGTATTACTAACTGAATTAAAAGATTATGTATTTATAAAATGTATAATTTGACTTTATGGTTGCAATCGGATCTAATATCATAATAATAAATGAATTTTGTTAATCAATTTACTACTTGAGTTTATACTATTCTATGTTATTTATTATACAAATGTTATAATAATTTTAAGAATTTGAGATTTATTTAAGAATTTGAGTCTATCTATAATAAAGATGATAGGTTGAAGTAAATAAAATAAGAGCTCAAACGTGGATGCATGAGGCCGAAATTAGACATATATGATTGGGATATAATTAATGCATAAGAAATTAGATATAGAAATTTGTTGATGATAGGTTCGAAATTAGATATATAGAAATTTGTTGATTAAAAATTTAGAAAAAATAAGAATGAATGAGAATTGAGAAAAATTAGAATAGAGTGATTCTATTACGCCACGTAGGATAGAGCTTATTTTACTTTTATATATATATAGATTGTTGGATTGATTGTTTGAATAATTAGTCCAACATGCTCAAATTTGCAGGATAAAAAATTTTCAATGCTAGGAGAAAGATTTATAAAACCACACAGCAGAGGATCCTCACATATTCAAAAGTCACAAAAACTCCCGTGAAATCGGTTTTATGGTGAAACCGGCTTCACAATGTGTTGGTGGCAGACAAGGGGACAACCCTTTTCTCTTTTGCTTTTACTTTTTGCTTTTTCCTTTTGCTTTTTGTAGTGAAAGTCGTAAGGGGAGAGAGGGAGCGTAAGTGAATACTCACTTCTTGCTTCAGACATCAAGGTGAGAGCAGAGAGAGCTGTGAGAGAAAAACAGAGAGAATTGGGGTGTGATATACACGAGAGATTGTGAGGTATTTGAAGAGGGTTTTTCCAGCGTGGGTTTGAGAGTGTACGAGAGTGAGAGGTTGATCTCATCTTGGGTGTAATTCTCGATTCATTGTGTGACGAGTTCACGGGTTGTGCAGAGATTTGGGATGCAAGATGCAAAATCGGTGGCAACTCCGTTGGCTCCTCATTTCAGGCTCTCTAGAAAGTAATCTCCCACTTCACCTGAAGAAAAAAAATTGATGGAGAAAGTGCCTTACACTAGTGCAGTTGGCAGTTTGATGTATGCTATGGTGTGTACACGTCCGGACATTTCACAAGCAGTTAGTGTTGTGAGCAGGTTTATGGCTAATCCTGGAAAGACACACTGGGAAGCTGTGAAGTGGATCCTTAGGTACTTGAAGGGTACCAGCGACACAGGATTGTGTTTTAGTGGAAATACATGTCAGGTTAATGGGTTTGTGGACTCGGATTATGCGGGTGATCTAGACAGACGACGATCTAATACGGGATATGTGTTCTGTGTACACGGTGCCCCCGTTAGTTGGAGATCGATGTTGCAGGCTACAGTGGCTCTTTCCACTACCGAGGCTGAGTACATGGCTTTGGCAGAGGGGGTTAAGGAAGCTTTGTGGCTGTGGAGTCTTCTGGGTGATTTTGGGATTAAGCAGGATCGCGTGGACCTGTGGTGTGATAGCCAGAGTGCTATACATTTGGCAAAGAATCAGGTTCATCATGCTCGTACCAAGCATATTGATATCAGGTATCATTTTGTGCGGGATGTCATAGAGGAAGGTGATATTTCTCTTATGAAAGTGCACACAGATGAAAATCCAGCAGACATGTTAACCAAGGTGGTGACTGGTGGCAAGTTTCAACACTGTTTGGACTTGCTACATATCAACCCGTGTTGATAATCAAACGGGACAGCCTTTCGGGGCGGTGTTGGGGTGAGGTGGAGCTTATCCTTTTGTGTTCGAACTACAGGAGCTTGATCCCTGGATTGGGTATGTAGGCAATCATGGAAAAGTGGTGCAGCTTGTACGGGTGTCCATGTTCGTGGGCGGTGCTCGTATTCGTCCTACATTTGAGGTTTATCAAATGAAGTACGAGGTGGAGAATTGTTGGTGGCAGACAAGGGGACAACCCTTTTCTCTTTTGCTTTTACTTTTTGCTTTTTCCTTTTGCTTTTTGTAGTGAAAGTCGTAAGGGGAGAGAGGGAGCGTAAGTGAATACTCACTTCTTGCTTCAGACATCAAGGTGAGAGCAGAGAGAGCTGTGAGAGAAAAACAGAGAGAATTGGGGTGTGATATACACGAGAGATTGTGAGGTATTTGAAGAGGGTTTTTCCAGCGTGGGTTTGAGAGTGTACGAGAGTGAGAGGTTGATCTCATCTTGGGTGTAATTCTCGATTCATTGTGTGACGAGTTCGCGGGTTGTGCGAATCGTCGGAGTTCTTCAATATTACGATTGGTGTTGCTCTTATCATATGTCTCCGAATAGGAAGTGGTTTACTACCTATGAGGAAATAGATGGTGGAACTGTTTTGATGGGAAACAACCATTCCTGCAAAACAGTGGGGGTCGGTTCGATCAGAATCAGGATGCATGATGGGGTTATCAGAACCTTAAAGGATGTGAGACATATCCCGGAACTATGTAAGAACCTTATTTCCGCTGGTGCTTTGGACTCCGGTGGATGCAAAATTATCACTTGGAATGGAGTCATGGAGGTTGTTCGGGGTTCTTTAGTTGTGATGAAGGGTATCCGTCAAAGAAATTTGTATACGCTTTTGGGCACAACAGTGACGGGAAGTGCGGCAGTTGGAGCAGATGGAACTAGTAGAAATCCAGGGGACTACACCCGGTTATGGCACAGGAGACTCGGACACATGTCAGAGAAGGGCCTGCATCTACTTTGTCAAGAAGGTTTGCTGAAGAACTTGAAGAAGCCTTGCATGGAATTTTGCGAGCATTGCGTGTACGGGAAAACACACCGAGTTCAGTTCAGGGCCAGCAAACACAGGAGCAAAGGCATCTTAGATTATGTGCACACTGATGTCTGGGGGCCAGCTACAGTTATCACCAAGGGAGGCTCCAGGTACTATGTCACGTTTATTGATGATTATTCTAGATATGCTTGGATTTATTTCTTGAAGCATAAGAATGAGGTGTTTGACACATTCAAGAAGTGGAAAGCAATGGTTGAAAACAGGACATGAAAGAAATTGAAGACATTGAGATCTGATAACGGTACAGAGTATACAGATGGTGCCTTCAAGAAGTTCTGTGACCAGGAGGGAATTGCTAGGCACTGGACTGTCAGGAATACACCGCAGCAGAATGGGGTCGCGGAGAGACTGAATCGCACGCTGCGAGAGCGAGCAATGTCCATGCGGTCTCATGCAGGGCTAGGCAGAGAATGGTGGGCAGAATCGATGTTTACAGCACTTCATGTCATAAATCGATCTCCACATTCGAGCTTAGGTGGAGATACTCCATACAGGCTATGGTCTGGGGAACATGCAGATTATGAGAGACTCAGAACTTTTGGATGCACAACATACTATCACGTCAGCGAGGGAAAGCTTGAGGCGAGGGCCAAGAAGGCAATATTCTTGGGGTATGCAACTGGAGTGAAGGGTTATCGCTTGTGGTGTTTAGAAAATTCAAAGTTCATAATCAGCAGGGATGTTATCTTTGATGAGTATTCCATGGCAGCTAAGTTTAAAGCTATAATGCCCGGTGAAGATGAAAATGAGACGGTCAAGTCTCAGGTGATCGAGATAGAACCTAAGGATCAACCAGGTTCTAGTCGTGTTCAAGAAGTAGGTCATGGAGACACTCGAGAACAGAGTGATGAGGAGTCTGAGCTCGAGGCTCTTGATCAAGAGAATGTAGATGTTTTACACCAACAGCGGCTCGCGGATGATTTGGCTTCCACTAGGCCAAAGCGAGCATACAAGAGAGTTCAAAAGCTGGGGTCAGATCAGCCTTTGAAGCATTATGGGCAGGCAAACTTGGTCAGGTGCGCACTACCAGAGGATGATGCGGTACCAGCATCATACCAGGAAGCTATTCGGGATAAGAATAGCGCAAGCTGGTTGGCTGCGAATGAAGAAGAGATGGAGTCTTTTCGGAAGAATCAAGTTTTGGAAGGGGTTCTACCTTTGCCCAAAGGAAAGAAGGCTATTGGTTGTAAGTGGATCTACAAGAAGAAAGAGGATAATTCTGAGCTCGGTGGGATCAGGTACAAGGCGAGGTTAGTAGCAAAGGGATATGCACAGAAGGAGGGAGTGGACTACAATGAGATTTTCTCTCCAGTAGTGAAGCACACTTCTATTCGGGTGTTGTTGAGTGTTGTGGCTCACAGTGATCTTGAGCTGGAACAACTCGATGTCAAAACCGCTTTTCTGCACGGAGACTTGGAGGAGGAGATTTATATGCGTCAACCTGAGGGCTACAAGGTTGAGGGTAAAGAGGATCATGTTTATCGCTTGAGGAAATCCATGTATGGATTGAAGCAATCTCCTCGACAGTGGTACAAGCGGTTTGATTCTTTCATGCTGAAGCATGGTTATTCCAGAAGTGATTATGCCCGTGGACGTAGGCATTTGCCGAACCACGTAAATCTCTTGTCTCATTTATCGTCTTGCATATGATCTTGATTACTTGTGGAGATTTTCTTGTTTGCGAAGATTGGGGACGTTTCTCGGTTGTATGTGCGTTATAAATTGTTTCCGCTGCATTGGTATTATTGTATGGATTTGCATTTGATACCAACACAATGACACTACTTCAACATACAAATGATACTTATTATTTTAAAGTGCCATTTGTATATTGACGTAGTGTCATTGTGAAGCTGGTTTCACCATGGAATCGATTTTACATGAGATCACCTCTTTAAAAGTTAAATAATAGGACAAACAAAATTATTCTGTTAAAAATCAGTAACGCCAAATTGCGAGTGACCAGTGAGATTAGTGGGATCAATAATTGAAGGCATATTATCCTTTTTTTTCTTTTTTCTTTTTCCCCCAAATTCAATACCACTACTTTTTCCAACTCAAAAGAAAAAAAAGAAAAGGAAACAATCAAACCCCACACTGCAGCTAAAAAATTGGAAGAGCAGAAATGGACAACTAGTTGATACGCAACTTTCAAAAGATGGGTTCCACAAAATTTGGATATATAAGTTAGTATGATTGCTCTTAAATTACTAATTAAAAATTTTGATCCTCCTATGTTGGGCTTAAAATTATTTGTAAAGTTGGGCCAATGACCATTTAGAAATAACAATGGACTTTCATGAAAGCCCAACTACAATTTTTTGATCTATTTAATTTCTTTAGGTCCAGTAATGGAATAAATGGGGTGTTACGTATTCGATAGTGGGGGCATGAATAGTTAGTAGCCGGAAATATGAAGCTAAATATCTTGACTTTATTATAGTCATGGAAGTCCACAAAATAAACATTGATTTCCCATAATTAACCCTAATAAAAATATTTGTGATCTATGCAATGTATAGGACTTTTCAAATCACATCTACAAAGATGAATACAATTCCAACTACTCATGGATACCTAATTTATAAAAAAAGTTATAACAAAAAAAAAATACATGAACTTTGATAAAAATTGTAATTTTCACTTAAATTTTCAATTAAGTCAAAAAACATATGAATTTATATTTTTATTGTAATTTTAATTTGAGCTTGACTTTCGACGAAATTAAAATTTAGTTGGCAATTGAAAATTTACATGACGTTGGTCTATCTTCTAATGATAAGGGGTATTTAGAAGTTCAGAGGTCTAAGAAGACAAAAATTAATATAGTTGACTTAATTTCAATTGTCAATTAAGCTCTGATCTCGTTGAAAGTTAAACTTAGGTGAAAATTACCAGAAAAATATAAATTTATATATTTTTTTGGCTTAACTAAAAGTTCACGTGATTTTTTTTTTCAAAATTAGTGTATTTTTTGGCAGTACACCCTTTATAAAAAAAACAAAAAAAAGGAGGTTATTTTAGAACCGAGATCATCATAATAATCAGGAGAAAGAAGAGCATTTTTTTCTCTAAATTCCACAGAGACAAATCACAAATACACACCATGTTCTGGCAGAGAAATTACTGAAATTTCTAAATAACAAATTTTGTAGCACATATACCACAACTCAACAACAAATCTAGTGGAAGAAACTATGAACAAAAGGCTAAGAGCATAATACAAACCTAAAATATGCAACATACATAAATAATTCACAAAATGGATAAAACATCAAACCGCAGAACCTGGTCTGGAAACGTGAGCCAAATCTTCTACAAAATGAGCATCATCGGCGGCCTTCTCCGCGCTCAAGCTCCGTGCGATGTACGACCTTAACACGCCTTCCATATTGGGAGTCTCCTTCAGCTCCCGGCAGGAAACGTCGAGCGCTGTCGACTCGAAGAAGCGGTAGTACTTCATCGTGCAGATGTAGACGAAGAGGAGGCTCAAGATAAGAAGCGGGGCCAGAAAAACAGTGTAGACGAACTGCTTCACGCCGAAGTAGCCCAACATCGTGGCTTGATACAAGATCAGTGCCGCCATAATGCGGTTGTACATGTGGGGCCACATCCGGCCGTAGCTCTCGTACGAAGGCACGTAAACTTTGAGCACCTGTTGATGGAAACAAGAGGCAAAATCTTGAAACACCTATAATATTTTTTCATATTTTGCCTATTTTGTAGGTAGCATTATTCTAGTACACAAATATTACAATAACTTAACATAAATGAAGAAGATTAAGGAGTCACCTGATTCCGTAGAAGAAGCCATCCCAAACCAAAGTACAACACCCCGAATAGAAGAATAATCGGGGCTATGACAGAATAGCATAGAACGATGGTTAGAATAAGCATATCATTAGGAAATCTAGTCCCATATTTAAGATCTCCCGGAGCCCAAGCTTCTCTCACTTCATCTTCAGTCTTGCAGAGATACTTCTTCTTTAAATGAAATATTATTAAAGGAACAAGTCGGGATAACTCGAGCCCATAACCGACAAAAAACCTGAAGGCACAAAGTCGCGCATTTGAGTCGGTCTACAAAGTCATCAAGATGAAAATATATTTTGGCGCTGATGTTCAATTTCACCACAACAAGCCAACTCAAAATAAGATGTCAAGCATGAGTATAAAACAAAAGGTCAAGGGCAAAGATTTGTGAGATCGTGTACTTGAAATTACAAAAAATGGATGTAAGAGAGATGATCCCACTATGAAAATGATAATTAAGCAACAAAACCACAACTAGTTAAGAAAGGAAAAAGGAGTCTTACTTCAAAGCAACAAAAGTCAAGAAGAATGTAGCACTTCCAGGAAGACTTGCTGCTAGTACATCGAATACTGTGTTTGGATCCTTCTCAATTGTCTTCAGTGAATCGAAAAGGGTGTGACCTACTGTAACACCAATAAATACGTTCAGCACTGAAAAATAGAAGTACTTTCCGGAGGCAGCCCTTTCCGCATGACTCAGTGAAGGTATGCCCTCGGCCTTGGATAGGAACAACAAGAAACTTGGCAACAGTGCCAAGAATACTAAAAGTGCAATCTGAGGCAAGTACGCCCCGAGGACTGTCCTGATTGTAGACTGATCCAGCAGCGGTTTCAAGAAGGGGAGCAACTTCTTCAAGTTATCTAAAGTAGTCAGTGCTGAAATCAACCCGATAGGTATCATGTAAAAGAAGATGGTAAGAAACACTATGAAATATACGAGATATTGCCGAATCAGTCTCGCGTAGAAATTCTTGGCAAGATTGGTCCATAGTAACTGGCGGGCCTCAGGAGCATCCATGACGGTCCATTTATCCACCATTGTATCATGTAGACATTGTGCAGCGGCTGCTGCAGTTACCCTGTTATTGAAAAAAATCACAGCTGCAGGTTGCTGTTTGTCTTTCAGGGCGATCTTTTGCTCGGCTTCTAACTTTGGAACCAACTCTCTTATCTTCTCCCCATAGTACTCTATTGCATCCACCTTTTTACCCATAAGCCCCATAAAGCCAGTTTTAGCAGTCGGTCTCATTCCTTCAGGGTTAGCAGTCCCTTTAGATTGGGCATATACAGCTTCTGCACGCGCAAGCTTCTTTCTGTAGCCTTCCAACTCTTTATAAATTTTGTTGGCCTGAGACGAAAAGGTGACAAGTTACAAAATGATCACCAAAAGTCGGGTGAGAAAACAATACATCCTTATACACAGACCAAGAGAAAAGACGACGGTGAATCAAAACAATGATGGAGAGATGCATAAGAGTGTCAAAGCAAGTACCACTTTATTGTCTGTGATCACCATTGACTTGTAATATGTATCTGGATAGATTGCCTTAAAATACGAGTCCACCTGTTCGTTTATGGTTTGACCCTCGTTAACAGCAGGTATGTCTCGAACAAGGACAGCAAACTGCTCATTCTTCACTTCAGGTGACATAAGGGCTTCAGCTCTCACATTGGAAACATGCCTGTATGCTCGCCACAAGAGGTAATATGTAACGAAAGAAACCCAATACGTAGCTGCCAGAAATGCCCATAACCGGTGGCTTTTCTCCTGGTATCCACAGCACAATTGAGAGTTACTAAGCAAAATGCATCATGCCACAAAACAATCATCGTCCTAACAAAAACAATGCATATCGATTTAGGCAAGCCAAAAACTGAAAATGAAGAGTACTAACCGCAATATGCGCCATGGATAGCTTGTCAAGTTCATTGAAAGCTCCTTTGCTAGTGGTTTCATTCGCGTCTATTTTGTTCTCAGCAGTATAAGCAACGGGGAGAAGCACCGGCAGAAGGATAACTCCCGACAAAACCAATATTGCCAGTGCTGCACCAGATCAATAAAACTAAACATTATCAGTCTAATTCACAAGAAAATAAGACAGTATAGCCCTAGATCCATGAAAACAACTTCCAGCTTCCGAGTCTGATTGTTCAGCTTGCAATCACATTGCCAAGTACTGCTAATATTTGTTAAACGCAACTGATTATCAAAATTAATCATACAGGATACGTCTACATAGTGTAAATTATAAGATATTTCTTCCTAATTCGTCTGAATCTACATTTTCACTAAAACGAAGAAAACCTCAAATTTCAATAATTCACACTAATGTAGCTTATGCAATCACACAAAATACACTAGAGAGAGATATATATATATATATACCGGTGGAGAGGAAGACAAAATAGACGGCAGCATCAACGCCGGAGTCTCTGATGACATCAGCCTCAGTGGAGGAGACAGCTTCCTTGATCCAAGTAAACGGGTTGCGGGTGAGCCGGATTCCCTCGTAGGCGTCCAGACCTCTCAGGATCCGATTCGGATAGTAGATGACGTGGTTGCCGGGTCGCCTGGAGAGCCACGCGAAGAGGAACATCAAAATCAGGAAAACCACAAACGACGTCCCCAGCGACGTCAGGAACGAGCTGAAATCCATGGCGTTTCACCTTCTCTCTCTCTCTCTCTCTCTCGGCAATAATATCAACTCAGCAGGAGCGTTGGAAGGAGGGAGTAGTGGCCGTTAAGGCGCATTAAAAGAGGATAAGAAGTAACCGTTGAGAGATGCAAGGCAGTTGGAAGCCTTCAAGGGGCAATAGTGATTGTTTTATAGCAGAAACGAAGGCAAAAAAATATCTTCTCTGCAAATTGATTGCGAGAGTTTGGTATTTATGGAATGTGGGGTTTCTCGCAATTTCCTTTTTCTGTTTTCCCCATGGATTTGAGGGTTTGAACGAAGAAATGGATTTTTTTTTTTTTTTTTTCAATTTTGGCTTTTACTTTATCTGCTTTTGTGTCGACGCAGGGAAAGTGTGTGTAGTGCGTGTGCGAGATTAGTGAGGCAAGCCGGATTTGGAGGGAGCAAAGTGAGGAGGATTTTTAGAGAGCTTCACGCTTGAGTTTACTAAACTACCCTTTTTCCTACATTTGATGCCATGAATTCTTTCATGTTAAAATAAAGGTTATTATTAGAAAAATAGTCCAAATTTGAGGTCATGAAGTCATGATGATTTGTTAGTTTTAATCTATAAATATCATAAATATAACCTGAAAGTTATTTTTATCGTTCAGTTTATAGTTCGATTCAAAATTTTGACTTAATGAAAGGTGATGTGCCTCGAAAAATCAGATTACTTATCTTCACATTAGCTCTCAAATGTGTCTCATATAAGAGATCAGATTTTAATCTGATATAAAATCTGATATTTAGGAGCTGATGTAGAAAAGAAAAGAAAAAAAAGATAGTGTTTTTTTATTTATTTCCAGGTCACCTTTGACGAGCTACGTCACCCCTCGATTGAATGAATATTTGATCGGGGTATAAATTAAACAATAAAGATAATTTCAAGCTATTTTTATAATTTTTATAAATTTGAGCTATAAGAAATACTACATTCTTAAAGTTGGGACTATTTTTTAATAATAGCTCTAAAATAAATGGATATACACTTGCTATAACCAAGGACATTTCTAATCCTAACGACATATTAGTGTGTTAATTAGAACTAAGGTGAAGATTAGGAAATTTGACTTGCAAGTAAAAAGTACGTACATGTGCATAATCATGTTTTCCAAGTAATTATTGATGACTTATGTCGACTATGCTTTGTGATAAAATAAATAAATAACTTGAAATAGTATGGACAAATCATTATAAAGTGACGCCACCAAATTGTTAGGTGTGTGAAATTGATTATTACGTGTAGATATTATTACATGCATGAGTAGACGACAATGTGTTTCAATGACATTCTATTTCATACTATTAAATTATGTTACAAAATAAAAATATTCTTCTGTGAAAAAGTAGCATGATTTCTCATAGACGATACAAGATTCTAACGCATATATTTTATTAGTATATTTTATTTATTTATTAGTATATCTCATAGACGATATACAAGATTAAAGAAAAGATTGGCTTTGATCTTTGAATAAACTAGATTACTAAAAGTAATTTTGAAGGAAGGTAATTTAAAATGGGTCAATTTAATGAACAATAAGATTTAATGGTTTTTTAGTAATGCTTTTTTCCGACAAATTGAGGCCAACTGATAAAAATCCTTTTGGGCGAAGCTGTCAATTGTCATCAATATCATCATCACTTATTAAATTATTAATCCCAAAAAAATCAAAAGGCATCGCAACTTGCGAAGTATTCAAAAATACTCTTCCTCTTTTTTTTTTTCCAATATCATCTCAATTTCATTTTTACTTTATTTTTTATAATGTCGGTAGCCCTCACTTTTAACAAAGTCGCCTCACTTTATAGTTTTATTGATTTTATTATTCGGAGACAAAGAAAAATTATTTACAATTATGCATTCATTGCGTCCACATATTTCATAGGACTAAGTTATACATGCCCTTCATCAATCAGAAAAGTGTGGTTTGTTTTGAAGATATAAATAAGTGTCGATAAAATTGAAAATATAAGAATACGTGTATTAAAATAGATATATTATATATTTTTTTGTTTTGAAAAATAATCTTAAATTGTCATTTTAGAATTTTAAAAAAAATACTATTTCATTTATATTTCATTTATAACACTGCCTCATAATATGTTATTTTAAATAATCAATTTATTTATCTATTCTATCACACAATGGAGTCTATTTTTACGATAATACCAAACACTATCAAGATGGACTATTTCTTCTTTCGCAATATATCCAATTATTTTTATTAAAATATAAGTTGCTTTTTTTTGAGATTACACGAGGTATCTGAATATAATCAATTATGCAACCCGCACGCAGGCGGGACCTCACCACCACCCAAATGGTAGGAAAACATCACCGCATGCAGGCGAGAAACGCCCTGCATGTGGGACCTCAACACCGAACAATACAACACCGCACGCATGTGGAAATACAACATCACCTAAAATAGGAAAACATCACCGCACGCAGATGGGATTGAACCCAAAACCTCAATGGAATATAAGTCACTTTTTTAAAAATTATTTTTAAATAAGAAAATATTTATTATGATCAAATCAAAATACATCTTAATGATGCGAGTGAATTATTATTTATAAAAAGACCAGATACTTTTCGTAGTGAGAAGAATTATTATTTTCATTTTATTTTGTTGATTAGCTAACTGTTAGTGAGACTCCACCCTCAATGATGCGTGGAGCATAATTGTCCACACATTATCGAATACATCTATCTCAACTTGCAAATAAATATTATAGTCAACATGGAGCCCACATGATAATCTAAAACGATATGCATTTTTGATATGCTACAAATAAAAATCTTAATGGAAGTGAAGATCACTAATCAGGGCAAGAGCTAGTATTTTTAAATACGCAAGTGAAATTATAATTTTATATTTAAAAAAATATATATAAAAATAATTGCACACGGCATAGAGAGAAACACTAAACGTGGCTGTAGCGAAATACTTACAGCTATTAGGCTTTTGCCGACACCAAAATTTGGGATCAATTCTTACAAGCCTTCAATCTTAACGTGTGCCTTAGCTGGCGAAAGCGAAATACTTGCAACTGTTTTGTTTTCTAACGCTGGGGCCCACAAAGCAAGATTATCCAATTCAAGTTAACGGCTATTTACTACTCAAATAATTTAGTTAGCAGTTACTAACTACCTATATAGCCTTATAGGTTTCGACGCAGACAATTTTTAACCTAATAACGTGTCACGTGCACCTCGCCACCTATCAATTTTTTGGACCATTCCCTAAAATAAATACATAAAAAATAATACGAGGACCATATTATATACATAATTGGTGTTCAGAGGATGAACAAGAACAAAAACTGGTTTTGTCTGAATCACTAATGCCAAATTGCTGGTATTGTCGATGTTTAAGTTCTGTCTGCGCCAGTGCGGATGAGTCTCGAACAAACGACACGTGGCTCGTTTGCCTTTTAAATAATTAAAAACCAGATCGCTCCCGATCCTAGCTTAATTGGATCGGGAGTGGTATGGTTCTGATTGTTTAAAAAGCAGTCCAGCCACGTGTAGCTCGTTTGAGGCTCCTGCATCGACAATACCCAGATTGCCCAAAAGAAAGAAAGAAAGAAAGAAACAGAAAATCGAACCCACCACACTGCAGCTAAAAGGTACACAAGTGATAGGCAAGTTTTCCAGATCAGTGTTTTCCCACAAAATTTGGACATGGAGGCAGTGCTCTTTCATTACATTACTACAAACACCTGATAGTCTGTGTCACGACACGGTACAACAATCCTATACAGCTTGTACAGCTCTCAGCTCGTTCGAGGGTATCGGTGAAAATAAGGGTAATCCTTAAAAACAACCAGATACTGTAATGGGATATGACTTCTACTGGCCTAGGCCTTGTGTAGAAGTGTGACATTGTCAAACATAAGGCCACCACCCCTCATCGAAAAAATCTTGGACTGCAGAGTTACAGCAATGACGAGGCATGTACGAAGAGATGAGATAGCATTCTACGGCTTACCTCAAACATTACAGCAATGAGGATGCCCTTTCATCAGATTGTCCCATAAACATATCATTTGTCTAGGGGATTGGTAGTGTGCAGTGTGGTAGTTCTCCATACAACCGTACTGACAATATTTCCAGTTATGAGAATATTGAACGTGCTCCGTGCTGTTGAATTGCTCGACCCACATTCCCATGCTAACGTCCTCCATTTTAAATAGCTGTAGAGTGGGGCAAAATAGTAAATTTTGGGGGTGGGGATGGGGGGTGGGGGCTGTAATGTTAGCCTCAGGAAGAAGTGATCAAAGATTGTAATTCACATAGGACATACAACTGTGAACATGTTACTAACCCGTAGGCTATGATTTTCACTTTGAGAGATGATGTAATTAGCGATGTCGCTTGATATTATGTATCCGGGTCCATTGGCATAAGGTGGATAGATTTCCTCAGGCCACTCCTGCAGAGAGAGAAGAAGACAATCTTATCTTGTCAGAAACATATAATCATTTTTGTTCTTACACAAGTGAACGCACGCACCTCATAAGAGACGGCCCACTTCCCTGTCCTAAGAGGCCTGTGCAAGAGGTTCAAATTTCCCAAATACAACGGCCTTCTAGGTGACATGCCTTCGATGTCTTTCAAAATTCTCTCGACCCTAATAAACGTGTCATCATCACATTTCATAATATATGCTGCCGTTACATTTCGAACCTAAAATGAGATGTAGGTGCCAGTTGGCAGTTAGAGAACGAAAAAATCTTCCTACAGGAGACCAAATGATGAAGAGAGATAATAACGTACCCCGTATTCACAAATGGCAACAGTTTTAAGAACTACTAGCTCATAACGGTCCATAAATGGCAAGATCTCTATATCACCAAAGTAAGCAGCCTCCTTCTTCAGAACTGCATTCACCTCACTCCTTGTGTTCTACAGAAACATTTTCGTCAAGTGGGTTCAACTTCAGCTAGTAAGTAGTATTTACATATTATCTAGCAGAAATAAACTAACTGAAAAAAGATGCCCCACCAAGTTGGACACCATAAAGAAAGCATAGTACAAAATGCTATACCATTTGCCTACCGAAATATATTTGCCGGTGCCATCTTTTCACCCTCTTTGCATCTCAATTAGAAATGAGTGCAAGAGGAAAGCACACTCACTTTTTTCTCTTATTATAAACACTCTACACAAGTTTGGCCAAGCCTAATGACTAACATCCATGCAATTATGCAAATAGTGTGTTCTCATATTTCATGTGTTACACATGCAATTCCATCTCAAATAAAATGTCTCTGAAATCCACAGTACAGGGGGAGTTAGTGGAGAGAAGCAGGAACTGGAAAGTGACAGGTTTCAAATGAAAAAAGGAGAAAGCATGCAGATATACATACACAAACACATCTATATATATATAGAGAGAGAGAGAGAGTGGATCAAATAAAAACCTCTCTTAAAGTACAAACTATATATATATATATACATATATGTATATTCCAAGGTTTGAACTTTGAAGTTTTTAGGATGGTAATCAATAAACAGAAAAGTAAGACACAGTTAAGTTTACTGTTCAAACATGTGGCCTCAAAAAATTATCTTATTTCTTTTCAGTAAATTGATGATAAAAAAAATTACCCAGTGAAGTGATGCAATTGAAAGAAAAGGCTGACATACCAGGGCAACAAAGAATCGAACAGCTACTTTAGACGTCTTGATTGATATAGATTGCATCCATGTCTTTCTTACTGCCATACGCTCAGCAAAATGATTGGTGGCTGAAAGTACCCCAATAAAGAGTTGAACCCCACCTTGTGGTGTGTAATGGGATTTCCATTTCTCAGAGAAATCTAATACTCTATGGGGCGAGAAACTTGGATGAGAGGTTGGCAAAGAGGTGGCATATACTGAATGAACATCCACATTACCCTTGATTGCTAACCCTGTTGCATCTTCCAGTGTAAAACCCTGGACAAGAAGTAACAATATGATCAGGAAACTATATGCTCTTCAAGGATTTTCAGGAACTAAGGGATCCATGAGTAGATCGGAAAGTATAGCTCTCATAGCTAATAAAGTTTGCTCGGGGAAAAGAATGTGTAATTTCCATAACGCATGCACCTAAAAAAAGGAGCACCATACATAAAGATGAAAAGTTCAAAAATTAGAGAACATATATGATCTTTTTAATGAAAATTACCCAACTCTTTTGTATAGAAAGCCATCATATTAACATCGACTCAAAACGGATAATAGAAACCAAATAAATGTTGATGGTATGCAGTGAAAACTGCTAGTAATTTACCATTCGGTATGGGAATGATGTAACATGACGCCCCCCTGCATTTATATGATATCCATCAACTCCAGCACGGATGGTCAGAACAAACATTCGTCCTTCCCTAAAGGGAAATGGCCAGGTTACTTCTGGTTTTTTGGCACGTCCTATAAAGCGCTCAAACCACGAAAATATCTTGGACTCTTTTGTATCTTTTGTATCGGTGATATCATTGCGCATCCATTTTTCACACCGCAAGTATCCATCAACTGCAAGGATAACACACTAGACTCTTTATAGGATCGATCAAGATTGTAAAATATTAAATTCAAACAGAAAGAAGAGGTATCACAGAATCAGTAAATAAGTATCATAAGTTTTAACAGCAAACAATCAAGAAACGGCATAACAGATAGAGGCATAATTCTTAGCTAAGACACTTTGCATCATGAAGGTTACCTTAGTTCAGTTACTGCAATACACTTGAATTTAGCTTCACATTTTGGGGGGTTATTAACCATAAAACCATAAAAGAAAAGGTGGATTTTGGGAGTCCACACGTTGGCTGCCCTGTAACTAAATACCACTGAAAGTCTGGAGATCCCAACTGGAATGTTTATGTGAATTCGTTCAGGCTTTGGCTACCCAAGAAATATACTAACACATTTAAATCCAGGAATCCCTTAACGATGTTTATGAATAAGCCCATTCATGCTTCAGTCACCATATGATGTCAGGAATCAGGACATTTGATTTTATACCCTTCTATAAATTGAAAAATACAAAAAATGGTGTCCTGAAAATGGATGCAAAGTTATCAGATCAAGAAAAATAACTGAAGCATACCCAGCATATCATCATCGCCCTTGGAAGGCAAGCCATCACACCTCTGACCTGTTCCCCACTGCATCCTGTAACACGTGTTGTGCTCAATTACTTGATGATGGCTCCAGTCACCTCTTAATCGAGGATTCAAATGCAAAATCTTTGGTGGATCTTCCCCATGCACAGCCTTTAAGCCTTGAAGCTCAACCATGAACTGTGACACTAAAACCAATCCATCATCAACCCTCCTTTTAGCAAGTTGTGGTACATACTCCTGGTGAGCATGATGTGGAGTTCCAATGACTGTGATAGATGAACCTGCAGCGAGACCACATGGAAGGAACATAAGATAATCTCTCTTGACCAATTCTTCTCCATCCATTGAAACCCAAGAAGGGCATGACTCAGGCTTCCCTTCTAGTATAGTACTCATGTCAATCTCCTTATCGTCATACTTGCTTGCCTCTTCCCACGCCTTCAATCCTAAAGCCCAAGCCTCATCCGCCATTCTTTCCATCACAGATAAGTTTTTGGTCCTATTCATTTTCCTCAATATGTCAGAAGTTATTCGACCATACTGCTGCTGCGAAGACTTTGTTACTGATTTCCAATCTCTTTCCGCTTGTATATCCCCTTGTTGTGGCTTTACGGGATTATCCTGATTTTCATTATCATGTAATATTCTGTGGAACCCATCAAAACTGACACGTGATTTACTAATCTCCGCATTCTTTTCATCCATCATTGAAAATCCATCAAAAACACCAGCGCTTTCTTCCCCACTCAAAACAGCTGCACTCTCCAAAAAATCAGGAAACTTGAAGAAAATAAGGATCAAATACAACCCAGCTGCAGCCAACAGAACGTACGAGAACTTGAACCTTCTTCCGCTCGGATAATCACCTTTCGACCTCTTCATCCTCGAAAGCTGAATAAAAATACAGAACTCCACATCAAAAGCCAAACGTCACTCCAACCACGCCCCCATAAACCCAACACGGCTCCTACTAACAAATGCACGCATCTCTCACAAAATCCACTTCCAATATGATTCGAACTCCCAGTCTACAAGTCGATTCACAGATAGTATCTCCAGCAGAAATGCTACTGTCCGTCTCATAGAAACCTAAAAATGCACGATAATTAGCAAATAACACTACCCGGCACAAAATCACTGGAATCCGATAGATAAACTTCATTTTGATTAAGAAAGCATCAATGCGCACACCAAAACCCTTTCTCTGCCCATTTAACTGATCTTAGCGTCATTTTTCAGCATAAATGAGTAAATACCAATTATATCACTCAAACAAACAAAAAAATTGTCAAATCAAACGTACCAACGGCGAGAATTGGCGGTAAAGGCGAGACAAATTAACAAAACGACGCAGCAGATCGAATTGATGGTGATTTGCAATGACAAACCCTAAATCTTGTGCGTGCAGTGACAAAATTAAAGTAATGAATTAAAAAAATACTATAGTAGTATGATTCTTCTTTACTCCATTGGTTGAAGCTGCGGGAAATCTACGGTTGGGAAATGGTGGCTGGGCCTAGATTAAGAAATTGAGGAAAATGTAGCGCCAAAAAGAATGTGACATTATAAAACAAAAAAAAAGGGAGTTCGTGGAATCTATCTGAATATTATAGTATAGGTTAATTATGAGCTCAGCCAATCATAGCGATTCGACGAGCCCCCCGCGAAAATATGAAAATATCGTATTTGCCCCAATTTCTTTATAAAGTACTCCTCCGTTCCGACCAAGACGCTACATTTGCTTTTTGACACGGGATTTAAGAAGTTGTAGATTAATGTTTTAGTGTATAATAATAAAGTGATAAAGTAGGAGAGAGAAAGTAATAAAGTGATAAAGTAAGAAAGAGAAGGTAATAAAGTGATAAAGTAGGAGAGAGAAGGTAATAAAAAAAATACTTAATTAGTGTTAATTAAGTGTTTAAAATTCCTTATTTTTGCCAAATATAGAAATGTAGCATCTTCATTGGGACGGCCCAAAAAGGAATATGTAGCATCTTAGGCGGGACGGAGGGAGTATAAAAATAGTATGGTTAATGTCTTATTTATTTTGATGGATCGAAACTTTGAGATATCCCAAGACCCTTAATTTTTTTTACTCATTTAAGCTAATTTTGCTTAATTCTTATCCGATTGAAAATGGTGGGATTTGATAAATCCTACTTTTAATGATAAAAGACTCAATTATGCATCTTATCAATCCTGTAAAATAAATGCCCCTTACTCGTTTTGTTTTAGCAGATTATGTTTGAGTTGAATCTTTGTATGAACTAGTATTACTTATTGTTTGATTAATTGAAAGTTAATTTTCTTTCAAAAAGAAAAATAATAAGTTGTGACCCATTCACAAAATTTATACAGATGCTGAATTCTATAGTTTTAGCTTTAAAATTGCTCAATCTATTACTAAATCATCCTCAACCATATATGTGTTGTCAGTGCATTATTAGTTTGGTGCTAATTGGATTTAAATTTAAAAGAAACTAAGATGAATTTATAAATTTAAACTAAGTCATTTTACAATGCACAAACTTTGATTTTATAAATTTATCCTTTTTTCATACTAGTGACAATAATATTTAAACATACATATTTTTTTTAAAATCACACCTCATTAAACTGAACCTGATATACAAAATAATTGTGGTATTATATTTATCCTATACCTGAAAATAACCAAATCAAAATCCTTCAATTTAAAACAAGTGACATTTTACTACCTCAATACATACCCGTTTTGTTCTTTAAATATCTCAACACAAAAAATGCAGTAAAATGGTTTCTTCCCTCTTACAAAACATTGGCACAAATCCTCAGCAGTCACCACTTGATGAAATTGCAAATCTTCAGGCTCTTGCAGCACATTGTTTCCGGGGGAGAGCTCTCCAGCCAATATCTCGTCTGAAGAAGCCGGCCGGCCACTTCACTTGCTCTACGGCTTGGTATGCTCGATCTCTGGCCTCTTCCAGATCCTTCCCCTTAGCAGTGACGCCAAGAACACGTCCACCTGTAGCAACGAAGTTCCCCTCGGAGTCGAGGGCTGTGCCAGCATGGAAAATCCTTACACTCGGAGCCACTTCCTCTGCTGCCTTGAGATTTTCAATCACTGTACCCTTCTTGTAGCTGCCCGGGTAACCCTCACTCGCCATTACCACAATCATTGCCGACCCTTGAGACCACTCCAGAGATACGCCGCTTAGCTTTCCCACGGACGCTGACAGTAACACTTGTGCCAGATCCGACTCCAAACGAACCATCAACACCTGTCCACAACATCAAACTTTAACACCTTTGTATGTATGTTCAACAGTATCAACAATATGGCACAGCACATAGCAGTTGAGAAAGCAGATATAGCAGTAATTGATAATTTAGAAACAATCAATCACGTTACGCTTCTTGTAAATTCAGAACAGAATTGAAACAAGGACAAACCTGGCACTCAGGATCTCCAAAGCGGACGTTGTACTCAATCAGCTTTGGTAGTCCAGATTTCTTCTCGATCATTAGCCCGGCATACAGAACCCCGACAAACTTGCGGCCCTCTGCAGCCATTCCCTTCACGGTAGGAAGAATAATGGATTTCATGACAACAGATTCTAGTTCTTTTGTTAGGATAGGGGCTGGAGAATATGCCCCCATTCCACCAGTATTAGGCCCAGTGTCACCATCACCCACTCGTTTATGGTCCTGAGCGGATTCTAGAGGTATGGCATGCACCCCGTCCACTAGAGCAAAGAACGACGCTTCCTCTCCTTCAAGATATTCTTCAATGATGACACGACACCCAGCAGAGCCAAAAACATTCTTCACAAGCATAGAATCAATTGCTTCAAATGCTTCATCCATTGTCATAGCAACAACAACACCTTTCCCAGCTGCCAACCCATCTGCTTTAACAACAATGGGAACACCTTGAGCTTCAATATATGCTTTTGCAGCAGACGGATCAGTAAAAGTTCGATACTGCACCATTCAATGGAAAAGGAAAAGGTAAGTAAGCTTATAAGCCTATCCAGTAACCAAAGCTAATAATAGGTAATGAACCTTGGCAGTTGGGATATCATATTTGTCACATAGCCGTTTCATGAAGTCCTTTGAACCTTCTAAGGCGGCAGCTTCTGAAGAAGGGCCGAAAGTAGGAATCCCAGCCTTAACAAGATCGTTGGCAAGACCGGCTACAAGGGGAGCCTCGGGTCCCACTACAACCAGTCCAATAGACCTTTCACAGCAAAAGGCAATCACCGCTGAGCTATCGGAGATATCAAGATCCTCTATACACGTTGCATCGCCCGAGCCAGAAATTCCAGCATTACCAGGAGCACAAAACACAGAAACACAGGAAGGAGATCGCTGCAGGGCGTAACAAAGAGCGTGCTCTCTTCCTCCCCCTCCAATAACCAGCACAGCTATATTTTCCTCTACAATTCCAATACCACGCATCAAAAATAGCTCCGACAACATAAACAAATTCATCACAGCCTATTGGTAAGTATTGGTAAGAACAGCTAATTTTTAACATTGTGCATAACATCCAAATTTCGGGCAGTTTGTTGGCGATTAACTAAACAAGTTACTACCTTTAAGTTAAGGGAGCATTTTATATCGAATGGTATGAAATACTACAAGCATTGCTATGGAATTCCTCCTTATGAGGAGTTTACCCTTTCACAAAGACACAATTTTTAAGAACAAAATTAGCTACTTTCAACAGAATGATAGAAGCATAAACATAATTAACTCTTCATCCATTGCTGCCACCTTGAACAAGTAATTCTTGATTTATACAGCTATATCCGTAACTAGTATTATTGAAAGCAAATCAAAACCGATAAAAATAAAATAGAATACAAAGAAAGAAAAAAGAATGGTACCAGCAGCAGAGGAGGGCACGTTGTTTGAAGCAATGGCGTTAAATACAAGCATAGCAGATTGATTATTATTCCTCCGGCAGAGACGAGCGGAGCTACTAGAACCACTTTTCTGAGCGACCCATTTGATGGGTCTCACGCGAAAACAGATTGAGGTAAAAGATTTCGGCGTCGAACTGAGAATATGACTATGGCTGTCCAAAAATTGAACACCATTTGAGCAAGCGAGTGCCATACTTTTCTATGTACTGAATCTTAGTTGGGATTGAAAGAGTTGGTTTCTAGATAGCTGTAGTTCTCCTATGAATTATTGCTGATGTGCTTGAGAGGATCGAGAGGTTGAAGCTCGGTGCTACCTTCGGCCGGAAAAAAAAAGGGGCAGCAGCGTGTATGTGTGTGTGTGTGTGAGAGAGAGAGAGAGAGAGAGAGTAACTTTTGAAGTTTTGATTTTGATAGTAAGGCCCTAATTCTTTATTTAGGGCTTATCAAATTCAAAGCATCGTTTTGGTTTGCCATTGATTTTACTTATTTTACTAGTATTAGTAGTAATTTTTTAGGGTACACAACATTTGGATTTGGATTTGGATTTGGATTTGTTTCTCAGTCATCCACAGTGAGCGAGTGAAGATTTTATATATATATATATATATATATATGTAGAGAGAGAGAGAGAGGGAGGATAGAGAGAGAGAGAGAGAGAGAGAGAGGCAAATCCGCGCCGAAAATGGGTGCGAGCAGCGATCCGAATCAGGACGGGTCGGACGAGCAGCAGCGGCGGTCGGAGATCTACACCTACGAAGCTCCATGGCACATCTATGCCATGAACTGGAGCGTGCGCAAGGACAAGAAATACCGCCTCGCCATCGCCAGCCTCCTCGAGCAGTACCCTAACCGCGTTGAAATCGTCCAGCTCGACGACTCCACCGGAGAGATCCGCTCCGACCCGGCCATCTCCTTCGACCACCCCTACCCGCCGACCAAGCTCATCTTCGTCCCCGACAAGGAGTGCCAGCGCCCCGATTTGCTCGCCTCCTCCTCCGATTTCCTCCGCCTCTGGCAAATCTCCGATTCCGACGGCGGCCGCCGCGTCGAGCTCAAGAGCCTGCTCAACAACAACCGCAACAGCGAGTTCTCCGGCCCGCTGACTTCGTTTGACTGGAACGAGGCCGAGCCGCGGCGGATTGGGACCTCCAGCATCGACACCACCTGCACTATTTGGGATATCGAGAAGGAGATGGTGGATACGCAGCTAATTGCGCACGATAAGGAGGTCTACGACATCGCGTGGGGCGGCGTTGGGGTTTTCGCGTCGGTTTCGGCCGACGGCTCGGTTAGGGTTTTCGATCTGCGCGACAAGGAGCATTCGACCATAATCTACGAGAGCTCGGAGCCGGACACGCCGCTGGTGCGGCTCGGCTGGAATAAGCAGGATCCGAGATACATGGCGACCATCATAATGGACAGTAGCAAGGTCGTGGTGTTGGATATACGCTTCCCGACGCTGCCGGTGGTGGAGCTGCAGCGGCATCAGGCCAGTGTGAATGCAATTGCGTGGGCGCCGCATAGTTCCTGCCACATTTGCACGGCGGGGGATGATTCTCAGGCTTTGATTTGGGACCTCTCGTCGATGGGGCAGCCGGTGGAGGGCGGGTTGGACCCGATTCTGGCATACACTGCCGGGGCGGAGATTGAGCAGCTGCAGTGGTCGTCTTCGCAGCCTGACTGGGTGGCGATTGCATTTTCGAACAAGCTACAGATTCTGAGGGTATGAGTAGATGATGATTCTGTTTGTGAATTAGTGGTACTTTACTGACCATTGGTAGCTTGACCTAGTGTTTGAACAAGGTTTATTTTATACAAAGCATTGTTCAGTTTGTTTAGTATTTCAACTCTAATTGCAGTTTCTTGATTGTTTAATTTGACAAAAATGGAAGCTGCTTGATTCTATTGCTTCTCGTTTTTGACAACCATGATGATTTACTTGCTTTGCTCGTCTTTGTTGCCTAGATAGATTGTATTTTAGCCTCAATGCTAAGAACTCTTGATGATTTACTTGTCTTGGAACCAATTTTTTATGATGGATGGTGATTATTCTGCTTGATTAACTCATATATATATATATATATATATGTATGTATGTATGTATGTATATATCTATATATCTATATAACTAATTACTTAATATGACTATAATGCTGAACTTGTGGTGGTTTCCATCAGATTTAACACAGTTAAGCTATCAAAGCAACTCTAACTGTTGCACCTTAAAAGATGCAAGTTTTATAGGCATAGGGATCCATTTCAGTTTATTCAGATTGGTAGTTTGCTTGCTAAACTTTTTTATTTCTTGTTAGCTATAAATGACCAAAAAGTAGGAGACAATCATGGCTGTGAGTTAAGGAACTTCCTCACAGAATATCAAAAGCTGTCGTTTAAGTTAGAACCTACTGGCTTATGGTAACTACATCAGTTCTGCCACCAGTCAAGCCCCTGTTGTGGGCCTGAGATAACAGACGATTTTTGTCAGGAGTAATGATGCTTTGCTTTGCTCAACGACTCAAAGTGCTTGGCGTTTAAGAGTCCAGCAAGTTGAAGAAGGTGTATTGTAGATTAAGCAGTGCACCAGTGGTCTGTGATTGAAGGACGGTGGGTGAAGTGAACATGGTTGTAAGTTACTTGCTGCCCTCTACTGTTTATTTTATGAAAATCAGTTTGGTTTCCGAATGAACTGTGCCTCGAGGGAGTAAGCATATTTCTTGGTTGATGCAACTAGCGTCCTGTTGATTAATTCATGTGCTGCAGCTTTAGTGTCGACTTTGGTGCTGCTCACTACCGTTACTTTATATGCAAGGCCACTGTGTTATGTATGTATTTTGCTAGTTGTGATCTTAATTAGTCATTTTGACCTTAAGCGCAAAGGACTCTGTTCTGGTTAAACAGTTACTTGAAATAGATATGATCACTAACTTGAAAAGTCTCTCTGCGTTTGATCTCTTTTAAGTTATGCTCTTCCCTATCTTATACTGGTTGATCTCGGAACGTTGGAAACTTGGACCAATTTGGGATGAGTTGAAAGGCTTTTCCTACACGATACTCTTAACATAGAAGAGCGAGACTATGCTTTACTAGTACCAAAACTGTATAAAAACAAGCATTCATGTTCACAAAATTACATAGTATATCCTTTGGTACATTTCTTATCTTGCTTTTTGTCTTGTGTTATTGGATAATGCTAAGATGCTCTTGGGTGCCCCAACCTAAAGAGAGAGAGAGAGAGAGAATATCAGGAAATCAAACAGAGGCCTGTGTTTGATTTGATGCTTTAGATAATATCTGATGAATACCAGTTTGTCTAATACAGTTATAGTGCTGTGATATGCAATGATTTTCCGAATTTCGTGTGGTTGTGAGATCAATTGGAAGGCTGAAGGATCTGGTATCCAAATTACCTGGTTAGTTTTACCTATATATGTCAGCCCCTTTGAGATGGCCATGGTAAATGTCTATGATAAGGAGGAGAATCTTGCCTTCGATCTCTTCATTCTATCTCGTTCGACTCTCTTAGCATTGAATCTGCAAATTTAAACTGCAGACTCGACAGTATCGCAGACAGTGTAGTTTGTGAAAGCTTTTCCACTTGATACTTCATGGTGTGAAGCTTCATATATGAGGTTTGCAATTAGCTGTTTCCATCGTTGTTGTATAGTTATATTCATAACATGGTTATTATTGTTGTGTTCACTCTCATGAATATCCATACCCCAATAATTTTGGTGGAGAGCTTGTTGCAGATTTGAGAAAATTATGATTTGATTTCTTGCTGAGCTTTATCTTAGAAAAATTTCCCTACTTAGTTGTTGTATTTGTCTGAGATTTTATTTTTCCAGTTGTAAGGAAAGGAACCCACAAGATTTTACCCTTTTAGTGGCATTATACAATGATGGGGAAGTCTTATGTTGTGTCAATATTTATATCGGATTCAAACACCAACGAAATTATAAATGTATTATTGAATTTGTGTTTGGATTCATATATGGTGTTGCTTGACCTATCAAACCAACAATGTGATACAAGTTTGTATATGGTTTTTTTTTCCACTCGCTAATATATTGTTCCATTCTTCACTTATTAACTTAATTAATTTTTTTCACTTTTCTTCATTTATGGGCTTCATTCTCCTCTCAATAAATATATAACATAATTTTTCTTAAAACACATGCCCACTTCCTCTAGGACAATATTTCGTGGGCGGATGAAGTATTAATTTTGTTGCGATGACGTGTTACTAAAGATGTTTGAGAAAAGAATATATTTTGGCATACCATTAGAGAGTTGATATTGAATTAATATTGAAAGCAATTCTATCATGATATGATTTGTTAACTCGATTTCATCTATGGCAATATTTTGCTTATTTATATTAGTACGATTATTTTAATCAAAATATAACCGACGTAACTAATTCTATTTTTTATGAAGCTAATTCTATTTATAGATGTGCTAATTTGCCAACAACAAGAAATTTTATAAAACTTTTCTCAAAAAAGAAAGAGTTAATTGCCTATAAATACATGAACTATAACCAAATTTTGGTTTTTAACTAAATCTATTTTTTTGGTAAAAAAATACATAACTTTTTATTTTTTTGAAATTTGACCTAAGCTCAAAGTTCGTTGGCTATAATAGCTTGATTGTCTTAAGTCCAATGGGTAATCCAAAAGTACCGTTAGAAATCTCTTGACATTATCTTTTTAATAATACTTATATTTTTGGGTTTTGGTCATTG
Source organism: Salvia miltiorrhiza (assembly GCF_028751815.1). Lineage (NCBI taxonomy): Eukaryota > Viridiplantae > Streptophyta > Magnoliopsida > Lamiales > Lamiaceae > Salvia > Salvia miltiorrhiza. Next base: position 3,324,140 of record NC_080391.1, read on the forward strand.
TAAGTGGTCGAAAAATAATGTCATGAAACTTTGCATTTTTTCTTTTTTTCGACTACTTCTGGTGACCAAAACTCAATAATATGGATATTATTAGAAAGCTACTATTATTGACATGTTTCCAACGATACCTTCAAATTGCAAATCGGACTTCAGATAATCAAGTTATTGGCCAACGAATTTTTGGAGTTACGCCAAATTCAAAAAAATTAAAAGTTTATGTATTTTTTGACAAAAAAATAGATTTGGTTAAAAACCAAAATTTGGGTATAGTTCGTATATTTATAGGCAATTAATCCAAAAAGAAAGAGAGAGAGAGTTTTAATTGGGAAAAATAGAAGTGTCAACCGCAAAGGTTGCAAACAACTGAAGTCGTTGAAATATCGCCATAAAACTACGCCACGCTTTTCCCTCAACAGCAAATTACTAAATTTAACGTTATCGGCTTCCGATAGCATTTTTGTTACTCTCTGTTATCCTCCAAAAACCTTGTCTCTGTTATGCTTAAACCCAAGTGAGATTTCTTGTAATAAAACCGTAAAACTATTGAGGAATTTATTCATTGGGAAAATGGCGTCTGTTTCTCCTTCTTGGCATTATCAAGGTCATTGCCTTTTCGCTTTTTCTGTGGTTTTTTTTTCCTGCGTTTATTTTCGACTACTTCAACTCTTTGGATTCTGTGGTTTCAGATGGAGGATTGAGAAGGATAGTTTCAGTGGACGCGGCCGTCACCAAGAATCTCAAGGTTGGATTTTTATTTTTTTTTAATTTGGTTAACTGTTTTAAGTGTTGATTAGTTTTGGAATTCAAGAATTGTGTCATGCTTTTTACTTGAACTACTGTTTCTTGAATTCGATAATCCTGCTCTGTTTTCTTGATTGTTTAATTTTGGGAATTCTAGAATCTTGGTAGAAATCGTTTCTTGGCTTGAAGTATGTCTTGCTTTAACTGATAGGTGAGCTGGGCTGAGCTGAGTTTTGATGATGAACTAATGAGTAATGGATTTGTTCATGATCAGAAAATGTATTAGTTTTTCTTTCACATTTCTTTTCAAATTTTTTTAAAATAGTTGCTTTAATTGCAAGTCTATGCTGGTTATACATGTCATTTTCTCCTAGATGATTTATGCGTTGGTCGGTCCAGCTACCGTTTGCAGGTTCATTTTCTTCATCGATGTCAAAGTTTAAAGTAGTAACCATCTCTCCGTTAAAGAGGGCTCCTTTACTTACTCAAATAAAGTGCGAGAAAGATGATAAAGAGAGCCCCATCGAGCATATATCAGTTGAGCGATACCCGTATCATAGCTATATGGACTCCACTTCCGGTCAGCTTGAGCCGGCTTCTGGTGCTCGTGCAAGCATTCCAGGGGAAGAGTACTGGCCGGAAGGCACATCAAGTCGAGTAAGGGCTGCACGGGCTCCTGAACCAACTGGTGTGTCGACTGGAAAACCATCTTTCGGGAAAACCCCTGGGAGTAGGAGGAAAAGGAACAAGTCTTCGTTTTCTGCATCTCAGTCTTCAGAAACGAATGTATCTGTGAATGATCAAGTGGAAGCTGAATCTCAAGAGGATTCGCTTGATGAACCAAAAGATCACTTGTCAGGGTATGTTGTCTATCAGGCAGAACCTACGGGAGAGGAGTTGAGTAGCTATGAACTTGACAAGAAGATTGGGAATCCTCACCCCTTTATTGATCCGGAAGCTAAGAAACCGATTGAGGATCCACTTACAAGTGAAGAACTGTGGTGGAACTGGAGAAAGACCGACAAGGAACAATGGTCGAGATGGCAAAGGAGACGACCAGATGTTGAGACAGTATGCACATTTTGACTTCTTTCATGTAAAACTAATATTCGTGCCACAGGTTGTGGCATCTTCAAGGGTCTTCAGACGATTTCCTAATTTATATAGTCTTATTTTGGCTTCTGATAATGTCACGGTGCTTCTTTTGTATGATCGTGTTGACATCACATTTGACATTCCTTTTTCCAGGTGTTTCTCAAAGCTATGGCAGAGACTGGGCAAATTAAGCTTTATGGTGAAGAACCAACCCTTACTGAATGCGCTCTTTTTAGAGCTAGACGTCATATTTATAAAGAAGAGAGGTAAAGCATGATTTCTTTAGCTAAAAACTTGCATTTGAAGCAACCAATTTTGTGTTAGTATTGAAATGAGGATTCTTCAGATTAAGTTACCTCCTTGATTGGTGCTTTTGTTCTCTTCATTCCCTTTCTTTTAATATAGGTACCTTATATGGAACTAACTGCTCATTCTGTCTTTAGACTACTATAAATTGAGATTGAAATAAAATTATTTCTTCTTTTTTCTTACTTCTGTTTATTTGTGGTTGGGTGAGATCGTGATAATGCGTTTAATTATTCCGTGAAAAAAAGTGAAACAACCATTGTATCGAACACTGAACTGAGAGCAATTCCTGATATATTAGAGCCTATGATCATTAACTTCTGAATACTCTCTATATAGTCAACCAACTCTTTGCGGTAAAGGATAGAACAGAGGCAATAATGAAGTTATAATCAAAGAGAATATAGGAAAAAATGAAAAATATGTAGATGTACCTAATTATTGGTGTTCTGTTGCAAGCAAAATAGGAAAATTCTTTTGAATTAAGTTGAAGCTTTATTTCTTTGTAATTCACTTATCGAAATCGGCTTAAAAATGATTCTTTTTTGGAGCTTGAAATATTTAGTGACTCGTAGGCTTGAGGAAGAAAATGAAAGACTGCAAAAGCTAGGCCCTATAGCTTACTATTCAGAATGGGTTGAAGCTTGGAAAAGGGACACCTCACGTGAAGCCGTGCAGAAGCATTTTGAAGAGACTGGTGAAGATGAGACATCTCAACTAATTGAGATGTTTACATATCAAACTGATCGAGAGTACCGCATCATGATGGGTACTGATGTCCGTATTCCTCGAGATCCACTAGCGATGCGCATGCGGGAGGATCAAATAAAGCAAAGTATACGTGCTTCTATTATCTTGAATGTTGAATGTTAAATTTAAGTTGCATAAGTTTTTTAATGTTTCTCGTATCCGTGCTTTTGGCATTGCTTAATTCGCTCTTGTTTGTAGTATGGGGTGGAGATCCTGTTTACCCAACTATCAACTACATTCAGGATCCAAACGAGGTGATTGATTACCGGGGTCCAGATTTTCACGAACCGACTCCAAACATGCTTGATTATCTTAAGGAGGTTTGGCAGAGTTGATTACTTCTACATCCTTTTTCATTTATCACATACATATCTCATTCCATTGTATACTATAGCTTCAGTGATATCTGCATTTTTTTGTCAGCATGGAAAAATTATAACAAGAGAGGAGCTGGAGAAGATCCTGGCCAATGAGAAGGCAGAAGTAGTCGAGGTAATCGCCTCTCGTTGTTTTTTGTTGCTTTATGTGTGAGCTGCTTTAAAGCGTTTAATTTCTGCAACAGATGGCGGACATGGATGATGCTATGGCACAAGCTGTCGACATAGGAGAAAACGATGTGAGATTCTTGTCCTTCACCTTTTTGACCTCTCTCTTGATTTTTCAGTTTGTTTTAAACGCGATATATATTTGAGTTTATTTTCATTCTTTTCTGAGTTCTCATGATAGGACGAAGGAGAGGACAGCGAAGATGAAGGTGAAGAGAAAGAAGATGAGAAAGTTACGCGCAATTGGAGCATCCTAAAAAGCAATCAAGAAGTGCTCAAGCCAAAGGTAAATCAAAACTACTAATACTATACAGTTATTATTACATATATTCATAAACTGGATATCTATGGTGAGAGGCGCCTTATCATGTTCCATTCTTCAGTCGCAGACGAAACCTAAAAAGAAAATCGAGACCCTGGAAGAAGCTGTAGATGATTCGGAGAACCTGACAGACTTTCTTCTAGACTTTGAGCAAGAGGATTAGTTTCCTCTTATGGCATGGTTGAGGGAGGTAAGAGAAATCAACAATGTGTTGACGAAATGCATCTCAAACTAGGCTTCAAAGTTGAATTTGGTGTTTAAGTTGCAGGGTGGAGACGAGAGCAACCTCCTCTGAAATATCTGAAGACACACGTTCGACTTAGATTCTTTCAACGAATGCTTCGTTTGTGACACCGGAGGGAGAGGTACGAGCTGATAGCGAAGGCGAAGGAGAATCTGCGCTGTCATTTTATATGATCAGTTCCAGGTAAGATAATGTCAAGTAGGAAGCTATCTGGATTGGTGTTGGATTTGATTGATATGTGCATTGTATATATTGCTTTTGTTTGAACCATATTTATATATTGTGCAATAGGAAATTCTGGGATATACTATGAATTATTTGTCATTTTTTTTTTCTTTTCTCTCTGTGTTAAATAAATTAAAGTGGTATTGTTGGCATAAAATACCATAATTAGTAAGATTTAAAGCAGATTTTAGGTTGAGGGTTTTGTGTGTAGATAAAGGAGAAATTAATAATTTATTAAAAAAAAAATGGGTTGGATGCGAGTCACTATAGAGGAGTGAAAAAAAAATATTCGAAACTTTTTTTTGACATGAAAATATTTGAAACTTTAAATGACCATGATTTATTCATTCCAAATTCAATTCATATATAAAAAAAATTACCAAATTAAAGATCTTGTCATGATTTTTAATTTAAGATGAATATTGAAAATTATTTTATGAATTAAATTTTGATGATTTTAAAATTAATCAATACCAAAAAAGGAGGATAGAATGAGAGAAATTTGGCAGGAAGAATAGTTTTGTTTTCTAAATAAGGAAAAAATACTTGTTAAAACTCTTTTTTAATATATGTACACATACATATGTATATATAGATTTTTGTTTAGTGTGTGCGCACAATTATGATTTTTATTATTATTATTATTATTATTATTTTCAGGATTATGAAATGGCAATACAAAAATTTAATATGAGGATTAAATGCTTTACCTCAAAAGTGTTTTTCAAAATCTGAAAAAATTGAGGTTATAAAGAAAGAAAAGTTTAGAAAGTTAATGGGCCTCCACTTGTTATGGGCCGACCCATTATGATGAGACACCTCAAATAAAGTATTGGTTGTATAATCCAGCCCACTTTAAAAACGCATCCTTTATACTAGTAATTACTTACTAATTAGTGATTTCTGAGTCAATTAAGGATTTGAAAAAAAAAAAAAAATCATAATTCTAAAGATGTTGAAATCAAATTACTCGATGCAGTTGCCATTTCATTATGCGACATATTTTAAGAGAGGAATTTATGTCTATTACAAAATAAAATGGATATAAGAAAAGTAATACTACTAAATTAATACTCATATGAAACTGATAGACATTAATTTGATAGTTGATTTTTTGTGTATTTATGGGCCCCAATTTTAAAACTTCTTTAATTTGGTATTATCCAACCTTCATTAATACATAATCTAAGGGTTGGCCTACTCTTTGATATCTTAAAAGTGCTTTGACAAGTAATCCTTTTCCTCCCATATCTTTTCTTCCCATACACATCAAATATTTAGAGAGAGAGAGCTAAAAATTGTATACAAACCCCACCATATGCGTCACATTATATGTGTTTGGAATATATGGTCCCCATCATGTGTTTAGATTCTTATTTTTCAAACCTCAATAATTATCATTCTCTTTCATAATAATTAAATAAATGGATCTATCATCTATGTACTGCTCATAAATGAAAAAATATACTCCCTCCGTCCCCAAAATAAGTTCCTCTTTGGGAACGGCACGGGTTTTAAGGAAAAATGATAAAGTGTATTGATAGTGAAGAAAAATATGTTATAATTAGTATTGAGAGTTGTGAAAAGATGAAAAAGTGTTATAATTAGTATTGTGAGTGGTGAAAAAGTGAAAAGTAAGAATAAATAAAGTATTATTAGTGGTGGGGTAGTTGTCCAAAAATGGAAAGAAAGAAAGAGGAACTTATTTGGGGGACGTCCCAAAAAGGAAAAAGAGGAACTTATTTCAGGGACGGAGGGAGTAAGTCCCATTCAAGTGGGCGAAGTTAGGGTTAGAGATTTTAATTATTCAATAAACCACCCTTATTTTAAGAATTACAAACCAGCAAAAATGCATGAATTTTATGTATAACACGCATGAATAAATTGTATAAAGGCATGAATTGCCAAAAATAATTTTTTGCTACCTTTGGTATTCGAACTCAGGACCATGAATTTAACCAACAAGGTGATGAATCAACCGTAGAGCTTGATGATCTAAGGGTCAATTTTTTATTTAATTTTAAAGACTTCTTTTTGTGATATGTTTTATACGTTTTAGAAAATGTTGGTTTCAATTATAAAATTTCATTCCATCAATTAGATAATATATTGTTCAAGGATTTTGAAAAGAACTTCTTTATAGTCGTCGATTCGAATATTTTTCATATTTAAATGGTTTTTTTTGCATGAAGTGTTCTAATTGTTGATTAATTTGCATGCCAACATAAAACCATATACTATAAAAAAACTAAATTGGGACCCTTTGTTCCCTTAATTCTTGGGAAAGAGAAAGCGAAAGGCAAATATTAGGATTAATATATGATTTAATGAGCATTTGGTTCCTTAATTCTCGGAGTGATGATATAAAAATTAATAGTGATCGAGGTCGGTTTTAAAACATCATAATTAAATACAATTGTCGCACATCAATATTTCTTTTTTTAGGACTTTCTTAGACATATGTGTTGTGTCACCAAAAACACGATCAAGAAAACCAACAAATGAATTGTTTTCTTGTTTCCTTGCCTTGTTTCCCCTTTTTTTTAATTCATAATTGGGATTGTATTAATCATTAGAGTTGATTAGATAATTAAACATAATTAAAATAATCCTAGCAATCGCTTCCGTGATATGCAATGTGAAAATGATAGTTGAATTTGATAAAACCCCTACAATTGCAAAATTATTTCTATAAACCTATGAAATTGTAAACATTCTATCAATTAATGTTGTTTTTAGGGTTTAAGAGGTAAGGTTTAGGGGTTTTAGGTGTCTACAACTACAATATGTGGATACGCACACCTAAACTTAGAATCCATTTATTAGGATTCAAACACATAATTTTTAAATTCAAAATCGTCATTTTGTCTTTAATTATGTTTCAAATGGCTAGTTGACAAATGGACATTTCAATAATTCTCTCCGAATTTAGTAATACTTAAAAGAAATATCGAAAGCCTATAATTATTAATACTTTAAAAATATGTTCAGATAAAAATAATGCTATTTGGATAAAATATGTCTAAATAAAAAATATTCTCTTCATCCCGCGAATCTTGAGTCAATTCTTTTCGGCACGGAAATTAAGAAAATAGTATTTAGTGTATTAAGCGTGATAGGTGAAAAGGTGAATAAAGGGAAAAAATTTTGCCATATAAGGAAATGACTCAAGATTCGTGGGACGACCGAAAAAGAAAAGTGACTCAAGATTCGTGGGATGGAGGGAGTAGTTAAATACTTAAAAAAATGAAGTTATTTTAAAATTTTGGTTCAAGAAAAAAAAAGTATTTAGTTAGTTTTATTGTTTTCTCTACGTTGTAGTTTTTTTTGAATTTTTTTAATAATTTTTCTAATTTTTATTATTTTATAAAGTACAAAAGTTACAAAATAATAGTAATATTAAAAAATTGTTCAAAAAACTATTGTAGCACTGCTCTAATCTTAATTATTGTACAAAATTTATTATTGTAGCACTACTCTAATCTTAATTATCCTTATCTTGGTCAGATAAAAATATTCGGTCAAACCCCTATATGTACCGTTAAGAAAAATTGAGAGGTTGGCAAAACACTAATTACCATCATTATATTCCTAATCATCATTAATTCCCCCTTTAAATAACTGTTGCTATTTATTTGTTTCAAAAAGATTATCATTTTCATGATACACACGGCCATGATTAGCACCTGGGGCTCCACTAATCATAACGTTAATTTATATGCCTCTCTTTATTCCGTATCATTGCTAATTGAAACATGCTAATCCGCATTTGACATACTTGATTTGATAATGAACAAAGAGCGTGTTTGATATTGGCTAATACACTGTATTAGCTAATTTAGTACAGACCAGTCTAGTGTTTGGTATTATTTAGTAATAATGCGGATGACCCGGTTTAATCCGACGACCCAGCATTATTAATCCAGATTTCTTAGGATTAATAATACCACATCCCCCTTGGATTAACTTAAATCAGGATATTCTGTATTTAGCCATGATAGCAAACACCAACTCAATATTAATAATCTGCTCACGTCCATCATATTGTATTATTTCCACTTTATGGATGATACGAGTTTTAAAAAATTTGTAAATAATAATGGATATTGTAGTAAGTGGAGTTTATCTAAAATAAAAAATAGTTTATTTATTTATAAGAAATTGTGCTTATGTCCTATAAGCATTCTTATTAATGAGTAAGACTAAAATCTTATTAGGACTCACCCTTCTTGACTCCACCTCCACCCTCGCCCTCAACCTTTGTCGTAACGGTTGTTTACCCTCTTGGATATATCTGAGATTTAGTTTGTAATTTATTTTTGTTCTTTGTTCTTTTTTACTCCCTCCGTCCCACTTCAATAAGCTCGTTTTCCATTTTAAATTGTCCCACTCCAATAGGCTCAGTCTTAATATAGAAATAATTAGGGTTCAATTACATTCTAATAAGGGAGGTAATTAAATTAGATATACTCCTAATTAACCCTAACTCTATCGGCATTTACATTTCATTTCCGCTATTCCTCTCTTCTATCTCTATCGGCACAAACCCTAAATTCTCTCTTAAACCTCCGCCGCTTACCTTCGCCGATCAACCGCAACCCACCCATGTAATTCCCCACCGTGATGTATACTCTAAAACCCACGCCGATTACCTTCATATATATATATATATATATATATATAATTATAGAAGGACAGTTTCATGTGTAAAAAGAAGTGTCGTAATCAAGTATTAAAGTCCTTTTTAATTAAGGATTAATGACGGGTATTAATCCTATCCCCTACTTAATTGTAGGCGAGACACAATAGCAAAAAGTTCCAAATATTCCGGTATTTTCCCTCTTTCAAGACCAAACCACTAAAATGGGCCGGGGGTGTAGGTTTACACGTGTCCAATGCAGTCATTTCCACAGCCAGCCCACTATGTGGGCCCACGTTGAGAAAAAAAGATTATGGGGATTTTAGGATAATAATAAGATAAAAGAAATTGCCTCCAAAACAAAGATAAAAGAAATATAACAAATATTTACATTAAGAAATAGCTTAAAAATTTATTACTTTTTATATAATTTTTCGTAATTATAAACATTCTTTGTTATTCGGAGTTGTTACGTTTACGGAGATTGGACATTTCAATTTTATTAGAAGATGTTAAAAGTACTTTTTTTTAGATAATTTATGAGATATATATATTTTTCGATCCTATATATTGTTAAAATATTAATAAACACGATATATTATACTATTATAATTTATTTTTTGCACCGACAAATATATGAATTATGATATCAATTTCCAGTTTTTCTCTTCCAGACATTTGTGGTAAGGTATATGCGTTGGAGTGGCATAAACTTCAATGGTTATTAAAATTGCTATGATACCAATATTTTCGTTAAATTTTATTGACTTCTATTCACATTACCCATAATAAATAGACGTGGAATATTCATTGAATTCATCGAGGTCACTGTAGTCTGTGACAAAGACTGAAAATGAAATTTATGAAATATTTTTTTAAGTTAGTAGGAGTATTTTGTTTTGCAAGGTCATGCATGTAGTACTTAATTTTTTTATACATTGCATGAAACTTTAGAAAAATGCATATGTTATTGTTTTGGATGGTAATGTATTGTTACATAAAGAACATGCCTTAAATTAAGCATATCATAGTATTTATTTAATTAAGAATTTAATTAAGTTCAACTTTATTTAAAATATACCTAGATAGTTAGTTGTTACCATAAATTAAGTATATGTAAAGCTTGAACTATCATGGTACATTATATATATATTCAATTAGTAATATAACACTTGTATTAAACACTAGTTTTGCTGACCTAAATTTATACTCCCTCGATCCACAAAAAAAAATTATACTTAATTCTTTTTTTTTCACGAAAAATAATCTTATTTTACTTTTTGAACCATTACGTCATACATTCTCTCTTATATTTAACTATAAAAAATATACTATTTTTATTCTATTTTTTTGTACCAACACATTAGAAATTATACATTTATTTTACCTATAACAACTTTATTAAAACTTGTATTAATAATATGCCACATTTATGAAAAAATTATCATATCAATATATATTACCCATATGTCATAACGAAGTTGAGTCGTATTCTTTATCGGGTCGATCGTTCCAAACTTCCAATGAAGTTGAGTCATTTTCTTTTTTGAAATAAATTAAAGTTACTAATTACACCTTGTTTTTTATAAACACTTTATTCTCTCTTTAAATTACGTGTCCAAAAGAAACGCCTCAACTTGGTTGGGGCGGATGGAGTAATATAGGAGTATACTAGTCGGTAACCCGTCGAAAATCGACGGGAATAAATGAAAATATATAAATATTTGTAATTATTTATTACATTTTTTATTTGATGATTTTTTTCACTAAAATAAAGCATTAAATAAGTTTGTTTTAAAGTAAAAGATGTTAACTAAATATATTTTTAGACAAATAATTCTCTGAACTCAGAAACTAATTTTAGACACTTCCACCAATCCAATCTGATTATGATGATTTTAGAATTTTTCGATGCTTAAAAATCAACTTCTGCTCCTCCTCCAAAAAAAAACAAAAAAAGAAGAAGCAAATACCAAAGTATGAAGCCGAAACATGATACAGTAAAAGACGAAATATATCCATCCTCATGCTATTATGTATAAAAGAAAAGAAAAACCTAAGAAACCCTTGAAAGTACAAAAGAAACAGACTAAGGGCCGAGCCTCATTAAAACCCTTTTACGGAAAACCCGGTAGGAAAAACCGTAGAAGGAAAAAAGAGTACTCGTCTAAAACGAAAACAAAAAGGAAAGGAAAGAAGAGCGGGAATGTCAGTTTCAAGAACTCCGGCCTAACCATCGTCCCCAAACCGACCCGGCTCAACCATCCTTATATAACATATTTTATCTATGAACATGAAAAAATATGATGGGATTTATTGTACCTTTATTCCCTCCAATCACAAGCAGCACGCACATATCAAATCAACCTAGCAAAATATAAGAAAAAAATATTTTAAATAATACCGTTAATGACTTAAAATTTGTAAAGTTTGAATAAAATATTAAATTTGCAATTACCTCATAATCTATCGAAAATTTCATCATACACAACATTAGTTGTTGTGTCTTGGGTATGACCACTCTCATCACATACTAAAATCTTTAAACCTCTTTTTCTAGTGACTCTTGAGATTGCCACGTAGAGTTGTCCATGACTAAAAACTGGTTTCGGTAGGTATAATCCTACATTTGAAAGAGATTGTCCCTGGCTTTTATTTATTGTCATAGCAAAACAAACATTCACAGGAAATTGCCTTCTCTGAAACCGAATTGGAAATTTAGCGAAATCTGATGGACTCATAATCATTCTAGCTATTGGAAACTTAGAAACGGGTTATTAAAAAAAAAATTAAATGACATCATAATTGAAATTAGATATATAGAAATTTAAAATTAAGAGAAAGTGATAAAGATTATATATAGTTTCGATTCAGTCTTTCCGTCGAGCACTTGGTGTGCTGTGTGCTTTTCTGGTTCATTGGACTGGAATACAGCGGCTTGTGCAGCAGCTCGAGGTTCATTATTTTAGATATATATTATATGATTCCCACAATACGCAAATTACTTGTGTGCCACTGTTACATATATAATTAAAAACATAATTTAAAATAAAATTAGAAATACTAATCATTATTAAACGAAAAATTTAGAAACTTACTCTGCATCAGCCAATGTTATGTCACACTTCTTAGCTTTGCCATGCTTCATTTCAACACAATCTATGGTAATATTTTCAGTTTTTACCTCCCCAAGAATATCTACAAAAAAATGTAATTTAAATACACAATCAAAACTAATATTAGAAAATTATATAATAAAATATTTTTTTTCTATAATATGTTATACTTACCCAATACCAATTCTTGATCATGTGAATGAATATTTCGAAAATGGATGAAATCAAATCCATTTTCAGTAATATTCGGGCGTTCAGTTGATTCATAAACAATGGTTCTAAAGGTAAAACTGATTTTCCACTCATGATTGATTTTTGCATGCTGAAAGTTAGGATTGTTTTTCACTACTTGGAAGTTTTTAATAACGGTTATTTGTCCCTCTTTAAGTAACTCATGAAACTTATTCTTGTTCACTGTTGAGACGGATGCTTGAATTTTGTTGCCCTACATAATAAAAATATGTTATTAGATAGCATAAATTGAAAATTAATAATTTTACAAAACTATTTATTAAATAAAATTGTGATAAGACTTACCCATTCATCAATCACGATCATTTCAAGTCCTTCCTTGCCCAATTTATCTTTTTGAACCCATAAGCGCAAAATTCTGACAACCACATATTTATTTCGTATTTTTTCCTTGATGATGCTCAAAGGAATAGCTTCATTATTCGTCGACATTTCCTATATTTAGAGTAAGTAAATAAATTATCAAATATGCTATTATTCACACGATTGGCAAGAAAATTATTTTGCAAAGGAAAAAAGTATACAATGTAAAATACTCCTATCTTTTAATACTGTATGTTCAAAAGGAGAAGTACAAAACCCCATAACCACATATTTGCATGTTTTTACTGAAGACAGCAGATGATTTCACACCCACAAATAAGGCAAGCATATAAAAGGTGAGCAGAAAGAAGCTAGCATTGATTCATTGCCTTATAACCTTATTTACTTAAATTTCATGCTCGTACAATCCATTTAAATAAGGCAAGCATATAAAAGGTGAGCAGAAAGAAGCTAGCATTGATTCATTGCCTTATAACCTTATTTACTTAAATTTCATGCTCGTACAATCCATTTAATCGAGGAGCTAAACAAACTATTCTGGAAGCCAATTAAATCACATTCACGGAAAGAGGAATTAAACTGAAACAGAAGCCGATATCAATATAGATCAAATAATGAAGCCACAAGATGAAGTTAGGAGGAATTAAACTGAAAATTAAAAATGAAGTTTCCAGATGCAACCACCTAATTGTACAAAATATACTTGTTTCTATTAAAATCAGATTCACACAATTCTACGCACTTTATAAATACATCAACGAATTTCGACGGGCTAAATAAATACCTCTACGTAGAAAGAGAGCAGAAACTTCAACTTACGAACCGGTAGGGCAGTGGAGAAAGAAAGCAGAACCGGTACAGCACAGGAGAAAGAAAGGAGAACCGATCCTTTTTATAGATGAAATATAAGATTGTCAATTTGACAAAGAATTCTACCTTTGATAAGATTTATCTAAGAATTTGAGTCTATCTATAATTTGTTAATAATTGTGATGTTGATGAAATACATATATTAATAATTAAAATTAAGAGAAAGAGATAAAGATTATAGTTTGTGCTGCGTGCTTTTCGAAAAATATATCTTTGTATATTTCTCTTTCATCCCAATCATTATATTGCAAGTATATAATGCAAGTATAAATTATAATCATTATATTGCAAGTATATTTCGAAAGATATTAGTCATTATTTTAGATATATATTATCTTGTGCAGCAGCTCGAGATTCATTATTTTTAGAGCAGCTCGAGATTCATGTTTTTCGAAAAATATATCTTTGTATATTTCTCTTTCATCCCAATCATTATATTGCAAGTATATAATGCAAGTATAAATTATAATCATTATATTAGATATATATTATCTTGTGCAGCAGCTCGAGATTCATTATTTTTAGAGCAGCTCGAGATTCATTATTTTTAGATATGTATGATTGAGATATAATTAATGTATAAGAAATTAGCTATAGAAATTTGTTGATGATAGGTTTTATTGATTAAAAATTTATAAAAAATAAGAATCAATGAGAATGGAGGAAAATTAGAATAGAGTGATTTTATTACGCCACGTAGGATAGAGCTTATATTACTTTTATATATATATAGATAAGAGAGGTGTTGAGATTAGATAAAATTTAATTTTAAAATATAAATTAGGAGTATTTTTTGAGAGCAACAGTAATATCCATCCCAATCACAAACTCTTCCCACTTAGATGAGAGAGTGTGTGTGTGTGAAAGGTTTGACGAGGTCATCGTCAAAAAATGAGACGTGGGGCCTGCAGGCGAGGAAATCTAGATTTAGCAGAAATTTGGTGGGACCCCCAAATCTAAGAGATGAGCTGTTCCTTTCCTCATTGTCCTTCACTTTTTTCCCATGCCCCTCTAATTTTCATTAACACATTATTAAACTATTTTCCACCATTTTTGTTTTAATATCGGCGGCCGACATTATTGAAAACAACCTTAATAATAATAATAATAATAATAATAATAATAATAATACGCCTCAAAAAAAAAATTAAATTTAAAGATAGTTAAATCTTTAGATTAATATGTACACAAGTTTTTATTTTAGCACGACGAGCTATTCGGATAGTAGTTTGCTAAAAATTCATTTGATTTCGTTTATTGAAAAATTATATTACTAATATATATATAAATAGGCTGGGTTTGTGTTTAGAATAATTCAATTCGTGAGTAAACTCGTCAACTAAAATCATTTTTGAACATGTAAAACTAGTAATTGTAAGCATATAAAAGTACTAACTCTATGAAAATATTGTTTTATAAAAGTAGCCGAATATATATATTTTTTACTGTAAAGTAGCCGAGTAATTTTACAATTTATTCAGTGTAATATGAGACTAATAAAAGGAAATTCTATTTATATGGATAAAAATATGTAACGATAGCCATTTTGTTTAATATCCTTACACGAAAAATTCGATGATTACACAGAAAGTTTCATATTATTCGTGTAACAATATAACTAAAACTGTCACACGAACTTTATATATTCGTGTAACAACGTTATTTACACTGTTACACGAATGATATGAAATCTGCATTCTTATCATCGAATTTTTTTATTATAGAAGTAACGATAACTACTGGTATTACTTTATATATTTATTCACATAATAATTTTCTATTATTATATAACAGTAGCTGCTATAAATATGACACTCTTGTCTTATGAATTATGATAGTGTCCGATGTCAATCTCGAAATGATTAGTATAATATGCTTGTTGTCATCCTTAAACACCTTAATCACTTGATCAATTATTGATTTTCCGACAAACCCCTGTGATATTTCGATTAATAATATTTTTATTAAGGAATCCAAATCGGATAATTGTTAGAACATGCACGAACTCAAGAAAGCTGCAACACAACTAACTAATTAAATCACGTTTTATAGGAAATTAGTATCGTCGGTCAACTCAAAGATAAAAACGTGATCCACTGTTTTTATTGCTGCTAAACAATAAAAAGAGCAAAACACTGTTTTTGAATTGGAAAATTAAAAAGAAAAAGAGAAAAATATACACAAATAGTAGTATGATTTTGCGAGTGTTGGATTCACAGCTTTTTTTTCAATGGAAATTAGGTCTCAACCACAATAAAATTCAATTTTAGACAAGATATTTAATGAAATGGGATAATTATTGATTTATTTAACATTTGAAACCCCACTTACTAAATAAACATCATCAATGAAAATATCTTAGTTATACGATTTCAATTCCACCACCTCTCCTTTTCTAATAAATAATAGAGGTGGTCTTGGGTACACCCGGATGTACCGTACAACCGGGTCACACCTTCACTTAAACTTTGACCCGCACTCTGATTTGAACCCATATCCTGACCCAACTCATATAAATAACACTATTTTGGGTACGGGTCAACCCTGTTGTACGGTACACCCAGGTGTACCCAAGATTTTGTGTAAATTAATAAATAAATATATGTTTTTTTTAATTTAAAAAAAGGCGTTTTTTGTACAGAAAAAGAGATAAAAGAATAGGAAAAATTGCGCCACTGTCTCGTTATGCGTAAAGGGTATTCGCTTTTTAATGCATCATACTCAATTGTTGACTTGCTTTTCGGTGAGTATATATAAATATTAAATATGTGTTGGTTATTATGAAATTAGATTTTGAAGTATATTTATTTATAAATTAAAAATTACTCTTATTTTATATAATATAATTTATATTATATATACATATATATATATTATTTTTATAAGATAAATTCGCAACTGCTCTTCAAAATATTGTGTAATTAAACTTCATTTTTTAAAGCATGCAGACCATACAACAAAGAAAATCACTGGAGAAATTTTACTGCGAGTGAAAATTCACTTAATTTTATATATTTATAAATTATCAATAAATTAACAAGTATGCTAGCAGACATGAATTTGAATGTGAATAGCATATTGTCTTATAAATTTTTATCCGTACGTAATTTAATCAATTTATTGTGATTTTTCGTATCAAGTTAAATTCTAGTATTAATTTTTGTTGATGCTATATTTATATGTACACCCTCATTTATATATCGTTTAATTATCATTTTCGAAGTATTCATGCACGTGCGACTATATATAGTTTGACTAATTTTAGAACAATACGGTCCGAGCTTAATTAATCTCTTGAATTAATGCAGAGTGCTATAATTATGTAACCTGAGATTTGTATGATCATATGAATGAATTCCAAATTAATACTAGATTGTAATAAATTTCAAATAAATAAGGTTAATAAACAATCAAACAAGGTTTAAGTTGCTAGATTAAATATCCACATAAAATGAAATTATAATTCATAGAACTAAATGAGATTTGAACAAATGTTTTATTAAGAAGAGTTTTTAGTTTCTCAACTTCATCACATACATAACATAAGTTAATTAACAACTACTAAGTATTACTCCCCGTCTCATTGATCTTATCATGTTTTCTTTTTTGGGTTGTCTCTTTAATCTTGTCTTGTCTTGTTTTTATATTTGATAATAATTTTACACTACAAATAATATGTCCTCGCACATTTCTACATTTTTATTACATTTATTATACTCTCCTTAATAACCGTGGTCAAAAGAAATGAGACAAGCCTAATGGGACGGATGGAGTAAATTATTAGTAATTAAATATTGTCAATATCTTATACACCCTCGCAAGAAAACCGGATGAACGACGAATTCTTCCAATTTTATATAAAATTTATATGGCAATAAGAAATAAATAAATAAAAAAAATTAAAAATCGTATGACGGTGGAGTCGAACTCAAGATCTCAGATCTTTAACATTAATTACCTACCACCAGTGGCGGATCCAGGGGGGCTAGGGGGGGCTTCAGCCCCCTCCTAATTTTTGAGTTTTTTTTTTTATAATTATAGATATATATATTTATTATTTTGTTTTATATCTATATATATGTGTATATAAATAAAAAAATACAAGAAAAAATATAGTAATACATTATTTATAGTATCCAACTATCCATATTAATTGCTCAACACATTGAGTTGTTACATTTATAGTATTATTTTTATCATTTTTTCTTTCTTAGTTAATTTTTAATGTTAAATTTGAGTCAATTCTAAAGGTAAAAGTAAAATTACTAATTACTAACAATGAAAATTAGTTTATTTGTTTAGAAGATGAAACAATTTTTTTTTAAGAAAAATGAATAAAAGTACGTTTTTATATGCTTTCAATCTAGGTCTGTTTTTTCTTCTCTTTTTTAATAAAATCTCATTTAATTAAAAATTATATGCTTTCAATCTACTTGATGTTGAATTAATTGAATTGCGAACAATTATCTTATTATATTAAGTGATTGTTGAAAAAATGTATGAAATGAATTGTATGGAATGCTCAAAAAAATTTGCTTCGGGGGCCCGTGTAAATATTTTCAAGCACCGTAGTCCAATAGATTCAGCCCCCCCTAACATTGAATCCTGGATCCGCCCCTGCCTACCACTAGACCAACTCACGCACGCTGCATCTCATATTCTTTGGTTTCAATCGTGTGTATGTAAAGGCAAAAATCTCAAAAGGATAAATAGATCGATTGCATGATCTTTGAGGTGCTAAAGAAGTGGTTGACAACTCTCGCACATTCATTCACTTGGCATATAACACAGACACGTTTTTTCATATATACTGCTACTATATTTAATCTGTTTTATATCTTAATATGTTTGAGTGTTACACATTCATCCTATTTAGATGTCTATAGAATATTACAAAAAAATATATAGTAGTACTATATATTATGATGTGAATGATGTTGAATTATTGAGAGATGAATCGCGACATTCGACCAACCTAAATTATCACTAGATATGAATGGACACATACCCTATTATGTCTATGTATGAGCTTGCCCTCTCTACAAATCAATTCAAACAAACGAACAAAAAAAGGTACGCCATTGTGGTTCATGGACTGAAATGAGGTGGGGTGGGGTGGGGGGGTGGGGGGGGGGGTGGGGGGTAGGTGTGCTTGTACTACTTTTGGGCTTTGGCCCATCACTTTATCTAGGCCCACCCATGACAACTACATCACATAAAACTTGAGTGGACCCCAAACACCCTTTTATATATTTTGTTTGGAAAAGTTGGAGAGAAAAATTATGATATTTTTTCAAGTGAAAATGAGAGATAATTATGTGTAGCGGCCATAATGATATTTAGTGTAAATACTGAGTTATACGAGGGTGTTTGTTATATATTAGTAATTTTTATTTTAGCAAGTGAAATATTGAAATAAGACGTCCAAATAAGGAAATATGGCATATTGGATTGTGGTATTATTGGTTCGTAATTTTGTAAATACTCCAACTTTGCTCAAATTCTGAATTTGCATTGCAACTTCAAAATTTGCCTTCAAATATCTAAACTTTGTATTCTTTTCGATTTTGCACACGATTTCAAATTTCTCTCAAATCATTGTTGACATAACAACCTGACTAATTGACGTGGCATGATCGGCCGATTATAGAAACGACGTAGCTTCATACTTTTGAATATGCCGCCGCTTTATTTTAAATTCTTAGAGTTTCGGTATTTGGGGCATTTAAGCTGTGATTTAAAGCATATTTTGTAGAACATAGTGAAGAATTGAACGAAAAATTGAAACAAATAATCAGAGTTAAGCAACTGCATCATTTCTTATTCATTCAAAAAGAAGCCGCATCTGCCACATGTGCTTAGTAATAGACACGTCAAATTTTGACTCATCGAAAATATTCACGGTGTGCAAAATCATAATTTGAGCAAAACTATAATATCACATGCCAATACACCTATTGAATTGGGATGGATGAAGTAATATATATTTAGTTTTTTTTTGAGGGATTAATTTAATCATACAAATATTTATAATTGTACGTTGACAGCTGACACAATCACATGGGAATAAAACTTTTGAATAGCAAAATCAAACATATATAAAACTCATCGTAGGTTTAAACTAATCGAACATTTTGGTTGAAGAATCTTTTGATACCAAATTGAGAGATGTGAATGTTCTTTAAAACAGCCTATGCATTAATGCATACAAGAATATGTGTAGTTTTAGGTCTTTTCCATGTGAGAAATTTTCAATATGGGTGCGTTCTCTTTGGTTGTTTATCATGAGAAAAGAAAAGATAATATACATTATATGCATCGTACATGTTTTTAGGTTCCACTATTCGCATTAAGACACAGGGCAAAATACCATTTTACGCATTAATATACAATTTTTTTTCATAAATATACTCCAAACATATCACAAATTACAATCAAAATACCTAATAAATATCTATTTTTACAAATTTACCTTGTATATCAGTATATGAATTAAAAATTCAACATAATTTAGGCTTCGAGTCAGCTGTCGTAAAGGATTCCCTAGGATGGATTTGATTTTTTTTTTTATATAATTTATGTACTTTAATTATTGTGATTTTCATACATTCAAATATGTATTTGTGAAGAAAATTTACACATTATGAAATAAAATACCCCATCAGTTCCTGAAAAGTGTATTGTATTTTTTCTGTTTTGTTTGTCCTTAAAAAATGTATCACGTCTTTTTGGGATATGAACTCACACAATTCCTTACATTTTTATTCCTTAAAAACACCACATTTAAAAATTAATGGATCACTTTCTCTATTCAACATATTAATTACTAAATATTTTTAAAAATGTATATCCTTAACCAAGTAATACATTTATCAAGTACGGAAGGAGTAGTGTTCTTCCAATATTGCATATATACGTATTAAAATGGTGTTAGCAGTGGAGAATGGGTATTGATCAATGTCCCCAATTTAATTTATTAGTATTATAATCTTTTTAAACATTGTTACTTTTATTATTATTGTATTCTATTTCTCCCTTTTTCTTTTTTAATAATACTATTTAGACAAAAATATGTTCGGACAAAAAATACTTTGATACTTTAAAAAATTGATTTATTAAAAAAAAATATTCAAAATAACAAAGGATTTAGTTTGTTTTATCGTTCTCTCCACATTAATTGTAGTCTTTTTGTAAATTTTTAACTTTTACTTATTATTTTCTTAAGTGCAAAAGTTACAAAACTATACTATTAAAAATTATAAATAAAACTAAAATGTGGAGAAAACAATAAAACACTTTTTAATTTTGAACAAAAAATATCAAATAAATCACTTTTTAAAAGTATTTAATTAACCCTTGTTTTTTTTTTTTTTATCTAAACATAGTTTGTCCAAAAAGTACTACTCTTAATTTTTTTTCCTATGCAAAGTAGAAGTTAGAGAGAGACGAACAGAGCGTCTCATGAAATAAAAATCTTTTTTTCTGTAGTATTTTATTGAGTTTTCGACTTCCGGCCCGTCTCACCTTCAAATCAAAATTTCTAGCTCCGCCACTGTTACAACGGGAGACCATGTAGTCACTATATTCCGAGACTCATCCAAAAAAAAAAAACGGCGTTACAATGTAGAACAAAATGATATTGATATCCAAGGAAGGAGGGAGTGGTCCAAAATCCCTAAATGTACGGAAACCGTACAAGGTGTCCGTATCCCGTTCTATTTTTGTTTTGCACCCACACACAAATAATGATTTATTTTTTTATAATTATATTTATTCAAAGAGCCCACCCCCCCTAACCCACCGTATGTTAGGTTAAGCATCTCTCTCTCTCTCTCTCTAGATGAGAGGGCTATAATTGCTGGACCAACATACACATGGGATTCTTTTTATTTAATTTATTTGCAAACGCAATAGGTTTCTTCCTATGTCTAGTTTTTTTTTTTTTTTTTTGATCAATCTTCCTATGTCTAGTTTTATTATTTGGTGGCAGGTTATCTTTCACGACCCAAACCCGACCCATCCCATTTAATTATATCTGCTAAATAATTGGCTTAATTGTATACTCCCTCCGTCCCACGAATTTTAACACGTTTGAATTCGACAAGTGAATCACGGAATTATAAATTAGTGATTTAAGTGTATAGTTAATAAAATATAAAAGTGATAAAGTAGGAGAGAGAGAGAGAGAGTAATAAAAGTGATAAAGTAGGAGATAGAAGGTAATAATTATTACCCAAAATAGAAATGTGTCAAGATTCGTGGGACGGAGGGAGTATAAATTATTGAATTTTCACCGAATTCTGAATTTTACATACAAATTTTAAAAAGTACCATAGTAATTATTGAATTTTCGTTATATTTAAATTTTACATGCATACTTTAAAATGTAGCATGATAATTACCGAAATTTCATCACATTTTGGTTTTACATAAAAAAAATTTAAAATATAGCGTGATAATTACCGAACTATTGATTTAATCTGATTTTACTGCCAATCAAGATTTCGACAAAATTTAATGTTGATATGACAATTTGACGTGGCATAATCGGCGAGAGAAAAAAACGACATATGTGATGACACATTGCAACCACTTTCGAAACTATGCAAAGTCAGATTATTCAGCTAGTCATTACAGTAGTAAAATTGGTTGTAATCTTTGATAACAAAATCAGAGTAAATCAATAGTTCGATAATTACCACATTACCTTTACGCTATTTTTAAAATTTTGTATGCAAAATCATATAGTGAAAGTTTAATACTCGCCACACTATCTTTTAAAATCTGTATATAAAATCAGAATTTGATGAAAAATTAATATTTTACATGCAATTAATCATGAATAATTTAACAAAAATACCAAGTAGTAAAATATCTACTTAATTACATATTTTTACCAATATATAATAGTGAATGAAAGTTAATTTTATGGATCTTGATATGAAAGGGGGGATATGAAGCGAATCTAAGTCTAAGATAGAAGTACTATTTGATAGGGATTAATTAGATTGGATGTATCTATGTATTCAAAAGACCATTTGATGACAAGTTGCACGTGTGGTGTCAAATTCTAGCAGAAAAAGAGAAGCCTTTTTGCTTTGTGTTTCCGAGGTTCATTTCCTCACTATTCCATAGTTCAGCTTGCCTACTAATACTACTACTTGCTTGTGCAATTATATATACATACATAAATCAATACTCCCCCAAATCCTTTAATTTGGGAAAAGATATCTAACTATGACTACGTATCTTGGTTGGGTCTAAAAGTTCAATTAAGGCAAGCTAAATAGGTTCTTAATTAAAAAACTCAAATCAATATTAAGGAGATTGGGGATTAGTTAAAAACAAATATTGGAATATGTTGTTGTGTTTATATATCACTATAAGTTTTATGTGGCTTCAAGTCTTCGAAAGCTAACCAACTATTCCCCCAAGTGACCTGCATAGTGAATACTATCTTCGTCTCATTAATAATGATTCAAATTTTGTTTTAATGATTTAATGATGATGTTTCATTTATAGTAGCTCAAAATTCACTTAATTTATATCTTAAAATAAGTGAGATTTTTTTATTTCATAGCCATAAACAATACATTCTTAATGGGACAAATGAAGTAATATATGTAAACTATAGTACTATATAAATTTCCATGCACTTATTCTAAGTTCACGGCGGCCTCCTTTTTTTCTATGAGAATTGAAAAAGAATATAGCTTTCTTGAGTTTGGATCAAAGATTCAAGACTAACAAATTAATATACATTAGTTTTTGAAATAAATTATTATGATAATACTTCTTCGTCCACGATAAGAGTGGTCTTTTTGCTAATTTTATTCGTTAATAATAAGTGTGATCTTTTCATTTTACTACACAATATTTACTCTCATTTACACACAATATTTACAAAACCCTCATCTCACAAACCATTTATTAATATTTAACAAATCAACTTTATGCCTCATTTTATACTCATCTCCCAATATTTTCTTAAAACTCGTGCTCTCTTACCTTAAAAAAAATCGTGCTCTCTTCTCCACACCACACTTATCGTGCATGGACGTAGAGAATGATTTCTTTTTTACTTAGATAAATAAGTGTATAATAGGCCTTATTCGCACAAAACCGGAGAGGATTTTACTCCTCCCCGAATCGGACTGAAGTTTTACCAACACTTCCAATATTGTGACCCCTAAAACACTTTTATGTAAAAAAACATTTGATTGACTTTAATTTTTTGGAGCCAAATATCCTATGATTCAAATCGACCCAAAGAAGAGCCATCCATTTTTCCTTCGGTGTGTTACGAATAAATATGATCGAAACTAAACGAAATGTAAGTACATAAAGATAAAATAAAAAGTGTGGGGTTGGATAATTAAATTGGCATCATTAGTCGTTAGGTAGTTGATGGACCTGGCTACATTAATTGATTGAAATTTGATATGATAGGGCCCTAAATCTAATGAGGAGTCGGTTAATCCCATAAAATTTCTTCCAAACAGTGCATGTGTTTCATTTATGGTGATATCAGAAAAAGAAAAAAAAATATTCCATTTCCATTGTAACAAAATCCAGCTGGACTACGCATTAATATTACTTATTTTGGCCAAAATTCAACATATTTCACATTCACATTATATATAAATTTCGAAAAAGAAAAAATGATATGTACTCGGTTTCGATTGTTACATTAAAAATATTTATGAGATGTTTGATCAATTGTAGTTGTTCAATTTTGTCTATTAATTTGAGTGGAGTTTAATTTATCCAAAAATAAAATGGTACTAAGAGTTTGCAAGGTGTTTGTAACAAAGTAAGGAGAATCTTTTTTTTTATTTATTATTATTAAAGAATAAAAGTTAAATTATTTTCGAAGCAAATTTGGTTCAACGGTTAAATTACAAGTATTAATAATGTTAATTTATATATAGAGAAATTTTATGTTACATATTTTGTGTGAGCACGGCTCATATTTAGCTTATATTTGTGTTATCTTTTTTATTTAAATTTTTAATACTTCGTAGATTATTATTGATATTTTGGTATTATTATTTTTGTAATGCATATAAAAATTAAAGTTCAATTTATCTTTTTGTTAATTATTTAAAATTAAAGGAAAAAAGAATAAGATTGGGCTTCCTTAATAGGGGTGAGTCGGGTGACGTTGGTAATTATATATTTATATTATGCAAGTTCGTATTAGAATAAATATTCTAACAAGGATTGACAATGAGAAAAAAAGTAAATGTAATTTTATTTAATAATTTAATAATATTAAATAAAAATTTTAAAAATCGTATCAATGAACTCAAAATCAAGATTTGTAGGCTTTAACTTTAGGATTTTTAGACTTTAACTTGACACATTAACCATTTGATCGCTCAGTCAACACATACTAACAAACTGCAATTTCTATATATTAGTGTGTGGGTGGCCACAATGTGGCTGTTTAGTATTACTCAGTTAATGCTAAATAGTCACATTGTGACCACCCATAATTTATCTAAATAAAAAATAATTTAATATATTTAACTTATTTTTTAAAATATAAATAAGATTTAGTTATTTTATTATATTATCTATATTGTAATTATTTTTTTTATAATTTTTTGATAACTTTTTTATTTTTATTAAAAAATAAATTAAAAATAAAAATACAAAAAAAAATAAAAAAAGTACAATAGAGAATATAGTAAAATATTGCTAAAAAGTTGGTTGAGAAAGAGTTCAATTTGCAAAATCTGACAATCATTAAATTGTTCAAGAATGTGTCGTTATTATAGTTGCCGAATTGTATAAAAGTGGAAATTTACGTCAGTGAATTTATAATCTGACGACGGATTTCTCTCTATCTTTTAAAAGTTTACAGTGCACGAGCTAGGGAATTATATTCAAGTTTAATTAATGCTATTAATTCTAGTACCTTGCTACAGTTATTTGAAGTTCATCAATGCTAAATTCAATAATAAGACTGATTTGTTTTAGATAAAAAATAGTAGTACTAGTACTAAGATTTAATTAAAGAGATTCAATCAAGTTCGTAAATGATTTAGTACAATACTAATATTTATGTAACACAAAACAACTATATATGTATTAGCTTTTATGTAGATAAATATAATCATTTAGTTGAAATTTATATTTAATACTCGTAAAATAACTTTATATTTCATGCTACTTTGATAGGGTTCATTAGTTTAAGTTGTTGATAGTAAAGGACTTTGCGTTGTACTCCCTCCATCTCACGAAGTATG
This sequence comes from Salvia miltiorrhiza, assembly GCF_028751815.1. Taxonomy (NCBI): domain Eukaryota; kingdom Viridiplantae; phylum Streptophyta; class Magnoliopsida; order Lamiales; family Lamiaceae; genus Salvia; species Salvia miltiorrhiza. The sequence continues at coordinate 3,349,823 of NC_080391.1, forward strand.
AGTAATTTCGTTTTGGTACGAGTTTAATTTATAGTGTTTTGCGTGTTATGTGTGGTAGGTGAAAAAGTGAAAATGTGAATAAGAGAAAAAACTTTTGCCATATAAGAAAAGTGCTCAAGCTTCGTGGGACAACCCGAAAAAGAATATTGCTCAAGCTTCGATAGACGATGATAACTAAAATTTAATGTGCAATTCAAAACTTTAAAAGAATATATGAATTGAAACTACATAAAATAAATTTTTTAAGATAAATATAAATACAGTTAAATTATTATACATGGAGTATTAAATTATAAAATGTCCTCCTCATAGTGTTCTCAATTTCCCAATTACTTTAAAACGAATACAAATAACTATGATGTAGTAATGGGTTAAAATACAATTTACCTTTTAATTCTGTAATTAAGGATAAAATTTATTAACTTAATGCAATCATTTAATTAAGCTAAATTGTAAATATTATGGTTAAAATAATTTTCATTTATCTTCTTCGGATAGTTCTCGTGGGTGTAAATCGAATATTACAACCTTAAAAAATACTTTGCGGATTCGAAGTCATTTTTATACCAGCAGTAATTAAGACCTCGTTGGGGCCCACTTCATTAAGATCAAAGAAGAGAAAAATCAAAGATAGAGGGTCCACTCCATTTGTTATTTTAATTTAAATAAAATACTAAAATCATGGCCCATACCGAAAACCCAACAAATGATGTAGTGTAAATTCAGGATCATATATAAAGTGAAAATTTCGGTATAATTTTAAGAAATTTCAGTATAATTTTACTTTTAGTTTATAAAATCATATATAAAGTGAAAATTATAATTTTATAAAAATACAACCATTTTAAGTCGGCTCATTGTTAAAAAAGATGAAGTGATATTTTGTTGTCGTTTTTATCCATGTACCATGTGAGTGGAATATTGATATTACTTCCATCATCTAACCTTGGGTGAATAATGTTTTATTGAAACATAGTTTAAAATGGATTATATTATAGTATTTGAATTGAAAAACTTTAAAAAGTGGCTATCTTGCTTCAACAAAAAAAATTAATAAAATTCTCAAATCCTTCTAAATTTGTATATATGTTTTTTTTTTTAATTTTTTGTTGGTAAAAGATACATATTTTTATAAAAATCAGAGTACAAGGGATATTCCTTACACCAAACAAATCCAAGCAGATTACACTTTCATTACACTTCCAAAGACGCTCTAGGATCTAGAATCCAATTAGCAATATATACAACAGACAAATTTTCGTTCTTTTGAGAATATCTACGATCAAACTCTAATCTTAATCTTCTACACCACTTTCGTAGGCTCAATGAGACTCCTCCTAAAAAATAATTTTATTTCTAGCTTTTCAGATGGACCACACCACCCCAATCCAAATAGTGACACCTATTATTCAAAAAATTCATTTTCCCAAAATTTCACAATGTCTGAGAAAGCGAGTAACGGAATCAACATGAGATACCATAGACACTTTCAACCACTTATAAATTTCAGACCAAATATAAGTAGCAAACTTACATTTAGAGAATAAATGGATTGTACTTTTCGCTTCCACATTATATAAGATGCACTTCGAATCTGCGGCGTTACATGCAATTCCTCTCTTATTCAAGTTCTCTTTCGGTGTCATTCTTTGTTTCAAGACCTTCTAAAATAACTACTTGGACTCGTCTTGGGGCATAACTACTTCATAATCTCTTATAAACTTTCGTGTTTTACTTCCTCATTTTGCCCCGTCTATTGCTTCTAAATCCGTATATATGTGAGAGAATTATCGGGTAGTGCATCAATTAAATAGGACAATTGCTCTCAAATGCATAAATATTTTTCAAATGATGGTTTTACACTTGGATTAAAAATTTACTTCAAATCATATAAATTTTTTAATTTTTGTGATTTTTTCACACTATTGACAATTGCCTCAAATTTGATACCGAGGTAAATGATCAAAATATTTATGTGGCTTAAATGACCGATACTACATAATTTAATTAGATGTTTATACTACTTAGTCTTCAGCTAGTAACGATAGCATTAATTTATCACTTCAATTAATCAAAATGACATTAAATTGTTAAAAATTAGTAATAATTTTGTAAAAAATTAACAAAATTAAAACTTCGTATGATTGAATTTCAATTCATATGCAAAATTAAAATTTAATTAAAATTTCTGTATTAAAATACAATTATTCCACAAAAATAATACTTGAAGAACCACAAAAATAATATTTACATACACTACTATTTATTACCAAAAAAAACTCATGTCGGACCATCCGCACTGCAAGGACGGCAACAATTGTTTATTAAATAGATATCAATTAGAAGTTTAATTAGAATTTAAATTAGAATTTAAATATAAATGAACTGCGCATCCAAATACACATGAATGTGCATGTACTTATTATACTGCAGAAGAATAATTTTCGACATTTATGACCTTTCATCTTTTCCAACCATCAAGTCATGGAACTTGAATTTCACTCAAACTTGATAATTACTCAATTCTTTTCTTTCAAATAAAGCATTTCAACAATGATTTAATTGAAAAAAAAAACCCATGATTTAATTGACTAGTATATAAATGGTTAATTACATGTAAATACACTAATTATATTCAAAATTTGATTTTTAACTAAATTTATTCTTTTAGTTACAAAATATATAAACTTTTATTCTTTTGGAATTTGATCTAGGTTGAAACTTCACCAACTAATAATTTGATTGTCTGAATTCCCATGTGCAAATCGAAGGTACCGTTGAAAAATTCTTAACATTACATTTCTAATGACACATATATTGTTAAATTTCGGCAATTAAAATTGGTAATAAAAAAAAATATGAAGTTGATGCCATGAAACTCTATATTTTTCTTATTTTCGACCACTTTCGATAACCAAAACCCTAAAATATAAATATTATTAGAAGATAACATCAACAGTTTTTTAACAGTAATATGAATTGTCAAAAAGGATAAAAATAAATAATAGAATGAAATAAATGGCATTAATGATAAAAATTTCTGGCTGGGCTGGCAGTGGCCCATTAGTGACAGCGATTTCAGCAGATCTCAGTCTTAATCTCAGAAGGCCCACTTCGGAATTGGAATTTACGTATTTATTATTTAATTAAATCAAGTTTTGAAGATAAAAAGAGCGAAAAGGTTATAAAAGTAATTGACAATGTTCAAAAGGTCTAATTATTGCGTGGTCCACTGCTCCCACCACATTCTCTCTCAAGCAAGGGAGAGAATTAAAATAGTCTCTCTCTATCTCTACTACCGTCGCCTAAATTAAAAATGACATCTCAAGAAATGGGAAAAGGTGATATTGAATATTGACTGATTGGAGCAGAGGGCTGGGGAGGAGCGAGAAACCCATATATAGACAGAGAGAGAAGCGCAATATACTCCAACTTTCAACTCTACAACACTCCCAGTCACTGCTAGCTTAGCTCTGCATATATATATATGTATTTGCTTTTGCAGAAGATATATATACGTGTATATGTTAAATAGTAGTAGTATCTCAGTTTTCACCATTTTCCGCTGTTACCGAAGCATTGTGCTGTTTGTTTTAAGTATACAAAAATACGTATATATATGGTGGTGGTAGGCGCACGCGCATGCATCGGTGGAGTTGATTTATTGTGGGAACCCGCGCTTCGGAGAGAAGACCCTTTTTGCGCTGGTTTGAGGCAGGAAATGGGCTTCGTTTTGAGCCGAAAAGGTTGAATTTTGCTGAGAAAATATTGGGTTTTGGGAGCGCTTCGGTGTGCTTCTTTCTTGAGAGTTTTGCTGAGATCTGAAGAGGGTTGGGTTGGGGAGTTTCTTTGCTTTTGAAATTGCGAGCGGGATTTTGTTGGATATAAAGAGTTTTTGTTTGCTTTCTCTTTTGTGTAAGTTGGAGTTCTTGGCGTAAATTCTGTGCTTGAGCTCAAGATAGTGTTTGGTTGGTGGGTGATGTGGGCTGTTTTGTTTCTCAATTGCATTTCCTGTGCTTGAAGGAATTGTATGAGAAAAAAATCAAGAACTGATGGTGCTGAGTTTTTTCTTCATTTGTAGTGGAATAGGTTTTGGGTGAAAGTTTTTGAAGGGAGATGAGATTTGGCGTCACTATCTTCATGAGCTAAGGCTTTTTTCTTGTTTTGTTTTTCATAATTTTTTGGGAGTTTCATATACTGTTAGTGGTAAATTGGAGGAGGAAGGGGGTGGGAATTTGGAGTCTGTTTCATGTATTGGAATTTTGGAGGGTGATTCAGAGGATAAAGTGCACAGGTGTTATGCTATTTTGGGGTGGAAAGGAGGTAATTGGAAGCTGAATTTATTTTTGAGATTTGAGATGGTATATGTTTTTGTGGGGGAGTTTTTTTTTTATGATTTATTTGGATCTTGCCTTTTGCAGTTACTGCTGTTTTTTGTGCTGCTCAATCTTTATTGTTTGAATCTTCATCATGAAACTCTCTGCTTGCTTAAATCACCAGTCTCCTGAAGGTAAGATTGCCTTTCTTCCTTTTTGTTTGTGTGTGGTGATGGTTTAAGATTGCTCAACTGTGAGATTTTGACATATTGATGTGGAATCTTCACATGTTATATGCTTTTCTATTTTTTATTTAATAAAAAATAATAATTCAAGGCTGCAAAATCTGCAAAGGAAGAACTCGATTCTCTTTCTTGAATTTTTGCCTTCTTTCCTTGTCTTTTTGGTGATGAGGTTTTCTGGGAGGTTGACTATTTTGCCTTTCCCTTTTGTTTCAGAAGAATTCTAGTCATAATAATTCTTGGCCTTTTTTAAATAGTTTCCTTTGCCTTTTTGTCTAATATGCATTGTTGATCCATCATACAGTATGCTGAATATGTTGATTCATTGACTGTTTCTGAGTGCTGATATTTTTTTTCGAATTTGTTGATCTTTACTGTTCTTAATTACTGATGATTTTTCTCGAATTCGATCAGGAGGAGAGAAGAGCTGCCTAAATTCTGAACTTTGGCATGCCTGTGCTGGCCCTCTTGTTTCTCTACCGTCTCTCGGAAGCCATGTGGTGTATTTTCCTCAGGGCCACAGCGAGCAGGTATTCGTTTCCGAACTACGTTTATTTCATCTTCATGAACATAAGTTTCTGCATCAAACAAAGGTGTCGTGTAACCAGTAATTGGTCGAAGCTCACAGTTTCTCAATGCGTCCTGCATAGGTTGCTGTATCCACGAACAAGGAAGTTGATGCTCAGATGCCTAATTACCAGAGCTTACCTGCACAGCTCATTTGCCAGCTTCATAACGTGACCATGCATGTAAGCCGTCTTGCATCTCGAAGTTATATCGCATCTCTGTTTCTCGTGTGAGCTCGTCTGCGAAGCTTATGTTTTGTTTATTAACCAGGCCGACATAGAGACGGATGAGGTGTATGCTCAAATGACTTTGCAACCACTAAGTGCAGTATGTTACTTATCCTTATCTTATTTGAGGATTCCTTGTGGAAAAAATACGAATTTCGCTCATCTTTGTCGATTTATGTGCTCTTTTGCAGCAAGAGCAGAAAGAGGTTTCCTTCCTTCCAGCAGACTTGGGTGCAGCCAGCAAACAGCCAACGAATTACTTCTGCAAAACTTTGACTGCTAGTGACACAAGTACTCACGGTGGGTTCTCCGTTCCACGTCGGGCAGCTGAAAAAGTGTTCCCGCCCTTGGTAAATAGTTTTGGCCTTTTGATATTAGAAACAATTCTGTTTATATCTTTTAGTTATTTGGCATTTATAGTTATTCGATACCCGTGTACAGGATTTTTCACAGCAACCTCCAGCACAAGAGTTGATTGCCAGGGATCTTCATAACAATGAGTGGAAATTCAGACATATATTTCGGGGTGAGTTCTTGATAGATGGAGGGAAGAACAAACTCTGTAGTTATTTTGTTTGTAATATCTTCAGTTTCCATGTTTTCTCAAGTCTAAATTATATATGGCCTTTAGGTTTGGTCTATTATCATAATAGTAAACTTCTGGTTTTTATGATTAGAATTTTGATTGATGTTTTAGTTTTTTTTAGTCTCATAAAATGTATGCTTATACCATGAAATTTTCTTTTCAAGAAGTAGTTGCTGTATGATTATGAAAATTTTGATGCGAAATTCTTATATTATCCTAATCTCAGGTCAGCCAAAGAGGCACCTGCTTACAACTGGTTGGAGTGTTTTTGTGAGTGCTAAAAGACTCGTTGCCGGTGATTCGGTTCTTTTCATATGGTATGCAGAACGCGTTTAACATCTTGTTTAAAAATTCTTGAGTCACGACGCCTGACCTCATTTGTTGCGCATTGATCAGGAATGAGAAGAATCAGTTGCTTCTTGGCATTCGACGTGCCAACCGCCCACAAACTGTCATGCCTTCGTCAGTTTTATCTAGTGATAGCATGCATCTCGGTCTGCTCGCTGCAGCTGCTCATGCAGCTGCAACAAATAGCCGTTTCACGATATTCTATAATCCCAGGTATGCTGCTTCCTCAAGATAAGTGCCTGCACGATTCAATATAATATCGACTCCACAGGCAGTCCAATGACACCAATTTTGATTCAGGGCAAGTCCCTCTGAATTTGTTATACCTCTGGCTAAATACATAAAAGCAGTGTACCATACCCGAGTGTCTGTGGGGATGCGCTTCCGGATGCTGTTTGAAACGGAAGAATCTAGCGTTCGTCGGTATGGTTCAGACACTTCTAAGCTGAGAAATGCATTTTTGACATGTTTTTGCGTTTGTTCTGAATTCGAGATGTTTTTGGTTCCAGCTACATGGGCACAATAACTGGCATAAGCGACTCGGATCCTGTCAGGTGGCCGAATTCACACTGGCGTTCGGTTAAGGTACGCTACGCTTTCTCAGCTTCCTACTAAATCGATTGACTTCATGGACAGATGCACATATTATTAACCACTCCCACTTCTCTGGAAGGACTGTAATGAGACTGCTTAATTAGATGATTTCTAATAAATGAAGGTTGGCTGGGACGAGTCTACGGCTGGGGAAAGGCAGCCGAGAGTTTCACTTTGGGAAATCGAACCTTTAACCACATTTCCTATGTATCCATCGCCGTTTCCTCTAAGACTGAAGCGGCCATGGCCATCGGGTCTCCCCTCCTACTCAGGTAGTACCTCTAACCACATTGTCATCTCTCACACATGCGTGTGTGATCTCGTGTTTCTAAACTTGGTACGGTTTGTTGTACCTAGGGATGAAGAATGATGACATGGGGTTAAATCCCTCCCTCATGTGGCTTCGCGGAGACGGAGGAATGCAATCCCTGAACCAAGGCATGGGGGTTGCGCCGTGGATGCAGCCGAGGTTCGATGCGTCGATGCTCGGCATGCAAAACGATATTTATCAAGCTATGGCAGCAGCTGCTGCTATGCAGGATATGAGGGTTGTGGACCCTTCCAAACAGATGCTTTCTTCGATTATGCAATTCCAGCAACCCCAATCCGTCGGCAGCCGATCTGCAGGTTATATGCAGCAGTCTCAGTTGTTGCAGCAATCTCAGTGCTCTGCTCCCTTTGTTCAGAGTCTTCAAGGAAGCCCGTCTCAACCGGCGTCGCAGTCGCACGCAAACCTCCTTCAGCAGCAATTGCTCCAACAGAACTCATTCAACGATGCACAGATCCACCACCAGCAGCAGCAGCAGCAGCAGCCTAATCAGACGCAGCATGTTATTGATCCTCAGCTATCGCAGTTGTCATCAAACTCTCAAGTGCAGTCTCAAACGATGCACTCGATGTCTTCCATGCATCAGAGCTTTTCGGAATCGAGTGTTAAACCTGTTGGCAACATGAGTTCTCCTCTACACAGCTTGTTGAGTTCAGTCACCCAGGATGAGGCCTCCAACCTCCTTAATGTGTCCAGGTCTAGCAACATGCTATCTTCAAGTGGTTGGCCAACAAAACGGGTTGCTCTCGATCCCCTTTCTAGTGGCCTCTCGCAGACTATTTCACCGCAGGCTGATCAGTTAGGACTGTCAAACACAAATGCAAGCAGCAATCCTGTCTCGTTGCCTCCGTTTCCCGGTAGAGAGTGCTTGATGGAGCAAGAAGCGAATAACGATCCCCACAACCACTTCCTCTTTGGAGTTAACATAGATTCCTCCTTCATGTCGAACGGGATGTCAAACCTTAAAGCAGTTGTTAGCGACAGTGATAATGCGAGCATGACCTTCGCCTCTTCCAGCTACATGACTAGCTCCGGTGCTGATTACTCGCTCAACCCTACCGTGACTTCAAGCAGTTGCATTGACGAGTCTGGTTTTCTGATGTCTACCGACAATGGGGGGCATAACAATCCGGCCGATAGAGCCTTTGTTAAGGTAATCTTCTCGAATCAATATGCTCTTGCTGGTATAAAAATATTTATCTTTCAACACTATTGATTTTGTTATCATTCAAATACTTCTATGTATTCTATCACCCAAGGTAAACACCCTCTTAAAAAGACTAAGTCGATATTCAATACGCGTGTGAATATTCCTCAGGTTCACAAATCTGGATCGTTTGGAAGGTCGCTTGACATCACTAAATTCAGCAGCTACCCGGAGCTGCGCAGTGAGCTCGCTCAGATGTTTGGCCTCGAAGGCGAATTGGAAGATCCGTTGAGATCAGGCTGGCAGCTTGTATTTGTGGACCGCGAAAACGACGTTCTTCTTCTTGGCGACGACCCCTGGCAGTAAGTTCTCCATTCCTCTCACATTCATTAGCAGAATATGCAGTGTATATATATATATATATATGTATATCAACTCTCTATTATTAATACTCGACCTCCGATTCTCGTACTATTTCAGGGAGTTCGTAAACAGCGTGTGGTGTATCAAGATCCTGTCACCTCAGGAGGTTCAGGAGATGGGAAAACGAGGAGTCGAGCTTCTGAACTCCGTTCCCCTCCAGAGGATGCCTGTCCAAAACGGCAGTTGTGATGGTTATGGAAGCCGGCAGGAGGCGAGGAACATGAGCACCGGTATACCGTCTGTTGGAAGTCTTGATTTCTGAACCAGTTCTGTTTAGCTGCAATCTCTGTTTGTAATATTAGCATTGTCTGAATCTGTTAGGCAAGAGAAGTTCTGCTTTCTAACTTGAAAAAACTTTTTATATAGAGAGCTATACTACTGTAAGTATATGATAGACTTCATGTCCTCTTCTCCTATTCTGAGCTAGCACTAGTTAATATTGAAATAGCTCTAGTTTATTGTGTATCTATTTAAAAAAACTCAAACTTTAGCCTATTTTGTTCACTCCCATGTCTTTTTGCCTTGTTTTTTGGTAGCAATAAAGTGGATGTTATTAATCATCATCACATCCTCTCTTAATAATCAATCTGTATAAAGTATTTCATTCCAAAACAAGAGAAGCCAATTAAATATTTTACGGTGAATCAACTTGATAGCAAACTGTGTAACAAAAAATGGCAGACATTACACCAAAACTATACAAGGTGTGAATGAGGGCATGTATAGCTGCAAAGATTTGCAGTTCAATCCAAAGGCTTCAAATTCTTGATTGTCAATAGATACATAGATGGATTGAGTGAGAGACTAATGGTGATCTTTTAACACAGAAAATTATTCCCACGGAGCGCGTTTTTCTGCATATTTTGCTGAGAAACATGGCACTGAAGGGCGGTTTTGCTTGTGCGGATGTACCTGCTCGGTTATGACCAGCCGCAGCAGATGAAGGGGGAAGAAGGAATACGGCCTGTTTGGCGGATGTATTCTGCCTGCGACGCAGTTTTTTCAGCCTGTCGGTTTTTTCTAGCTTCCGCTGCAGCTCGTTTTTCCTCCGATTTTTGCCTTGCCATTGCTACCTTCTTCACCATCTTTGCTTGAGCCTGTGCTTTCATTTGCTCAATTTGCGCCTGAGTGTCGATTTTAATCAGTTTTCGTTCTGATCCAAAACAGTACTTAATGGATTTCATTGATAAGAGTCTTAAGAGATGAGATGCCTTTACCTCTATTTGCCTCATTTCAGCTTCAAGCCTTGCTTTTTGTTGACTCTCCCATGCTTGAATTCTTATTTCTTCTCGTTTATATCTGAAATAGGATTCAAGTAAGTCAAAAGCTGCATTTGATTACAAAATAATAGTTTCAACATTTCAAACTACAAAGGATAAGCTTCAAGAATGAACCTGGCAGCATGCTTAGCTTTCTCAGCTTCTTCCCACGCAGCAGCACGTTTTGTATACTCAATCTGTGCAAGCTCATCATTGTCTATGGCTTCGTTTCCAGAATTACTCTTATCTTTCTCGTCTGTGCTTGCCCAAGCAGCAATATTCATTTTACCAAGTTGAACGCCCAGGGCTACAATCTCCCTTCTCGTTTTAAGCTTTTGTTCTTGCTCAGACAATTCCCTTTTAGCATTTTCAGCCAAGTTCTGAGTAGAATTGCTGATGGGATGTTCCGTTGGAGTCGGTGCTGGCTCCCCTCTCCGAGGAGTAGAAGGTATAGAAGACGTTGGGCTGCGAAGCGGGGTCGTTGCACTCACTGGTGTAGCACTCCTCGATGGCTCTTGACTCGGAATAGGAGTCATCTCTGTTCCCATGTCTCTCATCGACACTGATCTTATGGCAGGAACTGCAGCATCAAAATAAGCATATGACGATAAGCAACAACAAAAACAGAATCATATACACCGTCATGCAGTCTTTTAAAATCTTCTTTGAAAAACAGAACCATACAACTACACTATAATATACAGTCAGTCCGCGCTTAGAGAGTAACAGATTTTAGCAAGTACAATTTTCTTGACAGATTTCAAAACAAAACGATGAAATTTCCAACCTAATGAGATCGACATAAATAGTTACTCCTAAGTACAAGTCTCAACCTAACTAATTACAAAGTTAGTTAGAGCTTGACAATAGTGTCTCTATAATTGACAAATATTGTAGGGGGAAGAGAAGCTGTAAACATCTAAACTTCTTTCTTTCTAAGTTATCATTATCTTCATGGAGGGGAAAAGCGTGGAAACAAAAACACCAATTCAAAATATACTATAGAGTTGAAGCACCATATTCACCTGTTGATTCTTCTGTTACACTCTTGGTGCAAGGCATATTTGTATCATCTACTTCCCCTAAATCCTTACTTTCAGGGCACAAATCAATCAATGCGAATTTCCCCGATCCCATCTGTGAAGCAGACTGGCAAAAATCGACCCGCTTCACTGATGGCTTGTTTTCAGAACTTGTAGATTCTGGCACAACCCTCACCATATTTGTAGCTGGTTGTCTGTTCACCTGATTTTGCAAGTTGGCCTTCTTTGAAATATTGGATTGCACATTCTGCTTGTTCATAATCCACTTCTCCGCATCATTCCATTTCGACGACATTGGTCTTGAGAAGGACCTCGTCATGGAATGGTGCAGTGACCTCTCCCCTTTATGAAACTCGAAGCTTGAGGTGCTGTCATAATCAAGATTTTCATCCTCACACATTCTAACGGGGTGGACAGAACTGGAATTACCAGTGTCAACCTTAGAAAGAAGCTGCATTCTAAAACGACTAGCATCGCCATTATCCTTTGCTCCGAGCTCCTTCGACTGCAACAAATTTCCGTCGCCTTGGCTACCATCCGATGTAACACCATCAGACTTAATTTGCAAAACCTCTAAATTCGATACTGCCAAAAGAAAACAGGGTGCAGGCCTAAAATCAGCATATGGATTTGCACAATTTAGGGCACTAAAACTGCTGCTTCACTCATGCTTCAGGGAAAGAAAAAAATAAGTTTACTCAAATCTTTCCTCATTGAAAAGCTCAACTAATTTCCAAAATTTTCAGAAACTATATGTCACAACTTCTGAAAGGGCCAATAGAAACAGCTCAAAGCATGTAAAAGCCCCTAGGACCACTAGCTCTAATTCAACAATATCTAAGATAGCTAATAAATGCAATCTACCAATAAAAGAGTAACTGAAGGCAAAACGGTAAAGGGCCAAAAATCATCAAACCTTCTTCTCCAAAATCCCCATTTTGGGCTGCCAACAAGCTATTATTGACAAATTCCGAATCTTCCATCTTAGAAGGAGATGTTCTTGAAGAATTACTGTTTGATCCATCTTTTTTCTTTTGATGATGTGGCCCCATAAGCTTTATCCTCAACTTACTAGGAGATAGGATACCAGTCTGAAATAACACCCAAAATGAAAATTGAAAAACTCAATACCAAAAAAAAAAAAAGCAAAAAGAAAAAGAAATTGAGAAAGTTCAGCACCCCCCCCCCTCCACTGTAGAAAACAGATTAAAAATTTACTATTACCCCATTTAAGTAATCTCATTCAAACCACATTGTAATTTTCTCTTAAACCATTAATCAAGCAAATGGTGTGCTAGGATCAGAAAACATCTACTAATTTGAAGGGATAACCCAATATAGCGATGACGAAACAACGACTCCAAGGGAAAGGACGAGAAATGCATGTATGGCGACAGAAGATGTGATAATCGTGAAAAGATTGCAATACCTGAACTTTGTGTATCCTCTCGTACTCCATTAGATTCTCTCTCTACTTTTTTGCTTTCTATTTTACTCACACACGCAGATACGCACAGCACAACCGTGAACAGAGGTCTAGAGAGAGAGAGAGAGGAGAGGTAGCTAAGAAGAAGCCAAAGCTCTTTATGGTCACAGCTCTGCTAATCTGATGCGCCTTGTTTTAGAGAGAGTGAGAAGAGAGAAAGAGAGAGAAAGAGAAGAGAGAGAGAATGTATGTAAGTTGGTGGCAACGTTGCCGATCTTTTACCGATTTATTGACTATCTAGTCGGCGATTATTTTCGAATTGGGTTTTTTTTTTTCGAAACTTTTTTTTATATATATACATTTTCCTATTTGAATCTAAATTCTCTCTTGCTCAATCAAGTCACTACCAAGCATGTATAAAAAGTTCTACCTTTTATTTTCTTTTTCTGATAATTTGCTTTTGATTGTCTGTGCTAAATTAAAGGGAAAATTAATTTGAACTATTGGTTTGTTAAATAATTTTTTTTAGAATTTATATATATATATTATTTAAAACTAACAAAAATACTCTAGATTGTTGATAATTATAATAAAATACAAAAAATATGTGAAAACTTAGGATGCATTCTCTTTGGTCGTAAGTTATCACTGAAAAAAGGGGGAAAAATATGAAAAAAAATTGCCACACTCCATATTTTTTTTGATCTCGGGTTCTCTTTGATGTAAAAGTATATGAAAATATTTTGAAGAGAGAAATTGTACTATATATTTTGAGGATAAATTGAAGAGTGGAGAGAGAGAAAATGAAGATAGGTGAGTTAAATTGTACTACTACTACTACTATATATTTTGAGGGTAAAATTAAAAAATCATAAAAATATACAATATGAAAAAAAATATTATCACACATATAACTTGTGATAATGTTATTATGAATTGAAGTGAAAAATGTGAAAAAAAGAACTGCCCGAGAAAATTTTCCTTCTTGTTCATATATATATATATATATATATATATATATATATATATATATATTAACTAAGAGAATATGGGTAAAGAGCGAAAAAAATGAGAAAAATATATATTCCATCTTTTTTTCGTCAAATAAAACACACCCTTGTAATAATAGAATATTTGTTGTTCGATTTTAATTAATTCCAAAAGCTCGATACCTACCCAAAATGACTTATCCGGTACAATTTGTAATTTTTTGTGTAAGTTACAAAATGATACAAATAGTAATATTCACAAACTACAATTTATTGTTGCCAGCGAAAAAAAATAGATTGGTATTGGATTATTGGTTTGGTGCATTAAAAAACATGAAATCATAATATTCTTGAAAAAAAAAACAAATTATTTACTCCAAACTTTAATTTACGTCACACTCAATCTCTCATTTTTTCTTTTGCAGAATATTTAGTCTGAGATACAATTAATGCCTAATCTATTCATTTCCCCTTCACAAAGGAACCATTTTTGGAGTCTGTCTTTAACAATTATGATCACATTCAGCTGTAATGACATTTATGACTTTAATGTTTGACCATCTGTCTTTTATAGTGGATTCTGTCCAATCAAATTGACAACATATATACTAATTCAATCTTTGTTAATTTTTTTTTAGAATATGAAAAAAATTAAAACTTGATTGCCTTTTTTCTTCACTTGTCTAATTATATATCCATATGAACGACGTAAATAAAATACTAAATCATACACTAATTTTTATGTTATTTACAAAATTTTGGCCTATTTTGGCGAAAGTTTAATTATTGTTTTTTTTTTTAGGAAAAGGGAATTCAAACATTTTACACACTTTTGGAATAATGGGTCTGAGTGACTTTTTTCACTCCTTGTATCATTGTTGGCTTTAAAAGGTGGTGTAGAAGTTTGGTATATAGTGATTGAATGTTTTCAAGAAAAAGTATAGGGAAATGATACCAACTTGTCTACTTAATTTCAAAAACCAAATTAGTGGATTTTTTGAGAATTTTGCATCTCACGTCTTTCATAGATTGATTGATAGATCACAAAATTTAGCAGGTTTTGTAAAAGTTAGTATAAAATTTTGTCTCATACATGCATGAAAAAATGTTAATCCAACACAGCGTGAGCATACAGGGTATTAAATTCTCATGGGATGTTGTCTTTCTAGTAAAATTGTTTATTTTCATGAAAAATAAAATTAATGATTAAGTCGGTATATACTGATTAATAAGACAGTATATGGTGTTTAATAACTATATTAATAAATTAGTAAAATTTTCGCTCCCTTCAAAGTTTAAATCCAGGTAAAAAAATTTATCCTCTAGATAAATATTAATCATAGGATGCATTAAATCAATACATACAAATCAATCTAAAATTTCACCATGAACGAGGGATCCAATTGGAACCATTCCCCATATATAGATAGGACTAAGTCATAGGGTTAAATTATACTCAAGAATACTATTTTTCGTGAAAAATGAAAATACTGTATAAGTCTGTGTATAATGTTTCATACATTGCTTGTAATGACTTAATAGCGGTGTTAAATTAATTGATAAAATTTTCGCCCGTTCCAAGATTAGAACTTATGTAAATTTTAGCACTCTCTAAGTAAATGTCAGCTATAGGATTTGAAAATCTAACATTACATATTCATTCTCATTTATCACCATATTTGTCCATTATCATTTGTTCTTCTCCTTATATTCAGTTGTTACAAGCAGCTTATATGACATTATATATTTACTTATTCATTACTGTCATTTTTCACGAAAAATAGCATTCTCACTGTAATTTAACTCATTAATTATATATATAAATTAATAAGAATAATAAATAAATCAATATAACTTACGGATGGTCTCAATTCTCACAATATTTTAACTTTTTCAACGAAATCTTTCAATCTCTATAATTATATATATATAACCTTTGGTATTCAAACTCAGGACCACGAATTCATCTAACAGGGTTACAAATCAACCGTAGGTCTTGATGATCTAAGGGCTGAAAATTATTTACTATATTTTATATACTTAAGAGTGTTTTTATTCTAACCCTTCCTTACACGTATATATATTGTGTATATAGAATAGTTAGATTTGAATTGAAGTGAATGATGAATTTAGTTCAAAAATAAAGGCGGGAGGGAGAGGGGTTAATGATTGTGCATGAAGTGTGTAGAGTAGTTGGGATTTCTGATGCTTTTTTTACTTATTTCAGAAGTTATTGAGTACTATCTTCTTCATTCACCCCTCTCTACTTGCAGGCCTATCTAATTAAAAACACACCACCTACATATGTATAATTGTATATAATTCTCTCTCTCTCTCTCTCTCTCTACAATACTATCATTGTATTTGAATTTATACAATGAATATAAGAGAACGCCATCATCATCCAATTTGAAAACACTTGCATAAGTTTTCTATTGATTTTCTTTTATTTTTTTTTCTTTGTAATCTCCAAAATTCTATTTTCCTTAAACTAATTAACTAAGTAGTAAGTCATCCGAATTTTATTCTATATTTCGTAAACGATAATCAGACGATGAGGAAAGTTAGATGAATCTATTTGATTATTAATTCGAGTATATTGATTACGGATACTCACCAAAATCAATAATGGTTAAGATAACTATATTGCTAAGAATTAATGTTGGGATATTTATTATAATCAGAGAAAAATATATAATACACTGAACAATCTTGATAGTCTCATTGTCAGATGGGATCCTCTATCTTATAATTATTTTTTAACAAAATAAAAAATATTATTATATTATGAACTCTATTAATATTTATAACTAAAAATTGAAATTTTAAAAAGTTAGATACCCTGACTTTGAATTAATTAACCCAAATAATCAATTATTAATTCAAATAAATATAAAAAATAATTATAAATTCTAATTGGATGAGTGAACCCTTGTTAATTATCTTCTTATTATATTAAAGTATAATAAATTAAAATTGAAAAAAAAAATATAATTAAAAATTATAATAAATTAAGAGTGGTACACGATGATACACACTAAATTGTGGGACAATGGATCCCACGCGCTCATTTTTTAGTGATACATACCACATTCCCAACAATCTAGCCACAATTAGTGGTCGATTTTGAACCACAAATTTGTAGTTATTAATAATAATAATAATAATATTATTATTATTATTATTTAGAGAAGGCAAATCTAAAATTTTTCTAAAAATTTGGCACTATTCGATCACCTTTCTGCAAATATGAGTATATAATATATTACGAACAATAAAAAGAAAAGTCCAAAAGTTTGTGAATGAATAAAATGAAAGTGTTGGCAGTAAAATCAGGAAATAGGCTACTGAATTCTATAATGTGATATCTCTATCCAAATTATAATTACTACTAATATAAATCAAAAGAGTAAATATTTAATTTTGTGGTATGATTTTGAGGCGGCACAGTATCCCAAGAGGCTAATACTGTAGTAATTGGTCAATACCTGATCCCACTATATATGCTATGAAAGTGAACCTCAAATCCACCATCTCTCTCCATTTGCTTTAATTCCAAAAAGGTTAAAGAGTAGTTTGTTAAGGATTTTTATAGCTAGTGTTTGTGCATATCAATACAATTTATAAATTCCAATGCTTTTATTATATTTATAATACTAATATCTTAGTTAAGAGCATTCACAGCGCGGCATGCGGAGCAAACGTGAACCCAACTCACACAAACCACATACCGTTGCCGAAAAGAGGGCCTGGCGTTGAGGGCGGATATACACGCCGGGGACGAAAGAGAAAAAATAGAGATAGATGGTTGCACCATTGGGGGCATGGAATGAATCGGGCACAAAGGTGGGGTTTGATGGCTGCAGAGCTCGATAGCTCGAACGTGGGGTTCACTTGCAAGTCGGAGATAAGGCTCGACGGTGGCTTTGGATGCGCTAAATATTGCTCTCAATATAATGCACATATAATATGATTTTGTACTAAAATTATTATTATTATTATCATCGTTATGCTGCCAAATTACAAAAAAATCCAAATACTATTATTAAAAAATTACAAAATGGTGAATCGTTAATGAACGGGTAGAAGTTTAATCGGTGAATTATTATCAAATTGTAAGTTTTACCTAGTGTTTGAACGTGAAGGTTGAGAGAAAATAGCTAGATTGCCGAAAACACGAGTGGAATTGCTGTAGTATTCAAAGTAGAGAGTGTATCCTTGTAAAATAGTAAGTTCGCCTCTAAAAACATGCTCCCCGCGTGGTCGATGGCATAGTAGTAAATTTGCTCACAGGCGGGCGATTCCTCTGCTCTGGCGCATGGGCAAATCGCCCTTATGTTCTTTAATGACTTCTCTAGCGAGAGCCATTCCTCTGATGGTGGTCATTCCTCTGGCGATGGTCATTTCTCTGGTGAAATATATTCCTCTGGCGAGGATTATTTCTCTTGTGATGTCCGTTCTTTTGGCGAGGTCCGTTCCTCTGACTTTGGTGATTCCCTTGTTCGCGTTCATTCATCTGCTCCGCATATATTACTCCTTATCACAAAAAATCAAATTATAAATTATAAAAAAACTACAATGTGTAGAAAACAATAAAATTAATTAAATCCTTTTTTTTACTCCAACAAAAAACCTATTTTATCAAAGCAATATAAAGTCTAAAGAGGCATCCAAAGTCGAAAAATTCGTGTCACCTATAGAGAGGCTAGTATCATGATTAAGTAATAGGGCTTTAGCCTTTAGGCATATAAGTTATTATTATTATTTTTTTTCTTTCATAAGTTATCTTTTGTTTAGGTACTAAATTAGCTCCCCATTTATACTTTTTATGCCATGATTTGATATTAACATAAAGTTAAGCCCATGTGATCACATACCCCAAGACTGTTAATGGCCTATCCAAGTGAGACACATTTGATGACGATCACACGTGCCTGGTCACGTGATTTCTCATTATTTTATCATTTCTTTTTCTATTTTTCTTGCATTATCTATGTACTTTAGAAACATTCTTTTTCTTTTAATAATGTTTAATTGTATATGCAATACAAGGTTCATATTTGTACAAGTATCCTAAGCATCACTTGTGTTGCTGAGGAGTTTATTCTTAGAATTTAAATAGTCAAAAAAGAATTGAAGGCACACTTTTATTCAAGCTTTATCTCGTATAAAAATAGTTCATCATATCTCAATATTTTTCTACAAACAAATCCCCCGTCAATTCATATAGTTATTTTTTTAAAAAAAGAATTATTATTAAAAAATAGCTGGAACTTGGATCTCATATCACTTTTTAATTAGCTTGAACTTATAAAATATAAAAATAACTTTACTTTACAATAAATCTATGCAGCCACATTGTGGCCACCCACACACTAATATAATAAGGATAATCTTAATTTATTCAATTTATTTTCTAAATAAAAATAGGATTTAGTTATTTTATTATAATCTCTACATTGTACTTATTTTTTAATTTTTTTTTTGTATTTTTAATTTTAAAATTTTTTTTTATTATAATTTTTTTTACCACTCAAAAAAAATTAATTATTTTTTATTAAAAATAAAAAAAGTTACCAAAACATAACTATAATGTAGATAATATGATAAAATAACTATGTTTTATTTTTATTTTAAAAAATAAGTTAAATAAATTAAATTATTTTTTACTTAGATAAATTGTGAGTAGCTGCAAGCCTGCAACGTGGCTGTTTAGCAATACACCTTACTTTAACCCATTATTAAGTTTATAGTATGAGTCAATTTAAATTTCGACCAATTAACCGGACATGTTGACTCAACTTTTAGTTGCCATAAATTTCAAAAGGTGTTATATTTTAAAAATTAAAAAAAAAAAAAAAAAAAGATTCTACTCGATGGTTTTTCTTATGAAATGAGCCAGAATTTGAGTTGAAAATATAATCTAACGTTTTTTTAAAAATTACAAAATTGCTCTTTTCACCAAGTAAGGTATATACTGACGACAATTTTCTTTCCACAAAATTAACTTTAGTGACCATACATATTTTGGTGTTTGTGGGGCACACAAACTCGACTGCTCTTCGTGACAGAAACAGTCATACCTTATGTCATCTGTTTTATTTGTTTATTTATTTATTTAAATATTAGTATTTCTCAAACCAATAACAATATCCACAACTTAATTTACCCAAATTAGCTCGAAAACCTAACATCCTAATCTCGACTTGTTTCACAACAAAACAATATTGCTCCCTCACTCCCAATTCTTTTTTGGCATAATATAATGATATGTGAATCTGTATTTATTACTCCCACCGTTTCGATCAAAGTCGTGCACTTTTTTTAGGCACGAAATTTAAGGAGAATAAGATTGTAGTGTAAAAGTGTGTAAATGTGTGTGAAACCATATTATTTGTAGTGTAAAATTATTACCAAAAAAAATACACCACTTTCGATGGGACAGCCCAAAAATAAATACGCACCACTTTCGGTGGGACGAAGGGAGTATAATAAAAATTAATTAACAAAACAAGTCACATTAAATGTAACAACTCAAAAAAAAAAAAACCGATCAATTCAAATGGCACGAAGGAAGTATTACAAAAAACTCGCCCCATCACTGACATAGTCAGAAAATAATAGTGGAGGTGATTACCTATTTCTCGATTTTGACAATAACAGTTAAAAATCAATAGATAAATAAAAATCTGGCCCTCTATCTTACTAGCTATGCCCTTCTATATGCATTCGTGAAACGCATTCGTGAAACAACCTTCGGATTGTACTTGAAAAAAAATAATCTAATAGAAAAAATTTGTACGTCTGGTTCGATCTTTGAAATTTGAATTCGACGATATGTGATTATGATATTAATATTATATTCGTAGAGGCATTTTGATTATGATATTAATATTAGTAGAGGCATTTTGTCCATATTTAAAAATGATGTGGGATTGAAACATGAGTCCAAAACATTCTTTCTAAGGGGGTAGGGTAGGGTAGGGCAATTGCATCATTAGTGAATGGGGTATAGTGAACTCCATTTCACATGGAGTGTTCCCATCTCTTCTTCTTGGCCCATTTCCCTTAAATTGCTTTTCCATTTAATAGCTTCAATTTCATGTCCTTGCCCAATTCTTTGACCACACGTCATTTTTTCTTACTACATTTATCATGATGATGATGCTATTGCTATCAATAAGAAAATGGAATTTGCTTACTCATTTTGGATGTAAATCTTTGACCAATATTGCCTTGCACATTGCCACTCACTCGTGGACCATATAAAATCTACTTGTACGTTCAACCTCATGATCTATATATTATGAATTCACTTCTAGTTACAAAACTTATGATTAGTGGACCACATAATTGGGATGGATATGGATTATTGTCAAACATAGGATACTTCCCCGTACACGATAAGTGTGGTGTGTATGGGAGAGTACGAGATTTAAGAAAATATTGAAATATGCGTTTAAAGTGAAGAATTGGGCTGAAATTAAGTTGATTTGTTGGTAATTAATTAAATGGTTTATGAGATGAACTTTTGTAAATACTGCATGTGGATGGAGGTAAAATACAATTATATATGTCCTAAAATGGAAAAAGTGTACTTATAGTGAATGAACGAAAATAGCAAAAAGACTATATTTATCGTGGACGAATGAAATATAATTTTAAATTAAAAGTTAATTCAACGTCCTCAACAATATAAGAGAATTGTTTGTATGACTATTTTACAGGTTGAACATAATAATAATAATAATAATAATAATAATAATAATAATAATAATAATAATAATAATAATAATAAATCAATGCAATTGCATGTACTTCAAATAGTACAAAATAAATTGGAGAGGTTTCTTTTATTTTATTTTTATTTTTATTTTTTTCAAATTTAAAGAATCTTTGTCCAACTTCCAAGTGAGGGGAGTATCTTGAGTCAATAACATTTTGTTAGAAGAAACAAAGAAATTAAAAGGAGACAAAAGAAGAAGACAATAAAAGATAAAGGACCACTTATGTGAAAAATATAAGATAAATTGAGGGGTATTTATCGAAATCCACACAAGTTATCAAATAAAGTGGATTTTATAGAGCGATGCTAAAGCTACAGTGAGTTCATACGCTTTGGTCTCATGCACGCAATCACGTGCATCATTTCTATTCATTTTGAAGAATATGTTTAAGTCTTTTTCTATAGTTCCAATATTGTGTATTGGAGGAGAAGAGTGGGTGTGGTCGGAGAGAGTGGGTTTTGGGAAGGAGAAGAGTGGGTGTGGTCGATGAATTGGAGGAGGGATTTGAGGGAAATAGAGAATGGACAGGTGGAGGAACTTTTGAGACTTGTTGCTGCTTTTGTCCCTTCTACAGGTTTAACTGATGGATGGAGTTGGAGGGCAACTACGGACGGTAAATTCTCAACAAAGTCGGCTTATGATTTGGTGGCGGCTTCCAGTGAGGCGCAACAAACTCAACCGGCTGAGATGGCTATGGTTTGGGAGGCTCCAACATCGCACAAAACCAAGGTGACAGCGTGGAGATGTCTTAGAAATCGTTTGGCTACCTGTGACAACTTAAGAAGACGACAAATTCAAATTAGCTGGGAAGAGAGAGGATGCAACGCCTGCGTCGCTGGAGAGGAGACGACGGAACATCTGTTTCTTCATTGCCCGAAAGCTGCGGCGGTGTGGGACCAAATCTTCCAATGGATACACATCAAAACGGCAAATCCTAGAGGTACTCTCCATCATTACACTTCCTTCATCTCTGCTGCCAAAAAGAAGAAAGGAAGAAGATTGCTAAATGCGTTATGGGTGGGAACGGTTTGGACACTATGGGAAAAAAGAAACGAGAGTCGTTTTCAAGGAAAGATTTGGGATATTGAGAGACTTGTTTTACAGATCAAGGGTAGACTTTGGAGTTGGAATGAGGTCTATAAAGTTTTGGAGTTGAGAATCCCTTTCACCATGTGGTGCTCAAAGGGTTTCAATCTTTCCTTCTTGTTTTGATTGGCATCTCTGGTGCCTTGCTTTTAATCTTAATAAAATTTTGATTTTACCGATCAAAAAAAAAAAAGTTCCAATATTGTGTATTTGTTTTATTTTTACATTTGTTAGGCTATTTTTTATATTTTATAATACACTTTCAAATTTTATATGTTTAGCTTTAATTTTTTACAATTTCTTAATATTTTACGATTTTGTATTTAAAATTTAATTATAGTTAATATGCGACTCTTTTAATTAAGGAGTTATTCTCGTGTATCACAATGAAGCAAAATTAATTTATTTTTTTGACTTGGGGGAGTTGGGAAGGGGGAACAGTGGGGTTTGAATCCGGGACCTGACTGTTCACACACAGGAGGTCGCACCACTTGGTGTCCCCTTGGGGACTGAAGCAAAATTAATTTTAGAAATCAAGTTGTTCAATTAAATTTTCATTGTTATCCTTATTGAACAAAGCTAGTTAGCATACATTTTTTTAAGGTTAATGTGGCATTTTTTTTAGACGAAAGGTGTATTCATATACTGAAATCTGTGTGAACAATATTAAGAAGTCAGACTGGAAAATCGAACTTTCAGATTATTACATAATTACAAAAAATAGCAAAATCTGCTAAAGCATGAGCAGTCTTATTAGCACTCCGCTGTGCATGGCAATTAATGCGGCATATTAATTTTCAAGATTATAAGCTGCATATTTATAAGTATGAGCTATAGAGGAATATGGATATAATTAAGACAGCTTAGAAAATATAAGATAATTGTATAGTAATTGATTTACGTGCATTAAAATGATTAACATTTGCTGATTAGGAAATAAGCATTGTCTTCACCAGCACAGCACAACTTTAGTATTTAAAATAATTTTCTTACACTACAATGGTTTCTTTTAGTATTATTTATTTATTTTGAGCGGTACAATGGAATATTTAATGTAGGAGTAAGCAAAATGGATATAAACATTATCCACTACGCTATATTGTACTCCCTCCGTCCCACGAATTTTGATACGTTTTCCTTTTTGGGCCGTCCCACGAATCTTGACACGTTTTCCTTTTGAGTAATAATTATTACTTTATCTCTTCTACTTTATCACTTTTATTACCTTCTCTCTCTCCTATTTTATCACTTTTATATTTTATTAACTACCCACTTAAAATATTAATTTACAACTCCTTAATTCTTGTGCCGAATTCAAACGTATCGAAATTCGTGGGACGGAGGGAGTAGCTTGTACTCATTTAAAGCCAAAAGTTTGCTAATCATGAACACCATTAAGTAAGGACATAGTATGAGATAATTAAAATAAAATTTAATAACTTAAAATTAAGAAAACTAGTAGTAGTATATAATTTTGGGACAGACAGAACAAGATGGAGGGAATATTATATTATATTGATGGTCGTATTTATTTATTTATACATTATGTCTCCGTCACATTGACATAAATAAAAGGGAATTAGCTTTGAAAGGCAAATGAGAAATTGAATAAAGATTTTATGAATTTTTTTTACTATTATAGTTCACTTGCTTTGACTGAGATGCCATGATTTCTTTGATGGGGCCCATCTAATCTTGTCACCTTTTTTTCCACCAAACTTTTGAAAAATATTGCAAAAGACCATCTTTTCTATATTCCCATTATAACAGGGACAAACAAGCTCATTAAATTAAATGCAAAAATGTGTTTATGGGAATTTAAATTGAAAATTCTCTTCCTCATTCTTTTGGTGGACCTTTTTTAACATCTACATTTAATACGTGGACAAAAATGTATGGACCATATTTGTTGAACCACTATTTTCATTTATATGCACCACATTAAAATATATCACGTGCTTGGGTTATTGCAGTTAAATAAGTATATGAAATAAAAATATGATGTGTAGTAGAAGATTCTACTAGTGTTGGTTGGAAATGATTGAGAAATTATGTTTGCTCGTGGAAATGTTGCTAGTGTCTCAATGCCAATCAACATAAAATTATAGCCAAATTAAGCAAACAACACTCTTTTTTTTTTAATCTAATATTTTGGAAATAAATTTAAAATTTAGATAAGAAATTATAGACAAATTAAGGACAGAAAGAAAAGCCCAACAATTCATTGAAATGGATGACGTAATGGATCACCGTGTTGGGCTTATGCCATAAAATGGGCCGGCCCAATTCGACGTTGTTCTAATTACTTCACCTAGCCATGTAAAAATGATAACTATTGAAGTATTGACACTTACTTAAAATTAGGGAAAATTGCAGTTTATATCTTATGTTTAATTGATCATATAGCAAAACATACTGAATTATTATTAATTATAATAAAATACATGAATAATCTGAAAACTAACAAAATACCCCAAACTATTAATATATTTTTTTAGAATTACAAGAGGCAAACTATTGATATTAACAATAAACTGAACTATATGAAAACCAACAGAAGTAGTAACAACTATTTTCTTAAAACACACGCCCACCAAAAAGTATATACTCTTAAATCAAAATGGATAGAGGTAGTAACAACTAACCCTTAAAAATATATAAGTAATACTCCCTTCGTCCTCATAAAATATATCCGCTTTCAAATGACACGAATTTTAATAAAACAATTGAATATGTCTCACTTTATTGTGATTGTAAAACTTACCAAAAATGGAATGAATTAATTTTATAAGGACAGACGAAAATGACAAATTAGATATATTTTATAAGAATGAAGAAAGTATTATTTTTAATCAATTTACATATACTCCTTAACTCGGTACTAATTTTTTTTTGAGACATTGATATTAGGATTAGGGATGGCAATATTACATATCCCTAATAGGACTGGTTTGAGAGGCTTTTGATATCCACGGATAGTTTCGTGGTTAATATCTACTATTCATTTAGTTCGTAGGTATGAGTATAGATAATCACTATCCGTGCCCATTGTACCCGATTGCCATCCCTAATTAGGATGGATGAAATTTTTTCTTTCTTTCTTTCTTTCTTTCTTTCTTTTCTTAGAAGCTGCTTAACGTAGATTGCATCTCTCTCTCACACACAATAAACAAAAATTGAGATAGTATTGCTCTAGAAAATCTCATGATTCCCACGTAAACACATCAAAATTGAGTGGAAAAAAAATATGATCATCTTTGGAAATCTTGCAGCATATCAAGGCCATTTTCCCCACTAACATAGGCCACTCGAAAAACATCGTATTTGATGTCGACTGCAAAGCCATCAAAATAGGGAAGAATTCGGTTTCTAAAATCCGAGGTTAAAATGTAGGTGTAGAATGAATGCAGAGATTTCCACACGACGAGGCTTACTATTTTCGGCATGCTTTTCGACTTGAAGCAAACGCCGGCCGCCGCGCCTTCCATTTTTAGGAACTGATCCTTGAATATGGCTAAGGATGCGTAGCCGAAGCTCATCATCTCGGCCGAGTCGCCGCCGCTGCCGGAGAGGGTGGCCGAGCTCATCGCCACCACGTCGCCGGTGAAGAACTTTGCCGCCGGAGAGCCGTCTCGCGACTCGCCGGCGTAGGCGTCGAAGAAGCTGTGGTCGAGTAAGATGGCCATGCTTGCTACCACATTTGTTAGGACTGAAATCTGCCGTCACAAAATTGATGTGTGATTATTTTGGACATTAATTGATGACTTTCAACGATTTATTACGAGTCAGAGGGTTTTTTAGGACATTAATTTAGATTGATTTGGAAAATTAGATAAAAAAAAATTGAGCTTACAAAAGTAAGGCATCAATTAATAAGTAATGCATCCATATGACAATTCTCGGTTCATTTTAGTTAGCCCGAAACTCTTAAAATGAGCGGAGAATTGTCTTGTGGATACATTACTTATTAATTAGTGTTTTATTTATGCAAGCTCAAATTTTTTTGGCCTAATTTCTAAATCAGTCTGAATTACCCATTTGTTTCTAAATCAAACTTGGAATAATCTTTGATCAGTTGAGGGGGGAAGTTGTAAGACGATCTTGTACATATTTTTGTGATGATTGGTTTACTTCATTTAAGAATGGTGAATGGTATTGATGAAAAGAAGTTGTGGGCACCCTACTTTTGTATCCTTTAATTTATTTCATTAGGAATTCCTATTTTGCATATGATTTTACTTCACATACATTAGGCAAGAAAATTGGTCTTAGTTAAATATGATCAATTTTGCAAAGGCACTTACAAGGGCAGCAATTAGCAGTTGCTTGCTCTCATCATTCCTCTTCATCCATGCCCCATACCACACAATCTGCAAACAAATTATATACTATTACACATGAAAATCATTGGCCACCGGGTCCTCACTTAAGTGAAGTGACCCGGGTTCGATCCCTCTTGGGAGCGAATTGGAGATGAGAGATATAAGGTGGATCTTGGTGAATGGAGAGATAAGGTGGTTCTTGGAGTGGATGGGAAACTAATTACTAACATCTAACATGACTTTGCCCGATCAAAAAAAAAAACTATTACACATGAAAATAAATACATATTAAGAGAGAGAGAGAGGTTCTTACCATGCTCCCATGAATACTAGTAAATATGGAACTGTGAACACAACCAAGGCTGTCAGTGTAAGAAGAAAACTGCTTCAGAGCATCAATAAGAGAATCCACATATACAATTGTTGGTCTAAATATGAAGAAGCTAATATCCAAATTCCTGCTGTTAAAAGGGACATAACATGCCATATTTCTTTTTATTTCTTGCTAAAAAATTCCCCTTTTCTCTCTCTATTTTCCTGCTTTTTTCTTACAGAAATCTGTATTATATGAGAATATGAGATGGAGAAGATAGGGGATAGGAGAAAAACAATGAGCTAGAATTTTCTCTTGTTTGAATTTTAAGAAAGTCAGAGTCATAGCGATCTGATTGGTCGTATATTGGCTTCCTCTTGCGACCAAAATAATGAAAAAAAAAAACAAAAATAATAATTATAAAAAAATAATGTTGAATGTTTTTAATTAACATCGAATTAGCATGGTCATGTTGACTGCTTTGTATTGTATTAAGGTTCTAGAATCGTCCTTGAATAAGACTGCTATTAATATAGTTATTATATATGAAAAGCTTGTTATAGAATTTCAATTTGTGTACGAGTTATGTCGATACATGCAATAATTGGTTACCGGTTTCAAAAAGAATTAGGCATGTTGTACTTTATATTACTATGGTAAGTTGGGTTGGAGTTTTATTCAAAATTTCAAGGAGGGGCCCAAACGTTGTAGCATAATGAGAATATTATACTTTCTTTGTCTCATATGGATAAGCTGATTGAGATTTTCACAAAGATTAAGAAAAATCATTAGAAATGAAAATATATAGGTAAATTTCCTAGTATGCCCATATTTATTATTTAATGATGTATTAAGTGGAACTAAATTAAAGAATTAAATAGGGATAAAATAATAAATGAGTAAAAAAACATTACTTTTTATAAAAACAAGTCTATATAAATGGGATATTCAAAAAAGGAAAACAAGCCTAAGCATATGAGACGGAGGGAGTATTTGTTTTTAATACAAGAAAGGGCTAAAGTGAAATAAATACGTGGCAATATTTTACTTTAGTGGCATTATTAGTTTTGAAGAAGTATTTGCACGAAAATAAAGAGACAAGTTTTCGAATGTTTTTGCTCCTAACAATAATTAGGACGGTGTTTACTTCTCCACCTACCCATTAGGAGTGTAATTGCAATATATCCCAAAAATACATAAGAATTAATAGTATTTTATTTTTCGAACTTTAAATATTTTCTATTAAATATTTCAATTTTTTATTTTCTTTTAAAAAATACCAAACTTTTAACGTTTTTCATACAATATCTTGTTATATAAAATTGGGTTAAGTATCAATTTAGCCCCTAACGTAGAGGCCCTTGTAGCCAATACAACCCTATGCGCAGGGGTGTCTCAACTAAACCCCTATAGTCCATGTTTTGCGTCAAGTAAACCCCTCCGTCTAACGGAGAGTTAACTCCGTCCGTCTTTTATTTTTTTTTCTTTTTTTTATTGCGTGGGGCCCTCACCACCAGCTGCCACCACCACCTTCTTCTCCTCTTCGATTTCCGGCGACCTAGCCGCCAGAGCCACCGCCTCCCTCCTTCAGCTGACAGCTACGGTCAGCCGGACCGTACCCATCGCCGCCTCCCTCGTCTGACTCTCCAACTCATCGCCTCCGCCCCTCTCCTTGACAGACGAACAGCAGCAGCCATTGGCTACCACCGCCGTCGATCTCACCATCTCTGGACCACCGGTCGACCTCAAAGGCCGAGGCCGCCATCGCTCCCTCCGCTGGATCCTCCCCTTCATCCTTATGCCGCCTTCGGCCTCCAGATCCAGTCGACCGGTCTCCCTCCAGATCCAGCCGCTCTTCCAGATCCAGTCTCCCCATCGGCCGGTCTTCCAGATCCAGTCGGTCTTTCTCGCCGCTTCTTGTTGGAGTTTGAAGCGAAGTCAGGCTGGTGGCGGTGAGGGACGCAGGGTCCGGCGGCAGCGCACGGCACGGCGGAGGGCGTGGGGCCTAATCGCCGCTGTGTGCTGGTTTGATCGGAGGCGGCGGCCATCCCTCATAATATTTTTCTTCATAAAATCTTGATTTGGAATGGTGTCAACCACTTTGGTGAGATAGGCGGCCGCAGCTTGTCGTCGCTGCGACGCCGGAGTTTCGGGGAAGGGGTGGATTCCGGCGTGTTTCCGGCGAGCTTAGTGAAGAAGATGGTGTGGGTCCCACCACCAATAAAAGAAAAAATATTAAAAAATTAAAATAGTTAACGGTGTTAACTCTCCGTTAGACGGAGGGGTTTACTTGGCGCAAAACATGGACTATAGGGGTTTAGTTGAGACACCCCTGCGCATAGGGTTGTATTGGCTACAAGGGCCTCTACGTTAGGGGCTAAATTGATACTTAACCCTATAAAATTCAGTGATGAAAATAACAAAAAATTCCGAATTTTCAATGTTTTCCAACAATGACAGTCCTCAAATTATTACATCCGGCGAGACAAGTCATCTTTACCTCACCGAATTTTGTATAGTGGGACATTTTATGGAAAACACTGAAAGTTCAAGAAGCAAAACGAAAGTTCGAAACATTTTGTGAAAGTTTAGTGAATATAATTAATGATCTATCTCCAGAGAATGACTGGCACAATTTTATAAACCACAGGGAATGTTGGGATGTTTCAGGAGAAAATATTGACTCGAAATGATACATTTTGAGAGACAAAATTGAAATGAAAAAGATACATAAAAGTCGTCCAAACATGCCTATCAATCTCTTTGCAAAATATAACTATTCCAACCAATCAAAGCGCTGCCTCTTGTACATGAAGCAGACTGAATATGAATTTGGGAGACTTTCATAATGCTCTTGTACAAAGGAGACTTGTATATTAAAACAACAGAATGCATTCAGTGTAAATGATCTCATCATCTGATCAAAGTTGTCTTTGCTGAAAATTTGACAAATAATTGTATTGAGTTTTACAAATTGAAAGGTTCGTATATACCGAGTTTCAAACTCAGTGCATGATGCTGGAAGGTCCAGTGTAGTCAGTTAAACCAAGGAAGTCTCCATAGTCATATTCATACAAGCGGATCGTTCGATCTTCCTTCAAAATACACATAAGAAAAGGGTGAAATTATAATCTCAATCAATTTATCAGTTAATGCAACTGCAGATTAGAATGTGATGTGTGTCCCATAAAGTACTACCCGGTAACAGGACATATATACACGTAGCATTTGCGATGTGTATGTGTATCCCAAACAATTCCATCATCAACTTTACTGGAAAGAATGAGCAGTAAAGAAAACTTAATGATGGCTCATTGGTTCAGCAGCCACATAAAGAAACGATTGATTCAAGCTAGATCTGTAATTCATAAATTCGAAAGCTTACCACATTACAAGTCTACAGAGATTCGCAGTCCGTCATGTGCAAGCTGAACTGGTATTCCTTCTCTGGAAACAATGAAACAGGTTTGCATTACGTCTATCCATGTCATCTCATGAGGGGTAGTAAGGCCACATATATATACCAAAAACATTAGTGCCTAGTAAATGTCGAACGCACAAGTATAATATGGTGGGTGTCAGTGTCACTAGAAATATACGCTCCGTTCACCTCCAAAAGTTTAACTTGTTTTTATAAGCATACCTTTCAGACCAGTTCTTGAGAAATTCATTGTCTTTATGGTGATCAAACTCATGGGTCATTCCAATAAGCAAAGCTCTCTTCGGGTGCATCCTCTTCAAGGCATCAAGAGTCTGAAGAAGAAACTTCACGATGAAACACAAGGCATTTGAGGATTTCTTTTATCAAGTACAAAAATACATAAGCAGAACCTGAGGAAAGCATAAGTGAGTGTTGTGGGATCCTTTCTGCAAATATGAGTAGATAGATAAGCAACATTGGTAGGGCAAGCACAAATATCCTTGTTAATTAAGAAGAAATAGAAATATATAGGACCTAAAAAATCCACAAAAATGGCAATTAAATTGCTCGGAAAATGTACTGTAGCACTGGAGAAGCCATACACAGGCCAATATTAGATCCTAACAGTCAATGAGAATGAAACATATTAAATCAAAAGGCTTTTCAAGGAGGCAATAGCTTGAAAAGTAAAACTGATGCTTTACTAATACAGGATAATTGCAAAACATAATAGCTGGAAAGTAAAACACATTCAAAACTGAAAGCTCTCTGCATTTCAGTAAAAGCAAGCTCTTCAATTTATTTGTAAAATCAAAGAAAAACATAATAGAAGAACTAGAAATGATTTTATGCAATGCTTGATGAGTTAAGTGGCTGTAAACATGAATTTATAAGGATTTTAGGGGGTGGCATCTTACCTTATACAGCGTGTCCAAAATAAGAAGATCCAACTGTTGACCGCCATCTTTTGAAATATCTACAAAAAACAGAGGTATATTTATAAGAGGATCCAGATTTCTACTTATGCACAACTGCATGGTCTTTAACCCTGTATTCAGACTTCAGGCTAATTGAAATGTGTTTCTTTGATTAATTACAAGTTTAGACCATTTAATTAACTATCTCTTACCTTGAAAGTTCCTCAACATTTTTTGCCGTGGTAGATTTTATAAGAGATCGTATCTCAAGATAGACATGAAGAATTAAAGAAGAATAAGGGTAGGTTTCCCATGTTCTTAGATGCACGCCTCTAATTAATGATGATAGATGCTAATGCTATTCAATAACAAATATCTGCTGGACAAAAGATTGGTCAGGCTGGACAGACAGTTACAAATATAAAGTGACAGTTCTTACAGTTTTCTGTAGACGGAAGAAAGCGTGAAACATCTGATATATAAGCTACTTTATATCTTTCGCCAAAGAGAAAACCTAAGCACACATAGTCTTCACCATGCATCACCTAGAAAGGGCACAACAATTGAATATACAAGTCGGGCATTAGAAATATCTTCAGATAAAACAATATTCTACTCGGACCAAAAAAAGGAACAAGATAAAACTAACTGGGAGAGGAACAAACTGCAATCCAGATGCCACGAATGGCTTTGATAAATCGCTCTCTATATTTTTCCACTCAAGTTGTGTTACACGTCTAACTTCCTGGCCAGGCTTTAGCGTTTTTTGAACCAAGTAAGGGAATTTCACTGCAATGCTGTTAAAAATAATCAATTATATCCTCTCAAAAAAAAAAAACAATTATATAGCATAGAATATTGTAATTGCAAACAACATCCATTGCAAGATTTTCTAATTATCATTTGCTTTTACCTATACTCAATTATAATAGCATAAAATATAAATGTCAAGGTTCATAACCAAAAACATGTGCATGTAAAACATGTGCATGTAAGATATCATATGTTAACTGCAGAGACTGATCCATTTGTTTAATGTCAACACCAATCAAACAGCTGTTCTACACAAAATTATAATGTCTTTGTACTCCAATAGGTATTGCCTTTTGACAAAAAAAAGGAAGCAGTGAAATCATCTTACTGTTTAAAGATTGCTGATCAAGTAATAAAAGATGACAGAGAACTGTATCACAATTTCTATCACTGTAACCAAGTATAGGTAACTCTTTCAAGGTGCAATATACCTTTTCATTGAATCTTGAGTAAGATAGATGGGAGTCGGGTTAATGTCATTTGTTGGACTAAAAGGTTGCACAGCACGTATATCGTCCAAACCAAGAACAGCATCAGCGTGTTCATGAGTTAATATGATCTGCAGACGTTATAAAATTGGCCAAGTAGAACAATTAGTTCTAGATTATCTATATTAGTCAATAACAGCTGAAATAATATTCATATAGCACCTAAAACAGCATCCTGGCTACTGGACTATTTCCCAGATCAGGTAGTGAGCCAACCTCACCGGGGTTAAGTCCGTAAAAGCAGAAGTTTGGCTCAAACTACCGAAATCCTTTTGAAACTATACCAAGTGACAAACAACTGAAATCAATATTGATATCCATCATTTTTACAAACATTCAGGCAATGCAGTCTCCAATCTCCATAAATCTAAAGTTCTTGGTCAAGATGAATAAATTTTTACCACTTTCTTATTCCTTTTCTATTTTTGTTCCTGTGGTAAAAAATAAAAATAGCAAGTATAGCAGATAAATCACATTTGAGAAGAAGTGTAAAAGATGAAAAGTTCGTTTACATGTAACAACACTAACTGGGAATAACTTCTCTGTTCAGTTGACTTGGAAAGAAAAGTGCGGTTCCTAATGTCTTTACTAAATCTTGTGGAAAGAAAAGTGAATTGAAACCAACATAAGATATGGTGAGATCCTACTGAACCAACAGCAGAGACCAGGTGGTGAAACTCGAAGGTTTAACCCGAATAAGGTGAACAGGAAGAAGGAAAAAACTCCAAACTGAATTCATCCTACCTAGTTCTCTTGTTTTGCCAAACATGACGAAGATTTTGCACCCCCTAAAGTAAGAAAACATTGTTCTAGCATCGATCTTTCTGGATGTGATCCACTGGCAGTTCATCACTAAATGATGTTGGATTCTCTAATTTGCTAGACATAATTTTTATCAGCTTGTATACAACTTCATCATCACCCAGTCACTCCGTAACTCTAAATTCCATAGCATGAAGGAAGAACTATAATCATTGCTTTATTGGTTAAATGCAACATCACGTCACTCCGTAACTCAAAATTCCAATATGATAAATTATTGTGCTGGAAATGTAAAATGTGGAGAGAATTTTCACACAAAGAAGATGTAAAACTCACTGAATCTACTTGTGGGATTTTATGACAAGTGAACCATCGGAGTACTTGCTCCCTGAAAGTCTTCCCAACATCTATCAAAATATATTTATGTTTGCCCTCGCTGCCAAAGTAATCAATTAAGAGAGATGTATTGCACCTACAAAATCATCACCACCAATTACTCAAATGAACAATGGCATTCATCTGTATCAATCCAAGAAAGAACATGGGTTGTTGGGGAAATTAGTTCCCCATCCAAACTTGGTAGAAGCAAGAAATAAGAATAAAACTAGACACAATTTAACAACACAAGAATTTAACGTGGTTCGGCCAAACTGCCTACGTCCACGGACCCACACCAATATATTAGAGAATCTCAAAAGGAGGAGTACAACATAAAATACCACTATGTATTTTATCTGCCTAAACCAAGACTATATCTCAACTCACTTTTGTCACTCGTGTATAACTTCTACTCAGAAGCTATCCTCACACAAGATTTCTCTCTCTAATATCACACCCTTTTCTCTGGTGTTGTTCTGGAGGTCGTTCTGGGTGATTTTTGCAGGTTGCTGCCTTCTCTATTTATAGGCAAACGAAAGGTGGTTGGTGGCAGCCTTTAAGGAAATACATTGCTGCCAACTTAGAATTTGCAGCTGCTACTTTTTGACTAACAAATCCTCACTTTCATTTTAACACTATTCCAACAATCTCCACCTTGTTAAAATGAAAGAAAAACACCATTGTCTTCACCGACAATTATGATTCTTATCACAAAGAACCATCATCCTCAAAAGAGAATAAACCTACTCCACCAAATGAGTAGAACACTTAGAATAAACCATTCTAAGAATTTTACTTAGGCACATGTCGAAAAAACCTTGCTGAAATTTTTGGTGCAACCTTCTAGCTTTTGGCCCTCCTAGAAGTCATCAGCCATCGACATACTTTTCACCACACACCTGCATCCATGCCAAAAAACAATGCACATGTGGTCCAACTAACATCGTCACATCCTCTATCATGGCCATTGGACATGCCATAAGGATATTCATGTCCTCAAAGGACATCATCAAACACGATGTTAGCTGATTGTTCGGAGCTTTCTGCCAAATCCGCTCCACCTTGACGAGCTCCACCTGGACAGTTTCGCTTCGTATGGCCGGGTTTTCCGCACCTCCAACAAACAACGCCCTTGGAGTCTTTCTTCCTCCCTCTGCTAAAGGCCACCATTGCTGAATTTTCCGATGAAGTACGTCCTTCACTCATCAGCCTTCTTTCTTCCAAAAGAAGTTTGCCCGTGACTTCAGCAAAGACTAGAGTTTCCTTCCCATAAACTAATATTGGCTTCATGTGTTCATAGGAACGTGGAAGAGACAAGATGAGTCTCAACGCCTTATCCTCATCTTCAATTTTTGCTCCAATACTCTCCAGTTCAGAGATAATGCCATTGAGAATACTCAAGTGATCTGAAATCTTCACACCTTCATCCATCCGTAAGGTATGAAATTGTTCCTTCAAATACAACCGATTCGAGATGCCTTTTGCTTGGTACAGAGCTTCCAGCTTTTCCCAAAGCTCCTTCGCACTCGAAATCCCATGTACATTTGCAAGTACATTCTTGGCCAAGCAGAGACGAATTGTGCTTGCCGCCTTCAGATCCAGATTCTCCCAATCTTCATCACTCATACCGGACTTGTTGTTTGCGTCATCATCTGCACCGGGCTTTTTGACTGCACCCGGACTTCCTTTCAGGGCCTTGTGTAACCCAGATTGTATCAGCACATCTTTGACTTGCACTTGCCACAAGCCAAAATTTATTATTCCATCGAATTTCTCCACGTCGAACTTCATTTGGACTTGAAGTTGACTTGACGTACTGCTTCTCCACCAAAATGAACAGCCGTCTCGCAAGAGACACCCCGCCCGGATCTTTCTCAAGAAATCCTTTCTGATGTGGAAGATCAGACAATGCTGCAACCACAGAGCATACTTGGAATATCAAGAGACCTCAACCAGGCTCTGATACCAGTTGTTGGGGAAATTAGTTCCCCATCCAAACTTGGTAGAAGCAAGAAATAAGAATAAAACTAGACACAATTTAACAACACAAGAATTTAACGTGGTTCGGCCAAACTGCCTACGTCCACGGACCCACACCAATATATTAGAGAATCTCAAAAGGAGGAGTACAACATAAAATACCACTATGTATTTTATCTGCCTAAACCAAGACTATATCTCAACTCACTTTTGTCACTCGTGTATAACTTCTACTCAGAAGCTATCCTCACACAAGATTTCTCTCTCTAATATCACACCCTTTTCTCTGGTGTTGTTCTGGAGGTCGTTCTGGGTGATTTTTGCAGGTTGCTGCCTTCTCTATTTATAGGCAAACGAAAGGTGGTTGGTGGCAGCCTTTAAGGAAATACATTGCTGCCAACTTAGAATTTGCAGCTGCTACTTTTTGACTAACAAATCCTCACTTTCATTTTAACACTATTCCAACAGGTCACATTGCTTAACAATATAAATTGTATATTATGCATTGAAATTGCAACCTAAATCCAAGTAAGAACAGAGGCATCTCAAAATAGAGGAATCTAAGTCATCTGCCATAAATAGGGACTCCAAAAGTGATCATTCCAGAAATTGCAAACAATCAACAATGAATATGAATTAAAACCAATTGACTCCAGCATTGCTCTAAAAAGCTATTAAGTAGTGAAACCGCTATAACAATCAATCAAAAACCTGTAGTTAGGGTTTTGATCAGGCGGTAGGGTTAGAGATTGGGAGCAGACGCGACAGGGAGGATCAGAAGGCTGGATCAAGCATAACGCATTAGGAGCCGCACTCGAACAACCGGTACCGAGAAATATCAGAGCAGATTTCTCTGTCGCTGCATTGCCGTTCTCGGCCACCTCCGCGGCGGCAGCTGCCATCTCTCCGGC
Source organism: Salvia miltiorrhiza (assembly GCF_028751815.1). Classification (NCBI taxonomy): domain Eukaryota; kingdom Viridiplantae; phylum Streptophyta; class Magnoliopsida; order Lamiales; family Lamiaceae; genus Salvia; species Salvia miltiorrhiza. Next base: position 3,386,496 of record NC_080391.1, read on the forward strand.
GCACCGAATTTGTGACGTGTGTGTGTGTGTGTGTGAGAGAGAGAGAGAGAGAGAGAGAGAGAGAGAGAGTATGAGGTGATGGCGAATTGTCTGATAAAGAATATTCTTTTTTTTTACGTCTCCAAAAATTAAAAAATATTCTTTTTTTCCCTAAAAAAACAATACTATTCAGTTTTATTATTTCAGGTTACGGGCTGAAATTCACGAGGCCCAATACCAAGTTAGTTTGATTTTTTTTTGTTCTTGATTTTCATGTTTGGATTTATACTTTAATTTTTATTTGTGTATGCTAATTGTATTTTTTTCGGATTGAAATTGTATTTAATTTTCTGCACACGAAAAAGTAAAAAAAAAGTGTTTTAATAGAAGTAACCATTTGATGATTTAATTAATACTCCCTCCGTCCCTGAAATGGCTTCCTCTTTGGGAACGGCACGAGTTTTAATAAAAAGTTGTAAAGTGTATTGATAGTGGAGAAAAAGTAATATAATTATTATTGGAAGTTGTGAAAAGTGTTATAATTAGTATTGGGAGTGGTGAAAAGTGAAAAGTAAGAATAAATAAAGTATTATTAGTGGTGGGGTAGGTTTCCAAAAATGGAAAGAAAGAAAGAGGAAGTTATTTGGGGGACGTCCCAAAATGGAAAAAGAGGAAGTTATTTTAGGGACGGAGGGAGTAATTAATGAGAGATACTATTATTTGTGTTCTTTTTTACTATTATTTCCTTAAATTATTTTTTTGGCTTCAATATAAGTAGGCTGAGAAATAACTCATTCTTTTTAGTGGATCATGCTATATGGGCCGAGTTTAGAAGTACGGTATTTGCCCACGGATATGTTGGTGCTATGTTTAATACTATACATATTTTTAAATTATTTTTTTGTTTAATTGTAATTTAATATTCTAATTCATGATTCATTACATTTTTTTTAGAGGGATTCGTGATTCATTACATTTTTTTAGGTCCCTCTCAAAAAAATGTAATGAATCATGAATTAGAATATTAAATTACAATTAAACAAAAAAATAATTTAAGATCGTCTCTCCATTTTTTGGTGATAAATTGATTCAAGACTTAGTACTTACTTTTTTATTACTAGTATGTTTATTTAATTTGTAATTTGAGCTTTTTTTCCTTGTCTTTACTATAAGACTACTATATAATTCTGATTTTTTTGGGAATAATTTTAAAAACACTAAAAAAGTTTTAATTTAGAAAAAAGTGAATAACGTTCATGTAGCTCAAAATCCAATTCCAGCTCATTTGTTCATTCGAGTTTCAGGCTTTCAGCTCTTCCAGCTATAAATCACAGAATATTTAAAATGTAATTTCTCAAAACCCTATTTCCAATTTCCAATTTGACTGGAAATGTCATTGAATTTCAAGAAATTTAAGAAAATTCGAGGAACTTCAGCAATCACTCATCGATTGAGTGAGATTCTTGCGTTACATACGTGTTCTTGTTCTGATTTTATCGGGCACAATTACTTCCATGAACGGTTTTTCCCTCGCATTGGAGCAATTCCATATTTTTTCTCATCGTGTTCAGCTAACAATCACAGTCACGCTTCTGATTCGGCGCCGGAAATTCGCGAGCAACGCGTGAGAAGCGATAATATTGACGATAGCAAACGCTTTTATGATAGGACTGCAGAAACGGTTTCTAAAGAAAGCCTATTGAGTTCAGATTATAATTCGAATAGCTGGGGTGGAGAAAACTGCGATTTTGATGGTTTCGACGAGTCTGATGAAGAAGTAGAAGAGGGGAAGAGTGAAGAAGGCAGCGACGACGACGAATTTAGGGTTTTGAGTGCCTTCGATGGGAACAGAGCGCGGATCGAAGCGTCTAGAAGAATCGAGGTGGACGAAGGTGATTTGAGGCACCCTTTAGTGAGAGAGATATGTAGATTGATTGATCGCAGGGCAGCGTGGTCTCCTAAGCTTGAATCGGAGCTGAAGCGCTTACTGCGCAGCCTGAAACCTAGCCAAGTGTGCGCCGTGCTTCGAGCTCAGTCCGATGAAAGAATTGCTTTGAATTTCTTCTACTGGGCTGACAGGCAATGGCGATACAGGCATTATCCTGTTGTTTATCATGAAATGCTGAGAATTCTGAGCAAGACGAAGCTATGCCAGGGGGCTAAGCGCGTTCTTCATCTTATGATTAGGCGTAAGATTGCGCTCTGGCCCGAAGATTTTGGTTGTGTAATGGTGTCTTTCAGTAGAGCTGGTCATCTGAGTAAAGCATTACAGGTGTTGAATGCAATGCAGAGAGCGGGAGTCGAGCTCGATATCTCGGTGTGCAACACTGCGGTTAATGTTTTGGTGGAGGGGGAGAAGTTGGAGAAGGCGTTGAGGTTTTCGAAGAGGATGCAGGTGGTTGGGATTGAACCTAATGTTGTTACGTATAATTGTCTGGTTAAGGGCTACTGTGAAAGGAAGCAGTTGGATGATGCAGTCAAGTTGATCGACGAAATGCCTCTGAGAGGTTGTGCTCCAGATAAAGTTAGTTACTATACAGTGATGGGAGTTTTGTGCAAGGAGAAAAGGATTGATGAACTGAAGGGGCTTATGAAGAAGATGTTGGAAGAAAGTGGATTGCAGCCTGATCAGGTTACGTATAATACTCTGATTCACATGCTCTGCAAGCATGGGCATGGAGACGAGGCGCTGGGGTTCCTACGGGAAGCAGAGGAGAGAGGGTTTCGTATTGACAAAGTCGGGCACACTGCAGTAGTGCATTGCTTTTGCCAGGGAGGAAGAATAGATAGGGCAAAAGGTATCATTGATGAGATGTTGTTGAAGGGATGCAGCCCTGACGTTGTGACATATACTGCTGTTTTGAATGGATTTTGTCGCGTGGGGAAAGTTGATCAGGCTAAGAAATTGCTGCAGGAGATGTACAAGCATGGTTGCAAGCCTAACTGTGTCTCATACACAGCCTTGTTAAACGGGCTATGTCGGGGTGGGAGCTCTTCTGAGGCGAGAGAGATGATGGACATGAGCGAGGGATGGTGGACTCCTAACTCTGTGACTTATAGTGTAATCTTGCATGGGTTTCGTCGTGAAGGGAAGCTATCTGAGGCTTGTGATGTCGTGATGGAGATGATCGGGAAAGGGTTTTATCCTTCTCCTGTCGACATCAATCTCTTGATTCAGTCTCTATGTCGAGTTGACAGAGCGGAGCAAGCTAGGAAGTTAATGGAGGAGTGCCTTAAAAGAGGGTGTGCTGTCAATGTTGTGAACTACACCTCTGTAATTCATGGATTCTGCCAAAATGATGACTTAGACTCGGCTCTATCTGTGTTTGATGACATGTATTTGAATAACAAACACCCTGATGCAGTGACATATACAGCGGTAGTGGATGCGCTGGGAAGGAGAGGGAGAATCGACGAGGCTATTGAAATGATCAAGAACATGCTACATCGTGGTTTGCTTCCTACACCCGTCACGTATAGATCACTCATCCATAATTTCTGTCAGCAGGGGAGGGTAGACGATTTGTTGAAACTGATGGACAAGCTGCTGCCACGACAAAGCTTCAAGACGGCATACAACCTCATTATCGAAAAGCTTTGTTGTTTTGGGCACACTGATGAGGCTTACAAGATTTTGGGAAGGATTCTGAAAACTGCTTCCAAAACTGATGTGGATACTTGCCACATTCTTATGAGAACTTTCTTAAAGAATGAGAATCCTCTTGGATCATATCAAGTGGCTTCTAGAATGTTCAATCGGAATTTGGTTCCTGATCTGAAGCTGTGTGAGGAAGTGAGTAAGAAGCTGATTTCACAGCAGAAACTAGAGGAGGCAGATAAGCTTATGCTGCGGTTTGTGGAACGTGGGCATTTCCCGGCTAAGAGTAAACACGCTCTCCATAGTTGATCTGCAAAGCTCAACCATTCTTCGATATATACATACTGGTAGAATGATCCCAAAAAAGATAGGTTAAAGCAGGCATTAAGGAAGCTGGTGAGATTGATTTTCATTGATGGTTTATGATAATGATTTCTGTTTAATTCAATCACTACTAGTGGACTTTTAGGGTATGAAAATGACTATTTTCTTTTTGTGCCTAATTTGCTCAATATTGATGCTTCTCTATGAACTGATCAATATTCTCTTATGAGTGCATTATTGTCTGCGAATTCGAATGGCAGAATTCTGGAAGAACTTCAACCATGAATCGCTATCTTAACTATAAGTGGTCCTATATAATCTTGGTGCGTTTGTGAAAAGTAGTCAGAGAATTCATCTAAGATATCAGCTGTTAAAATGTGAAAAGTCATATAATCTTGGTGCGTTTAAAATGTGAAAAGTAGTCATAGAATTCATCTAAGATATCAGCTGTTAACACAATTTCTTGATCATGCAGAGTTCTGTGCTTCTAGAAATCTGGCTTCAAAGGTTATGCAGTTAGATTTTGGACATCTACACCACAGACAGGTCAGCAAAACTTTAATTACTGCATTGTAATTCCTAAGTTGATTAGCATAATACCTAAATGTGTGATGGACATAGTTGTTGTTTATGAGCGAGAGAGAGAGAGAGAGAGAGAGAGAGTTGACAACGACATGACGAGAATCTTCATCATAGAAGTCTAGGACATGACTCCATTTGTCTAGAGATGGTCCAGAATCACTAGGTAGTAAATCCAAAGGCTTTTTTTCTTGCAAATGATTCATTCACTTGTCTTTTCTGGTATTTCTTGAATTCCTATCATATATCACTCTGATTTGAATATAGCTCTTCCCTTCACACTCACCGTGTCTTTGCCACGTGAACAAGTGATAATTGTTGCGATTGCACGTAAATTGCTCTGTACAAGTGGGGGTAAACTCGAGCCCCTGTGCTCGCATTCTATCCCATCTCGTATTTTAGTTCATCAGCTTCGTACGAGCGGATAATGGCCTCCTTGTCAGTCTTTTGGATTCATTAGGACACACACTAGCTCGAGTCTAGGCTCGTATTAATTCGAGTGGGTCTGCTCGCTCTCGTTCTATTTCATCCCGTGTTTGATTTCATCGGTGCATGTCATGTGTATAATACGGCACAAAACGGGGCGCGGTCCGGAAGGTGGCCAACCAACCCCCCCTATACTGCTAAAATTGTAAGAATTTAAGTGCTCAAATATCTTGCTACAGTTGCCATGTTTCACTCTCTGTGATCTCTCATTCTGCATAAAGCTTGAAAATGATGGCTTTCTTTTATAAAATAAAATAAAAAACACAGAGACATACGTTAGGTATCTTTGAATTGTGTTTACTTGTGTTGTTGTTGCGTTTCCCAGATTAAATGCGCTTGTCTAGATTGGTAACCATCGTTTTAATTCAGGACTTTGACAAATAAAATCGCAAATTATTTTGAAATTGTAATTTTAACGTGATTTTTGAAATGCAGTGAATTTAATCATCATTTTTACAAATGTTGTAATTTTGCCCCCTTAACTTTTTTCCGGTCATCGAAGTGCTGAATAGGAGCTTATATGGATTAGAAAAGACAATGTCATTTTGTGAGGCCTAAGCGACGTTGTTTTATACAATTTTAATTAAAAAAATTTCTAAATTATAAAGGGATTATATTCAGCGATTTTATTGCAAACAACTTCATAATATGAATATTACGTGACAAATTAATCTCAATAAACTTCAACTCAACAATCTGGCGACCAAAAAAATTAAGGGGACGGAACTATCAAACTTAAAAAGGTGGTGGTTTAATTCGTCACACTTCAAAAGTTACGTTAAAATTACAATTTCAAAATAATTCGTGATTTTATTTGTCAAAACCCCTTTTAACTGCACTTATAGACAACCTGTCATGGTTTGAACGAGAGATGACTGGTACATCCTATTCCTATATTACATATGTAATGCTACTGCAAAGGAAGACAGATATCATATCTTGCTTGTGAGTTTAAATAAAAATAATCTCAATATGTTAAATTCTAAACTATACAATTTTATATTAATTGTGAAAGGGGGAAAAAAAAACCTTGTACTCCATTTCAATAACCAAATAAAAACTATACCCGAAACTGGGAAATTAAAAAAATTAAATCTTTGACTATCAATTCTTTCAATTGCGCGAGACCTTCTATTCTAAAGGGTTCCCTCCGTCCCTAAAAATTGTGACTTTACTACTATATCGGGATGTCCTTGAAAATTGTAACATTTCTTTATTTGGAAATGACGTTACAAATTTTCTCTCTCACTATTTACAAAAAGGTGTGAAACTCAATCTTCACTCAAACTTTATTTTTAAAATTCATGCTACTTTCATTGAGTCGCAATTTTTAGGGACGTAATATTTAATATTTTATTTTGACACTTCACAAATTTATCATTTTACGCATAACGTTACACATATGGCGTTTTGATAATAGACTTGGTAATAGAATAATTGCAAGCTAAGGTCAAGTGGAGAAAAGGCGAATGTCACAACTCTTTTATTGTACTATGATATTTGCTTTTTGGAGATTAATGATTACAATTGTTTTGCAAGCAAAGATGACTAATAAAAGTAGATAGAGAACAAATAAATAAAGGGGGATTTCTTTTATCATAAAGCTTAATTTGAATGAAACAATACAGCATGCATTGTCTCCTTCCTTGGGCTCAACTATCCTTTACCTCACCTGCCTCTTTTTTCCTAACTTTCCTTTTTTCTCCCACTTCTTTTTTTTCATATGAAAAATAAATTAATTTGTTATAATTCCTATCTTGTGGAAAATAAGTTGATTCTTGTTGCTTTGCAACTTGTCGCTATAATTCTGAAATTTGATTGTACTCAATTATTTATTCATGTTCATGAACGAAGAGTTTACTATTAATCAATCGTGATTTTGGGAGTCTTATTGTGCTTTTGTGAGATAATTAGCATAATCATTTTGGTTCTTGATTGTCAAGTTGGATTTTCAATTTATATTTTGAATATCATATAGGCCACATGATGAGAATAAATCGTCTCGTCTCATCATGATGATGAGGATGATGAGACGAGTCAAGATCCGAATTCAAAATTATATATTAAAGATATGTTTGTAGTTTTGTTAATATTTGTAATTATAAATATGCCATTGGATATTAATTACGAAAAGTTTACTTTTTTTTTTCCTTACACAAAATTTTCAGCATTGAAACGGCGATTTATATTTCAATTACGGTGAAGCACAAAACAAGTGATTCATTATTGTGTTACTTGTGTATGTTTTTGCACTAATTTATTGTTGCCTTGTTGAGAATAAATAGTTTCCGATTTTCTCTTCAAAGTAAAAATGAATTCACTCACATAGTCACATTTGTTGCGAGTATAATATATTTGGACAAACACAAATGATGAAATGAACACAAGTCATCAAAGAAATTTAACCCTTCTCTTTTCCAATTCCATTGACTATGATTTTCTTTATTCATCTTATGATTTACTCCCTCCGTCCATGAAAGAACTTCTTAGGAGGGAGTGACGCGGGTTTTAAGAAAAAATATTATTGAGTGTATTGATAGTGAATAAAAGGTAGTTGAGTGTATTGAGAGTGGTGAAAATGTGTTATAATTAATATTGGGAGTTGTGAAAAGTAAGAGGATTATAAGTGGTGGGGTATAGTCCAATAGGAAGTTCTTTTGTGGACATCCCAAAAATAAAAGATAGGAAGTTCTTTCGTGGACGGAGGGAGTACTATTTTTCATCATGAAAGTCTTCATCTACAACGGGATCAAATTAAAGTGAAGGGGAAAATAGAGAATCTTTAATAATAAACTTATAAAATTTTGTACACAAACTATACTTGATTGATTGATTGATTGATTTTTCTCTCAAAAAAAAAAAAAAAAAAACTATGGAGTACTTGATTTTCCTTCTATAACAAATTTAATATCGCGATTTGTTTTCATCAATTACGTTATTTTTAAGTGTGAATAAAAATATTTCCTCTTTTTGAGGTAAAATATTTCATTAATTAGAGATGAGATGATGCATATATTCAAATTTAGGGGATAAAATGAGATTAAAGATTAAGAGGTCAAAGTGAAAACTCAAGTTCTTAAATATTTTTTCGTCTTTGGGTAAATCAGCATTAAAGCCGCTTTCCAGATAAGCCGTGATGATTAAGTAGGGCATTAATTTAGTGAATGTAATTTTTTGTTATTCATTATTATATTAATTCAAAATTAAATAATCCGTCTGGATCTTAGTGCTTCATCTCGGACTAATTTTAATATTTCGTCTGGTGTACATAGTTTTACATCAATATATAATATGTCACTTATATTTTTTTTTTTTTGATCAGAAAAAATTTTATTAAGATAACTGTGGTACCAGGGGTACCTAAAAATTCAAACAAGAAGAGAGAAAAAAGGAATCAGAACACCAAGAAATGAAGCTCGATTCCTTTGCAACAATACCAAAAGATTTATTCCAACTCCAAATTCTTCCTTTAATTTCCAGCATCAAGTTTTGGATCCCCCACGTTTTCCCTTCAAATCTGCTCTCGTTACGTCGTTTCCAAAGAAGCCACACCGTGCAAATCCAGACCGCCTTGAGCATGTTACCGCTCTTCTTTCCTTTCCCAAGATGAATGAACCAATTGTAGTGCTGCTCCAGCTTCATGGGTCTCGCTGAAGAGATACCAATCCACTTCTGGATCTCATCCCACACTTGTTGAACTTTATGACAGTGCAGGAACAAGTGGTTTGCTGTCTCTTCACTAGCCACACACCCATTACACCAAGACTCCTCAACATTCACTGCCACGTTTCTCTTAATCAAATTATCGCACGTCGCTAACCTGTTTCTCAGACATCTCCAAGCGTGGACTTTGGCCTTATGAGGGATGGGCGACTTCCACACCGTTGCCAGAAGATCTACTGGAGTGTTTGTTGTGGGCTCTTCAGTTATTGTAGTTGCAATAATTTGATACGCAGATTTTGTCGAGAATTCTCCATCTTTAGTCGCCTTCCAAGTCCACTTATCCTTCTTACCTGCACAAGGAACAAAAACAGACAAGTACTCGCTCAAGGACTCGATCGCCCCCCTCTCCCTCTCAAACAGCTCCCTACGCCAAAGAAACTCCCACTCCCATTTACCCTCAACCCACCTGCCCGACTCCCCGATGGACGCCTCCTTATTACCACATAACTGGAACAATCTAGGGAAGACAAAACGTAACGGTTTTTGTCCCACCCACCTGTCTCCCCAGAACTTGGTATCAAACCCATCACCCATTAGACGTGATAGGTTTTGAACAAACCAATTCTCGGACGACCCCCCACAGCCTTCAACAATCTTTGGCCACCATCCCCCCTTCGGATGCCTCTTCCCCAACCTCAACCTACCCTCCTCCCCCCACTCCACCTCCCCAAAAATAGATCTCACCACCCTTGCCCACAGAGACTCCCTTTCTTGAAGGTACCTCCAAACCCATTTCACCACCAAGACTCGATTAAACTCCTCTAAATTTCTAAAGCCCAACCCACCTTCATCAAATTTAGAACAAAGATCACTCCATTTAATCCAAGCCAAAGACTTCGATTCACCATTCCCTCCCCATAAAAACTTGACAAAGATAGAATTGACACGTCTCACAATGGTTTTAGGCATGAGAGAGAAGGAGAGCTGATAGATAGGAATGGCTTGCAACACCGCTTTAACCAAGGTAATACGACCAGCTAAGGACAAATTCCTCACCTTCCAGTCTACAACTTTCTATTTGATTTTATCGGCAATGTTATTCCAATCACCGACGCTATTGCTTCGGCCACCTATTTTGATACCAAGATACTTGAAAGGCAATGAGCCAACTTTGCATTCCAGAATATCAGTCATCCTCCTTACCTTCGCCTCCTCGACCCCCACTCCAATCAAATTGCTTTTTTCGTAATTCACCTTCAACCCCGAAACAAACTGGAAAAGATGAAGAATATTCTTGACAACAGCTGCGTTCCTCTCACTACCATTAAGGATAAATATTGTGTCATCGGCGTATTGAAGATGAGAAATCAACACATTCTCGCTCCCCACTTCGGCAGGGAATAACAATTGCTTTGACGTTGCTTTCTGAATCAGCGAATGGAGTCCTTCAGCTGCAATAAGGAATAAAAAAGGAGACATCGGATCTCCTTGGCGTAGACCTCTTTCCATCGAAAACTCCCCCGACGGCGATCCGTTGACCAACACATTTGCCGACGCGGAAGAGAGACAGCCATTAATCCACTTCCTCCACTGAGGATCGAAGTTAAGTAATTCCATCATGGCGTCAATGAAATCCCATTCGATCGAGTCATAGGCCTTTGCAAAATCAATCTTGAAAAAGATTCTGCCGAGCCTTTTCTTTTTTGCCTCATTAATCAGTTCGTTCAGTATAACTACACCATCAAGAATGAATCTTCCACAAATGAAGGCGCTCTGATTGTCGGAAATGATTGAGCCCATGACTTCTTTCAATCTCCTTGCGAGGATCTTGGCAATAATCTTATAAAGGCTGCTGATCAACGAGATGGGTCTGAACTCTTCAATTGACCCTGCTTCTTGCTTTTTTGGTATGAGAACCACGAACGAAGTGTTACACCCTCTTGGAATTTTACCATTAGCATGGAATTCCGCCATCACCTGGACGAGGTCTCCTTTGATAGTGTCCCAAGAGGCCTTCCAGAATGTGAAATTAAATCCGTCCGGCCCCGGACTTTTGTTCCCGTCGCTGTTCCAGATTGCTTCTTTGATCTCTTTTTCCTCGAAGGGTCGGATGAGCCATCTACTATCATTGTCATCTAATTTTCTTTCCATGAAATCTGAAGGAAAACGTGGCAGATTCCTTTGTCTTTTCTTGAAGAACTGTTGAAAATGCTCCTTAACTTTGCTCTTGACTATCTCCGGCTCTGAAATCCATTGATTGTTGAAGGAAAGCCCTGAGAAATCAATCATCTTCCTTCGGCCCGTAATCACTCGATGAAAGAAACTCGTATTGAGGTCTCCTTCCCGAAGCCATTTTCCGTTTGTTTTCTGATGTAGCAAGCTTATCTTGTTTTTCATCTGTAGAAAGATATTGGCTTTAATTTCATTCCTTCTGATTATTTCCGACTCTTCTAACCCGAGCGTATCATCCAAAGCATCCAACTGCGAGAGTTCATCTTTAAGATTTTGGATCCTATGTTCGATGTTGCCAAAAGAGGTCAAGTTTCATTCCTTCAAAGCTCCCTTCAACTTCTTAAGTTTTTCTTTTACTACAAAACTCCTCCATCCATTAACCTTTGTCTCCCCCCACACTTTTTCCACCAGCTGCGCGAACTCTGGATGGGAAGTCCACGCATTGATGAAGCGAAATGGCCTCGGACCCCAATCCGTTGATTTGGTTGTGAGAATTATTGGGCAATGATCCGACACTAATCTTTGTATCCCCCGACTGCTGGTTGAAGCCCACACTCTAAGCCACTTCTCATTGACAAGAAACCTGTCCAATTTGCTCTTACAGGCTCCACTTGGCTGATACCAAGTATACTTCCTCCCTTGGGTACGAATCTCCATCAACCCACCCTCTGTAATAAAATTGTCAAAGTTCCTAATTTCTGCTGAAATGTTCATCTCCCCACATCCCATTCTCTCATCCGGTTTCCTTATGGCATTGAAGTCGCCCAACACACACACACACAAACATCCTCATTCTGTTCAACAATCAAACCAATCACCTCCCAAAGTGCTGCCTTCTCACCCGAATTTGCAGGTCCATAAACATTAATGAAACAGTTTTTAATATTACCTTGTTTCCAAACTCCGTTGACGATCACCGCTCCTGGTACATTCCAAGTGCTTGATGCCTCAAAAACCTCTCTATTCCACACACTGGCAATTCCTCCCGATCTTCCGTCGGCCATCCGGACAGCGAAATCGACGCTATTCGATCCCCACCAAGCTTTGCATACATCTTCCTTGAAGCACTCCATCTTAGTTTCCTATAAAAAGCACAAATCGATATTCTGAGCTTTGATGATATCCCTCACATCTTTTTGTTTCACACTGCTTCCCAGGCCTCTAATATTGTAAGACACTATATTCATGGATTCACGATTTGTTCATCTCCCAGCTTTTGAACCTCACTGGCCTTCTCCCTTTGTGCTTCGATTTGTTCAACAATCACTTCCTCCGGCAATTCGGTTGTCAGACCCAATTGTTTCCCCAATTTCCAAATTTCGCATCCTTCGGTTTTGTTGAGAAGATCGGTCTTTTGAGGCGCCTCGTCTCGTTCTTTGTCTCTTCTAGCGATCAACTCGCCTTGTTCCCCTTCATCTTGAGCGATTTGAGAGATGAAATCCTTCCATCCACTTTTTTCACTTTCTCTTACACAAGCCTTTTTCTTCTTCTTGTTTCTCCCTGCACCTTTCTTCCTCGGTTGAATGTCCTCTCCCCTGTTTCGCATCGAGCTCTCGACCACCCCGGAAGAGGCAAGAACTGTTGAACTGGACTCCAGCGACCCGGAGACCCAATTCGCGTCATTCCTTTGTGCAGAGACGGCGGATTTCCTTCCTGAATTTAGAGCTTCCTCCCTCGGATCCAAAGTTGCGGTAATTGCGGCCACTGAAACAGACAGCCGGCCTTGACTTGTTTGTTGGTTGTCATCGTGCCTTGTGGTCCCCTCTTCTTGGACGTGGATAATGGGTTGCTGCGAGATTGATGGATTATTGCAAGGCCCAAGATCATTCCCATCATTCACGTGGTTTGGGAAGTCACAATATTCTTTATGGACTCCCACTTGTTTTAGAACCTTTATGACCCCACAAGGATTCCCCATCTGCGTGAAAAGCTCCCCCAAAGCACCAGAATTATTATTCAATTGCATCCTCCTCTGAGACCCTACTTCCACCCACCCGACATTACCATCCTCGTTTTGGAGTACCCCAGCCACGCTTAGCTCAGGAATCGAAGATGTCTTCTCCTGGGTGACTGAAATATCTTTTTCATGATTGCTTTGTTCCTCTCCGTAACCGATGCATGCCTCCGCCGGTGCCTGAGAATCCGCATCCGACGACCAGTCGGACTCGGTTCCTGATTCCTCAAACACCTGGGATATCTCCAACTCCGATCTCCTCAAGTCGTGCAATTCTTGGATCCTGATTCTAAAGCAGGCTCCTTCGATTCTACACTCCATTACTCTGTCAACCGGTGCTAGCCCTGTAGAGATTTGGATAAGGGCCTCATCCAATTTCTCTTTTTGCTTTGTTTTTTCGTTGATCTTAAGAACCATTCCAAAACAAGCACTTGCGGTTTCGAAAAACCTAGGACACCATGCGTGGAGCGGGACTCCGCTCCATTTGGTCCAAACCACGCGTTGCTGCCCTACATCCACATACTTCCAAGGACGGTACCATTGGAACCAGAAGTCACGCCATTCGTCGAGCTCCTGTAACGCCTTCTCCACCGTAATCTCTCCGTTCTTTTGAATAAGCACGAGATTACCCCCCATGGTTGTCACTTTGAGTTTGCCAGCACACTCGCAATTAATCTCTTCTCTAATATCATCCCAGCAAAAGTCAGACTTGATAAACCCAGAGTATGTTCCTTCCAACCACGACTTTTCCGCTTCCGAAGGTTGGAACTGCAGCAATTTCGTTACATGTGTATCCATACCTTTGTTTCCCACCAAGGCGTCCTTAAAAGTGGTTCCCGTCGTTCGTTTGTTATCTGAAATGATCCCGCTTTTTTTATACTTCGGGTTAGCCTCAAACTTCGTCTCCTGCCTTAGATCGCTTGCCACCTCCTTTTCTCTTTCGAATCTCGGTTTATAAACTCTCAGTTTATAACTCCCAATCCAAAGAGAATTAAGCTTTGCAAGAAGGCTCTCTTGGTCATCAACTCTTTCGAACCTAACAAAGCCAAAAGGCTTACCCTTTAGGTCGAATTTTCTCGGACAATATACCTCGACTGGTTTCCGTACTGTACCAAACTTTCTTCTCAGGAAATCCACGCTACAATCTTTAGGGAGATTATTGAAGAAGAAGGTAGTCATTCCATCCCTTCGTTTTGCCAAAACCTCGCCTCTGTCATGATTCCGACGTCCATCAGCGCCATTCCTCCCAGCAGCTCTCCATGCATGAAGGTTAAGGTTCCTAGGATTTGGGGAATTTTGATGCCTCACCGGAATACGCTCGGGACGGGACCAACCTACCCCTCTCTTCCTCACCACTCTCCACTCACTCTCCATTTCTACATAATATGTCACTTATATATATGTAGACTAATTTTCTATTTTATGTATATGCTTTTATTATATCACTTATATACCCAACGCCCAACTAAGTATATTGTTTGAAAGAATGTTTTGAATGATTATACATATGATTTAATATAACAAAATTTGTTACTAACTTAATATTCCCTCCGTCCCACTTCAAATGTCTCAAAACTATATGACAATAACAATTTTGAGACATTTTTGAAATGAGACGGAGAGAATATTACACAAGTGTATATACTTATAAATTTTATTAGTACTTGTATCATCTCTGCTTATTTATAATTTTAAGATACTTTAGCAATTTAAAATATATATTTTGACCTTCTAATATACTACTCCCTCCGTCCGCAATATCGTTTCCACATTTGCCATTTCGGTCCGTCCGCGATATCGTTTCCACTTCCATTTATAGAAGTAGGGTCCACAATCTTCCACTCACAACAATTGTGGGACCCAAACTCCACTCACTACATTTCCACTACTATCCACCACTTTTCTTAAAACCCGTGCCGTCCACAATGTGGAAATGATATTGCGGACGGAGGGAGATAAATATAGGGAGAGGTTCTTGAAAGAACCACTAAATAAAACAAAAACGGAGAATCATTTTTAGTCATTCGATCATCAAGATTTACGGTGGATGCATCATCTTGTTGGATGAATGTAGATTCTGGGTTCGAATCCTGATGAAGGGAGCATTTTTTTATATATTTTTTTGAGTGCATTAATTTTAACAGCGAATGCATTAATTTTTACAGTGAATGCATTAAATTTGATGGTTCTCACGTTCTCACAAATAATGTAGTTCTCTCTAGAACCACACCCTCTATATATATATATATATATATATATATATATATAGGGGGCCGCTCCAATGAGACCCCCTAATTTTAGTGGGATCTAGGGCACGATCTGGTGCGTTTATTTTATCAATCCTATGGCTGATATTGTATCTGGAGGGTGATTTTTTTTCGCAGGGTTCGAATCCTGGAGGGAGCAGAATATTTTAAATTTTGTTATTCATCAGTATATACTGCATTGTTCATCAGTATATACGGCCTTGTTCATCAGTATATATGTCTTATTCATTACGAATTTTTTTTTTAAAAAAATTCATCAGTATATACATCTTATTCATTAGATATACGTTTTGTTCATTTGTATTATATGCCTTATTCATTGTACTCATGTTACACGAAAAATAGGGGGTCTCACTGGAGCGCGTCCCTATATATATAGGGACGCGCTCCAGTGAGACCCCCTATTTTTCGTGTAACATGAGTACAATGAATAAGGCATATAATACAAATGAACAAAACGTATATCTAATGAACAAGATGTATATACTGATGAAAAATAAATTTTAAAAAATTCGTAATGAATAAAACATATATACTGATGAACATGGCCGTATATACTGATGAACAACGCAGTATATACTGATGAATAACAAAATTTAAAATATTCTGCTCCCTCCAGGATTCGAACCCTGCGAAAAAAAATCACCCTCTAGATACAATATCAGCCATAGGATTGACAAAATAAACGCACCAGATCATGTCCTAGATCTCACTAAAATTAGGGGGTCTCATTGGAGCGGCCCCCTATATATATATTGATTTTACCTATCTCGCTATGAGATGAGAAATTCTTATGTATTTACTTTTTATAATTATGATAAATTCATTTATATTCATGATATATATAAACACATGCGTTACTAAATTTATAATTTATACGTGCATGTATGAATAAAAAGGTTAAAATCCCAATTTGTGTGAATTTACATTCGAGTAACAAAGACACCAAAAAAAATATCGTGACATAATAATGCTTTGTAAATTTGAAAAATGAAGGAAAATCTAAAATAAAATGAAGAAATTGAAAAGAAAAGAAAATTCCACTCAAAAGCTTTTATGTATAAAGGATAAACACATGCAAGTAGATGCATAATATCAAATTATCATAATTAGTAATCACTGCTCACAAACCACGCTCCCTCCGCCGCCGCCGTCTTCCGCCGCAAGCAAATCAGCAACAATGGACGAGTCTTGGCGAATGAGGATAGGAATGCCCACACCTCCGTCGCCGCCGCCCATACTCCAGCGGCCGAGCCACCATCTCCGGCAACCCGCCTCCGACGACCACTTAAACCCGGAAGACTTCAGCGACGTCTTCGGCGGGCCACCTCGAACGATTCTCTCCCGCCAGTTCTCCTCCGGCTTCCCGCGATCGTCGTCGTCGTCCTCCTCCACGAGCTACTTCTACGAGGAGATTTTCCGGCCGCCGGAGAAGGCGCCGCCGCCGCCGGGGAGGAGGAGCGGGCGGAGCTTGCCGGAGTTCAGGATCCCGGGCCATCAGAAACGAGAGAAAACCGGTTTTTACAGCGATATTTTTGGGAGGGATGATGAGAGGGTCGTGAGGTCGAGATCAAGATCAAAAACGAGCTCTTCGTCGGTGCTCAGCTCGGAGGAGCTCAGCCCTCTCCGGCCGGCCTTCTCCTTCGACGGCGGCGGCGGCGACGACGTCTCGTCTTTCGCTCCGAAACTCAGGTATTTTTCATTCCTTTCCTTCTATATGCTATTAGCGCTGATTCTGCCTCTTTTTACACAAGATTAGGTGCTAATTTCAACCTAATTTTGAAAGATCATATAATTGGAAGAAATCAGGGTTTAAGTTCGATCATAGGTGATGGAAATTAGCTGAACTGAAACTGAAATTTCAATTCATTCTAGGCCAATTAATGTGAGGACTACGTGGAATTCGACAAGAATGGGGCATGAAGATCAGCTAAGGCAGCAAAACATGATGCCGCCATTTTCAAGCATTCCTCACTCTCACAATGGCCCAGACAATCTGAGGAGCTTCCCCTTCGGATTAAGTCGAAGGAACGCCTCTCCGGAGACGATCAGCCTTGAGCCGGTTTCAAACGGCAGCTTCAGAGTGTCTGCAGATGACATGGAGCTCAACAACTCACCATCATCTGCAGTTTCCTCGGTTTGCCACCGTGAGGCCGAGGAGGATGAAGCCATGAGCTCCTATGTGATTGAGATCAACTCCGAGAACAGGGAAGGGACTTGTGAATCCAACGGTGTGGATGAGGCCATAGCCTGGGCCAAGGAGAAGTCTCAAACACATTATTCCGAGTGTGAGGCAGAGAAAACTACACAAGGTTTGTGTCAGTTTTTCTCTTCTTGCTTCTTGCTTCTTTCTTAACTCTGTCCATTGATGTTGGTTGTGTCTTTTTGCAGATCTGTTGAATGGACATCAGGTTTCTGAGGGACATACAGACAGTTTTGGATCATTGGTAATGTTGTCCTAACATCCAAGAAATCGAACATTTTGTATCGTCTTGGATCATCATGTGGTTTGTTCTTCGTTGCAGTCTACTGCTTATGGTTGTGAACGCCTTTTCTGTTGTTGGTTTGCAGGATAATCAGCAGGTCAAGTGGGAAATAGTAGAAGACGAACAACAACTTGAATGCACGGTATAAAGCTTTATTTCCAAATTGCATTGTAACATATGTGATCACACATGCCTTTCTCATCATAGTTGAGGCCTTCAACTTTCAAGAATTGTTTCTGGAATCATACATTGCATCTTTAAGAACTGAACTCCGTTGGATAATGACGTTGTGATCTCATAGCTCAAGTTTGGATCGCGTATGTAGTAACCTAATCCATCGTTTGGGCTTGTGATAGTCAACTACTATCTTCAAACCAAAGCAGGTGCAAACAGAAATTGAGGTTCTGGATGAGAAGATCAGGTTATGGTCAACTGGCAAGGAAGCTGACATTCGACTGCTGCTATCTTCCTTGCATCATGTGAGATAATTTTCATATATACTCCACTTTGTAATGCAAAATTCCTTGTTTATGGTTAAAGAAATCTAGATTATGCAAATAACAAATACATACTCTCTTTGCCACTCAGATCTTATGGCCTAATAGTGGTTGGCTACCGGTGCCCTTGGCAAATATAATCGAATCCTCTCAAGTGAAGAAATCGTATCAGAAGGCCCGGCTGTGCCTGCACCCGGACAAGCTCCAACAAAGAGGTGCGACGCCCCAACAGAAGTACATTGCAGATAAAGCCTTTTCGATACTTCAGGTCAGTTTTGAACATTGCACAAGTTGAAGAATTGGCCAAGACTCTTGTCTTAACTTGTGATGTTGTTTGTAGGATGCTTGGGCTGCATTCATCTCTCTAGATGTGTTCTAAACAAAGGAAAACAAGTGTTAATTTTTCGACGGGACATCGATGAATACAGGAGGAATATGAGACTGAGTAGATATGTGAAGAGTGTGTTGTGATTCAGTGTGTTGTTTTTGGTAAATGCAAGAAAGTAGTTTTGAGTTGTTTATAATAGTAGCAAATTCACTTTATATTCTTCTGAAAATATGATTTTTAGTTCTGTGCACAATGAGTTTACTGCAACAGAGAGCAGATTACTTACTCTTTCAATTTTGAATGCACTTTTAAAAATTATTCTAATCTTTATTTGTTTGGATAAATAAATTTTAGGAAACAGCATAACAATTAACTTGAACCTAAAACCAGTTTCAAACCTTTGGTTTAAGACATTAACTAGTATACCATATTTCCTTTGACTTGTTTATTTTTAGAGTGCATTACATTATATTTCTATTTAGAAGACAAATGTTTCAAATATACAACAAAGATAACACATATTGATTGCCTTCACATTAGTTACAAAAGGCTCAGCAATCTCCAAGACTGGAAAATGAAATTCTCATTTGACCTCTATTCAAAAACCGTAATTATCGCAAAAACAGGGAGAAAAGAAAAAAAGCAAACCACTAACTGCTTCAAACTTTACAATGGCATACACCCTTTTCATTATAAGAGGAGATAATTTCAATTGGAAGACATTTTTATTCGGAGCATGGTAATGAAATGCCGGCGGGGGGCAACGATCAATCGAATTAACACTTGTCTGGTGCAACCAAAAATAGAATAGAGAAAAATGTCCTAGACAACTGCGACATGATCAAAATCATATTGTATAGTTGTTCTACTTTGTTCTGGTGATGACTATATGCGTTAGTTCTACAAGTGCCCGCCTCGACCTCTGCACAACCTCGTCCTCGTTTTCTGGAAGGGCGTCGATTGCAGCTGATGCAAGCCTAGCATGCTTTGCTGCTAGCTCTCTCGCTCTCTGAATTCCACTACTCTTTGATAGAATTTCTAGAGCCTAAAGAGATAGAGAGAGAGAACATGAAACTCGATAGTCGATATCTTTGCTTCTTTTGTTATTTTAAAGGGCAGATGATCAAGTGAAAAAGCAAACTTACCCGGTCCACATTTGAGGACTTCTCAAATCCTTGATCGACTATCTTCCGTAGCTCAGGATATTCCTCAATAGCGAACAATATAGGAGCAGTAACAATCCCCTAGAAAAATTATTTGAAAATTTTGGCATGTCATCATGAAGTAACTATTCGGGCAATCGAGTTAAGTTGAAACGAAATGGAGATACTTACGTGGCGAATGTCGGACAAGGATCCCTTCCCAAGGGAAGCTGATGTGCCAGTGAAATCAAGAACATCATCAATTATCTGAAATGCCAACCCCTGCAAACAAGATTTCATGATAGAACTATCAAAAAGTAACACATAACATACTTTCCATTGGGAGAAAAGACAGCCTGTAGTCCAGTCAAAACACACAAACATACTCTCCCAATTTCATTGTACATACAAGCAAGAAAGAGAACAGGAAAAAATACAAACCAAGTTCTTGCCGTACTCATAAGCCAAATTTGAAACTTCTGCCGTTTGTCCAGCAATAAGGGCAATAGACTTACAACTATTGCATATTAGTGACGCAGTTTTGTAGTATGTCTTTTCCATATAGTACTCCATGCTGCCAAAAGCAACCGCGCAATATTTTAGGAAGAACGGGCAAAAGATAAGAGAAGCGTGAGAAAGGAACAGTAATTTATATCATGTGATCTCATTCCGCAAGTTACCAAGACGTAAGGGAACAGCCAAACGAAATAAAAGAAGCTGTAAGCCCAGCTAGCAGTATACCTGCAGCGCTGCTCAGATGTAGTAGTCATTTGCATGGTCTCACCAGTGACCAGATGTTCCACGACTTGAGCGATGAGTGTGACAACCTGTAACAATAACAAGAAACATAAATGATATTACGAGTGTGATTCTTAAGCATGTGTATGATTGGTCTTTCATAATGTCACATGTGTGTAGAGAAATGCTTATCCTCAACCGGCAAAAGCTTAAAGGGTACCTCTGTGTTTTTCAAGGAAGCAAGAGCCACACAAGCTCTAGATAGCAGGAAATCTCCAGCCAACACAGCTAACTGCAATTTAAACAAAAAAGACACAACTCAATAGACAAATAAGCTAACTCAAAAGGTAAAAGTCAAACCATCACAACGAATTAGGTAGAAAGGAAAAACCAGTAGTATTAAGATGATCTTTAGTTAAAAATCAAGCTCCTTTACACATTTTCCTTATTGTCGGTTAAGATCGAGTTATTAAAGAGGGAAATCAAAAAAGGATAGAAATCACGTACCTTATTTCCCATCACATAGTTCAAAGAGCCAATACCCCGCCTTGTATCAGCATCATCCAACACATCATCATGGAGGAGGCTAGCAACCTATTATATTACAGGGATATTATTAAACAAAGATACAACCTTCCAATATGTACAGAATAATTAAAATAAGAAAAGGCATCCCACAAACACAGAATAGTAACATTGCGAGAAGGTAAGATCCCATAAAGCTGCAGAATAAGAAGTAGAAGAAGGGTTACAAATTAATGTGATAATTACAAGAATAAACCCAATTCCCCAATGTGGTTCAGTAGCATCATACAAAAAGCAAGGTAAGTACAAATCCAATAATAATATCATAAATTTTTATCACTAGTAAGTAGCAACTTAACTATGACAAGTCTACAAACAGACGGACACAATTTTCCACTCATTCTTCACACAATTTTGGCACAATTAATTTTATAACTGAAAACCCATTTGAATGTCCAAGAATGAGATATGAAGTGAAGCATTTTGTAAACAGGTTACTACAAAGAGCTGGAGTCACTAACATGGATCATCTCTGTAATCTCAGCAACGCACTGTTGTCTTGTACGCAACTCTGTGGACAAAGTATTGACTGCAACCTCAGATGTTTGCCTTGCGATTGGTAAGTCTAGAGCTGTTGCCATCAATAAAAGGACCTGCATAAGTAATCAATTCCCAAAATTAGAAATCATTCCGTGTCGCTAGTAATCTTAAATTTATACTCATATAAAAAGCAAATGGGCCAGCACAAGTCGATCAAATATAGAATGCTTCATTTTTCGCAGCGGTGTAACAAGTGGGGGCACATAACACAGATAGAAAGGAAAGTCTTACAGTGGGTCTGAATCTTTTCCCTTCAACTCCAAATTTGAAAAAATACTCCGCGGCAGAGGCAAGCTTGGGAACCTGTATGAGAAGAAATAAGTGTGAATTACCTTCATTACATATCTATCTGTTGGAAAACAGTATCAACGTACATGTCATACCTCCGCAACTACCATAGACCTCAAGCGATCCGCAAGAATCGACAGTTCATCAGCAACAAGAGAAAACGGGTCTAGTTGCTCCTGCCATACAATTAAGAAGGTTGGCCACACAATAGAGCGCATCTAGACCAGCTGGCAACCATATACAAAGACATGAAAAGTGATTGCAGTTTAATCATGTTATCTGCAATCACTATTATTTCAAGGCAATTGGAACATCATCACAATTTGATTATCAAAAATGGGCAAATGGAACAAGAATTGCACTGACCTCAACTGCAGAGCTGCTCTGAAGGTGAACCTGTTGCCCAACCGTACTAATGGCATTTGACACCCAAGAATAAATAACTCTGCAACCCAAAACCTACTAATAAACAGTAACAAAGCAAATATAATACAATGTAAAGGTACTAAATATGTCAAGAGCAGCGAAATATATGGTGGTTGCATAAGCATCGCCATTTAACAGTTAAACAAAATGCACCAAGGCTAGAGAGCTGAAGAGAGCAACATAATTTCTCAGATTAAAAATGGAATCAGAGAATAAGTCAGGTTCCACCATCTATTAAAAGATCACTGTAGCAAAATTTAATTTTTCATCATGAGACAAGCTTGTGTAACCCATACGCCAGCTCAATTTAGTGGAAAACCCATTTACACCCACCAACTGTTCGATCAATTTCCAAAAAAAGGGAATAGTGATACCCTTCACTAACAACCGCGAATTTCAAAAGCTAGCCCAAAAACAATTAACTTCCACTTAAGCAAACGACGCCACAAGCACAAAAATAGCACGCGAATTCACCTCTCGAGAAGACTGAATAGGATTGCGAAAGTGGGAGGAATGCTCGAGCTGCAACGGCGCGCTGCCGCTACACCCCAAAGACGAGTAGACCCATCGACGACGGGCGTAGCCCGACCTCGCCAACCGGGCGAGCCCTCTCACCGAAATCATCTCCGAATCTCCAACTAGGTCAACGGTCCTTCAATTATGTTGGATCGGAACAGTGGTGAAGGGGCAATTTATTGATCGGTGATCGGTGATGAAGAAATCATAAGCCGACATTAATTTCTGCTCAAGAAATTACGCGAAATGGCAGACGGCTACTTGCTCCCAAACCCCAAACCCATGACCTATCTAAGGTAAGTTATGTGTTTCCATGGCAGCCATGAAATTATTGGGCTTGAAGTCGGCCCAATTTGGAAAAAGCCCAATCCATATAGATTAGCCCATTAATAAAGTGGGCTTTCATATCTTGAGATTGGACCCATGACAAATACAGTGTTGGATTTTACAAACTTTGAGTTTAGAGTGGAGATGTAAATGAATAAAGCTACTGGCAAATTACTCGTGACTCGATTCGAAAAAAGTTTATTTCGAACTCAATTCAATAATAAATGAGTTGAGCTCGAACCCGATTTCAAGCTCGATAATTTTATCGAGCCGAACTTGAACCTGATAGCATTTGGTTCGTTGAGCTTTCGAACATGTTCGAATCATCACACTTCGATTCAATTGAATATATTCCTCGATGTATTAAATATATAAAGTATGTTGTATAAGATGTTAGTATTTTTCCCCATTAAGATTGATTATCCTCACAAGTAAGACATTAAGAAGCCAAAGCTTGGTTTCTTTATTATCTTTTCTTAGGGAAAAATTCAATCTCGAATAATATCATATTTTCTATGTCCATAAAAAATAGTCTTAGATGAGAATACTACGAATTTTAATCAAAATATTTGAATGTATTATAAGTGGAGAAGGAATAATGATAATTAATTGTATTGTGAGTGAAGAAAGAAGCTCATCATATGATAGAAAGTTTATAAAAATGAAAATGAACTAATCTTTATATATATAAAGAGCAAAGTAAATGTAAATAAGTTTAATTGCAAGGACATAATTGGAATTGAAAAATTAATTAAGTTAAAATTGTTACCTATAAAACCGCCGACAATCAATTTTTGCAAAACTGCCGACCATTTTTTTTTTATGTACACAATTTAGAATTAATACCTTTCATTTCTTACTATGTAAACTAGATCACAATAAGCAAAAGCATTAAAAGCAAAACATATCATTTGTTTAATGTTTTATCAGTATATTTAATCTTTATATATATAAAGAGCAAAGTAAATGTAAATAAGTTTAATTGCAAGGACATAATTGGAATTGAAAATTTAATTAAGTTAAAATTGTTACCTATAAAACCGCCGACAATCAATTTTTGCAAAACTGCCGACCATTTTTTTTATGTACACAATTTAGAATTAATACCTTTCATTTCTTACTATGTAAACTAGATCACAATAAGCAAAAGCATTAAAAGCAAAACATATAATTTGTTTAATGTTTTATCAGTATATTTAATAATTTATTATCTCTCTACTTTTCCTTTTCAAGAGATGTGTTTAAACGTTTTTATTTTTATTTGCCCTTTTTCTGATTTTTTGACATTTGGTTTTTTATATTTTGTATTTGTATTATTTTATGTTAATTTTTTAATAAGAGAAACGAATTTTAAATTAAAATGTATCATGATGTCACTACTATAAAAATTTGTAAATTACATAATTATATTTTATTTTTAAGCATTAAATTATACAATTGCCACATAATAAAAGGTAGTGACAGTGGATCAATTTTTTGAATTGATTATTAATTTGTTCAAACACAAAATATAGAATTATTATAGGTTAAGAGAATAATTTGTACGTAAATTGAGCTATAAAATTAAAATTAACCACTTTCTACCCATGCCACATTGATTTTTTTAATTTAATCTATTCTTTCCTCTCTCTCTCTCTCTTGCATATTTGCTTTCTTCTTATTTTAGTATATTTTATCCTATATGCAATTAAACTAAAAGATTATGAAAATTTAAGTTCAAAATAGTAAAATTAGAATCTTTTAAAATTTCAACATAATTATTTGAATAATTAAATACATTTTTATCTTTCTACAAATATAAATGGAACAATTACTTTGTTTGCATGTATTAAACAACCTCAACGAGTTATATTATATGCATATATTATAAAATATCTCTTACTTTAATAAAAGAAGAAAAGTGAATCATTTTTTAACTTTTTGGAAATTTCTTAAATATTTAAATTTTCAAAATAACTTTTTATTTTTTTATATTTTCCTTATATATACCTGATTTGACTATTAATTACTATAATTTTGAATTCGAAAGTATAGTTGTTAATCTGGTTTACATCATTAGCAACTTATTGTGATACTATATCTATATATAAACAAATATTATATTTTTGCATAAATTACATTGATTACATTAAAGTATTAGATAAATTTGTAAATAATAAATTTGATATTAAAATTATTGTTTTTTAGGTTATACTAATAATTACTCTCTGCTCCCACAAAAACAATCTATTTTTGCCATTTAAGGATGTCCACAAAAATTAGTCTCATTACAGTTTTGGAAAGTTTGCATCACACGATGGATTTGATGGATCTTTTTCTTCACCCACAATATAATTAATTATCATTATTTACATTACTTTTGAAGTGTGATCCTTTATTCATTCACAATACACTAACAATTATTATTAAAATTTGTATCATCTTTTTTTGTAAACGAACAAAATATAAAATATATACATAATTTATGCGTGTCTAAGAGCACTCCCAGCAGATCACCTAAATGCATCACTAACTCTAAATTTAGGCTAAAACAATTGAAAATGAGATAAAAAATGCATCCAGCAGATCCCCTAAATTGGATGGGGCCCACAAAAAATTTTACACCCATCTAAATTCAATCTTAAATTTACACCCACCCTAAATTTATTTTAAGCTTATAATTAGTAGGGCCCACACATAATTATTATTTTTATGTAGAAAATAGGATATCTGGTGTATGCATTTATAAAATCGAGATCCTAAAATTAAATAGAGAAGCTTTAGGGAGGAATATAGGAGCATAATTTTGGAATTTCTGCTGGGAGTGCTCTAAGATCATAGTCACCGCGCATAGCGCGGGAGATACACTAGTTTTTATGGAAGTCACGGAAGAGCAAAAATGTTGCTATTATGTAGCATCTTAAGGGCGTGTTTGATTTGTTGGGTGAGATATAGCAATATTAATTAAGTCCGGTTACATAAGCTAAATAAACAAAGATTAATTAGTATTGATAGTGTGTTTGACTCGTAAGAATAATTACCGCGTTTAAGCAATTTTTTGTTTGGTACCCAATGTTAAAAATTAGATAACAATTACCTCACCCATTATATCCCCAAAATAATTTCGTAATGGCTGAAGTACCCCCATGAGTATTTTGTGTCTTTGTGTGTGTGTGTGTGAGAGAGAGGGGCCACTGGTTCATACTGGGCATTTGGCACTCACGCGTCACGCCAGCTTATTTTGCTCATAACCAGAAGGAGATAAAAGCAAAGGAGAGGAGTTTTGGGGTGAATGACTGGACTGGACGGCCAGCGCCAGATCTGGAAAAGGGGAGGCCGGGCTTTGGGTTGTGCTGCTGTCAACGAGGGGGCCACGATGTAGGCTGTTGTCGTTGACCGGAGAGGAAGAGATGTTGAAGGAGAGAGAAGTGATGGTGCGGCGTCGGCTGTGCCGGCGTGACAGAGAACGAGACCCGAGATATGAGGGAGTATCAGGGGAGAGAAATGTTGAGGGAGAAAAGGAAGGGCGGCGGCAGGTGCCGAGAGAGGGGGGAGGAGGATTAATCATACCGATTGATTATGGTTTGTTTTTTTTTCAGCAAAACCATTTGTAAAACTAAATTTTTTCATGAGTATTTTAGTTCCAACATTATTCTTTGCAAGGATATGATTCTCCTTCCCCACGCACGCAGATTGGTAGATTTAGATAGGCTACCTTGCAGAAGCTTTTGCTTTTACACTTGCAAGTAATTACACGATGAATTCTGTATTAAAAATTGAGGGCAATTAAGGCAAAGCCAAATTTAATATGGATCACTGTTCAAAATTGGTAAAGGTAACCGAGGGGGGGTGTCGGATTCATAAACCAGAAGCTACAGTGTTTTTACCTCGGGCCGCGCCTTATTTGCGGGCCATCCGCGAAATGTATCGGGATACCAAACAGGCGGTATAGCCTGTATAAAATACTAACATTATTGGAATAGAGTTTTTCACTTTTGGACACCATTTCTTAAAATCTTAAACAATAAACTCTTCTACATACATAGCATCAATCTTGCTTTATTAAAAAACCAAAAAGAAAATAAAAATGTCTCAATTATTGATTGAAAATCCATGTCAATCTCTAAATAACAAACTATAAAGTTATTCTGAAGATATTTTAGGAAAATAAAATCAGTTGCAGTTACCTGTCACACACAATACATAAGCCTCTTCAATCACATATTTATAAACATCAAATATGATATGGTAATGTGTTACACAAGCAAATCAAATACTTCAAAGAGGAGAACTACCACAATTCTGCACTGGTTGTTTCCTTATATTTGTCTAATGATACAAGATCAAAACATACCAAATAATACAAGTAAACCCTAACATGCAAGTAATTATACTAGGTCCAATTTACCGAGACGACGTTCAACTACGGTGTTGAGACGACTGCACCTGCAAAAAGATTAACGGGATGATGCACGACACAACAATGATTATGTAGACGAGGCAATGATATACTTACCGTTGTTATTCGCTTCCTCTTTTACTTCATCGCCCGTTTTCCATACGATATCTTTCAACCCAGTGGAAAGGTTCTTGTAGAACTGCATAAGGAGAAGAAAAGAGAGCTTATCATGTGACTCTATTTCAGTTTCAATAGATTGTAACAAATTGAATTCCTAAGAACTAATAGGGTTATCACCCTGCAACTAGAATTATTGTTTGTGAACTTGGTCCTCTTTCGTCTTTCTAGAAGATTCGATAGTTGCAGACAAAATCTCATGAGATCGTCTAAGACACCACGCGTAGCTTTCCTATGATAAGTTGAATGTAAGAATACCTTGTGGAATTCCAACGTATCTCCTCCGGCCTTGCGAAGCTCTACCATGTGAAGTGATGGAGCCACTTCAAAAATCTGCAAGAGGCATTACAAAATGTTACACAAACACATCTCTTTCTCACACACACAAAATGCTTGCTCTTCTTCTAGCAAGATAACATGTGATATGGAGTATATTTTGGTTCAACTTCAATGTAGGCCTTAACGGCCGTGTAATTGAGAGAGGAGTCGAGAAGATCTGTAGGTAAAAATACCTCTGTCGCGATGGACAAGTGACCCTTCCGCCCGGATTTCTCCCCATAGAGTTTCATCTAAATGGAATGACAAACAAATAGGGGTTCAGAGGATTGAAATGATACAGAACTCCTGAACAAAAAATGAATCTTTTTCCATGAATGAGGATTTTAATATATATTTTTGGGAAATCAGAATAATGTATGAAGCTTAATCATAAGAGAGGGACATTTAATGCACAGATCAAACCTTGTAGTTGTTCTTCTTCACATCAAACCCCATAGGCCCGGCAGCTTTCTCAATTTTTGATATAATCTCATTGGCAGGGCATTTAGATGTAAATCGCGTTTCTCGCTTCACAAGACCCTAGAGTCGGAGAAGATGTGAAGCGCGTTATTTAATTTTTTCAAATTCTCACTTATTACCAGTCGATCGAACTACATAGTCAGCGTACCATTTGCTTTTCAAAGAGGGAACTGAGATTGAGACCCTGTGAGGTGGAGATGAGCTCAAAGGCATTCATAGTCACTGGTGCGGCTGGGGGCCTTTCGTCCCGCCTCTCCACAACGAGGTTTGGAGAGTCCTGATCGCAAAATTCAACTTTACCAGTGAGTGGCGAAATATCATAATTCGTGTGAAAGAAAAAACTGGTAGCCAAACTAAAAATTCATACCGCTGATTCATTAAAGATAGAATTGATATCGTCGAGGGTGACTTCCTCTTGTTCAAAAACAGGTGACTTGAATCCTTTCTTGAACCACTCATTCGCGAGGAGTTCACTGATCGTGATACGCTGCATCACGTAGCAAATGAAGCTTACAGAGTTATGTCTGGATAATAAAAAGTAGCTAGGCCATTGTTTTACAATAAAGCTGCAAGAAAAAAAATTCTTTGACTAGAGAGGAGTGAGCATACAGTGGAAGGGTTGGGATCCAGAATTCTTTTGATTAGTTTCTTTGCACTCGAGGAAAACCATGAAGGGCACGTGAAGTCCGCCTTGAATATCTGCAACGAAGTTAAACCGCAAGCTCAACAAACATTGTCAAGATAGCACGTAGTGTTCATGCTTTTTAGCATCAACTATTTTTGTGTTTAAAACCTCACTCCATACCGCCCTTCTCTTTAATAATTTCATCACGAATTCCAGGGCGAATATCATGAAATACGGCATATACCTTTTTGTACAATGCCATAAGATTCGATTCTTCAAAGGGCAGATATCCAGCCATGAGTACGAAAAGTATAACACCACAAGACCATAGGTCTGCCTTGGCTCCGTCGTAGCCCTTATTGTTGATCACCTGTGAAACGAGGGAGACAAAAGCAGTTATTCAGAAAACAGAACTATTCTTCAAGAAACAAGAAAACAGCACCGATTGAGCTGAAAAATGGTTGCATACCTCTGGAGCAACATAATTTGGCGTCCCACATGTCGTGTGAAGCAATCCATCTTCCTAATAAAGGATCAAGAAAATGAATTACTATATCATATTCATTGTCTAGTATGCAAAGTTCAAACAGTAGAGGTATGTTTCTCCGACGTCCAGAGATAACACGGAATAGAGGAAATATTTCATCTAAATTATGAAAATGCTCCCTGAAGGAAAAAGGAACAACTCATAGTACCCGAACTTGCTGTGGTAGGGCGCTTAAACCAAAGTCGGAAACTTTGAGAACACCATTGGCATCAAGCAGCAAATTCTCCGGCTATAAACCAAGAAAGGAATACAATAAACAATGAGCTTTTCATATTCAATAAAATTGGACAAGTCGGGTTACATGGAGCTAAAGAAGACGAAGAGGAAATGACGTGCTCACCTTAAGATCCCTGTGATAAACACCCCTGCTGTGGCAATAATCAACCGCATTGATAAGCTGCTGGAAATATTTCCTTGCTTCGTCTTCTTTCAGCCTGCCTCGACTAGCCTGCCAACAAGAAAGCAACAATAAATTGCACTTCTTACATATCACGTTTGATCTAACCTCATGAATCTATTCTTTGAGAGTGAAGATTAGTGAGACATACAATTTTGTCGAAGAGTTCACCACCGGTGACAAATTCCATGACAATGTATATCTTCGTCTTGCTGGCCATAACCTACAGGAGAAGCCCATCAATAAGCATGCATCTCAAGATCATAGCTCACGAAGTCCACAACACACTATGAAAAACTGAAACTAGGTTAAAGATACTCGACTCGACCTCATACATCCGGATGACATTGGGATGCCTTATCAATTTCATGGTTGAAATTTCGCGCTTGATCTGCAAGGCGAGGATAAGTGTTGGAACGATATAAATGCACATATCAAATCAAAGTTCCCAAAAATCTTTACATAATAATTCTAGATAAATCTAGTAAAATATATCAAGCATATTCTGATCATTAGATGGTGGATCGACTCCAAAATGTGCAGATTCCATATATATATATATGTCAAACTCAACTCAATTAGCTAGCATACTATTCCAACTCTCCAACACATAGGATTGTCTTAAAAGTGATAGGAAATTTTTTTCATAAAACTTTAGCCCCACAACTACTCAAGGTCACAAAAAGATCAGATATCACACCCCACATAGAGGTTTTTGTTTGGAAAGAGAAAGGACTGATCAAAGAAATTGTGAACTAGAAAAGTCAACCCAAAATTTAGTGCAAAAAATTAAAAGTGTCTACACAAAGGAAACCACACAAACATCACATATGTCAGTTGATCAGATGAAAAGGGCTGGAAAGATTTTGAATAAAAGTAACAAAACAATAATAATCCAATCCAAACAGCACCTGGCCAATCATCTTATGTTTGAGAACCTTCTCCTTATCAAGAATCTTGATCGCCACATTCTCACCTGTCTCCAGATTCCTAGCAAACTTAACTTTCGCAAAAGTCCCCTCTCCCAAAGTCCTCCCCAATTCATATCTCCCCACGCGCGTCCGGCTACTACTGCCGCCGCCGCCACCAGCGCTTGATCTCGATGCCATCACCATCTCGACAGCCCTTATCCGTATCTATATGTATATGTATTGAATCAATCCCAAAATTCCCTCTTTTTGGATAAACCTTCCTTTTTTTCCTTCACCTACCTAATACAGATTATACATATTCCATCCATCTTCCCCTCTCTCTACACAATAGAAGTTCCTTTTTGGGATTCCTGAATCTCAACCCCACTATAACCTCTTCTTCTTACAAGGTTGCCACACCTGAGACTTCCCCACATTCATCTTCACTCCAAAAACAAAAATTAGAACGAAAAAAAAAAAAAATCCAAACTTTCACACAAGAAATAACAAATCAGATCAAGATTGTAGCTTTAATGTAAGAGCACGCGGAAATCCTTCTACAAACATAAGTGAATAATGTAAACGCCATTAGAGATCGTTGAATACTAAAAAGGAGAAAAAGATATGGGCCAAAAACGGAAAAAAATAATCCAAAATGGCAAGAATCGACCAAACCAAGTTGATGTAATCGTCTTCACATATTAATTACGGAAGCGTGGGGCTGGGAAGTGTCGGATCATTAGGGCTTAATAAATGCGATAATTAGATTAGGGATTAGCGCGATGAGAGCTTAGGCGTCGGCTAAAACAATTGATTGAACGTAACAATAATATGGTTTACTGATTAAATAAATTAATCCAAAAATAACTTTTTTGCTGTTTCGATGTGATACGAGGAAGAGTATACAACTGAGGAAGGTGATGTGCGAGGTGTAGGCATAAGATACGGTGGGGTGCACGGGTAATTATGGTGAACCCTGAGACAAACTATGTAAAGTCGGTGCACGATTTTGTCTTTATGGAAAATCGCATCTTGCACATGGTCTCCCTTTTCCAATAATGTGGGCTTGCTTGTTTGCCACAACCAAATTTATAATCAAATTGACTACTTGTACGTCTCAACTAAATTGATTAATTTCTTTTCGATACGAAATTAAAAAAATTAATATTTTAAATATATTAATAATAAAGTGAATAATTAATTATATATTTTCTTATTTATATCTATTCTATATAAAAAAAATTAATCGATTTAATTGAAACGGCTAAAAAAATATTATAATAAATTAATTAATCTACTAATAAATTTATAATCAAATTAGTATAAATTAGATCAAATAAACGAAAAATGCAATTCATATAACATTAATGATACCTAAACTAATAATCTCGTACAATAGAAAGAATTCGATGCTTCAACTTTACCGCTTTAACTAAGCCTCTTCGATTACTAGAGATGGTCTTAATTGAATAAACTTGTTTCATATAATAAAACAACTATTCGAAAACAAAACTTTTTACCATAGCACGTGAGATTATCATTACCAGCAACTACTTCAACCATCCAATGTTTTTAATATTTGATTGATTTATTTGTCTTTTACATCACCAATATTCATCTCGTCGAATCACACTCATTTGAGAGATTTATCATGACCACTAGTACAACCACAATATTCTATATGATTATTTTTAATCATAGTATGTTTAATGTATTAAGTAATAATTGAAATCATAACAATAAATCAAGAGACCACGATCGTTTTTAGTGTTAAATTATTTAACGTATTAAATAATAATTGAAAGAATTTTTAACCACGATCGTTTTTAGTGTTATAGCAGTTGGACACCGATTATCTACAATTATTCGTTATTTTGATTCGTTCATAATTAATACGGTGTTTTTATTTAGATACACATACCTTTATATTTTTAACTTTATGCATACTTAATATTTACAAAAT
Organism: Salvia miltiorrhiza; assembly: GCF_028751815.1. Classification (NCBI taxonomy): domain Eukaryota; kingdom Viridiplantae; phylum Streptophyta; class Magnoliopsida; order Lamiales; family Lamiaceae; genus Salvia; species Salvia miltiorrhiza. The sequence continues at coordinate 3,419,247 of NC_080391.1, forward strand.
TTCATCTCACAAACCAGTTATTAATTGTCTAACAAATGAATTTTATCGATAAATTTTTCATTTTATACATATATCTAAATCTTTCACTCCCTCCGTCCCAACGAAAGCGGTGCACTTCTTTTCGGCACGGGATTTAAGAAGAATAAGATTGTAGTGTAAAAGTGCGTAAAGGTGTGTGGAGCCACATTGTTTGTAGTGTAAAATTATTACAAAAAAAAAAAAAGAAAATACACCACTTTCGTTGGAACGGCTCAAAAAGGAATAGGCACCGCTTTCATTGAGACGGAAAGAGTATTATAATACGTGCCCTTCAAACTACATCATATTTTTAGTTTAGGTGGGAATATGTATTTCAGCATCTGTATTATTTACCAAACTATTAATATATTACTAAAATTATACATATCATCAAATCATCAAATGTACTGATATGTCGTACATGTTTTAATTATACCACCCGGAACATAAAGAAATGATAAATGTGTACTTATTCAAACCTATATAAATTAGTTTTTTTATTTTTTTACCAAACAAATTAAGGCTGGTCTAGAAATATAAAACTGCAGATTAAAAATAAAAAACGCTCTCGTTGATGAAACAAACAAACAAGAGAAGGTTTCTGAAACAATTACTACTTCGTATATTATTTTAATCACAACATCATGTGTATATTTATACATTAGGAAGTAAAATACATATGCATTATGTTAGTAATCATACAAATCTCAATTTTCGAACAAAGCCAATGAACGTGACTGACTTTCAAACACGCAATTAAATGACCAATTATAAAAATTGTGAAATTTAATACAAAATGACTAAATTCATTTTCAATCAATCTAAATAATTTTATGGCCATCCACAGTGGTCAACTTTCACGCCCCCTTGTTCGAAATACGTGTCAAATTTATTGATGACTTTAGGATTATTAAATGATCTCGACATTATTGATAATTGATCATAAATAAATATTCCTATAGTGCTTCGAAGTTATGACTATTTATATTTGATTTTCAACTTTTAATAGTCAACGACTCAACGGCTTGTTTTCCTGTTGATCAACTTTAATTTGTGCCGTACAATTAATATATCGCTATTTACAACAGATAATATGGTTCAATAAACAGCAACAAAAGTTAAAATAATCTAATCTAATAATATGAGTATTTTTTTGCGACTACTTGTAAATAGGGCATGTAAACGAGCCGAATCGAATCGAATACTAACATGCTCGAACTCGACTCGTTTAAATATGTTTAAATATTTGACTGTTTGAGCTCGACTCGAGTTTGATTCGAGCTTTTATCTTGTTGATCGAGTTCGTCTCTCGCCATTCACTTGTCGAGCTCGAGCTTGACTCGGGTAATGCTCGATAATGTCAAATTTGAGATTGAGCTCGATAATGTTCGTATACATGATGTTTGAGTTTGAATTCGTTGAAAAATCAGAAAATTTTTCTTGATTAATATGTTACTCGAGCTCGTTTAAGGTTCGTGCACTAGGTTTATAAAAGGCTCGTGAACAGACTCGCAAACGTATTCGCGAACAATCGAATTCGAACATGTTTGCGAGCTCAATGAGCCGAGTGCTGTCATGTTTGAGCTCGGCTCTTTTGTTATCGAATCAAGTCTCGAATAATTTTTTTTGAATCGAATCTTAAATATTTGCGAATAGTTATGTTTATTTATAACTCTACTTGTACACAGTGAATTTGGAAAAGATAATTTAAGTGACATCTATAATAATAGTACTGGATTGTGATTAAACAAAGTATTGCAATTTTATACCCAAGTACAATTAGTCAAACCCGAGTGATAGATTTGTTGCGTAATTGTTGTGACTAATAATTTATCATTGGTGTTTTTAAACAGTCCACAACAATAAATAAAATGAATGATTAGCGATTAAATACTCAAAACATTATTGGGGTAAACCACATGATTATGAACCGATAGCTCCTTTTAGCATAATTAAATATCCATGTATTAATATCTTTTCGATACGAAATTAAAAAAATTAATATTTTAAATATATTAATAATAAAGTGAATAATTAATTATATATTTTCTTATTTATATCTATTCTATATAAAAAAAATTAATCGATTTAATTGAGACGGTTAAAAAAATATTATAATAAATTAATTAATCTACTAATAAATTTATAATCAAATTAGTATAAATTAGATCAAATAAACGAAAAATGCAATTCATATAATATTAATGATACCTAAACTAATAATCTCGTACAATAGAAAGAATTCGATGCTTCAACTTTACCGTTTTAACTAAGCATCTTCGATTACTAGAGATGGTCTTAATTGAATAAACTTGTTTCATATAATAAAACAACTATTCGAAAACAAAACTTTTTACCATAGCACGTGAGATTATCATTACCAGCAACCACTTCAATCATCCAATGTTTTTAATATTTGATTGATTTATTTGTCTTTCACATCACCAATATTCATCTCGTCGAATCACACTCATTTGAGAGATTTATCATGACCACTAGTACAACCACAATATTCTATATGATTATTTTTAATCATAGTATTTTTAATGTATTAAGTAATAATTGAAATCATAACAACAAAATCAAGAGACCACCATCGTTTTTAGTGTTAAATTATTTAATGTATTAAATAATAATTGAAAGAATTTTTAACCACGATCGTTTTTAGTGTTATAGCAGTTGGACACCGATTATCTACAATTATTCGTTATTTTGATTCGTCCATAATTAATACGGTGTTTTTATTTAGATACACATACCTTTATATTTTTAACTTTATGCATACTTAATATTTACAAAATTTCATCTCACAAACCAGTTATTAATTGTCTAACAAATGAATTTTATCGATAAATTTTTCATTTTATACATATATCTAAATCTTTCACTCCCTCCGTCCCAACGAAAGCGGTGTGCTTCTTTTCGGCACGGGATTTAAGGAGAATAAGATTGTAGTGTAAAAGTGCGTAAAGGTGTGTGGAGCCACATTGTTTGTAGTGTAAAATTATTACAAAAAAAGAAAAGAAAATACACCACTTTTGTCACGACCAGACCTAATTAAGGATAATTAAGCCGGGAAAACCGTGACTAATGGAGGAAGATTAGAAGCGGGGTAGAAAGGGGAATAATCAAACAAGAAAGGATCACATTTCATCATTTAACAAAAGGAATATTTATAATATAACAGAAGTTTAGTCGTATAGACTCAAATAACTAGTAAGTTCAGATATCTCTGACTTAGCCAAATAAACATAAAACTTCTGAGTACGCAGCGGAATAAGGTTCTGATTACATGTATGAAGACATGTAACCCTAGAGTTCATTAATACATAATAAGACAAAAGAATCCTGCTCGTCACTTCATCACCATCGGCAGCTGCTCAACCTGCACATTTAGAAATATATGCAGGGCTTGAGTACAAAAGTACTCAGTGGGCACGTATGCCTAAGTATAAAATACATGCTTCAAAACTGTAAATTGTCATACCATAATAAACAGTACAGCAAGGGAGTTTTTCGCTAAAAGGCCCAAGCTTACTAAATTCATTTGTGATTCTTAAAGTTCGACTGCAGTCTAAGTTCTCTTGTAATCTATCATATCTGGAACTTTGTGCCGGAGAGGTGGCCACCTCTCACGGTCACTTGACCGGCCAACCCGCTAGATGACTCACGGCCACTGGTGTACACTAGCCCTGGCAGGATAGCTATCAACTGCTCAAGACCCGAATTCGATTACATGATAAAAGCCACATCAGATAGATATCATACTGAAATTAAAACATTTTATGGCAAGACAATATTTGAAATAACTTCAATTAATTTAGTCATGAAATAACTTGCTTGAACGTAACATTTAAACTCATTTGATATATATGAAAGTAATGCCCACCTGATAGCAAAGCTTTGCTACAGATTAATGACTCCTTGACGAGCTCTTATTCTTGCGCTCGACCTTTAATCCGAGAAAATAACGTAAGACTTTAAATCGAGGGAAAATTCTCAATTATTGAGAATACAGAATTAATGATGCATGATTCTTATGCATGAATTATTATTCTGAAATAATAATTAGGGAATTTCTATTGTTAATCCAGGCTATCGGATTTAAACAAAAGCTAAGTCTCGTCTCATGAAGCCGGATAAAAATTAATCCGTTCTCTTAGGGTGTTCTAATCCGTCAATTAAATAAATCTCGCTCGCTATAGCTGAATAAAAGGCAGTTAAACTGAACATTCGACATATGATCACGTAAGAATTAATCAGGCTTAACGAATATGAATGGAAATAATAATATAATTTCAAATAATTAAAAGGCTCAACATAAGGCAGCCTAATAATTAATTAAGTAGAAGTGGGCTTGAATAATTAACATGAGAGGCCCAATTGAAATAATTCATCGGCTCAAGTAATTAAATAAATCTTGGCCCAATAAATAAATAATTTGATTAGCTGGGCTCAATTAAATAAATCAAACGAGGCCCAACGAAGATAATATAACAGCCCAATAAAATAAATGGGCTTCAATTTAAATAAATTCGGCCCAAAGAAATAATGTAATAGAGGCCCATCTGAGTAAAATAAATAAGGCCCAACTGAAATAATATAACAAAGGCCCAATGAATTAAACTAAAGCCCAATTAAAATAGAATGCAGTTGGGCTTTCATTAGTAAACTCGGCCCAAAGAGACACAATAAAGGCCTACATGAAAATAAATACAACAAGGCCCAAAGAAAATAAATAGAAGGCCCAATTTTCGGCCCAAATATTAAATAAAGCCCATACAAATCAAAACAACAAATAAAGTCAAAGCCCATTTCTCTCTCTCTCACTATCGGTCTCTCTCTCTTCACCAAAACAGACGACCCCCCCTTTTTTTTTTTTTCTTCTCAAAGCAGACGCCCTTCTCTCTCTATTTCTCCCTCTCGCTCCGCCTCCAACCGGCCTCAGCCGAGGCGCCTGCCGCTGCAGCTCCGGAGCCCGGCGAGGTCGACGCTTCGCCGCTTCTCCTCGTCAACGTCAATCCCTCAACGTCCTTCTTATCCTCTCCGAAACAGAGCTGTCACTCTCCCCTCCCAATTTAGAAATCGCCGCCGTCGCCGCTGCCCATGGAAGGACGGTGAACGGTCGCCGGTCGTTGCTCTGCCTGACTCGGACACTCCCTTCGCCCATCTCCTCTCGGCTTCAAACGTTCATCTCTCCCTCGAATCTATTGAAGGAACGAAGAAGAAGCCCTAATTTCTCCATCATCTGAATCTGCCACCTCCACTTTCGAAATCCGGCGAACGGCCGTTGCCGGTGAGTGAGGCCGCCCCTCATTCGTCTGTCGACCTCTCCTCTCTGAACTCAGTTCTGGTCGAGCACTAGTCCCCTCAGCCCACTCTCAATCTCGTCGTTGTTGCTGCGTTCCTCCAGTGAGCAGGTAAAAGTTCGACGCCTCCGTCGATTCCCCGAGCCCCGACGCCGCTGCTGCTACTGGAAGGCCGGCTTCGCCGTGCCGCTGCACTCCAGAATCGGCGAGATTCGCCGCTGAGGTCGGGAGTCTTCTACCCTTCACCGCTCGACGCCGCCGCCTGGGAGCGCCGCCAGCCGCTGTTGTTAACAGTAAGAGTCCGGCAGTCGCCTCTTCCGGAGCCGCCGTCGCCGTGAGTCGCAGAGCTCCGACAGTCCAGTACCACTCATCCTAAAGCTAAGTTATCTAGTCTCGTTTGTTTTCGTTTACGCGATTGGTGTCGAGGAGTATGCATATTGATTCAGTTGAGTGAGAAAAGTCAGTGCTAACATCTAACAGTGTGAGGATGTCATAGCTAAAATTGTCCGATCACGAGCTAGGGTGTATCCTTTCTTATTAAAATGTGGAGCCTATTTTCATGTGTATACTGATCATACTTGGATGGAGAATATGCATTATAGGACATAGCATATTGAGCTCAGTAAATACCTCGAATGTGATCGAATTGATTGCTTGTTGTTGAATCGAATGAAGTGTGAAATAACTGAAATGAATTTGAAGGTGCTGTTGTTTTAATAAATGCAGGTGAATAAAGGAGGAATTGGGGAAAATTTAGCCAAGACTTACCTCCTTTGAAGTTGGCAGCAGTTTTACAAACTCTATCTCTTTCCTTCAAATTTTCTGGTTTCTGGTGTCAAAGGAAATGAGTGAAGGGAGTTTACTGACTGAAATGTTAAAGGACATGGAGGGAGTAAGTGGGAAGTTTGGTGGAGTGGAGAGCTAAGTGGAGGATGAAGGAATTATTGGCGTTGTAATGGTGGCAAAATGAAGTGGAGTTGGTGGCAAAATGATGTGGGGAGCAAAGGTAGTGGAAAGAAAAAGAAAGAAGAAAAAAATATATAGTATAGGATTAATGATGTATTTTCTATGTCTCGGTGATTCTGTAACTGTAAAGTGGATCGCGTGCTCGTATCTGCTTGGTACTGTTTATTTAAATAAATCTCGATTTCGACATGTGATATCTCGCTAAAATCGATAAGTTATAAAATGAATCTAAATTAAATCCGTAGATTTAATTCGTTCGTTGTTTTAATATACAAATTAAATCCGCAGATTTAATTAACTCACGAGTCGGAAATAATCCATGACTTAAGTAAAAATAAAATCTAATTTCATCTCGCTTAAAAATAATAACGTGACTTTGCTAAGTCAGTTATAACTCTGAAATAATATCATTGACTGCTCTAATAATATGAATTCAGGATCATAAGCTGAATTCATATCAGGATAATAACCGTTTTCATTCACTGATGAACAAAAATAAACACTCATTACTGGATTTAAAATATATAAAAGAGCGGGTCACTACAACTTTCGGTGGAACGGCTCAAAAAGGAATACGCACCGCTTTCATTGAGACGGAGAGAGTATTAAAATACGTGCCCTTCAAACTACATCATATTTTTAGTTTAGGGCGGAATATGTATTTCAGCATCTGTATTATTTACCAAACTAATATATTACTAAAATTATACATATCATCAAATCATCAAATCAAATCATCAAATGTACTGATATGCCGTACATGTTTTAATTATACCACCCGGAACATAAAGAAATGATAAATGTGTACTTATTCAAACCTATATAAATTAGTTTTTTTATTTTTTTACCAAACAAATTAAGGCTGGTCTAGACAGGGGGGGACGCACATAGAGTCAAGGGAAGGCAATTGCCACCCCTTGATTTTTGATATGAAATACCTATATTACCCCTCATTAATTATTTATTTATAAATATGTCCTTAATATTATTTTGGAAGCTTGTTTAGTTGTGTTTCTAATGATGCTATTATACATAAGTTTCAAACTATGACGAATCATTGTGGTTAAATATAGATTGAATTTCTATGGATAATTTATATATATATATTTAGTTTCGTTTGATATAATTTTTTTTGCCACCCCTTGATAGAAATCCTGCGTCCGCCACTGGGTCTAGAAATATAAAACTGCAGATTAAAAATAAAAAACTCTCGTTGATGAAAGAAACAAACAAGAGAAGGTTTCTGAAACAATTACTACCTCGTATATTACTTTAATCACAACATCATGTGTATATTTATACATTAGGAAGTAAAATACATATGCATTATGTTAGTAATCATACAAATCTCAATTTTCGAACAAAGCCAATGAACGTGAATGACTTTCAAACACGAAATTAAATGACCAATTATAAAAATAGTGAAATTTAATATAAAATGACTAAATTCCTTTTCAATCAATCTAAATAATTTTATGGCCATCCACAGTGGTCAACTTTCACGCCCCCTTGTACGAAATACGTGTCAAATTTATTGATGACTTTAGGATTATTAAATGATCTCGACATTATTGATAATTGATCATAAATAAATATTCCTATAGTGCTTCGAAGTTATGACTATTTATATTTGATTTTCAACTTTTAATAGTCAACGACTCAACGGCTTGTTTTCCTGTTGATCAACTTTAATTTGTGCCGTACAATATATCGCTATTTTACAACAGATAATATGGTTCAATAAACAGCAACAAAAGTTAAAATAATCCAATCTAATAATATGAGTATTTTTTTTGCGACTACTTGTAAATAGGGCATGTAAACGAGCCGAATCGAATCGAATACTAACATGCTCGAACTCGACTCGTTTAAATATGTTTAAATATTTGACTATTTGAGCTCGACTCGAGTTTGATTTGAGCTTTTATCTTGTTGATCGAGTTCGTCTCGCCATTCACTTGTCGAGCTCGAGCTTGACTCGGGTAATGCTCGATAATGTCAAATTTGAGATTGAGCTCGATAATGTTCGTATACATGATGTTTGAGTTTGAATTCGTTGAAAAATCAAAAAAAAATTCTTGATTAATATGTTACTCGAGCTCGTTTAAGGTTCGTGCACTAGTTTTATTAAAGGTTCGTGAACAGACTCGCAAACGTGTTCGCGAACAATCGAATTCGAACATGTTTGCGAGCTCAATGAGCCGAGTGCTGTCATGTTTGAGCTCGGCTCTTTTGTTATCGAATCAAGTCTCGAATAATTTTTTTTGAATCGAATCTTAAATATTTGCGAATAGTTATGTTTATTTATAACTCTACTTGTACACAGTGAATTTGGAAAAGATAATTTAAGTGACATCTATAATAATAGTACTGGATTGTGATTAAACAAAGTATTGCAATTTTATACCCAAGTACAATTAGTCAAACCCGAGTGATAGATTTGTTGCGTAATTGTTGTGACTAATAATTTATCATTGGTGTTTTTAAACAGTCCACAACAATAAATAAAATGAATGATTAGCGATTAAATACTCAAAACATTATTGGGGTAAACCACATGATTATGAACCGATAGCTCCTTTTAGCATAATTAAATATCCATGTATTAAGATAATCAACAATGTTGGCGTCTAATTGCAATAAATTAGAGTTTAAATATTAATCCTAGGTTTCAACTGGTTATGCCCTTCATTGTATACTCATATGAATTTGGGGGACTTTTCATCTAATTAAAATATTGTCAATATCAAACGTACGACATACATAATTTTATTCAAGAAAAATAAATTGGATCACCTGTGATTATAATTTTTTTTTTCCTCCTGAGGGAAGATTATTAAAAATATTGATTAAAACTTAGTGGATTCATTAGCACGTCAGCTCATTTTATTTATCAACTGAATTCAGTATTTTAATATATCGAAGATGCTATAATTATGGAGTTTATTTATTTTTATACTATATAGTAGTATTATCTTTGCTTGTTAATATTAAGATATTAGTAATTTAACTAATTTAATTTAATGAGTTTAGCCCATCTTCAATTAAACTGGGCCTGAAGCCCATATTATACAGAGCAGCCCAATATAATTAAATATTATCTGCACACATTTTTCCGCCCAAAACCCCTAAGCCGGGAAAGACTACAGTGGAAGAAGGAAGAACGAAGAAGCGAGCAAAATCAAGGCGGAGTAATGGCGGAGATGACGGCGGAGGAGAGGAAGAAGAAGAAGAAGAGTTTGCCAGTGATACCATGGATGAGAGACCCCGTCGATATCAGTCTATCCGATTCATGCCCGCTCAGCTCCACCCCTTTCCTTGACCCCAGGTTTTCCACATTTCAAATCTCTATATAGAATGATCCGGAACAAGTGGAAATGTGTATTAGAGAATGTTGTTTTGCTAGGTTAGAGACGGCGTTGCGGCATAAGGGTTTCGATTCACTGTTTCCGGTGCAAGCAGCTGTTTGGCATGAAACAATTGGTCCCGGTTCATTCGAGCGTGATCTCTGCATAAATTCGCCAACGGGAAGCGGGAAGACTCTCGCATATGCTCTACCGATTGTGCAGATGCTCTCGACCCGCACGATTAAATGCCTTCGAGCTCTGGTGGTGTTGCCGACTCGCGACTTGGCTTTGCAGGTCTCATATTATTTCCTCATTTTTGATAAAATTTTGCGACGGTTTGATTGAACTTTTGTTAATAATGATATGAAATGTGTTACAAGTGCTCGTCAGCTGGTTTTATCAAATTGAGATTTTATGTGGTTTTGATGTTCTGTTTTCTGTTCATAGTTCACGGTTGATACGACATTTGCATAGTTTCAAGTTGATATGCATGTGCTGTGTCATAAGTGTGAACATTTTGTTGCCATGCTGATAACGGCGAAGGAATTGTTATGAATTAGTGGGATTGTTTTATCACTATCTGGATAAGTATTTGCTTGAACATGTAATGTTGTATGTCGCAAATGCATGAAGTTATTAGCTTATGTGTCCTTTTTTTCAGGTCAAGGAAGTTTTTGCTGCTTTGGCTCCTGCGGTGGGATTGTCAGTGGGCTTAGCAGTTGGTCAATCCTCTATTGTTGATGAAATCTCAGAGCTCATCAAGAAACCTACTATGGGTATTGGTGTTTGTTGCGATTCTGAATATTTCTGCCAGGAGATAAGAAGTTCAGTAGACATACTTGTAGCAACACCTGGACGGCTGATGGACCACATTAACCATACCAAGGGCTTCACAGTCGAGCATCTTTGTTATCTTGTAAGGAATCGATTTATCTGCTCACATACGGTCAATCTTCGTTCTGTTGAAGTTCTTGATAACTATCTCGATTCTCGTCATTACTTGAATGTCCGGATATGGGTCTCTCTTTGAATCTGTCTAACCCATAATATCATGTTTTCAAGTTTATGATCATATCTCCTTGTTTGTTGCTTGAGGTTTACTTTTTCAGGTGTGCTCTTAAGCCTTAGATGACCTTATAAATATTCTTTAATCATCATATGTTTTTGGGGACCTAATACGTGTTTTTAACCTTGACACACGGCCAACTCGCTGATGAGCTTCTAGTTTAGTTGACTGAACAGACTGTTACTTAGCTTATATTTGATGTTCAATATCTGTAAAGCTGAAATGGTTGACCTATCTCAGGTGGTTGATGAAACAGATCGATTACTAAGGGAAGCTTATCAATCCTGGCTGCCTACTGTCCTTGAGTTGGCAAACTCTTCAACTAACAGTCAGTTTTCCTTTGGGAATGCCATTAACCCACCCACATTTGGCTCACTAAAGACAGTTAGGAGTTTGTGAGTATCGTGTTCTTTTCCCACTCTTGTGTTCATTCTGCTGGTTGATTTCATGATGTCTGTCTTGTCTGCTAAATGTACATTTGTGTTTGATATTTGTATTAGTCAATGCGATTTAATTTATGTATTTCTGGTGGGGGTGGGGAATGAGGGCAGATGGAAAGACAATCTGGGTTTTGTTTTAATATAATAGGTACTAACAAATACTTATGTTGTAATTAGAACCACATTCAATATTAATTTTGATTTAAATCTTCCTTGTTATGTCATATGCAATAACTGCTAGGTGATAGTCTCTTGCCTATCTGCATTCATTCTGTTTAAGTTGTTTGATTGTAATTTTGATTCAGATACACAGTTTTCAAATTTAAGCTAAGTCGTTTTTTCTTCAAAATTACACATGAATACCAGTGGAGTCGAGAGGGGGTTTAAGGGTAAGCCATATCCAAGGCTTGTGAAGATGGTTCTGTCAGCCACACTAACTCAGGACCCAAGTAAGCTTGCTCAACTCGATCTTCACCATCCATTGTTCTTGACGACTGGAAAAAGCCGGTACCAGTTCCCTGAGAATTTGAAATCTTATAAAGTGGTATGATAATCCCTTCTACCTCTTATATACTCCATTTTCATGAGATTGCAATTTTATTATATCCCATATGTGCTGAGCTCCAAATAATCTACTTATCTCAACATAGTGAGAGCTCTTATTGTAGGATATGCTTAACACGCATTCTTTTACCCCTCGTATACATAGTTAGTGATGATTTATTAGAAGCTTTCGATTTTATAAAAAAGTTTCATAACTATTCTGTATATGCCGTTAAGTAGGTGTAAAATTTTGAGAGGTTACTCAGCATTTTCTCAATCCTTATGCAGGTGTGTACATCAAAGCTTAAACCACTTTATCTACTTGCACTTTTGGAAACTTTGCAAGGGGAGAAATGTATTGTTTTCACTTCATCCGTAGAGTCCAATCACCGGCTCTGCACTTTGTTGAATTTCTTTGGCGACCTTCAAATTAAGATCAAAGAGTACTCTCGTCTTCAACGCCAGTCCATACGAAGGTGATCTAGGCATAGCTATTTTCAATCTTTCTTAATTTTTATTGTATGGTAACTCACAATTATATTACTTGCCATATTTTACCAGTTGGAAAGGAATGATTCCCAATATCATATAACTGTTAGTTGTCAAGTACTTTTTCTGAGAAAATTTTCTGATTTATTCTGTTGTCCAGTATACAATGCTAAGTAAAGTAGCTTACCAAATTGCTTTCTAATATGGAATGACATATATTCTCAGCAAGACATTGAGGTCATTCAGAGAAGGAGAAACACAAGTTCTTATATCCTCCGATGCAATGACTCGTGGAATGGATGTTGAAGGGGTTAAAAATGTAATCAATTATGATATGCCTAGATTCATCAAGACTTATATTCACCGTGCTGGTCGAACTGCAAGGGCAGGGCAGAGTGGCCGTTGCTTTACACTTCTACGCAATGATGAGGTACTTGTAATAATCTTATTTGTTGGTTTTAATTACTGATGCTAAAAGAATGTTGTTCTTTGTTAAAAGATACCCTCCTTATTCTGAATAATGTAATTTTCCCCCCCTTGTACATGTGATCAAAGATTACCCAAAATTTTGTCACCTGAAGTTACGTTGAAGACTTGATTTGTTACTACCAATTATAATCACCTTTCATTCTAATTTTTTTTGACTGTCAGCGTATTTCGTCTGCAAATTTTGTTCAACTTTCTTCCCTTGCGAATGCTGGTTAAGCTAATTAACATGGTCTATAAGTTCTAATTCATTATCTGCTCTTAATTAGCATTTTTAATTTTCTTGATGTTTTGGTTTCAGGTTGTGCGATTTAAGAGACTGTTACAAAAAGCTGACAATGAATCTTGTGCTGAATATTCTGTTCCATCTGAATCAGTAGAGTCACTTCGTTCCATGTATAGCACAGGTAAGAAATCTTCGCTTTTCATCCACGTTCTTTTCTTAGATGTGGGCTGCTGGCAATCTGGGGATGCCCTTTTCCTGTGTCTTTTTTATGTTAATACACATTGAGGCCAAGGGGAGGAGATCTCATGCTGAACATTACATAACAGTTAACACTCATCTGTTATGTGTTGTAACTTAATTCTCTGACATGGTACTGTTACGTTCTAGCACTGGCGAGATTGAAAGAGAGCGTCGAATCAGAAAAGCACAAGAAAACCAGGGTTAATATCAAGACCCGTGGCATTGCTAAGAAAAACGACAAATCTGCTTAAAGGAGCGAAATAATATACCGGAATTATCATTGCCTCCGGACTCTAGCAGTTTCTTTCCATCTCTGTATAAACAGGTCAGTGTTCGTATCGAAATTTAGTATTCATATTGATAAACACATAAACTCGCACACACCCTCCCTCACTCACACACAGACGTTGGTGTATTGGTATTTTTTGTTTTGTTTTGTTTTTATTTTTGCCAATATTTATTGTGCTGTTTGTGTTCCCTTCAGCTGTGCTTATTGTGTTGAGGCAGCGACGAAGCAGCTTCCGGTCTTCCAAAACGGAGGTGAAATTGTTTTTTTTTTTTTTGAAAAAAAAGGTGAAATTGTTGTTGCATACTCTTTTAGGCTATAGTTTTTCTCAGTTTTGATGAATTGCTCTAATTATAGTATTATTTCTTATCCGTTATAATTTTATCATCCCTAATTTGCCCCCACAACTTTTTATTCAGTGAGATAGCTAGACTTTATGCGATATAATATTTGTTGATTTTGATTTTATGTTTCTCGAATGCTGCACTTCATTTCCTCGCCGTTTGTCCTAATCAGAGCTCAAAAATAAAGTTGATTTTAAAAAATAAAAAATCAAATGAGGATTTTATTGAATGGTAGACGTATTTTTGATTATTCTCTCTTTTAATTATATGTATTGTATTTATTTACTTAAATCTTCAGGGTCGGGCGCATATAGCGGGTTCTATGATAAGAGATGATAAATTAATACGGTAATCCTTGTAAACATCACAATTCACACCAATTTAATTATTTGATATTTTGATTAATCGATGTCAATGATGCATTTCTTGCTTAATTCATAATAATTTGTGCAAATCTTCACATAAATAATTGTATAAAATAGAATAATCTGACTGTAATTCCATGCGTTTCCGTAAAAGGCGTTCCACTGCAATTTTTGTTATTAATCAATCTTAAAAACCAAACACCTGGCCTCTTCTTCTACCATTAATTTCTGCATTTGATTTCGGCCCATAATTTTCACTTTTCCTTCCCCTCCCCATCTCGTATATGTACTGCACGAGTTCGAACATTAAGAAACATCACATCGCACAACACATTCTACATCACATTCTATTGCAAATCATCTTCTCTTTCTCTCACTAAATAACTCCTTTCCCCCCGACAATCATGAGAAAGCAAATTAGCTACATGCACCACTTGAATTTGATCGAGGTCGCGCCCTCGCCGGTGATTCAACCCCACAAGGTGTCGCACGCCCCGATGCTCGAGACCATCGTGGAAGAGGCTGGACCGGAGAAGGAGGCCGCAACCAAAGTCAGGGCCATCTACCTCCTTCCCGTCATCCTCTCATTCGTCACCTACGTGCTCATGAGCAAGTTATCCGTCGTCTGACACCCCATCGAACAAAGCAGCCCTCATCTGCTCGCAGAAAACGACACATTTTTCGCTGCTGTGAATCCCCAAAAAAATAAGAAAAAAAGGGAGATGGAACGCCGGAAGATGTGTAGACGAAACAACGAATAATGCATGTATCAAGGGATTTTCAAGCATGTTGTTGAAGAAAGGAATGTGGAGAAATGTAGGGAAATTGCAATGAATCAAAAATAAAAAAATAAAAAAACAAAAAAAAAAGAAGAGGAAGAAGATTCATTTCCTCCTCCAGAATTTCCATGTGAGATGAGGTGAAACAGGAACTGGCCATCTATTATATTGATCACTGATGGTCGAATAGGTTTTCAATAGTTAGGATTCAGGTTTTTTGTAAATAATTGTTTATAATTATAACATACAATTTGGGGGCTCAGATGAGTGTTTCCCTAGATTGAAGCTTTTTAGTTTTATACAGGAGGAAATGAGTAACACATTATTATTATTGTTATCAAGAATATGAAATTACCTTATACCAAACAGGAGGTAATACATACACATATATTCCACTTCAACTGCAAAATTGAGGTTCTCATGTTCATGTCTGTCTTAAAAAGCAAAAATACAGTCATACCAGAGAGAGAGAGAGAGAGGGAGATGCCAGATTTAATGGCAGCAAACATCTTGTGCTCAGACAACTATGATTCTACAGCTGCAGCATTTAGATTTTCAGCGGTGTGCAGCATTTCAATCCGCGGTCGCTTCAAAGCTGAGACAACAAGAAATAAAGAGGATTATTAGCATAATGCAACGAATAACATTACACGGGATAATCGATCAGAATTGAAATTGAACAACAAAAACACTCTGCCTCTAAGTTTCCTTTTTAAGCTAATCTTGCGCTGTTTAAAAATGGTGGCCAGTATGAAACTTCACTGAAAATCAGTATGTTACATCCTAATTTACACAGAATCGCAGCAACTAAAGTTAACTCTTCTTGAAGTTGAATGGTATTACTCTTTTGGAGTTCTTCCCAAAACTACTAATCATTCACATCATTGATATTTCGAAAAAAATAGAGCCAACACCAATTCAGCATAACCATGATTTCTACTCGCTAAGCTATTAAACAAATGAGGAAAAACCAACAACCAAAATGCAGACTCACATCGGATAGATGATCCAGCGAGGCAAGTGAGCCTTGATTTGGTATGGACCTCACTCAATGGCTTCCCTTCAACAGCCTTCCGCACGTCCCAGACGCGTATTACGCCATCAGACGACGCAGATGCCACTATATAAGGATTCTCCCCCCCTGGATCAGCACTGCTCTTAGATAACACAACAATGCCTTTGACACGAGCTGCGTGAGCATTTTCAATACTGTACGCCAATTTCCCGCTGGCTGTGTCCCATGCCGAGATGCTCCTATCTTCTCCACCAGTAAATAATATGCCATTCTGCCAAAAATTGATGATCGAACAAGTAATCGTAAGAGATTAGTTATGATTAAAGGTTTATTTACGAAAGTTAAGTGAAGTAAATAGATCTGCTGGTGCTATTGAACGGTTTTACGGCAGTTTTTGTTCAAATTTACAGCAAACCGTCTGCATAATTAAGAAGAATGAAATATGATTCAGTTGAAAATATTGGCCCTGCATACGATGCTCATTCGTAATTGATTGTAAAAATACTCAAATTTAAAAGAGAGAATTGAAAAAACAAACAATACGTATATTAATCAGAATCCAAAATCTCCCTGCAATATTATCAATTTTTCTGTTTTATCATAATTTATTTGAGCTATCAAGTTTGAGAGAAAAAAAAAGATGAGAGAGAGAGAGAGAGAGCTCACAGCGCCGGAAGTAGCACAGAGGACTTTCTTCGTATTATCCAGCTCGACTATCAGCTTCGCATCCTCGGCCTCATGAATACTGACTTTGTCGTCGACTACCATGGAAAATTTGTCGCCGCTTTCATCGAATTGCACAAGCG
This sequence comes from Salvia miltiorrhiza, assembly GCF_028751815.1. Taxonomy (NCBI): domain Eukaryota; kingdom Viridiplantae; phylum Streptophyta; class Magnoliopsida; order Lamiales; family Lamiaceae; genus Salvia; species Salvia miltiorrhiza. The sequence continues at coordinate 3,435,972 of NC_080391.1, forward strand.
ACGCTTCTTTGCCCAGCTTGCAATAGAAGCTCCGCCTTCCCCGCACCAAATTGACCAGCGCCAAGCACTGATCGTGGCCGACGGTTAGCGCCAGCTTCCCCGAAGGATGCACGGACAGCGAATTGACCGATTTTTTGTGAATTTTGACGGTTTTGAGCAGCACGAAGGGGTCGGCGTCATAGATGGAGACGAAACCATCGGCGTCGGCTGCGAGAAGGTTTCGCGGGAGGGAGGAGAGAGAAGGAGGAGAGTAGAAGGCGACGGATGTGATGGAGGCGGAGTGGTGGAAGGATCCTACCTCGGAAGAGGAGGAGAGGTCGTAGATTTTGATGCAGTCGTCGTTTCCGCCGGAGACGGCGACGGTGCCGGCAACCGCGACGGTTTTGATGGTGGAGAGGTGGGATGGGAAGGAGAAGAGTGGGGTTAGGGTTAGTGAACGGTTCAACTTGTAGCCCCAAATGAAACGCTCGTACGACCCCGCGACCAAACTCATCTTCGCAGCAAACCAGCAGAGATATAGAGAGAGAGAAGAGAGAGAGAGAGAGAGGAAATAAGGGTTTAAGATGGTGAATCTTTTAGCAGGGTTTTGGATTATAAACTGGGCTGAATTTAGGCCCAATAAAGACAAAGGCCCAGCCCATCTTTAACCCCCCCAAATATTTTATTAATTAGGACAAAAATCAAATAAACAGTTTTTTATTTTGTCTTTTTTGTTTCGATAACACAATTTATTTATATTACTTGAAGGGTGATTATTTTTTAGCTACTGATAATAATAATAGTAACACTAATTATAATAATAAATATATTAAGTATTTATTTTTGGCGGGTCCAACAGAATGTTTCTCCAAAACCCAAAAACAAAAGCTATGTCGTTTAAAACGTTCACAATTCTCCAATTCAGGAATTTGTGATTACCAGTAAATTTTCTGAGAGCGAATGGGCGAAATCGAAATTCAACACCCCTTTTCTCTTCCACCTCCGCCGCTGCCCCCTCTTCCTCCGTCGTCTTCGTCGCGCGACGACTCCGCTCCGCCGGAACCCTCATCTCGGGACGATCCTTCCCCTCCTTCCGCCCCTCCTTTCGATCCTAGCCGAAGTAACCCTCTCTCTCTCTACATGCTTGCTTGTGCGCGTGTGTGATCTTCTTCAATTATTGTATTGTTATAATATTAAATTGCTGTGTGTGGAACTGTAAATTCCTTGTGTTATTTTTTTGTGCTCAATTTCTGTAATCTTGTATCTGTATACCTAATTTTTTGACGTAGGATCACAACTGGATCTTAATGATGCATAATTTGCAATTTTGCCTTGATATAATTATTAACTATTCTCCCCCCTATTATGTCAAACTGGAGCTAAATGTTGCGCACCTTCTTCAAGAGCTTAATTATTTGCGCTCTATGTATCGAGGGGTCTGATTGATGAAATACATTAGGAAGTCGGTGAAGATTTTAGGCGTAAGCACTATTTGGGTAGTTCTGGAGAATTAGTTGCTGCTGCTGATTTTCTAGTTTGGTTACAGAAACACCTTGAATCAAGTTTTTGGTATGTTTTGGTGCAGTCATAGCCAATTTTCTTACATATGTTAAACTTGTTTTGTGTCTTTTAAGTGATTGGGATCATCAAAAGGAAGGCCCTGATCAAAGAATTGGCAGCTGCATATCATGCTGAGTGCCTCACGTACTGCCAAGAACTATTGGAACTTCAGAAAAAAAATGACGAGGCAAGTGATTTTCACAATGCTCGTAATATCTCAGTGCTATTTTCTGCATTCCGTGCTCTTTTCATAATTTATTCATTCTGCCTCTATGTTACTATGGATGTGTATATGATGATATATTATTCTAGGGAAGGATGATAAAGAACCCTCGATTCTGACCCCAAAACCTCTTAGTACTTCAGCATGATGAACATTTATGGTTGTTGTCGTCTATTTTCTTGTCTACCTATGTGCTAGATGTTAGTTTAACTAGTGTGGTGCTGGGTCTGGTTTGAGCCGGGTTCATCTTATCAGTAGTCTGGTTTGGGTGAAGAATCTCTCTGGTTTTATTTGCTTTAGGTCATTTTATGGCAATGTCTATTCTGTGGTCAGTTCTTTTTCTTTAACTGATAATCTAACTGATTAGCAAAGAAAGAAAAAGAAAATAACACTCTATTTCTCCCACTCTGTCAGCTGATTTTATCTGAACAATTTACCAGCTTGTTTCTAGTTTCAGAAGCAGAAGGTTTCGTTTCAGTCTTACATCAACTCGACAATGTTTTAGGTTTCTCAAATTTGTGACACTGTGTTTCTGTATCATTTTATTTACAGAAGTTACATACAACAAGTCTATTCTGTTTATCTCTATTTTTCCCCTAATGCAAACTTACAGAATTAGGGATGAACAATTCATGCATGATAAAGGTATTTATAGATGTGAGGGAAAGGATAGCTTTTGAATTAGGGGTTAGGTGCATGACCATCCAATGTGAACTCTTAGGAACTTTATGAAACAACATTTCCATCTACTCAAGCAATTAGGCAATACAATGATACAATTCGAAAATTGAGCTATACAAGATAGTCCTTTCATGTCAGTAAGTTGATTGAGAGAATGTACATTATTCATGATATAAATTTTTAGATGTGTAGATTTTAGGGGCTTCAGGCATTAACTTTGTCAGCAATTGCATGAAGCCGTAGATAATGACATGATATATCCTAGACATCGAATAGGATATCTCCAAGCAGCATTACATTAAGTTGAACCATAGTTTTTTTTATCTACATAAACAAATTCCCTATCCGTTTGTGCAATTTCCCCTAGAAATCCTACCGATTATTTAGAAGACATGGTGCTCAGTAGTGTTTCATCTGATCTTACTTGGTCAATAATATCCACTTGGGTAATTAATATCTTCTTTGAAATACATGCAGCCATTTACAGACATAAAACTTCCGGAGGAGCCAAGGAAAGAAGCGCTAAGACCTGCCAAACGCGTCAAGAAGTCCCGCTAGGTGTCAATACGAGTTAAACGTCTCTTCATCCCGATCCCATTTACCAATATCAAAAAAGCAACATCTCAGTTTAAGATATATCGATTAAATTGTTGGTATTTCCTTATTCTGGCAGGCGCATCGTGATCTCTAGCAAAAACCATGCTTAGTTCTTGAAGAAGTTCCGTGCCGAATACAACATCAAAGTTTAGTTTCTCTTCTGATGATTATATTTAACAAGAGGGAGCTATACAAAGCACAGCTTGTATTAATGGCTTCATCAGTTATGTTGAGCCATGTGATGCTGGACTACGACCTCACGACATGTCTACTTATTGACTAATAGATGTAGAAATGGGTGTAATTTCAAACTTTGTAGCAAATGGGTGGTTTAATTTGTACCATAATCTTGTATTATAATTGTTTATCAAACTGTGACTATTATAACACGATTATGACTTATGAAGCATATTTCTTTTGTTTCAGTAAATCCTAGAATATTTGTATTTTTGTCGTTTCATAAAACTTTTTTATTTTTGAATTTGTAGTTGATGTTTTATTTTGTAAGTATGTGTGCTAATGGCTGTCTGATTGGAGAAAAAGAAAAAACAAAACACAGTAGAGATATTTACTCAAACAACCTTGAATTATAATGCAATGTTCTACTTCTCAAAAACAATATATTTTGGTACTGGCATATATTGATTTACTTTATTACCCCTTGAGACGACTAGTGAAATGATTTGGAGAAGAGAATCCATGTTTCTTGACCGAACAATCATGAAGCAATCGATGAGGAGAAACAGAAAACAATTACTATGTCGAATATTAATACTCCATATAAATGGTTCAAGTACTAAATAATAATAATAATAATAATACTCTACGAATTTAGCAACACAACAAAAAGACTGATCATCAGTCAATTCTTGTTCCAGACAAGAACGCAGCCAATACAGGAGCTACTTCACCAATTCCAAATTATTAAATATAAAAGAATTTATACTGATAAATGATAAATAAGGGTAAAAATTGAATACTACAATTTTTTCGTTTTGAAATTTAATTTCTTCGATGATAGAATGGTTTTTATGAAGAAAATCACATCACATTTTTCTCGATAGAACATTCATGAACCAAAAAAAAACTGTTTCATTGCCAAATATTAATGTTTAAAAGTTTCCAGTACTAGAGATATATATAGAGAGAAAGATATCACTTGATATTTTTTTGGCAGTGAACTAATCTCTCTCTACGTATGTAAGGAGAAATCGAAGTTGTATGATTGCGCAAATGGGATAAAAAATAAATGCCGAAATCATCCTGATCGGAGCAGCATTCTTCAAAAATAGAACGATGCAGACAATTTATTTAATCATTTTTTTTTTCTTATACCAGAAAATAAACAGACAAATGTATCATGTTCCATGACCGTTGTCGGCGATTCAGTGGCATTTATCTGGAAATTTTGTACGAAAAAACTGCCGAATCGCTCTTTTCGTCAGCCACCATTAATCAAGGGCATAATCGGCACAAAAATTATCAGTCCACAGCAACTGCTCAGCCCTAATGTTTTTCTTCCAATAAATGAAAATTAATTGAACTTCACCTAGATAGGCATGCGTAGCTAGCTTTCTGTTTTTAGTTAATTTCACATAGTTACGAATATAAATTTGAATACAGTCAATTAATGTAAATAATTGAACTGCACAAAGATGAGGATGAGATGATGAGGGAAAAAAAAGAGAAGCAAATTAAACATGAGATAATTAATAATTCATTTGGATCGAGTTTGATAATAAAGTTTAACAATGGATGTAACATATCGCTAGTCATATAGCTAGCAGAATTTATGTACATGAAAATGAAATATGTCACGATCTCACAAGCAGGATATGAAATCTCCATGCATCATATACGATCAGATAGTAATAGGTTAAAAGAGTTAGTTAAAGGAGCAGAGAGAGATAGATCAGAGCCAGAGAGCACCGGCGTTTTTGAGGAGCGGAACGAGCGAGCCGTTGATGTGGCAGGCCATGACGGTCTCGATCCCGCCGAGGAACTTCCCGCCGACGAAGACCGCCGGCACGGCCTTGCCTCCGCCGCCTCCAGCGGCGAGGCGGTTCAGCAGCGCGAGGATCGGGCCGCCGGAGGCGTCGCGGTCGAGCTCGACGACCGTCGGGCCGACGCCGAGGCCGAAGAGCAGCTGCTTCACCACGTGGCACATGCAGCAGCCGCTGATCGTGAAGACGACCACCGCGTTGCCGGAGACGAGCGCGCTCACCTTCTCGCACACCGATTCCAAGTCCAGCTCCACCGCGCGCTGCTGATCCACGCCGCCGTTGATCCTCACCGCAGATCGCACGCCTTTCGCCACCTCCATTGCAGTAATTATACTCGTAGTAACTGAAATTCGTGTTCTCTCTCTATCTATATATATAACTATATATGGATCACAACCGATTAAAGGCGTGCGAGAGAGAAATGAGAAGAAGCAGATTCACAACAATGATGAATGATGAATTGAGTGCTAGGGCTTGCAATGCATATATACACATCACAGAGAGAGAGAGGGAGAGAGAGAGAGAGAGAGGGGCATATAGCTGTACAGTACCAGGCGAAGTGTCTGGCGGCCTTGATATCTCATGCTTTCTGCATTCGGCTTTATCTCTATTTTCCGGATAACTATACACTTGTACCACTATATTATAAAGCACAACCAAATGCAAAAATTATGTCATGCACATTAATATCTGGGTTAATGATAGCAACGTTTTATATATCTGTTCGACTACTAATATAGTATTTTTTTAAAAAAAAAATTGAGTTTTAGTCTTATAATAAATAAATAAAAATGAATTCGTTTATTTGTGGTGCATATATGATTATACTATGAAATAAAGAAGCGAAATTGGGGGGAAAACAATCACGAAAGAGAAAATAATCCAATATTTGATGAATAAAGTACCTTATAACGTACAACTCCTTTTTTTCGTATTGTGAAAATTTATTAGGATATGCAGTATGCTTATTTGAAAGTGACAACATATTCATTCTTTTTGCATTTTCATCACGTCCCATTCTTTAAAATTTCCATACACACACTCATGATACTCACCAGTCACCTAAGTGCACCCAAAGTAATTAATCCATAAACAAATATCTAATATATATATATATACATATAGGGGGCCGCTCCAAATGAGACCCCCTAATTGTGGATTGTACTCATGTTACACGAAAAATAGGGGGTCTCACTGTATACACCGTACATATTAATATATAAATTCAAGCACTTATAGGGGCGTTCGATTATGAACTTATGATTATATTAGATTAATCTTATGATATCGATACCAGTATTCAATTCCGGAACAATACCACATTTGGTTTACCCCATATGACAAAATTAATCTCGAGCCAACTGTATTACATTAATCTTATGATATCTTGACTATATTAGTTAATCTTATGATATCTTGACTATATGATGAGATTAATCTTATGATGGGTGGATACGACCCAATATCCAATTATGAGACAATGCCTATATATACAAATTATTCCACATCAATAAATGACAATAAATTAATTCAAAAACTATACCCCATTCGTTCATAAAAGAATTTCCTATAATTTTTTTTTTTTAGATGTTTACAAAGAAAAACTTCATACTACATATTTTTGGTCTATTTTTGAAACTCCACTAGAATGAAATATACGTTCAACTCAACCCGAGCATTGAGAGTGAGCATTGAGAGTGTTTTAGCGTGAACCAATGAGCGTGCCGTATTCACGGCGGGGCCCACCCGTCCAAGATGCTCCTCATCATCACAACAGAAAAACGAAAAAAAATTAAAAAAATTTCAGTTAGCATCACCGGAATTACGTGAAACTCAAGGACAACATACATATACAAATACAGAGTGTGATATACACACACACATATATATATATATATATAGAGAGAGAGAGAGAAATAGGTAGAGAGAGAGGGAGGCGGTAGGTCACGCAGAGCGTACAAGCTTTTGACAGAAGGCGTGATAGAGCATGAGCTGAATAGAGGGTACATGAGATAATAAACGCATTAAATGATAAGTGTAGAGAGAGAGACAAAGCGGTGGTTACGGCCGTGATTGAATAGTAAAGCGCCGACAGCCCGACAGCAAACGCCTTACACGCCGTCGTTTGACGGTCTTTCAACGCACCACGACGACATAGCTGACACCACCGCCGTCTCAATATCTCCTTTTTCTCTGCTATTTCTCTGCCCCCTATTAGTTTCACCAATTTCCTATCCCCTTTTTGATTTTTTAGGTTTATATGGAAGAAGGCCCCGGCCCGTCTCCCAGCCCACGAGCTTTGAAATTTTCGGCCCAGTTACGGGGTTTGGGCCTGGCCCATGATAATAGATAAGAGAATTAAAAAATAATATAAGAATTAGGGGATTAAAATTTTTAATAAAAAAGGAAAAATAGAGTGTCACGGGAGATGGTTGATAGAGATATTTGTCTAACGAGAATATTGTAGACGTTAGTATTTTTTTTTTCCTTTATTAATGTTCTATCAATCGAGAGAAAGGGAAAGATATCGGATTCTTTATTATGCGTAGTATTTTAATTTTGTCTAATGTTGAAAATAAAGTAAATAGTTTTTTTTTTTTTTTATCTATTTGATATAACTGTGGATTTTTTTTTATTTTTTTTTAAACTGGAACGAAGCAATATATTAATTCAAGTTCGAATGTACAATATCAAGAAGTCAGGATGGGAAGTTCTTCTTCCAGATCATTACATCCTCAGAGATAAAAGAAAAGTTAGCAAGCCCATGAGCCGTTATATTTGCCTCGCGCCGAACGTGGCAGAAGTCAAGCACAATATTGTTTCGAGCATGCTCGAACACTTCCCAAAGCTCATCACACAAAGAATCCGTCCCACCATAAGAATCGAACATGAATTGCCAAAAGAGAATCGGTATAGATGATGATAGGCCTGTAATCATGCTCCAGACAGGACCCAATCCCGGTAATCATAGCGTGCAGCTCTCCCATTAAAACAATTGTTGTTGCACCTATTCTTTTTCGAGAAAAATATGAGAAAATTGACAATTTTAAAATATTTTTTTTTCTTTTGTTTTTTTTTTTAAGGGAACGATTGATTTTTCCACACAAAAGGGTTAACAAATTTCTAATTCAACGAGCAATAGTATGAGCTATAAAGTTAGCATCCCTACCAATATGTTTGACTTGAAATTGATTAGACGAATCAAGGATTAGACAAAATATCTTCTAAAATCAAGAATTTGAGTATTTAATTTATCATTGTAAGTGGTCTCTTTGTGGACATTCAAACGGTGAACCACCTCTGTATAAAAGATAAATATTATTCTTGATAAAAAGAAAAAGAAAATAGGTATGGATATTTATATTTTATTTTTTACAAAACTTAGGTGGGCATTAGATGAAGCAAATATTGATATGATGATGTGAGTGTGTGCTTAGGCATTAGAGAGAGACACACAACTAAACTGTGACAAAAGAGGAGTATCCAAATACACATGGTGGCTTTTTGTTTGGACCACTGCTCACAACTTTGCACTTGTAACATTTATGTTTAATGCACTTGTAAAGTGTACACCTAAAATCTTCAATCTTTGTTTGATAAATTTTACTAATAATTATGTTTAGGGATAACATATGTTCTCCTCCAATTAAGTTTTATTCCATTGCATTAATGGGCATTAAGGAATAAAGTTTTTAATCATTAAGTATGGGAAAAGTTTCATGTTGTCAATCCACAATTAGGATGATGCAAAATGTATTTGATATCGTGGGTAAAAAAGCCTGCACTTTAGGAACTCAATTTGGAGACATTTCATGTAAAATCCATAAATCAAAGTACTATAACATAACCCAAGGAATTGAATTATCAAAATGAAGAAAAGCATGAATATGTTTTCTTCGATTTGGTTACGAGAAAATGTGAGAAATTTTTATCATACTATATTTGTTTATGTTCTCCAGCGAGGAAAATTTGAGAAAATATTATTACATCATTATCATATAATAATATTATTGTGAATTAGAATGAAAAAAGAGAAAAAATAACTGCTTAAATTTCTTTTTATGCTGCTCAAATTTAGTTAGTTTAATTCGTCTATTTCGTTATTTGACAGTATAATTTATCCAAGTAGCATAGCGACTCAGTGTCTATAAGTTTCTCCTCATAAAAGGATTTTTTTTAAATAAAAACGATGAATCATAAAATTATGATTGGGTAAAATTGCAGGAACACGTCATGTTGCTTGGCAAAATAATTGATTTTGTTAGGCAAGATTTATTAGGCAAGTAAAGTTTTGTTTAATATGTATATGTGTTTGTTTAGTGATTTTGCAAATATGAACATTTGACAGAGATGCGCATGAAAAAAAAAAAAAGTAGATAATTGAGTTAAATCCTACCATATATCTGTACAAAAACTGGACATTTATTACAACCAAAGTTTAATTTATTATAGTTACGAGTCAACAAAATCAAAGATAAAAGAGGATTTCATTAGAAAAATAGAAATAATACCACCCTTTTCTGGAAACGGTTCAATATAATTAAATTGAAGACAACATATATAATTACGTCTATGACTTAATAAAGCTACACCAAACCTTTTATTATTTCCCAATTCAAAGTATTTAAATAATAAATTTAAGAAATTTTCATTATACGTATCATTTTATTAGCGTTTATTTTGAATGCGTCATTTTCACCTAGACACGTGAGAACTGAGAATATCATAATTTTATCATTAAATTATGGAATTAGAGACTTATAAACCCTTTTCTTCAACACAATCAAGTAAAAAAGATAAAAATTTATCTGATAAATAAAATGTCATCTGGCAGTTTCCACAGTTTGTTTGTAGTGTTCATCTCTTCTCTATAAATTCAATCTCAGTTATCTCATTCTTCTTTACCACTCTCCCTCCTCAGATTATAGTGATCATCTCACTATTTCCATCTCTCTAAACAAAAACACGCACTGCTATGAGAAATTAGACCAGTTTAATTCATACCTTGAATTGTAGAATAATCAGTAGAGATGGAAGGAGGTATACACAGCGGCGTAGCAGACACCTCGGCTTTCGGAGACTGCTTGTCGCTCGCATCCAAGAATCCTTTTGTTCTTCGCCTCGCTTTCTCCGCCGGCATTGGCGGCCTCCTCTTCGGCTACGACACAGGTTTAACTGAGACAGAAGAGAGACAGAGAGAGATGTGTTGTGTTGTGTCATGCATTTATGAAATTTGTGTTGAATTTTGGGATGGCTGTGCAGGGGTGATATCAGGGGCTCTTCTTTATATCAGAGATGACTTCACCTCTGTTGATAGAAAAACCGTGCTGCAGGTTTACTCAAAAATCATCTCAATTACTCGAATGAAAGGATAATGATTGGAGGGAATAATAAAATTTACCTCATTTCTTTGGTTGGATCAAACAGGAAGCAATAGTGAGCATGGCCGTAGCAGGAGCCATCCTGGGCGCGGCCGTCGGCGGCTGGTTGAACGACAAATACGGGCGGCGGAGCGCTCTCCTAGTCGCGGACTTCCTCTTCTTCGTCGGAGCCGTTCTCATGGCTGCAGCCCCGAATCCTGCCGTCCTCATCGTCGGGAGAGTGTTCGTCGGCCTTGGCGTCGGAATAGCTTCCATGACCTCGCCACTCTACATCTCAGAGGCGTCTCCGGCGAAGATCAGAGGCGCCCTCGTCAGCACCAACGGATTTCTCATCACCGGCGGCCAGTTCCTCTCTTACCTCATCAACCTCGCTTTCACCAAGGTAATGCAACTTCGCCTAGTTAATAAGGTTGTTAGCTGAGAGTAACTCTTTGAGTTTGATTCAGGCGCCCGGGACATGGCGATGGATGCTCGGAGTGGCCGGATTGCCGGCTCTGCTGCAGTTCATACTGATGCTGCTCCTCCCCGAATCGCCCCGTTGGCTTTACAGAAAGGTTGGTGCAATGCAAACCGAATCTCTGTTGCGAGTGTGATGTGATCAGTATGTTGAGAAATGTGTTCCTGTTTGAGAGCAGGGGAGAGAAGATGAAGCTGAAGCGATACTGAGAAGGATATACTCGCCCGAGCAAGTTCGTGTTGAGATGCGAAACCTCAAGGAGTCGATTGAGAAAGAGGCGGTTGAGGACTCGTCGTCTGAGAAGATCAGTATGGTGAAGCTGCTGCAGACGACGACAGTTCGAAGAGGGCTCGTGGCCGGAGTAGGGCTTCAGGTGTTCCAGCAGTTTGTGGGCATAAACACGGTCATGTACTACAGCCCCACCATAGTTCAGCTGGCTGGCTTTGCATCGAACCGGACAGCGCTCCTGCTGTCGCTCGTCACCGCAGGGATGAACGCGTTTGGCTCCGTTGTCAGCATATACTTCATCGACAGAACAGGAAGGAAGAAGCTGCTCATCATAAGTTTATGTGGCGTTATCGTGTCACTCGGCCTCCTAGCAGCAGTGTTTCATGAGACGGCATCACATTCACCGGCGGTCAGTGCAGCAGAGACGTCCAGCTTTGCTCCGTACACCTGCCCCGACTATCGGTCAGCAGGGGCGGCCCCTGCGTGGAACTGCATGAAGTGCTTGAAAGCAGAATCTCCAAGCTGTGGATTCTGTGCATCATCTAAGGACAAGGTAGAAATAGAATTAACTAAAACATCCAAAAACAATGTACAGTGAGTGAGACACTGTCCTAACCTCTTCATTCCTTTGGCTCCTGCAGATGCTTCCCGGAGCATGTTTGCTGTCGAACAACACGGTCAGGGACGACGTCTGCCATGGAGAAGGCAAGGCATGGTACACGAGGGGATGCCCGAGCAGCTTTGGATGGCTAGCCCTAGTTGGACTATCCCTGTACATCTTATTCTTCTCCCCTGGAATGGGCACAGTTCCATGGATTGTGAACTCTGAAATATACCCTTTACGGTTTCGTGGCATCTGTGGAGGCATTGCTGCAACGGCAAACTGGATATCTAACCTGATTGTCGCGCAGTCTTTTCTATCCTTAACAGAAGCAATCGGCACTTCTTGGACATTCCTTTTGTTTGGAGTTGTTTCAATCGTAGCTCTGCTCTTTGTGCTGGTTTGCGTGCCTGAAACAAAGGGCCTCCCCATTGAGGAAGTCGAGAAGATGCTGGAGAGTAGAGCTCTACAGTTGAAATTCTGGGAGAGAAGGTCTGATACACTGAAGAAAAACCTGCAAGTATGAAGAAATAGGCTTGTCCAGAAGTAGGACAGGAAAATTCTCTAAATATTTTCAGTGGTTTTCCGAAGCCTGTAATCTAATTTATTCAATAATAATAACGAAGCTCAGTTCATACAGATAGCAACTATAGATTCGAGCACTACATCAGTTCATAACCTCATTAAAAAGGAGAATAAAAAGACAGATATAAGCAGATCTGTGTGATAACACTTTAGGCAATTTGCTCGGCAAGACTGAGAATCTTGAGATGCTTCTTTTTCCTCAACTCATGAGGAACAGGTCCAAACACTCTGGTGCCGATTGGCTCGCCTTGCTTGTTGATGAGTACAACAGCATTGTCGTCAAACTTGACTTCACTCCCATCACAACGGCCCCGTGGCATTGCAGCACGAACTACAACAGCATAGTGAACATCTCCTTTCTTCACTTTCCCACCAACGTGTGCTTCCTTGACCGATGCTACTATTACATCCCCCAATCTAGCTCCTTTTTTCCCCTTCAATGCTTGTATGCACATCACTCTTTTAGCCCCAGAATTGTCCACCACTTTAAGGTTGGTCCTCATCTGTATGAATGTCCTTGTTTGCTGGAGAATCACATATCCATAGGCACATAATCAATCTCCCAGACATGATCATTCTTGTAACTTATAAGATAAAAGATTATACACTCACAGGCCAAACCAAAACACATTGCACATACTAATTTAGTCAGGCAACCAACAAACAGGTGTTGGGAGTTACATTCACCTTACAATCTTGAAGATACTAACAGATATTCACAAGAACACAAAAGGGATCACATTCAGAGAAAGAAAATGAATGCACTAAGATCAAATGCCAAACTCATGTGAAAAACCAAGGGAAAAGAGATTACTAACTTGAGATAAGAACCCCATATCTGCCAATTGGGAAGATGGCCTGCTCGCCCCAAGAGCATTGCTGCTGAGACCACGCAGAATTGAACGACCAACTGATGTTTTCATCACACATAAGATGAGAAGTTTAGCTATTAGGACTTGCAAGATTGCAACTACCGAAACTAATAATCAAATGCCAAACAGATATTTCCACACTTAAGCTACCAGAGATTATCGATATCTAAATTAATAATCGGATGTCATGCAAATAAATATAAGAACAGCGTGTTTCGAAACAAAAGGTGTGCCTAAAGAATGTCACTAGTAGTAAACTGCAGCAATCCAGGCCACTACACTGAAGGAGTACAGAATCGATGTGAAATAACAAGCTCAGCCTGATTAGATGCTGCCGCTAACACATTCATTTGATTATTTGGCCTATAAACTTTGACATAGCTTCAGTAGCTTCGACCTAAACTCACCATTGGCAGATTTACAGTAAATTTTGAACTATCTCCGTCTCTGTTTTGCGTATTCATATTATTATCTTTCAAGGAAATACGAAACCTAACAGCCAATCTATATCTATATCTATCTATATCTATATATAAATAAAAGCTGAGTACATCCCCACCAAGCCATTTTCCCGCCAAAACGCACCCAACGTGTAATTCAGTACATACTGAGCGATGTTTCAACTTGTGCAGTTCACAGGGCATAATTTTAAACCCTAATTCGCGCATCTAAGGAAAAGCAAACATTGAAACAGTAAACGAAACTAAAAGCTGAAATGTATTTTGCAAATGAAACGGCACTCACACCGGAAAGCCATATACGCCGGCGGGAGGGAGGAGCAACAACGAAGCTCGTATTGACAAAGAGAAAGTGACGTGGAGAGGGAGAGGGAGAGGGAGAGGGATGGAGAAAATGGGAGGATGCGCAGGTTTGTGGGTGAGTGAAGAAGAAAAGAGTGAAGGCTTTGGGCTTATTTAATGGGCCTGTTTTAAATATGAAGTGTGGCCTATTTTTAATAAATTAGCTTGTATTCTTATAATTAATGGATTAATGTTATTAAAAGAACTTGGGTTGGGATTAAGAAAAAGAATGAGAAATTTTCACGCCTCTTATTTAATAAATAATTAAAAATATTTATAAATATATTATTTTACTTCATGACACTAAATTAAAATGATAATTTTATCTACATAGGCCCAAATATATCTATATATAAAAGGAGAAGTACTTTCAAAAATAGTAATTTGTGTTTTTCAGCATAAATCACCTTACTATTTTTAAAAAGAAAAAAAAAATGTTTGTTTGTTCATTTCGTCTACTCTAGATCATACAAATATCCTTTTGTTATAATTTTTTTTACTTATATGATTTTTCACATTTTCATGATTTGTATTTTTTATTTTAAAATGAGTTTGTAGGATAACTCTACCATATATGACTATATTAAATACTATGTAATAATATATTTTTGTCTAAAATGATCATAAAATCTTTAGTAATGTATATAAAATATTTAATAAACACAAATAAAATTATTAAAATATTAATATATATATATATATATATATATAATATTTATGATCACATGGACTTTTAGCATATGCATTTATTTTCTGTATTTCATGAACAGTTAATCAACAAGTATAAAAATAAATTTTAAACAATTAAGATTAATCAAACCACTATTATCAGCTCATTTTTCCTTCTTTTTTTTTTCCCCCTTTTTCTCACTGCAATTTATGATAATATTATCATGGGGTAGCATTTAAGTGTGATAATGTTTTTTAATATTAGGAAAACATGAGATAAAAAAAATATATTAGTGTGATAGAATATTTGTACTTTTTTTTCTATTTGCTTATGATAAATTTACAACAAGAACAAAAAAATTCTTGTAATTAATGTTTTTCTTCTATTGGTTTTCTGACTCTTTTTTTATTGATTTGTAAATTAATATCATCATGTTTACGTGTTTTTGTGAATGGTCAATAAGAATTAATCCTATATTAATTTTCCATATATGAGAAAAACCACAAAAAAAAAAATATTTGATATTTCCAAAACGATTTTTTTTAAAATGCATCTCTTCTTATAAAAATCAATGTTTAATCATGGTTAGTTAGGAGGTAAATTTAACTGATAATAATACTAAAAAATTATCCTAATGGAGCATTTGAGGAGAATACATTCACAAACCATAACAAAAAGGGTGTTTTAATAATTAATCTCGCAGCAGATGTAGGTCGTATTAGATTTATCTCATAGAAAATGACTACTTCTCTATTAGGAGAAAAAAAAGTTATTACTCCTATAAAGTTGGAAAAGCACATGTTATCGTATCTCTTAAAAACTAAAAATAAAAAAATAATTCGGTATTAAATACCTTAGTCACAATTATATCGTGGTCCATGACTCCATATATACGAACATACCTCATTTGTTTGATGAATTAAATAATACTACTGTTATAATATAGAAAGAAGAAAAAGGGACCATGACAATTTTGAACGAAGCAAACTCAAATACATTGAAAACTCTCGATTTGGGCATTCTTCATATAGATATATAGATTTGTCCACAAAGTTTGGCATATAATTGCTAGCACATAACTGAAAATACAGCCAGCGTGACAAATAATTAAATGCATGTGTTCGGATTCAAAATTCAAATCTTATAGTAATATTCTTTGAATTATATTGGTAGCCGAATTCTTATATTATTACAATCTATATAAAGAAGAGTTTTTTTCCCCTCCATTTTGTTATCTTCATTAAAATTTTACAACTTTTTGTTTATGTTTGCGTATGAAAAAATTTATTTATTTATTATAACTTATAATACTAATTTTCATTATCAGATGATTTAAAATTATTTAATAATTACTACACTTTGTACAAAGCTGAAAATTTATATTTTTAAATTCGAGATTTTTTTGAGAAACTGGTGTAAATTATTTTATTTTATTTTTAAAACATATCTTGATTCTATTTAACATTTATATTTATTTATTTAAATATATCGTTTTAACATTTATTGAGTAATTGATGTGAATTATTATATTTTATGTTTAAAAAATAATTTGCATTTTTTTTATATTTTGATTTTTATTATTGTTTATATTTATTTGTTTATTTAAATTTATTGTTTAGTTTCGATATTCGTCGTGCATCGCACACGAATGAACATATACTAATACGTGTATAAAGGAGAGTAAGTATCTATATTGCTACACACAAAAATATGCTAAATTTGGATTAAAAGAAGTTTATGTATCTCTCTCCATTTTTATTTACATATTTTAGTTTTGAGAGGGACATAAGTAGGTGTTAGTGCATTAATGATGAAAGCTAAGAAAATTGATATAATATGTAGATATTTTAGTGCAGGAAGAAGAGCACACCCAAAAAGATTTCAATCAAAGAGTTGTGTATGATACGGACGCATCATTGTCTCGTGACTTCTGCCAATTCTTTACTTTTCTTTTGTTAGTACATCCTTCTATTTACTCATCATTTACACATCGTACACCTGCTTTCGTTTTCTTACACTATGTTGGATTAAATAGTACTCACTCGGTCTCGATAAAAAAGATATTTGAGGGACGGAGGGAGGAGGGAGGGAGTATTCATTTTTAAACGATACGAATTTTAATAAAATAATTGAATATATTGTAAGTAGAATAAAGGTTGCATTTTATTGTGAGTGAAAAACTTTGAAAAAATAGACTAGATACATTTTATGAAGACAGAGAAAGTATTTAGTCTCATAATATGCCATGTTTATGAGTCTTCATCTCTCTCTATGATAAAAATTTATCTTAAATAAGAGCATCTGCAACGGCTACACGATAGCAGCCTACACGTGTAAGGCTGCTATCGTGTAACCGACGCAGCAAACACTTACACGAGGGCTACACGTTCTATCGTGTAGCCCTCACAGCCGTTGAAAATAGGCACGTGTTTTACACGCGCCTTTAAAAAAATGAATTTTGAATTAAGTTTTATGTAATTTTTAGGATTTCAAAATTAATGCAATTTAAATTTGAAGTAAATTGTGTAATTCAAATTTATGAAATTAAACTTAAATGAAAAATAAAAAAATCAAAACTAAACTAATATAACCTCGAGTAATCGAAAAGATATATACATATACATACATTTTTTATTCTTTTAAAAGGTTCTATAAATTATCACAATAATAATACGTATTTCTATTTTTTTTTGGCACATTGACAATGTATGTTCATCACATATCACTCAAGGAACTAAGTCGTTCGAGTAATTGTCTAAATGTGTTGCTTAACTTACCTTATTTGCAACATTGCATTCAAAGCAGCCGGCAATATTGAAGAAAGACAATGTACTATTATTGTACACTTGCTTCCTTAATAATGATTGGCCCTAATTTAAGTAACAAAGTTCAGGCACTTAAACACTCTTTTTTGTGAGAGAAATTGGGTTCAATTCCGTCTACGTGTAATATAGTTTTCTCATTTTTGTATGGATAGTGATGCCGCCTGCGTCCGATAGAGGTCTCGCATGCAAGTTTTTCCACCTTTGTGTGGTGTAGAGGTGACGCACGTAGGTCCCGCCTGCGTGCGGATGACTTATTTGATTAAATTTATAGATATCTCTTGTATTTTTTTTTTAAAAAATGCTACTATATTATTTGCAAAATTTACAAATTTTCATATAATGGTTATTGGTTTATGGAATGATGGTGAGACCATGTTAACTTAATCCCACTTAAAATGAGGTATACAAAATTTCAAATATCTATATAATACTTCGTCCCAATTTTTAGTATTTATTTGAGAGTGACACCAATTTTAATAAAATAGTTGAATGTGTTGTGAGTGGAACAAAAGGTTCTATCTTTTATGTGAGTGTTAAAATAATTAAAGTGGAGCAATGATCTCATCTATTTTTACTAAAAATATAAATAGATACTAAAATGTGAGATAGCCAAAAAATAAAAATTGAATACTAAGAGCTGGAACGGGGGAGTACATGCCAAATGCTTATTTTATAAAGAACTTTATATTTTTATTAAAATAAATAAAATATTAGAGTGTCACCCTGGTCATCCATAACACATAAGTTCACTAGCCATATAATAAGGAGAAATGTGATACTCCCTCCGTCCCACTGTATCTGAGACTCTTTCTATTTTGAGCGTCCCACTGTAAGTGAGATTCTTTCCTTTTTGGGTAAAAGTTTTTCCCTTTAAACATCTTTTCACTTTTTCATCTACACACAAAATACACATTTCTTAATTCTCGTGCAAAAAAAAATGTCTCACTTACAGTGGGACGGAGGGAGTATTTTAATTTAATTTCATTTATATTAGTACTATTTCTCTAGTTATTGGCAACAAGTTGAAAAGGGAAAGGAGCAAAAAAATTGTAGAAAGATGAAAAGGGTGAGGGGCAGAATGGTAAATCAGAGGAGTGATGATGGTTCACGAAGACCGTGACACGTGCAGTGTATGGTCATCGAGAAGTCAGCTCCCGATGCCTTGAATCTATCATCCCACTCACTTCCCTCTCAGACACGGACACGTGCCCATGCCTCCTTTTTCTACTATTTTACACCTTTTTTTTACTAACTTGTTAGCTTATCAAATTAAAAATACTCCTCCACCTTTGTCTGGATTTTGGAAGGCCCACTTGTTCAATATTTTACATAAATATTTTATAAAATATACTTTTAAAGAAAGTGGATATAAATTTTAATAAAAAAATAATTATATACTTTAATGTGAAGAAAAGATCACATAAACTATAAAAAATAATGATAAAGAAAAGTGATAGTAGTGACTAATGGAGATGGACCAATTAAAATGAAAAAATGTGGGTTCATTAGTAATAATGTGTGTAAATATATGAAAATTATTTGTTTTATAGATTATAAATATATTGTGAAGACAGACGAAAAAATATATTTAACGGGACGAAGGGAATATTTATTATAAAACCACTAATTTGTTTGTGTACAAAACTAGAGATTCTAATTTTCTAATATTATAAATTGGTTTTTTTATTGCAAAAGGTGAATTTAGTATAGATTTTTTTTTAAAATAACAAAATATTTCGAACGACACATAGTTTTAATTGAAAATTTTGAATTAATGGTATGTTAACAAAAATAATATTACTAAGTGGTTAGGAGTTGAATTTTAAAAAAAAAATGTTAGCTTTGTGATAATTAGAGTATTTAATTGCAATTATATATATTTCAAACAAAATTAATGTTGATATGACAGTAGTTTTGAGTATTAATCTATAAGTAAACTATATAGTTTAGAACATTTTCATTAGAAGATTAATAGTTTCATATTTATTTTCCCACGTTACAATTCTCTATATCGCACGAATGTTGCTGAAGATTAGAAACGAAGATATTAAAATGATTGTGATTGTAAATCTAAAAAAAAAAATGATTGTGATTGTGAATAATAACCTTAAAAAATGATAAATTGTGAATAATTATTTGTTTAAACATAGTTTGATAAAACTTGTCTGAATCTAGAATTCATGATTGGATTTATTTAGTTCAAGATCCACTACAGACTATGACATATTATTTTATAGATATTTTACTCAAAAAAGTGTCTATCGACATACCTAATTTGCGAAAAAGTAAATAACCAAACACATTAAAATGTCAATTTGTTATTAAATTTAATAAGAATAACCACCAAATAAGTACTACTTGTGAATTATTAATTAAATTTTAATTGACGATTACATTCTAATTAATAATTCATAAACTTTAATTAAAACACTAAACATGAAATTAATCAAATCATAAGTGGGATATTTCATCTTTGTCGTATCTTTTCAGATACAAATTCCCCTTTTCCACAAAACTAACACACGCCCACTCGTCCGATGCACGATCAATATCGAAACTGAACGATATTTTAAATAAATAAATATGCATATTAAATATATACTATAATTTTAATATAAATATAAATCTAAATAAAAAATTTAAATTATCCACGATATAATTTCAATAAAAAACACAAATTTGAAAATATATAAATTTTCAATTTTGTATTTTCAATTACCAATTAATTGATTTTTATTGATAATTAAAAGAAATTATAAAAGAGAAAGGAGAGACAAAAGATGAGAGAGAGAAAAAATAATTTTGTAACTTTAATTGATAATAATAACTTATTCATTTTAAATTTATTTTTTATAATTTTTATATCAAATTAAAGATATTTTCGTTATCTTTAATTTAACATCCATGTTGAATATCTTTTTATTAATCAAAGTTGGCGATTTTTATAAAAGAATCAAAATAAAAAAAGAAAAATGAGGAGAGAGAAATTTTGGTGGAAAAAGTAGCCGTTATACTGCTCTTTTATATAATATATAGATAAATACGTCTATACTAATATAAGAGCGTCTTTTTTATACATTTTCGATGGCTTATTAAGTATAACTAGTTAGTTTCTTTTCATTATTGGAATAACATTATTTAAAATTAAAAGTGTGTAGCTAAAATATAAATATGTACAATACTTCAATCGACCAAGAAAAATATGATTTTTTACTATTTTGATATGTCCATAATTAATAAGTGCGATGTCTCCATTTTGGTACACATGTCTTTATATATATTTTCACACTCAATATTTACAAAAATAAAAAAACTTAGTATTTAACAAATCTTTAAAAAAATTACTAACAAATCTACTTGAATGGGCGTTTTCCTCCACTTTATAAACGTATCACAACCACTTTTTAAAACTTGTGCTCCTCAAACCACACAATTTTATTGGTGGACGAAGAGAGACAACATATATATAATTAACTTATCTTTTTCAATCAAGAATCGACTAAAGATAAAATTCGACAAATACATTTCGACTATATGAATATATGTATATTTTTTTCACAATTTTTAATTTATAAGTTATTTATTTTAAACCCTCTTTACATAAAATATCAAATTAAAGCTTTTTGGGTGATCTTTATTTTAAATACACATCGAATATATTTTCATTAATGGAATAATACAATTTTACAAATTATAGAAAAGAAAAAAGGAAAGAAATAGAGAAAAACAAAAGATATAACATGCAAAGAACAAAACCCATAATCATAACTCATAAACTACATGACACAAAAAAATCTACTCTTTACATTCTAGTATCTTTTATTTAATTTGACATAAATTAATACTTCAAAAAAGTTACAATCTCCTTTCTAATTTTACAAATTATTTTATACTTAAATTACTTATACCTTAATACCGGTGTCCAGAAAAATGAGAGCATTCACATTGGTGTTACATGATAGCTTACTTTATGAGGGGGGACCACATGTTGTAAAGAGGCTGCATTGAGGTTACATGATAGTTTTAGTTTTGATTTTTTCATTTTTCATTTAAGTTTAATTTCATAAATTTAAATTACACAATTTACTTCAAATTCAAATTGCATTAATTTTAAAATCCTAAAAATTACATAAAATTTAAATTGCATTAATTTTCAAAATTCAAATATTCAATTTTTTTTTTCTTTTTTTAAAGGCGCGTGTAAAACACGCGCCTATTTTCAACGGTTGTGAGGGCTACACGATAGAACGTGTAGCCCTCGTGTAAGTGTTTGCTGCATCGATTACACGATAGCAGCCTTACACGAGTAGGCTGCTATCGTGTAACCGTTGCAGATCCTCTGATACACCAAAGTATTTAAAAGCATCAACAATTTTTTTTTTTTGAAATATGCTGTCCATTTCTCCACAAACAAAAGAAGAAAATGAAAAAGAAAAATAAAATCTGGTGTACTGTAAAATATCTACACGTGCCCTTTGAGTCCTTTAGGCGCTGTTTGCCCCTCTTGGAAAGCTGTTTCCTCCACATAAAAAATGCAACTTTTACAGCTTTTTCCCATCCTACCCTTTTTTTTTTTTTTTATTCTTCTTTCCCACTCTGCCCTTCCCTTTTCTTTAGTCTAAACCATATAATATACATGTCGATTGCTTCCACCAACAACTGATCGATATTTGGTGTCACTTTATATGATAAATAAATTAATTAGAGTTTGGCCTCAATTTTACCGGCAACTGACTCAGTCTGGAATTGCCCGAACACACCTCAAGTGAGTTGGTGCTAAATCTAGCACATTATTTTTTAATTTTTATTTGAAATTATCATATTGCCATATTTAATTACACATCTCGTGGTATCTTGTGCGGGGGGACAGTAACATGATTTGGATAAGAATCATAGTACACATGCACGTTTTATTTTAATACATACCTTCAATTCCCGCTTCTTTTTTAATTAAACACTCTCCATCTATTTTTGCCACCCGTCGTGCCCGCCTTTGGCACGTTATTCGTTCCCTCGGATTTTATTTTAGAATTAATTGCATATAGATATAAAAATTATATTTAAATTTTAATTTTTAATTAAATATACTCCCTCCGTCCCAAATGAAATGTTATTTCTTTTCGGCACGGAGATTAAGAAATGTGTATAAAGTAGATAAAGTGGATTGGTGGAAATTATTTAAATATTAAGTATAGAGAGAGTGTATTGCCAAAAAAAGAAACATGGTATTTTATTTGGGACAACCCAAAAAGGAAAATAGGACATTTCGTTTGGGACGGAGGGAGTACCTTTTTTGTCAAATAATACATAAATTTTTATTCTGTTATTCCACAATTCATCACCACTTTATGGATGGCACTAAGTTTTAAAAATGTGATGAGTATTGTTGAGAGTAAAGTTTAGATATCATTATAAAGTAATGGGTAGTAGTTGATAATAATAATAAGTATTGTTGTGGATACTACTGATACAAAGGTAAGTGACAAATATATTGTGAACGGACCAAAACGATAAAAAAAGAATGGTAATGATATTGTTGACGGGGGAATATCTTTTTGGAATTTGATATGAGCTCGAACTTCGTTGGCTAATAACTTGATTGTCGGGAGTTTGATGGGCAATCCGAAGGTGCTGTTCTAAGGATGCTTATATTGTTAGGATCTGGTCACCGAAAGTGGTCGAAAAATGACATGAAAGCCGATATCATGAAATTCTATATTTTTTTTCCCACCACTTCCAGTGATCGGTTATCATTAGAGAGATATCATCAAAAAGTTCTCAACGGTACCTTCAAATTATTCATTAAACACCAGACAATTAAATCGGCTAACGAATTTTTGGAGCTAGGTCAAATTCCAAATAATTAAACATTTATGTTTTTTTAACTATAAAAATAGATGTGATTAAAACCCAAAATTTGAGTATAGTTCATGTATTTATATGCAATTAACTACTATTTAGTATTTTATACCTGCAGGCCACTCACACTCTCTAATACCATCTTATCGTGTAATTTGAATATAAAATTTCAAAATACTTCTTCTATTTAAAATAATAATAATAATTTTATTTTAGAAGTCTATACACGCACGTCTCATTTTAGCTTCGTCTTCGTTAATGGAAATCATCAAATTATATCCATTTTCTCATTTTACCTACTCTAATTTTATTGTATGATCGGGAGAGATTAATATCTGATTATTGCTCTGAGTTGGATTGATGGATCGTCTAGAAAATTGGCGGGAAAGGGATCGTTTGTATTTATGTGTGTGATGCGATGAAGATTAATGTGGCATGAAATTTAATTGGAGATGAAGATAATGTTGTGACTGTAAGAGAGAGGGGCCAGGAGATTGTGAGAGGCGAATGATGGGAATTTTGGTAGCAGATAGACATTGAGACAAAAAATGTGGTCCAAAATGAGTATTTAAGGTGAAAGGAAAAACAACTGTGGTGATGTGGGCTTATTGCTGTGCTGCCAAGATTTTAATGTCTCATGCAAATTCAACCCTCTCCTCATCCTATTCCAACCTCAGCTCGGCTGTGCCAATTTGTTTGTTTTGGACACCGGCACCGACATCCGATTATGCTCGGTTTTTCGATTCCGACGTGTTAAGAATATACTCCCTTCGTCTCATTGATAATGATTCACCTTATTTGGAGACGATAATTGAGGAGGGAAGTGTTTACAGCGTAAGTAAGTATGGACCACTTGTACGGATGATGTGTAAAGTAAGTCTGTAAATGAACAGAGCTACTCTGGCGAGTTATTAGAGCATCAACAACCGTGGGTGCAATAGCGGGATTGAACCCGGCCTATTGCACCCGCCACCGTTGCCGCACCCGAGAGCAATGGAGATGTTGCAATTGGGCGCACCGGGTGCAATGGAAGGGGGGTGGCAACACGCGCCCCTTTTCAAGCAAAAATAAAATTACATCAAAACTATAATTAAATTTATTGCACCCAAGTGGGTGCAATGCCATTGTTGAACTGGGTGCAATAGAAGTGGTCCACACTTCTATTGCACCCACGGTTGTTGATGCTCTTAGAGGCTTGAGCCCGTTGAGTTCGCAGACATGTTTGGATTCAATTGTTCGCCAACATGTTTGCGAGCCTATTCGCGAACGACTTAGTACTGCACGAGCCTTAAACGAATCGAGCTCGAGTAACATATTATTTAAGAAGCTTTTATCTTAAATTTTTTAACAAGTTCGAGCTCGAACATCAAGATACGAATAACTAACGAGTCAAGCGCAAGCTTGAATTCGACATTCAGATGAGCCAAACTCAAATCCAGCTCGAGCTTGGTAAGTAGCTAGGTGACGAGATGAGCTCTATTAACAAAATAGAAGCTTGAATCAAGCTCGAGCTAATATCGAACACCCGAATATTTAAATGTGTCGAGCTCAAGCCTGTTAATATTTGGCTCAGCACGTTTATAATTCTAAAATTAAATTTATAACATAAAATAAATATTATTTTTGGACTAAGCTATTATCAATAGAATAGATTAAAAATGAGAGTGCACCACTTGTTTGATGTTTTTGGTACTCCTAGTACCACCCCAGTTTTTTAATGAATTTTTTATTGATAAAAAAAAAAGATTAAAAATGAGAGTGAACCATCGGATTTTAGTCTGGGAGGAATCAATCATGTGAACTTTTTGATAATATAGTTCATCATTAAGGTAAATGATTTTTATTTTTTTAGTATTGAGTGAAATTTGAAGACGTATGCGTATTGAATAAACTTGGTTTATGTACACTTAACTTGCAAGTCACAAGTGATGAGGAGTTAAATGGTTTGGACATTTGAACGAGGGACATGGAGAGCCCACTAGGTACTATAATATATATATAGTATTTTCCAATCATAAAAATAGTAGTACTACTTTCTATTTTGTTAATCAAGTTTAGTAATTTAGTAATTAAATAGGTTGCTCGAAGTGGCCCATCATATTCTACAACCCATTATCGAAGTAATTTATAAATAAATGGTGAAAATTGGGGGAGATGAGACACATTATTATTATTCGTACGGACAAATTTAATTTAAATATTTGTTTCTCGATAAATTACATTTGGTGAACGACAAAGCCCTTTTTTTCAAGGATGAATTATTGTAAACATACAATAAAAGATTATGTGGAACCCCAATCACCTTTATTAAAAAAAAATTGGATTTTGATGAGTATGCAAAGTTCGCAACTTGACATTTGGGTGGTGGAGAGAACACCATTAATTTTCACCTTTTTACTCCCACTTGGGAGAGCTCATTTATTTGGTGATGGCTATATATAAAGATTAATTTATTTTTGCATACCAAATTTGGTAACATGTAGTATTGTTTTAGTAAGTATTCCATTTTTCACTTTTATTTAAATATTAAGGGGAAATAGGGAACAAGAAATTTACTAATTTTGAATGAGATATAATATTTTATGCATGTTCCTTCTTAATTTTTTTTTGTGACCAAACCATCATTACTATATGCTGAATTGCGTTGTGTTATAGATTGCATTACAATCCAACAACATTTCCTAAAAGTTATAAACAATTTGTATGTATAGTAGATATTGGATGTCATTATTGGTCACTCAATCAATACATTTTCCTAGAGGTTGCATAGTCCCTCTTATTTAATTATAAAAATACCATAGAAAAGAGAGAAAACAAAATAGCGATATTTTATGCAACAATAAATCTATGCGGCCACACTGTGGCCACCCACACACTAATATAATAAGAAAAATCTTGATTTATTTAATTAATTTTTAAAATAAAAATAAGATTTAGTTATTTTATTATATTCTCTACATTGTACTTTTTTTTGCAATTTTTATTTTTAATAAAAATAAAAAAAATACCAAAAAATTGCAAAAAAATAACTAAAATGTAGAGAATATGATAAAATAACTAAATACTATATTATTTTTATTTTAAAAAATAAGTTAATAAATTAAGTTATTTTTTATTTAGGTAAATTGTGAGTGACCACAATATGGCTGTTTAGCATTACTCTGCATGCAATTGCAAACGGTAAGCAATTTTTAAACCCTAAGTTTTGGAAATAATAATAATAAGGCGGGGAGAGTGACATATAAAAAAACATAATTGCAATAATTTGCAATTGGTTATTTTAGTCATGAAACCTTAAAACACTACAAATTTTCTTTCTTTTCATATTAGTATTAATCAATTTTTTTCGAATCATATATTCTAGAAACGAACACAAACAAAGAGTCAGAAAAGAAACGAGAGAAAATATCAAGAATCCATCTTTTGATGGTAGCATATCACAATCTTAACCACTCGATCTCAAATTTATAGCTCCATTAAAGAATTTGTACGAAAAAATAAATAAAAAATCCTTAAATAAAATTGATGGAATTTATAAATAATTGAAGTCTGTTAGAAATCCAGCTATCATAGAATAGGACAAGAAACCTGTGTTTGAGTAGCTTGTTAAATTCTGTGGATTTGGCTTCGGACAAAAATGAGGAAGATCTTCATAACATCAGCTACGATTCTACATATATTTCCTCAAACATGACGATGAATTCAGCATATATAATTTCACAAAATCTCTAAAGTCACCCTCAAATTGATTACCAACTTAACACCAAGCTAGCTTGTTCATTGATTTGAATTGGGTTATTTATTTATATCTTTTGACACTTGTATATAAACACATGCAATTATATATCGATCAAATTGCGCTAGATGGTTAATACTCAAGGCCTGAGATATTGGGTTCGAGTTCACCGTCGTACAGTCTTTATATTT
Organism: Salvia miltiorrhiza; assembly: GCF_028751815.1. Taxonomy (NCBI): domain Eukaryota; kingdom Viridiplantae; phylum Streptophyta; class Magnoliopsida; order Lamiales; family Lamiaceae; genus Salvia; species Salvia miltiorrhiza. The sequence goes on from NC_080391.1 coordinate 3,463,220, forward strand.
CTTTATTTACTCGTATAATTTATCAAAAAAAAATATCGATCAACAGTCATATTATACATATACAATATTGAATATATTTTTTTGAAGAAACGAGTTGGTTAATTTAAAGAGTTATAATTGAGATAGTTGTTATAGACAGTGAAAATCTCAATAAATTATAGCTAATTTTCATAAATTCAGACAAAATTACCCATAAAGTAATGTGGACAAAATTATAGTCATATTAGTACAAACGAGAGATAGACAATTGTATAAAGTTAAACTAAGAATTTTTTAAAATTTATTATGAAAAAATGAAAGGAAAAAAATCCCCTATAAGTCATTAATTTCTTTTTCCTCATCTATATATTATATAAAGAACCAGTTTAACGGTAAATTTTTTAACGTTAAACTTTTAACAATAACTTATTGATATTTAACGTCAATTTATAGAATTTACATACTTCACATCGTTGGCGCATCCCACTAACCAACACCATTAACCCACTAAAATCATAACTACAAAAATCAAACACATATTCAACTATCTACATATCACCCCAATAACAATTAATTTAATCTCTATATATATATATATATATATATATATATATATATATATATATATATATATATATAAAGAGTTTTTCCCTCTATTTCTTTTCTCTATTTTTCTTTCTCTTCTTCCACCAATTTTTACTGTTTCTTTCAATTTATTTTTTAATATTTTAATTATTTTCTAAACATCGTAAAATTTGATTCATGAAAAAAATATTCAATATACGTCTTAAATTTAATATAGTATAAAAATAATTTAAAATAAATTTAAAACAAATATGTTATGAAAAAAAATTAAAATTTAAAATATTTTATTTTCTCTCTCTTAATACGTTTTAAATTTATTTTCTCTCTTTCTTCATTAAATTTAATATGGAAATATTAATTTATTATTATGATGTGTAATACTCTAAAATAATAATGCATATGTTAACTTTTATTATTGAATATTTTTTAAATTTATTTAATAAATATTTATTATTACTCTTTATACAAAATAAAAAATTTACATTTTCAAATTCATAATTTTATTGAGTAATTAATGTGGTTTATTTTATTTTTAAAAAAATATTTTATATTTATTTATATTTGTCAAAAATTGAAACTTCAAATGTTTTCAGCTTCATATTTTTTTTATTGAAATTATGTTGTGGATAATTTGATTTTTTATTGAAATTCATATTTGTATTTACTTATATATAAATTATGTTTAAGATTTATATTTATATTTATTAATTTAAATTATTATTCAATTTCGATAATGATCGTGCATTGCACAAGCGGGCACGTACTAATTTTCTATAAAAAAGGAATTTCACCATTTCTCATTACTCATTTTCACTTAAATAAAGGATAATAATAATAAAATATTATCATTTCATTTTTGGTGTGAAATTCTTTTTGGTAGAACGAGGTGAAAAAGTGACAAAAGCAGCAAGTGATAAATATGAGAAAATTAGTGGGCGAAATGAGAAAAAAGAGAAAATAAAAGGATGAAGATGCAAAGAGAGGGCAACGGCGCTGTGTCTGTCCTTTCCCGATATGCCCGCTGACTTGCTCCAATCGATTTAACCCCATTTTGTTCATCCTCATTGCCTCCACCTTAATTTATTTCCAAAATATAAACCCTAAATTCTCGTAAAATTTTCAATTTTTTTCTTCAATTTTGTGGAATTAAATTCGAAGCATTACTTTCTGAGCTAATTTTACTGCTTTGGAGTTCGGAAAGTTGGGAGATAGGAAGCAGCTCCACTGGAATTTCGGGTAAACCCATTTTACAAACTTCGAAGTCGGGTCATTTGCCTGCATATATCTTTTCTCTCGCATTTCTCACTCATCGTCTCTCTCTCTCTCTCTCTCTAGTTCGATTTCCATCTCGTCTCCACCATTTTCTTCAACATCGAAGAGTTTCGAGATTTTGCGGGAAGAAAAATAAACAAGTGTTGATAATGTGTGTTAGTTATGCTCTTATTTCAGCTTCAAAGTCCTTTAAAATACCTCTATTTCGAATAATTTTTTTCCTTTAAGTTCATACTAATCTATATATACGTATTGCTGATCTCGCGGCAAATTGTTGATAGCTTTTTTTAATAGGAATAATTTCTGTTTTCGCGTGAGTTGTATTTTGCGATCGTTTTTCTATTTTGAAGGACATGATGAGAAGCTGATCTTCTGATTTCGGAGTATATTTTAAAGAGATCCAAAAGTTTTTCTGGATTTCTAATCTTAATTTGTCGTTAACAATGGCGTCTCTGGGCAACAACGTTCGTGCATAATTAATTTATTCTTTTATATAACCAATTATCGTTATTGTAGATTCAAACAAATATATACTGTAGATATATATTAATATTTGCATTAATTAATAAATATATTTCTTAGCAGTTGTTTTGATGCGTGGTTGGTCTGTGTAAGCAGATGGCAATTATGCTATGTCTGCAATTTCTAGTGTCAGCCAAGCTTTAATTACTAAGCTCTCTTTCTCTACCACTTGTCTCTTTCCCTTTGAAACAAACCCAAATCTTAACTAACAATTAAATCATAATTAAGGTTTATTACATGTAAGCCAGAATTTCAGCATACTAAATCGCTCTTCAGCTTAATTACAAGTAATTAAATTCTCTTTAAGGAAAAAGAAGAAGAAGAAGTTAAAAGCAGCCTACATTATTCTTTATTTTTGCATCCCTTTTTACCTCTTTCTCAGCATCAGATACTATTCTATTTTTTTTTTTCGGGAGTCTGAGATTTTTTGTTCTTTAATTTGGGGGTTGAGGGGTGGGTGGTTGGGTGGTGGGGTGGGGTGGGGGGGGGGGGGGAGAGAGATTGGTTAAGTTGATATATTATGTGGTGGTTAAAGTTTTGACTGTTCTAATTTTTCTTTCTGATTTTGATTTTTTGTTGCAGAAGTTAAGCGTCTGAGCAGCTCCACAGGCTTTGGTTTTGCTTTTGAAGGCACTGCAAAAAAGCTTCAAACGAAGGCCTCCCCCCTCTCCACCCTACCCCACCCCCCCACCCGACCCCCCGCCCAACACCCACCTCATCCCACCCTCCTCATCTCTCTGACCTCTCTCTGTATATGGAACGTGATACAGCGTTTATCAGATAATAGCTACCCTTTCTCTCTCTAAATATATATATATATATATATATATATATATATATCTATTTTGTATGCATATGGCACTACAAAAGCCAAAGTAGTCTGTGTAATCGTCATCAATGCAAAGGACGGTACAGTCTTCCCCACATCCACTACCCACCCACTGTTTTTCTCTTTCCTAGCTACCTTCTCTTAAAACCCTAATTTTAACAAACTCAGATTCCATTTCAAGTTTTTTACACCTTCTCTCTCTTTCTCTCTCAAAAGCAAAGACAGATAAGAAAGCAAAAGAGGTGAAAGGGGAGTCTGGAAAGGCATGAAAGCGGTGGTATGGAGGTAGATGATCAGATTCAATGTAAGTTCCCCAGAATCAGCAATGGCAACGGAAGGCTCGACGCCACTAAATTAGGGCACGCGCAGAAGATGGACGACCAGTACCCGGATGAAGAGGAGGAAGGAGATAACAAAAGACAAAACGCCACTGGCGGCGGCGTGCGTAACGGCGGCGTTGATCTCAGCGGCGGCGTTGGCAGGTTCTACGGCTGGCCTTCCTCGCGAATTGTTAGGGTTTCGCGAGCATCCGGCGGGAAGGATAGGCACAGCAAGGTGTTGACATCGAAGGGGCTGCGAGACCGGCGGGTGAGGCTGTCGGTGAACACCGCCATCCAATTCTACGATCTGCAAGACCGATTGGGGTACGATCAGCCGAGCAAGGCGGTGGAGTGGCTGCTCAAGGCGGCGGCGAGCTCGATTGCGGAGCTGCCGCCGATGAACACCCCGTTCCCCGACACGCCCAAGCAGCTGAGCGATGAGAAGAGGTCTAGCACCGCCGGCAGCGATCAGCTCTGCTTCGACTCCGCTGAGATCGATTTGGACGGGGGCGGCGATCCGAATTACTCCGGGCAGCAGCAGGTGACCAAATCGTCGGCGTGCAGCAGCACTTCTGAAACCAGCAAGGGTTCGGGGCTGTCTCTGTCTAGATCTGAGAGCCGAATCAAGGCGCGGGAGCGGGCCAAGGAGCGAGTCGCGGAGAAGGAGAAGGAGAATGAACCGACTCACAAGGGGTCTCTGAACCCTATCTCTCACACCACTTCCTTCACCGAGCTCTTGAATGGCGGAATCAGTAATGTCAGTAACAATTCCTCCAGCCCTAATTCCAATGCTGCCTCCCACAGGCACTGGTCCTCCACTCCCATGGACTACTTCACTTCCGGCCTCCTAGGCCCGCCGTCGACGACCCGCCCGGCTCAAATGCACCTGCCGGCGAATCCCTACACCTCCGTGGCTTCGCCGCTCTTCAGCGTCGCCGCAGACCACCACCCGGAGCTCCAGCACTTCTCGTTCGTGCCGGACCACTTGGTCCCAGTCGTAAACGCTGCCGCTGCCGCCGCCGCCGCGGCGGGAGGCAACAACAACAACCACAATAGCAGCAGCAGCGGCAACGGCAACGGCAACGGCGGCGGCATCGAGTACAATCTCAACTTCACGATTTCCTCTTCCGCCAATTCATCGGGCCTTGGTGGCTTCAATAGGGGGACCCTTCAGTCCAATTCATCCTCCCCGTCACTACTGCCTCACCTCCAGAGGTACGCCGACGGATCCGCGCCGAGTTTCTTCCTCGATACCCACCACCAGTTCCTCTCCGGCTACGACTCCCGCGGCCTGCAGCTATGCTACGGCGACGCCCATGCCAACAACGGCCGGCACTCCGCCCAGAGAGGGAAAGGCAAGAACTGACGTCGTCCCAACCGGTAAGACTCCTCAATTTGTTTAATTTCAAGAATGAATCCGGTGACATTGTTGCCACATTTTTCAGTGAGGTACGATGAATAGTAATAACTTGAAAAAAAAAATAATTCAATCTTGGTTTTGGGAAAAGGGGAATTTCTCTTCTCATTGCGTTGTCTTTTTTTATTAAAATCCTCACACGGCATAGATAGGTGCGAATAGGGATCGGCTGGTTGTCTGTTTGTTCGGTTCCCTGCTTTCTAACACATAATAATAATGGCGGAGGAGCCAGGTGTTGCTCTACCACTGAAAGATGCGCACTTTAGCATCTCCTCTCTGTAACTAGGTTTTTAACTGCTGTCTCCTCTAACTGTGGCTGCCCCACCATTGGTCTGTTCAAACCTCTCCTCGCATCAACACTTGTCATTCCTTGTTTCCCATTTTTTTTCTTTAATGGAGGGAAAGATTTAGGGTTTTTAATTATTAACTTTAGCCCTTAAGCAACTTGCCCTTTTTGCCTGGAAATAATTATATCGTGAGAAAAATGTTTAGATGTAGTACTTAATATTTTTACAGGTTACTCTGTGTGTCGTGAAGAATAGTAGTAATTGTTTCCTCGAAGAATAAGCATTTCAACATTTTTCTCCATTTCCTATCTTAATGCATCATCATGATATTGATTCATAAGTTCTACATCACTCATTTTGACTTCATTTCCTAAAGTATTTTTCGTTCGTTTTCTTTTCAAATTTGGGTAACTGCTTCTGCGATATCTTGGGAGAAAATTGAAGCTTGTAGGAGTATTATGTATTCATTTAGAAGAATATAGTTTTTTTTTGGGTCTATATATAGAAGAAATTTATGCGTGAAAAATGCAATTCTTTTTTCCTATTCTTTATTTCACAAGTAACTTAAGTACTAACAGCAAAAATGTTGACATTGATCTTCAGTCATAGAGCCTGTAGTGTCACTTGCAATATTATTAATTATCAGAGCATAATCGTATAGTTTCATTTATGGTTAAAAAGGGATCATTTCATTTAGACCATACTCAATTCTGAGGTACTCCAAGGCTAGAGGTATTTTTTGCGAAAATAAATCTAGGTGTGGTTAAAATCAAGGAATACTTGAATTCGAATTATTTTTGTAGAAGATGTTTTAGCGAAGGTCTTGATTGAAAACATGCCTTTAAATTTCTGATTTATATGTGTAAAGTTTAATTTATTCTTTGATAAATAATAGTAGTAATCTGCAAGTTGCTCTTGTTCAGACATTAAGGCCCTCATTTATGAGATCTTGACCTTTTATGTACACATTCACATCTGTTGAATGAAATAACATATTCGAAAATACATTAATCTAATAGAAATACATTTTATGCCAAAATGTGTTTTTGTGGCTAAGGAGGGCTGCTCTCAGTCAATATGGAGCACAGAAGGATATTAAATTCAGTGTTTCTTGACTGTATAGATACTGACTTTAGTTAAAATCTTGTTCAGCCTGACTACTATCATCCCATTATTTTTCTTATTTAGTTCTCAACAATTGTGAGAATTATTGGATCAATGTCTATTAGCAAACCCAAAACCCAACTATTGTCTGCTTATCTGGTGTGAAAGTATTGTCTATGTTGAGGAACTCAACTCAACAAGAGACATTTGCAGCTTGATTTTTTTCTGTTTGCAACATCATATACTACGTAGTCGACTCTAACGTTTAGAAGATCTCTTCTTCATCTCTGAAATTCGAATGGTATGTTGGCGTGCAGGTAATGTGAAGACGCGAAAATGAAACTGGGGCGACGGGTGAGCAGAGCGAGAGCGCCCCGTGTAGCGCGCCTCGCTTGTGTTGTGATAAATTTGTGGCTCTGGGATTTCTAATTGTTTCTTCCAACTCCATTCTAGTAGCACTGCTGCTCTCTATTACATAATGTTGTACCCGCTCAGCAGTTTGTTTGTTTGTTTGATTGAGATGAGAAAAATGTCACATTTTTATTTTTAATTTTATTTCTGTTTGGCAAAACAATTGTCCATATCATTTGCTTGAGTCAATCAGCAGCAGTTTTCAATTCTGGTACAATAATAATGCATTGAAGACTAGGTGTAGGAGATATAGCCAGGTAACAAAATAATTGAACAATTTATTTTGAAGAAAAATAAGAGCAGGCTGGAAACAGCTTGGCTGTTAATAATAATTGCCCCTAGCTTAATGGTGAGTTGTTCACAGTAGTACAACCTCAATAAACTAATATACCTACTAAACAATTCTGCAACCGACAACTTAGATATGTTGCTCAAAATTATTGCATAGGATGGGGGATGCAATTCAACTGTGTGTGTGTGTGTGGACTCAATTCACAGTGAAACAAAATTCTTGAATGGAACCAAACATGCATTCATGGGAATTGAAGCATCATCAATTATTGCATGCAACCACTCACCAACTGGAGAGTACTTTTGATGAGGAAAAAAGGCAAGGTGGGTCACTTCCATTTATTTCAGTTTCTTGGCTTATTTTGTGAAATCAATTCCTCTCCACCTTAATTGAGACATCAAAACGGCTATGTTATTACTACTACTGCTACTGCCTCTACCTCATGTGAAGGGACCCTATTCCCAGTTGAGATTCAATGCCCTTCCTTACACGCTGCGCATCTAACCACCAATAACATCTTCGAGTTCACCAAAATATCTACAAGGGATAATATCAAAATCATTTTTGGCTACATTAACAGAGCAATCAACACCAAAAAAATTCGAATCGAGATTGAACTAGTGGAGGCGTTTATTGGGGGGTTAAATCCAGCTAATATAACCTTTTAGAAAGGAGAGGAGATAAGCATAGATGGTCATATCATACCTACAATATTCACATATACATATATAGTATAACTAACACAGACAGATTATCAAAATCTCATAACACTCTTACAACATGATTAATTGATTATCCAGTTGCATAGCAAACCCCCATCTCCCCCGTTTTAAAGTATAAGCGTCGGTTCAAAATGAAAGCAGTTGTTGCAGACAGTGAACGGATCGATGAAACTGACTTCTCGTACCGCGGTCGTAACTGGAAGCTGTATAAACTTTGCCGGCAACTCGCTTGCAGCTTGCTCTGCTCAAGACAAAATTTGCACCCTGCGATTTTGGGACCTTACCTTCGCTTTACCTGAAAGATACTTGAATAAGGAAGTCAGGATCACTGATATAAAACGGATTCAAGAAATCAAAGCTTAAAACAGATGGTGATGTCGCAGTTGCAGCACAGAATTTCCCAAAAACTAGTATTCAAACAGGAAACTGGTCAAGAGTCACTCTCACAACAGCTTAGATATAAAATGGTTAACTGAGAAACGTAAGAAATATAAAAACCAAACAGATGCATCATAGCAGAATGAAATTTCCACCAATCTTTCTAGCAATGGAGATACACAGTGCCCTTCAATTCCCATTAGATAAGATAAAGAACAGATCAAGTAGTTCACAACAAGCATCCTCTGATTCTTCTTCATTTGGAGTAAAAAAATTATGAACCAACAAAATTGAAGGGAATGTGACAGACTGCAAGATAACAACATAGTGGATCCAAAATCAGGACGCAATTGGAATCAGAGTGGAAAAACTCTTTGGAATAAGACAGATGCAAAGGGAGTCAATAGCTTTAAGCACCCCTCTTATGTAATTGGGAATCCAATATGCAATTTAGGGAAAAATCAGAAGCAATTGGTATGAGAAATTGCTCATGATTTTCAGAAACCAAGACAGAGTAATTTATTATCATTGAAACAGCAATAAGAATAAACAAACAAGAGACAATTCAACTTCGAACCTAAGATAAAAAGCAACAGAATGAAGAATTACAATATACTAGCTAGCATTCAACCACAGATCTCCGAAACAATCAAAACTTATTAAAGGATTCTGTAAAAAAAGAGAGAATACCTCATGTATCTGTCTCTTCATCCTTAGATAAGCCACCTCCTTCAGAAAGAGTTCATTTCGAGGCAGTAGGTCCTCCTCTTCACCAACATCCTTGCAGCAGTCCCAAATGGCTCCTGAAATGCCGATGCAACCCAATTTGCCTCCGATCCCGCCACCTCCTTCTTGGGCTGCTCGCTCGGCCGGATCGCAACCAGAGTCGCTCCTTTCAAGACCACCCCGTTAGGCAACTCGAGATGAGGAGCATACCACAAACGCATGTTGAGAGCCGGAACAAGAGTCCTCTTCGAAGCCGACGACGCTGACAGAGGCTTCACCCTCAGCTCCTCCAGCTGCTCCTTATTCATAGACAACACCCCTTGCCCATCAGCATCCGTCAAAACCAAGCTCGAGAGCGTCTTGTGCTCCGCTATTATAGGCTGCAGAAGGTAATGCCTGGCGGAGGCGGCGATCAACGAGCTGATGGTCCACACAACGCGCAGCTTCAGGCCTCCGTTGGTGTAGAACGATTCCGGTATGCTACCATTATCGTTCTCCACTCCACTATCACTACCAATTGCGGTATTGCAAGCGCCCAGGCAATTGTAGCCGCTATTTGCGCTCTGCACGACGCTCGAAGCTCCGAGAATCACGCAGCTGTCAAGCGTGGAGCCGAATTCCGCCTTCCATTTGAGCAAAACGCCTTCATCAATCCCCAGCTCCCCCGTGGGGAGCTCTATCCTGAGCAGCTTGATCTCGTTGAAATTCTTCAAGACCTGCGTCGGCGAATGGTGTGTGACGGTGCTCTGCTCCGCTTCGCAGTCGAAATCCTCCGAAAGAGGAAGCCGGCGCGCCGAGGGGGTGATGAGCTGAGACAGGGACTGCAAGGGTTTGAAGATCCCGGAGAAGAAGATGCGGAAGAGGGAGGAGATAGGGTGGCGCGACTTGTCGCCGGCGGCGGAACCGGATGCGGACGAAGAAGAGTTGGAGGAAGGATCGTCATCGGAGATGACGCAGTCGACGCGGACTACGACGTTGTCGACTTGGGGAACGAGCGAGTGGAACCGCCTCGAAACGACGCAGCATCGGCCCAGCGCCTTCACGTCTCCGATTTTATTGAAGATCAAGAGGATGAGAGAGTCCGGCAACCGATCGAAGTGGTCGACCGGCTCGGGGTAGATTTTGCGGCACAGATCTGCTCCAATCGAAGCCATAGCTTTCAGCGACAATTCGAGCTCTTCAGCCAAAACACCCCCAACAAGTTGGCACCAGATACACGAGAATCGGAAGGTGATTTCAAGCGAGTTTAGGTAGAAAGATGTGAAGGAAGAAATTGAGTCAAACAAACTCAATGGATCTGAGAGAGAGAGGGAGAGAGTTTGGATTTGTGGAATTAGGGTGGGAGTTTAATGAGGTGGGGGGAATTTGGGAGAAGTGAGTGAAGGAGGAGGAAGAGGAAAATGGTGGTGTGGTGTGTGTTGTGCGTGTTTTTCTTTTCTTCTCGTTTTTTTTCTTTCTTTCTTTTTCTTTGCTTTTTAAGTGCCTATGGCTATGAGCCTATGACAGTAGATATGCGGAGCCTGGGACAGTTGAATTCCCAAACGACATTGCTGCCTGTCGTTCCGTTTTATTTTTATACTGTATTTTTTCTATATTTATTTTCTTTTCTTCTTTTTTCTTTTCTTCTCTTTTATTTTCTAGTAACTAATAATTCGGAGGCGGAATTTTTTATGCCCACTTTGTTAAGTCAAAAATTAAAAATGTCCATATATTATAAAAACTTGATTATATACCCAAAATACCTAAATTACCCTTTATGTCTTAATCAGTGTACTTGTAAGATAAAAAATACTCTTTCCGTCCGCCAAAAGTATGGCACAATTACTATATTGGGCGTCCGCAAAGATTATATCACTTTTCTTTTAAGGCAATGGTCCCACCATCCACTTTTATATTTTATCCTTACAAACACTCTTTATTTGCAAAAAACTCACTCCAAATTCAATTTCAACCACACATCTCATAAAATAATGGGACATTTTCTCCACTACATTAACATTATCACCAATTTTATTAAATCTCGTGTCCAACCAAAGTGCCATACTTTTGGCGGACGGAGGGAGTAGTCAGTTGTCGGAAAAGTAGGTTGTTGCCCAGTTGGCAACCTCACTAAGTAGGTTGCCTCTCGAGCGGCAACCTACTTTTTCTTGTAACAAATTAAAATTTTCAATTAAAAATGTAGCTTGCCGGTCAAAAAAGTAGCTTGTCGTACGAGCGGCAACCTCACTAAGTAGGTTGCCGCTCGAGTGGCAACCTACTTTTTCGACAGCAGACTACTTTTTCTTATATTTTTCTTAAATATTTGTATTTGTATCAGAAAAAGTTACACAAAAGTTGATGCAAAGCCATCAACATCCAAGGATAATTTCGATTCTTCACTTTAATTTGGGCATATGATCAAGTTTTTATAAAAAGTGAGATTTTTAATTTTACACTTAACAAAGTGGACATTTTTACCTACTAACACTAATAATTCGAGTCTCCAAGATTTCACTGAATTGATATTGAAGAAGAGGATCCAATTCAATGATTCATACATGTGTGATTTCAAGTTTTCAACCTTTTTTTTTTTACCAAAATATACTCACAAATAATCTATTTGTCCACAAAAAAATAGTCATAGAAGTGGATGACACAAATTTTAATAAAAATAATTGAGTGTATCACAAATAGAGGAGTCTCATTTAAAAAAATAATATTAATAATGATAATTAATTGTATTGTGAGTAGCGAAAATAGTTCACCACTTGATAGAAAGTTTTCAAAAATGTATAGAGATCAATTTTCGTGGATACCCCAAAATAATAAAAAGAAACTATTTTTAGTTTTCGTGAACGGGGAGTAGTAATTACATAATCCGTTTGTTACACCTATTCATCTGTTCACAAAAAAAATTGTCACATTGTAGATAGCATAAATTTTAATAAAATGCGAATAAATTTTTTAATAGAGCAAGAGTCTCAATTTTAATGTGTGAAGTTGTGTGAACTCTACTATTATAAATAGAAATAACATGTTTTCGTGAACAGATCGGAAAAAAAATTATGACAATTTTTTTGTATACCGAAAAGGAGTATAATTTTTCAAAAACTGTATGTTTTTTGACTTCGTAGTCTCCTTGAAAAGAATAGTAGGGTTTTGCATATAATATCAACTTTTTTTATATGTTCATTTTGTTTTATTGTCCTTTTAATTATATAGCGCAGTGATGATTGATGAAGAATAGAAGGGTGTGGAGAAAATGGCAGTCACAATCAAAGGATAATACCATAGAAAAAATATCCAAGAATTGAGTAAATAAAATCATTTTGCTACCCTAGCAGAATTAAACAAATGAAGATTGAACTACAAAATATCCTTGATTAATAGAAATGAAGAGGCGTTTTGACATTTATTGGTGGGTAAATCAGCTAAAATATAATATGCAGCTGAACCTTTCAGAAAAAGGAGAGCAGATAAGCATAGATGGTCATATCATACCTACAATATTCACATATACATATAACTAACACAGACAGATTATCAAAATCTCATAACTCTTACAACATGATTATCCAGTTGCATAGCACCCCCCCTCTTTAAAGTATTCAAAATGAAAGCAGTTTGATAATCAATTGCAGGCTCTTCATCAACCGCCAATGTCGTAACCGGAAGCCGTATGAACTTGGCCGGCAACTGGCTTGCAGCTTGCTCTGCTCAAGACAAAATTTGTGCTCTGCGCTTTTGGGACCTTCCGTTGCCACACTCTACCTGAAAGATCCTTGTATCGAACAAAGAAATCAGAATTACCAATAGATTAGGGAGAAAAAGATCAGTATTTAAAGAAAGAAGAGCTTATAAGAGATGACAATATCGCAGTGGCAGCACAGAATTCCCCAAAAACTAGTATGCAAACGCGAAATCCGTGAACAGAGAAAGTGGTTGGGCATAGCAGCTTAGGCATGAATAATAACAAGCTTACAATGTTAATTGAGAAATGGAAGACATTAAAAGGTTATCATGGCAGAACTCTTAAGTCATTCAACTTCGTATTGGTTTGCCATAATCACAATCACAACGCATTCACAATGTCCCAGCCGGATGACAGATGCATCACAACGGAACGAAAATTTCACCTAGCTTTCTAGAAATGGAGATAGACGGTGCCCTTCCAACCTCAATTGATAAGATGCAGAACCAATGAAACAGTATTACAACAAGCATCTTCATTTGTAAACAATCAAAATTTCAAAACAGATGAAGAACCAAGAAAATAGCATGAAATATGGCAGAATGCAAGATAATATCTCTAATATCAGGATATTATTGGAACCAGACTGGCAAAACTATTTAGATTAAGACATACTTCAAGCACCTCTCTTATGTAATAGGGGATCCAATGTGTAATTTAGTGCAAAACCATATGCAATTGGTAAGAGAACTTATTAATCAAGAATATGACACCCATGATTTTCAGAAACCTACACAGAGCGGTTTACTATCATTGAAACATTAACAAGAATAAACTAACAAGGGACAATAAACAAGATAATTGATAATTCAACTTGGAAGGGAATGGAAAAAAGCAACAGAAAACAGAGAATACAATATACTAGCTAGCATTCAACCACAGCATAAAAAGGGGAAGTACCTCATGCATCTGTCTCATCATCCTCAAACAAGGCCCCTCCTTCAGAAAGAGTTCATTTCGAGGCAGTAGGTCCTCCTCTTCACCAACATCCTTGCAGCAGTCCCAAATGGCTCCTCAAATGCCGATGCAACCCAATTTGCCTCCGATCCCGCCACCTCCTTCTTGGGCTGCTCGCTCGGCCGGATCGCAACCAGAGTCGCTCCTTTCAAGACCACCCCGTTGGGCAACTCGAGATGAGGAGCATACCACAAACGCATGTTGAGAGCAGGGACAAGAGTCCTCTTCGAGGCCGAGGACGCAGAAAGAGGTTTCACCCTCAGCTCCTCCAACTGTTCCTTATTCATAGACAAAACCCCCTGCCCATCAGCATCCGTCAAAACCAAACTCTCCAGCGTCTTGTGCTCCGCTATTATAGGCTGCAAGAGGTAATGCCTGGCGGAGGCTGCGATCAACGAGCTGATGGTCCAGACGACCCGCAGCCTTAAGCCTCCGTTGGTGTAGAATGATTCCGGTATGCTACCATTATCGCTCTCCACTCCATTATCATTACTACTACTGTAGCTGCTGTTCGCGCTCTGCGCGACGCTCGAAGCCCCGAGAATCACGCAGCTATCAAGCGTGGAGCCGAATTCCGCCTTCCATTTGAGCAAAACGCCGTCGTCAACCCCCAGCTCCCCTGTGGGAAGCTCTATCCTGAGCAGCTTGATTTCGTTGAAATTCTTCAAGACCTGCGTCGGCGAATGGTGTGTGACGGTGTTCTGCTCCGCTTCGCAGTCGAAATCCTCCGACAGCGGAAGCCGGCGCGCCGAGGGGATGATGAGCTGAGATAGGGACTGCAAGGGCTTGAAGAGCCCGGATAAGAAGATGCGGAAGAGGGAGGAGATTGGGTGGCGCGACTTGTCGCCGGCCGCGGAAGCGGCCGCCGACGAAGAGTTGGAGGAGGGATCGTCGTCGGAGATTACGCAGTCGACGCGGACAACAACGTTGTCGACTTGGGGAACGAGCGAGTGGAACCGCCTCGAAACGACGCAGCATCGGCCCAACGCCTTCACGTCCCCGATTTGGTTGAAGATCAAGAGGATGAGCGAGTCCGGCAGCCGGTCGAATTCGTCCACCGGCTCCGGGTAGATTTTTCGGCACAGATCTGCCCCAATCGATCCCATGTTTTCAGCAACAACTCGAGCTCCTCCCCAGCCAAAATATCCCAACAACTTCCCCCAAATACGGAGAATCGAAACGTAATTGCGAGCGAGCTTCGGCAGAAAGATTTAAAACAAAGAAATTGAGCCTACAAACTCAATGGATCTGACAGAAAATATGTAGAGAGAGGGAGAGAAAGGGAGGGAGAGAGAGGGAGAGAATTTGTGGAATTAGGGTGCGAGTTTATTGAGGTGGGGGAATTTGGGGGAAGTGAGTGAAGGAGAAGGAGGAAGGGAAAAATGGTGGTGTGTGTTGTGCGTGTTTCTTTTCTTTTCCCTTTTTCTTTTTTCTTTTTTCTTTTTTCCTTTGCTTTTTTAGTGCCAAATACAGTAGATTGTAGATATGCCGTATGCGGAGCTATGGACAGTTGAAAAGCTATAAACGACATTGTACCCGGTCGTTTCGTTCCATTTTTAGTTTTCTTTTTTCCTTTTCTAGTAATTCGAGTCTCCAAAATTTTCACCGAATTAATTTCAATGCAATCACATTTAATTTCAACCTTATCTGTTCACAATTTGAGATATTTTATCCAAAATGTATTCACGAATAGTAAATTACCGGATCAAATGATTCCGTTAACTTTTGTATAACAATTTTTTATATACATTTATATTAGAGGTGGTCTTCGGTACAATCGGATTGACCCGTATTTAGACCATAACTCACATTCTGATTCAAACCAACTTTCTGATCCAAATTATGTAAATAATACTATTCAATTATACAGATGACATTGCATGTAATTGACACTATTATGTTATATAAATGACACTACATATAAATGACAATATAACATTGTAATGACATTGTGTATAATCGACACTATTCAAAAATATAAATGACATTTTCTGTAATTGACATTATAAGATTATAAATGACACTGTAAAATTAAAAATGACATTATAACTTTTTAAAATGTTGCAGTGTCATTTATATAATTGAATAGTATCAATTATAGAGAGTGACATTTGTTTAACTGAATAGTGTCATTTACATAACTTAGATCAGAATATAAATTCAGATCAAAATGCGAATCATAATCTAAATACCTGTGAATTCGATTATACGGTATACCCTTGTACTCCCTCCGTCTCATAAAACATGACACACTTTTTTTTGGCACGGAAATTAAGAAATTGGTATTTTGTGTGTTAAGTGTGGTAGGTGAAAATGTGAATAAAGGATAAATTTTTTGCTATTTTTTTTAGAAACGTGTCATGTTTCGTGGAACAGACCAAAAAGAAAAATGTGTCATGCTTCGTGTGACGGAGGGAGTATTTATAATTTTGTTTTTCGTTGATAATTGGTGAGGGAAAAGTAAAATAAAAGGGCGTAGAGAAAATGGCTGTCGCAATCAAAGGATAATATAGATATGGTGGTTCGTGAGCTACCAAAAAGAATAATTTCCGTTTTTGCTTTGGAAGCGAAGAAAATTAGTAGGGGTAGCATGGTAATTTCGCAAGGCTTCGGTTTTGTAGTCAGCGTCTAACTAAAAATTAAACAGCAATTAATAAAGGTAATTACAAAGTCAATTTAGGGAATAATGATTTTAGCAGCAAGAGTAGGGGTGAAGAGCACGAGAGATTCCGCGCAAATTATGATCTGCAAATTGCTTGGATTTTACTCTTTGTGTTTTAGTATTGGAAAAGTAATCATGATTATGAATTTGATTTGGAACAGTGCCATTTGGATAAAACTGTGAATAGGCGAATCTACCCACTTTTATAAGTTGTCTTACAAAACTAAATATATGTCTAAATATAAAATAATTAAATATTTTAAAAAATGAATTTATTTTGGTTCAATTTTTTTATTTTATTTTTTAAAAAAGAAATACTCCCTCCGTCCCAATATTGTAAGAATGTGGCCAACAATATTGGGACGAAGGGAGTAGCTATTTTCATTGTTTATTCATATTGTAGTTTTTCTTCTTGTAATATTTTTAAAATTTTATTATTTTTGTAATTTTTGTACTTAAAAAAAACTACAATGTGGAGAAAATAATACTCCCCCGTCTCACTTAAAGTCACTTGTATTTCATTTTGGGTCGTCCCACTATAAATGACTTATTTTTACAAATGGAAAAATTTAATCCTTAAAAAAGTGTGTGCCCTATCACTTTTAACACATTTACACTTTCTTCTTAATTCTTGTGCCGGAAACTTTTGAATCACTTATAGTAGAACGGGTATTAAATATATTTTCATTTTGAAATAAAATTTTGAATAAATTAATTTTTAAAAACATATTTAACTATTTTTTGTTTGAATATAAAAATATATTTTTTTTTATCTAAATAGCATTATTAATTTTCTTTTGTGATTAACTTTATGTATGTAATATTAAATGCGTAAATAAACATGAGAATGTGATATGATAGAATTGGCATAAAAGAGAGATGCATGATTGCGCACCATTATAAAAATTCAATGGACGTGTTGGCAACATCAACTAATCAACTAAATAAATTAAGTATTAGTTTATGCTAATCTTACTCGCATAAATTTGATCGAAATTATACTCATTAATATGAAGATTAAAAGAGTTTCTTTATTTGGTGAATAATTCATGCGTTGGTTGAAAAGTTGGCCCTACTTGAAGTCACCTGCTTTGGGATCTCTCTCACTCACACACAATACTTTATAATTTTTTAAAAACTAAATTTAATTATTGCTAGAACAGTATAATCAAATAATGTGAATTAAATATCAACTCGAGTAGCTCTAAGTTGAAAATCTCATATTATTCATTGTACATGGCATTTAATCCACTACCATTTCCAATAAAAACACACCTATTTACTTAGGATTCGAAATGAATTATTTCTTTCATGAGTTATTCTTTTTCAATATTTTTCTTTCAAATAATTAAGGAAGTGTATATTTTATTTAGGGACAGATCACTTCTTAACACTCCCATAATTGTAGTAAAGTGCATTATTATTATCTTGATGATGCATTACAAGTTGTCATAGATCCACACTTTAATGAATATAATTTATGTTTTCTTGATCCATCAAGTTACTTCCAAGAAACTAAAATAAAATCATCAATTATCGATACCACACACGCATGCATATAATTAAGTTCACATTATTTAGGCAATAAATTTAAGAACCGTTACGAAGGCTCAATTATTCTGAATCAAACCACATGCAATATTATAGAAACTTACATAGTTACATGTGCATGCACATAATAACAAACACATATAATTCTTCCACCCCAAATCACAACGATTGCAGAAGCTGTATTTATTATTTTAAATTATGAATGCGATATCTTTAATTATAAATTTATCATAAAAAACGAAGGATAGAAAATGAGAAAAAATTATCACATTATTAGCCCAAGAAAAATATTATCACATCAATCCATCATGATATTATTATCACAAATTCGTGTTAAAAAGAAGAAAAAATGTCTGCTCTCGAAAAATGGTCCTTTTTATATAACATGTAAAAATATGGAAAAAAGTTGAAAATATATGTTATCCATCATTTTTCATCAAATAGAATTATAGAACACACCCCATGGTTATTTGACAAAAACACAATGAATTTTCAACAATTACATTAATTAATAAAATACACAGACTATTTGAAAAATAATATTTTGGTTGTCCCATTACAAATGTCACACTTTCCATAATGGGATGTCACATGACTCACATTACAAATATCTCATTCCTTTTTTGGCAACATATATATATTCTCACTATATACATGATATTTAAATAATTTTCACCAATTCAACTTTATCTACTAATTACATATTTCTTAATCTCTTCGTGCTCAAAAGTAATGAGACATTTGTAATGGGACGGAGGTGGTAAAACTATTTTAAACTTTTCATAATTATAATAAAAAATAATAACAAAAATACTCTATTACTCCCATCAGCCTCTAGCATTTTTCAATTCTTTACAAAATCACATCACATATTTATTAAGGAAAAAATGATGTATTGAGTCTTTGTGCAATTTAGAATAACTCGTCATGAATTGAAAAACACGTATTTTTGTTAATTTTCACATAATTTATACTCCTTATTGTAATAATTTTTTGATATTATTTATTAAGCGATTAACAATTTAAGGCATAAATTATAATTTTTCCTCATCAACTGAATGAAACGATTAGGGAATAAAGAAAGATATCCGAACTTTTTGGTAACGAATTGCGAAAGATTTTTTCCTTGAAAAATAAATTAAGTGGAACATGGGATTAAAAAAAATGTGTGCAATTATGGCAATGTAGGCTAAATAGGTATCACTTATCATGTGCAATTGTGAAAACCTTAGATCCAGGATCATATTTATTTATGTAATAAAAGTATAACCCATACCACACGTTACTCCATGTTTTCATGTTTATGTCCCATTTTTAAATTTGTGTTAGTGAATTTAATTAACCTTTATTTGGAGGGTATTTAATTGAAAAATTCAGAAAAATCCAAGATTTTCACAGTTTTCAAGTAGAGAGAGATCAATGGAGCCATGCATATATTGCCGTGCAATCCGTACTAAACAAATAGAATCAACATTGCATGAAAAACTGGATCAACTAAGACCACCAATTTTGTTTATTTTTTTTGAAGGTTAATGATGAATAGACATGCTTAGATATTTATTAATTAGGTTTTAATTAAAGTTGTTTTTTTTCTTTCACAAATCTTGATACCTAATCAACATCCAACTAACTTGCATTTATGAAGTGGCCCAATTTGTCTTGAACTTAATAGATATCACTATATATAGGTAATATTTAATTCAGATCGTTTTATTAATATCAATGTTAAGTACTTATGGCTCAAACATTATTTATTATCATTTTAAACCTTAAACTATTTATGTACTATTAATTAGTATATCATAAATTATCGAAAATGTTATTTTAAGCCTTGAACTAATAATTCTATATCAGTTGTACCATTCGTTCATTTTTTTTGCTCCGAAAATTTGACGTGGCTTGCTAGATATCACGATGTATTTAGAATTATTTTTTCAACATATATTATATAAAATGACGCCATTAATTAATATACCTTACTGTAGTGAATAATTGATACAAAATTGATAGTTGAAGATTTTAAAAAATATTTTTGATAATTCATAATATTTGATAGTGGAAAAATGATTTGGAGTTTAAAGTGATCCCTTGAAAAAATGACTTGAACTTTCACGACCGAGAATTCAACATCGAAAAGCCGAACCAGCTTGTCCAATTCTCACGTGAAATATATTAATAAATTAGTACAGTCACATTGATTGAAATTGAAGAGCACAATTATAAAATTAATTTAATTTCACCTTATTTAACTTTTCCACATAAATTCGCAATTTAGTTCGATTTTTAGAAAAAACTCACTCACGTTGGTAAAATCCAGCCATAATTAAAAAAAGGAAAAAAAAAAAGAAAAAGAAAAGAGCCATCATCATCTAATTTGTCTGGTCTGCCAATAAATTGGAAAAAGAAAGCTAGTGAAAATGTCTACCTCAGAAGAATTCCATCTTTTTCGTTTTAAATTTCTCCTCTCCTTTTAGGTCGGGAATAATCATATTTATGGTCCATGTAATGTTCCACCATCATATTTTATATAGTATTTATTTACTTAATTAATTATTTTAATTTTTCGATGGATTCCCTCTTACAAATCTTGAAAATGACTAGGAATTCATAGCATAAAGATGAACCCATCCCCACAAAACCTTCTTCAATGCCAATCAAAAGGAAACACTAAAGCCCCACGTTCACCTCAACTTGATTTTATTTAATTCCACTTCTACATAAATGGGATATACATATATATAACATTATTTTTTTGGACATTATAGTTAAAATGATAATTTTTGTAATCCACTTCCTCGAGGGAGGAATATTCATGTTACCAATTTTCTCTCTCAAAATAAAATCATGCAACTTAGCCATTTATGTGAAATGCAACATTTGTATGTGTAAGGTGTTACACTTGGCAGAGATGGTATCAAAAGATTATATACCTTTTGTCGTTTAATGATAGAGGGGGAAAAAAGGCATAAGTCAAATCAATTTATAAGTTGAAATAATTCAAATATGTTCTTTCAAAAAGTATGGAGAATTCATTAAACTTCAACAAATTATTGGATCTTATTTAAACTTATCTGCACTTCCACTTTTAACAAACGCATATTTGTCTCGTAGTTTGGGTTAAAAGTTTTTTACTTAAAGCATCATCTCTTTGAAAATTTTCAATTGTAGTATTTAATTTTGACAATAATAAAACGATAGTATTATTTATTTGATAAAATCATAAAACATCATTTTAGTAGACCTAGGTCAAGTGGCAAAGCTAAAACACTCGAAGACTCTTTTTTGTGAGAGGTTTTGAGTTCAATTCTGCATACGTGCGGGTAGTCTTTTTGTCAGAGATCTTGGATTCATAGTCAGTTTTCAGTCTTTTTGTGAGAGATCTTGGGTTCACTTCTGCCTACGTGCAGGTAGTCAATTTTCCACCTTTGTGTGGTGTAGAGATATCGCCTGCATACTGATTTCTTATTTGATTATATATTAGATATCTCTTGTAATTCTTAAAAAAACATCATTTTAGGTAATACATATTAGACACATTTTGATAAAAAATTGAATTGAATAATTACAAACAAAGGTAGAGTGAAAATTATAATTTTGAGTAAATGTTGTGTTAATTTCGACCACTAGCTAAAAAGGACAAAATTTAATCTAATATAGATTATAAAACCAAAGATAAGATCCAATAAATAAAAAAGGAACGGTAGATCCAATGAATACATGTTTAGTCGAATCCAAAGTCACAATCAAAATAATATAATAAAAAAAGGGTGATAAAAAGAGTGAAATGGTATGGGTGAAGAAATGAAATGAGTAAACGTAACGTGATGAATGAATCCAACTCCAAAAATTAGGCTTAAAAGAAATACGAAGCCCATGCTATATATACAAAATCATAATCTCATCAAACATGGACGCCACGCATACCCATAAATGAGAACGACACGTCAACATCATGTCGCATTCGTTCATCATTTCAATTTTCTTTTTTACTTATGTGTAAACTGTAAATCACGACGAAAAATTAGGTACAAATTTGTCTGATTTAATATTTTGGTATGAAGCAATGATTTATCTCATATTTTATATATGATGTTAATATTACAATATAATCAACATATTGGTGAGTTATCTTATCTAACTAATCTCTTCAGACATGCTTAAACATCTATTAGTAATATAAAAAATATGCCCTTTGGCGTGTTACGTGCATTGGTCTGACAGTAGCTGGTTAATACTTAAGTCCTGAAGTCCTGGATTCGAGTCCATTTATCAAAAAAATATGCCTAGACTCGAACCAATCGGATTTTGGATTGGGCCGGGCCGGGTCATGCCTTTTCGGGCCCAAACGAGTATCTCGCTAATCTCTAAAGACATCGACTAGTGACATGAAAAAGATGTCCTTGGCCCGAACAAGTCGAATTTCGGGCTGGGCCGGGCCGGCCTTTTGGGGTCTGGCCCGGCACCACCGGCGACGGCGATTCACGCATACGACAAACACAAGTAGGAAATCCAACTAAGCTCCTAAAAACAACACCAAGAAGTAGCTAGCTAACAACAACAAGGCTAAATCAATGAGTGGTGACTCTTTAATATTGTGAAGGGGGCAGAAGCTATACACTTATATAATACTCCCTCCGTCCCACTTCAATTGGCACACTTGCCTTTTTTGTTTGTCCCACTTCAATTGGCACTTTCCAAAAATAGCATGTGGTCCCTACCTTCTCTACACACATTAAACAAATGGCCCCCACCCACTTTACACACTCAACCCTTTATTCTTAATCTCCGTGCCCAAAGTAAAAGTGCCAATTGAAGTGGGACGGAGGGAGTATAAGTTGAAAAGCTACCAAATTATTATTGTTGTGTCTCCAACTTGTCTCCTTACATGCCTTTAAATAATACCTAGTGATGAGCGTGTACACATCCCAACCATATCTCAACTTCAACACTACATTATTCGTTACTTAGAAGGAAAAGAGCTCCAAGGATCGTATACGTACCGGGTGCGAGAAGGGCCCACACTCGATCGCGCTACCTAATCCTATCTAGTTGTGATAGCAGTGGTGAAAAATGTGTGCATGGTTAGATCTCCACATATGGAATAGGGTATGTTGCAGATAGTTTATGCATGAAGAGTTGGGAACATAAAAGATAAATCGAAGAGTGTTTTGAAAGAGCCGTACATGTTGCATCCGCATCGAATCATGTGCTTCTAGAAGCTGTGTGAGAGGGATTGCAGCGTCTGGCTGATCTTGGACGGGGGTGGGTCGTGTTCATGAAGAGCCATACAAGTTGCGCCCGCATCGGTCACACACATTTGAAGCTGTGTGAGTATGAGAAGTAGTATCTGGCTTCTCTTTCTTGATCTTTGGTAGATCGAGTTCCAACACGGCCTGCAGGGCTTTCGAGCCCTCTATGAGCTCATCCGAACTGAGAAAAGGGCGTTGTCGAAGAATTAGATATCATGTTACCAATCATACAGAATAAGTAAAGCCATAACTAAAGCTAGAAGAGCAACACCATATAAGAATCCTCGAAATATGAAGTAGCAGCAAACTACCAACTCGATGCCATACCTTATCGACAGAGGAGGGGTTAATCGAATGATGGAATCGTGTGTAGGTTTAGCGAGAATTCCTCTCTCTTTTAGCTTCAGGCATATATCGTAGGCAGTTACCGGGAACAAGGCTTTGCTATTAAGTTCCACAGCGTTGAACAAGCCTCTACCGCGTACTTCTTTTATAAGGTCAGGAAATTGCTGCTGAATTGTCGAAAGTTGTTCCCTGAGCTGCTCTCCCAGTTGTGCAGATCTATACACAAAAAAAAACGTTATCTCACAACGGCCTCAATTCGAAAACCCAATGGGCGTCTTATAAGACGAGATATGGTTGGTTAACTCGAAAAAATACATATGATAGAATTCAAGAATCTCAGAGACTTAATCAGGAATTGATTGATTGATACCTCTCGGCCAGTTGCTCGTCTCTTATCACATCCAGCGATGCAATAGCAACTGCACTCGCCAATGGATTCCCCCCGAAGGTGCTGCACAGTAGATAAACGTATAGATGAACAGAAGGCAAGGTTATTGTTCCTCTCTAAGACTCCAACTACAGTGGTTCGAGAAGTGCAAGTGCGTGCCTTCTTGAACCGCAGTGAATGCAGCGCAACTGATAAATTGTTTTCTTCTCCACTTCAGAAACTAGAAGGTTACATGTTCTGTGCTTATGCTCGAGAACTCTAAATTGCCAAGACGAACAACAAAGCATTTGAAGGCAAGCAAAACTCATCTAGTGATTCCTCAAAACCGTGATATTTCACCATTTCAAACTATTTGTTATATGAATCATATATTTCACAAAACACAAACACAGTTCGGTTGCAAAACCATCTTCATCCCTTAGAGAGAAGGAAATGATCATCGTATACAGTCAAAAAGTTGGACGTAGAATAGCTTCAAACTACTAACCTTCCGTGCTCTCCGGGCTGTATGCAGAGCATAACATCTTTGTCTGCAAGAACCGCACTCACCGGCAACACTCCACCGCCCAATGCCTTCCCTAATATCTTAACAAGACGAAAACCAGTCTGAACCATCGAAGCATATTCTTATGGCTTCCAATAATGAAGGAAGTCAAATGTATGAGAATACAAAACATTTCAAATTATACGAACGTTTCAGAGGAAACATAGTGATCATCTCAAAGATAACACTTTGCCCGGTTGGGGAAAAAGAGAATGATTAACAAAATTGGATGCATTTAACTTCAGCTGAATAGAAATTTACATGCTGCATATTTGGACTATTGAAAAAAACTCGTGAACATTTATTCCAAGTGACGGGTATCCAAAAAGATCAATGTGGGAGGGATGCATGTACTTGCCAAGAATCAAGGCAATTTAAACGAAGCAAAAATTTCAAGAACAAATCAAACATGTTCTTACTACAACATCAGGGCGAACGTTTTCCCAATCACAAGCCAGAATTCTCCCCGAACGTGCTAAGCCACTTTGTATTTCGTCAGCAATCATTAAAATATTGTATTTTGAGCAAAGGTCCCTCACAGCTTGTAGATAACCATCAGGAGGAATAACAACCTAAAGAAAACAAAAAATGTTATCAAAACCTCGAAATCATCTAAGACATATTTCAGTAGGAATTGTCAACTAGAATCATGTACTGCTAAGTTCTGCTTAATGCTCATCAGCAGGTAATTGAGTTTTCAGTCCATTAACAACAAATATTTTTAATTGCTATTTGCTAGTGATGCTCGCATTTTGCAACAATGAGAAAACGGCCTATATTTACATGAATAAATAGTCCAATTTTTTCAATTCTGAAATATGCATTACCCCTGCCTCTCCCTGAATAGGCTCAAACAGAAAACCAGCAATTCGATCTCCTTTCTCTGTCAACATAAGACGAAAGAATTAGTTTTACTTCACCAGAAATTGAAGTTTTTTTATATATCAGATAACATATGATAAAAGATTTGCAAACCTTTAAATATTTTCTCAAGTGCTGCAGTATCACCAAAGTCAACTTTTAGGTGGCCCGGTAGCAAGGGCCAAAATCCACGGGTTGCCTCATTGTCACAGCTCATAGAAATAACAGCTAATGTGCGACCGTGAAAGCAGCCACAGCATGAAACGATAATGGCCTGCCACGACCAAAGTCTTGTTAAGCATGAGCGCGATACAGTAAAATGACTAAAGTTCTATACCTCGTCTCTTGGAATTCCCTTCTTAAGATAGCCCCACTTCCTAGCTAACTTCAATGCTGTTTCCACACCTTCTGCACCAGTATTCATCGGCAGGACCATGTCATACCCGAACATGCTGGTCAGACGCTCAGCAAATACTGGAAATATATCGTTATAGAAGGCTCGGGAACTGAGAGTAAGCTTTTCAGCCTGTTCCACCATTGCCTTCATGATCTTGGGATGACCGTGTCCCTGCAATAGAATCATCGTTTACAAGTTACCGTTGACCTGAACATATCATCTATATGATTAATCTACAACACATTTGATTAAAATCTTTCGGCCATTTATGTGTCTCTTGACAATGGATGAACAGAAAAGAAGGCGCTCATGGCAAGATAACAAGATACATTTTTAGTCACAAGTATAAGGTTTGCCAACAAAAATGAAGGATGAAGGGAAGGAATACTGATTGTTGAATCGTTGCAAGACAAACTTAGCAAGGAAAAGAACATATCACATTACTTTTTCGTTGCGTGTAATACCTGATTAACTGCGGAATAAGCTGAGAGGAAGTCGATATATCGGTTGCCTTCTGGGTCCCAGATACATGATCCTTTGGCTTGTGAGAAGACAACTGGAACAGGATGGTAACTGCAACACAACCATGGGCAATCAGAGTTTCTTTATGACAACAGAAGAGATTGTGAAGATTCAAGTGCAAAGCAAATCAGTTTGCCATCACACAATTTTAGGTGCAAAGCAACAAAATTTCATCTTATATGAGTTCTAAATTTGAATCAATGCACTCTTATCAATCCAAATTTAGATGCCTAGATTTTATTGAAGAACAGAGCCCAGTGTGCAACAATATGTATTGCTGCTACTTAACCTTTTTTAAATAGTTTTACTACACCTCTCTCAAATCCACCCCAATTACCAATTTCAAATTCATCAACAACAATAGCCTCAAAAACACAAAAGCAAAAGCCCTCATGCAATGCAAAATCTTATCCACAAATTGTGACTAGTTATCTATATTCAAGAAATGGACACCAGAAATGCTACTCTTTCACAGTTTTACCAATATGGGAGCTTCCAAATTTTCCATACACCTATGAGTAGCAGCAATTCAAGAAAGATCCAATCTTTCCACAACAGATAATACAACTAATCAAAGAAAAGCATGAGACAGAAACAAGTCCCAGAAACACACACACACACGAGAGAGAGAGAGAGAGAGAGAGAGAGAGAGAGAGAGAGAGAGAGAGAGAGAGGATTACTTGTGGGCGCTGCGGTGGTATTCCAAGTCGATGAGATGTTGAGAAGAGTGAGAGGAAGCGCTGCTTTGGGCAACTGTGGCCAACCTCCTCACGTTTCTTGCCCTCCATGCTGCTCCCACCAAATACTGAAGATTTTTCTTGGACGCCATCAAATTACAATCAACCAACCTAGGATCAAACAATCTGGCTTCGATTAATGAATGGATGATTCTGTGTCTTACAATTCGGGATATGAATGATGATGTATGAGTTGGCTGGCAGGCTCCAACTCTCAGTGTTATCTAATTCGTGAAATTAATTAGTTTTGTTATTTTGGGAATGGATAAATTCGTAGGATTACACTTTCCCAAAATCCCAATAATCAATAACCAGAAGGAACTGACAACTGACAAATCAAAATGCTACTGTTTTTTCAGGGGAATTACCCATTTAAAATTGAGTAATGCTAAACAGCCACATTGTGGCCACCCACAATTTACTTAATTAGAAAATAATTTAATTTATTTAACTTATTTTTTAAAATAAAAATAAGATTTAGTTATTTTATCATATTCTCTACACAGTAGTTAATTTTTTGCAATTTTTTGGTAACTTTTTTATTTTTATTAAAAAATAAATTAAAAATAAAAAATGCAAAAAAAAATTTAAAAAAATAAGTACAATGTAGAGAATATAATAAAATAACTAAATCCTATTTTTATTTAAAAAATAAATTAAATAAATCAAAATTGTCCTTATTATATTAGTGTGTGGGTGACCACAATGTGGCTGCATAGATTTATTGTTTAAAATTTCGTCCAACTACAAATAACTCATACTTTTCGACACTGAAATTAAAAAAAAATGTGTAAAGTTGTTAAAAATGATAAGATACATATTTTTTTAAAGATTAAATTTTTATATTTATGAAAACATGCCAGTTATAATGAGACGATTCAAAATGAAATACAATCCATTTTTTGTGGGACGAAAAGAGTAAATATATTCGCATTTCTCAACTGTTGATATCGGCAATTACTCCAATATGCTGCCCAATTATTATTATTTAAAAATATGTCAATTAAAGTTCAATAATCTTCAATTAAGGCTTACTATTTTTATTAATAAAAGTGATTAAGTATAGTATGAATAATATTTTCACTTATATGATAAATAATAACAATTAATTATATTATGAATAAAAAAATTCATTATATGATAAATAAATAAGTTGATATATTGGACATAATAATCAATATGGTATGCAAGACTATAATGGACTGTTTTTTTCTAAATAAAAAGACTATTTTTTCTAAACATACCCTTAATAGTAAAAATGGAATAGTAAAAATGGACTGTTTTGCAAGAACGAATGGAGTATTAATATTTTAAAAAATATTTTTCCTTTTCTCTTTGTGAGAGAATGAGAATTATGGATTTTAGCTCACCACCCATTTGTTTGCCAAATATCACCCTTCTTGAAGGTTTATTTGCTACATTGTATGAAATAATGTGTAATATATTTAACTGAAATGTCTATTAATTTATTAAATATCAATATCATATTTGGTGAGATATATAAAAAAAACGTTACACTATCGCACCTGAGGATAAGACACAAAATCAAAAAAATATAGATAACAAATAGCGAACCATTAATTTATAAAGACTTTGAGTTTTAAAACAAACAGCATATTAAAATGCTATAGATATACATCTCACATTTATCAGGCATAGCAAACGAGCCCTGAAAGTACATGGCCACATATATACAATGTAAATATCATATTTATGATTTTACGGATCTCGACTTGTTAGACCGTCTTACACAATACTTTTCCCGCCAACAAAACACCTACTACTTCTCGACTTTAATCTGTAAAAACTCACTAATGAGAGATAAATGCAACTTAAATCATCACACAAATCTGTGGAGATGTACATAACTTTGCGCAAGTGCACAACCACAAATATATACATAATGCCACGAAAATTCAAGTAGAAAACAAAAATTTCCTGCCTCTTTACATGTTATACAATATTCTTACAACACTCTGATTCAAATACTTTGATTTTAATCAGCAATAGACCTAAAAGAATTACTTGAAACCGGATATATATATACACCTCTGAACATACAATTACGAGCCCTCGTCTCCCACCATAACCAAATCTAAGACTAAGATTTTGGGGTCGCCCCGAAGGAGCTCTTTGCAGTAAGAAACTCGAGATCTACTAGGGCAATCCATCTGCCATAACTTCACAGCCATGACCTTAATCGGGAACATATTAAGACACGATCATCTAAACGAGGGTAGAAGCAATGTGAAACGGTATAAACCAGCTCTACTTAAGATCTAGAGTTGTTAGCATTTAACTATTGCATCTGCTATAACAATACTATTACTGACATGGTACCAACACATATAGATACCGCAGATAAGCCATGAGTGAGAATCGAGCAAATCTAAGTACTCACCAGATCACGAAACTGTTACCCTGTTTTGCTAGGAACAAACTTAAGGAGCTGAAAGAAGAAATAAATTGCACTGACGTCCCAACTATACGAGCATCAAGTAAAACCTCACATATGCAGCAGAGTTTTTAGATTCAAGATTCTATTCTGATTCAGAAACAGCATAAGTGCTCTATTATATAAAGAAGTGATGTTAGATCAATACAGATCATAGTAAGGATTAGAAACTAAACAAACTACTCTCATTAACTAGGTGGAGAATGAGCTGTGCAGAGCGGATCTAAATCTTATCGAGAATCTGAAGGTGGAGATATCATTATAGTCTCTGCAGAACAAGACCCTGTCATCTAGTATCATTTCATAGGGAAGGGCACGGAGAAGAGTCTTTTCGAACGAGGATGAGGGTAGTATGTGAGAACAAATAATGTCAACACATAGATTAGAAAGAAAACAAGTTAAAGGATCCAAAATCTTATTTAATCAATGAACTCAATGCACGAGGGAGTGTAGATTCACTCCTTACTAGTAAAGAACTAGTTTAATGTCTCGATTCGATGAGCTAGGTCTGATCTTAATATTCTCATCAGTCATTCAGTATAAACCCATGCAGGCCAGCAAAAAAAGGTTGTATGGGCCATACCTGATGGAAAATAGAATAATACTGTCTGGTACTAAAGGTTCAATTGATTATAACTGAAACAAGGTAACCGGTAAACTTTTAAATGAAGATTATGGGTAACCGAATGTGATACTGACATGTCTTCTATCCCCATAAAGAACATGTCAATGGATCTTCTGGAGGATTTGAGAAGAAATTTTGGAGGACAATACAATATGGGATCAGATTAGTTAGCGAACAAGGAAACCAATGCAAGCTATTCAATAACAAGCATATCAGAATTTGTAGCTTATGATTGAGCTGAACGATAGAGATATTATCTTGCGAGAACGGAAGGAGTACACTTTATTAGGACAGAGGTCACTCTGAGCTTATTTCTATAAATATGATGAGCACGGAAAGGCACATGAGGAAGAGACCTTTGATTAGAGGCACATCAATAAGACAGAAGCAGCAGCAGAAAGCAAGGAAGGGATACATAGAAGATTATGTGTTATGATCTTGAAAATCAAGTTAACATCCAATCATGAGCCAAGCATGCAGGAAATAAGATTTCAAGAAGAGAGTCTGCCAAATGAAACGAAAGGAAAGAAATTTCCTATCCCTTATGATGTTGCTGCAGATGAATTTATCCTTATCATGCAGCAACTAGAATTGATATCACTCAGAAATAGATATGTATAAAACTTCTAGAAGCATCTTCATAAGATTCCCTATAGAAGAGATGAGAATCCACCAGAAGCCTAAGAAGAAGATTGATCTCCACGAACGGGACCTAAAGGACCACGAGAGAAGTAACCTTTGATCACAAACCCCAGTTATGAACTACTTTCAAGTTCACATGGACGGAGCTACTCCTGAAACTTAAGTTGCCATAATGAATGCCTGAATCAAGTTTTCAGCAGCACGCTTTTGGTCAGAGGTGCCTGATATTATAGCCACACGATCCCCTCGCGAAGATTTGGAATCTGGAATATCAATCGCCGCTCCAGATATCTGGAAAAGAATAAAGCATCCAGATGAGGTAGGTAGGCCAATGTGTGAATATGAAGGGCACATTGAGCAATGCATGAGCTCCAAGCATTTTTGTGGTAGAGATTTTAAAGCCAAAATTGCAAACATCCGAAAAAATGGAAATTCATAGAAAGACAAGAAATAACAAGGTCAACAAGCATAACACAAAATTGTAAGTACACACAGTTAGCAATTACTAATAAAGAAGTCCATTCTAAGTGCCAGGTTAGCCAAGCTGCTGGACTAAGATCACTAGGACAAGAATACAACTTTTGATATATTTACTTGATCAAGCAACAAAACTGAAACACATGTCAACACAATGACAAGTAAGAAGAATGTGGGGCCAGAATTTGACAAAATGTGACTATTTTCAATTTCATGCATAACGAGGCCAACAATTTACCTTGCGGATATTGTCAATATTTGTGCCACCTTTTCCTATTACTTTACCCATTGCATGTGCAGGGATGACCATTTCCAGAACAGATGGCGGAGGCAACCTGATTTAAGGCAAGATTTCAATCATATAAGGATATAAAGAACCCCAAAAAAAAAACTAAATTCAGGACATGAGTTGGCTAACCCTGCAAACAGTGATGTTGAATGTGAAGACAAGGATCCATAGCCATTGTCCCCCATCTATTAAAATAAAACACAAAATTATAATTAGGTGATGCATATTAAAGGCCTTGGACCAAGAAATTCATGGTAACAGCGAAATATTAATAACAAAATTTTGACATGCATATATTTCTTAATTATCCGTAATTGCCATAAGATTTCAGGACAGGACAGAAGTATGATAGCTCACTACTGAAATAGAGGGGCCTTCACAGCGTAGAAGGTGGAAAGTCCATAGTATGACTCTTTCATTAATCCCGATAAATTTCCACTCATGAAATAGCAATAATTGGCAAAAAAAAAAATATGATCTTCCCAAAAGGAGAAGGTTCATAAAAATTCTTCCCCTCATTTCTTTATTTTAGGGTTTCTTTGTTACAGTAGTTACCATGAAGATATCAACAATCTTTCAATTGAACTCTTGTACCAACTCAGTAATAAATCAATCAACAATTTAAATTTTAATATATAAGATTCCACAGTGTAAAGCAAGCCACTGCAATCACTAATGAAGGACATTACTGATATCGAGGCCCATATAAATGTAGACGGAATGGTGCTAAAATCAGAGAAGATGAGATAATTATAGCAGCTGAAGTCGAGTATGTCGACATACTAAGTGCAAATTTCAGTAATCTGAATGTTGTTGTAACTTACTTTATGCTTCTATGTTTTCATCTTTATATGTAATAAATTTAATAAAAAAAATTAGAAGCATACTGGTAAGGACCCATATCCATATCCACTGGAGGAAAGCAATCCCAAACCACTGCCTGTATCAGCCCTTTGGTCATAACTTAATGCAGCACCAGAGTGTCCACTGCGGAAAACTGATGACACTGGAAGAGATGCACCACCAGCATATAATGCCTCGACACCAGTAGAATCATTGTGGATGTCTTCCCTATCTTTTAATACATCATCTCGAAGCCTCAAAACAATCTGAATAAGTGCATCTCTCAGATTACTAACTTGTCCATAGACCTGCATAAGTAACATCATTAGGACATGAATAAGATCACCAACAACGGATACTGTCAGACTGCAAAAAAATATAACAATTAATTGCACCTCAACAAGTTCATCGTTTCCATCAGCAAATTTAGGCTTCTCGCCTTTAGAAATTCGTATATCTGCTTTAGTTCTTTTCCGAATTTCATTGATGATAGAACCGCTTTTTCCAATGATACAGCCAATAACCTTTGAAGGAACAAGGAGCCGCATAGTTACAGTATCATCATCTTCACTATTTATCTTTCCTTGTAACAATAAAACAGCTTCAACTGCCATGGATTTCAAATCTTCTGATGACTATTCAAAATAAACAACAAGGAAGGTAAGTAAAGTAAGACAAAAGTCAAAAAATGCATAAGCAAATAGAAAGAAAATGTAAAAGCATTGTATTCACATATTTTTTTTGGCGGAACTACCTCATAGGAGATCACAGTGATGACACACTCACTATTGTTGGTCTTGGGGTCCTCAACTTCAATACGAGCACCACTCTCTTGCCTTATACCTTTAATGGAACTTCCACCCTTCCCAATAACACGGCCAATCTTGTTAGAAGGGCACAGCACTTTTATGGTTAATTCCTCAGAACGTGACGCACCACCATAACCAGACACCACTGGAAGAGCAGATGAATATACTGGCCATGTTCCCCCGACATCAGCATAGCCTGGGATATCGGGTGCATGTGAATGACCTAAGATAGAAGGCACTGGTCTAGCAGGGTTAATGGGTTCTACATTTGGATAAAGTCCGGGAGCAGGATACATTGGAACATCTGATGGAATAATTATGCTTGGCGGTGCTTCGGGGACAGAAGTGTCAAGAGGAATGTTTTCCTTTGCTGTAAACTTGTACATAATCGCAGAAATGGCAAAAAGTGCTTTCTTGACCGCCTCTGACTCACCAGATATCTAACAATGAATGAGACATACATTATTAGGTAAACTAACAGCCTGCAGTTATGTGGAATACAATAAACTAATCTTCCAAGTCCAACCAATCAAGTAACAAATGAAATAATAAAAATGCTTTTAAGATAGGATATTGGATAAGTTATTCACTATTTAAGCTCGTTGATTTCATTTCAAGAGTCAACTAACCATAACAAAATTGTCAAACTCTAGCGCACAAGAATGAGATGGATCACCAGCATCCTTAGCAGTAACCTTGATGCTTGTCCTAGTCTTGTTCCTCAATTTCTTAATGGTTGCACCAGATTTCCCGATAATATTAGCAGACTGGCTAGATGGAACAAGAAGCTGACATTCTTCCCTCTCTCTGTCTTTCCTCTTTCTGTCCGATTCTCCAAGTACAGCTAGTGCATTTGCAATCGCGGCATGCACCTTGAGTAGGGCGTCTTGTGCGGGACAAAGAGGTTGATTATCATTGAATTCATCATCAACTTCAACTTCTTCCTTTTCCCTTACATAGCAATAGATAATAATAACTCTGTCTTTAGCACCTGGAAATGGGTCCACCACTTTTACCTTTGCTCTTGAGTCTTGCCTGATGGAATTTATCACTTTTCCATTCTTTCCAATCACACTCCCAATAACACTATCGGGACACAGAATCCTGTACACTACTACTTCATCATTTCCCTTTTCATCCCTCTCTCTTTCCCTATCAGTTCTCCTCCTCTGGTTCTTGCTGTCTGCATCATCTCGATATGAACGAGGACGCTTCCCACTTTCACCCATTGCACTGAAGACAAGCCTGCAATACTCCAACCGCTGAATCAAAACGTCGATCAGAAAAAATGCAACAGAACCTTCGAGATAAATACATCTATGCATTTTCCTTTCCTACGAAACAGAACATGACTTCACACACATACAACACAGTAAGCAGCTTGCTTCTAAAACCCTGTCCCCTGACATAAATACCAAATAAGTAACTTAACAAACACACAGAAGACCCAATTTTTTTAAAAAAATAAGACCAAATACACCTAAGCAATTGGGCAGATAGGAATAATAATCCATGGGGCGTCTACTTTGCACGATAAGATGTATGATTGAGTATTTTTATCCTCAAGATTAGTATTTCACCAATCCCACCCTTTCATTGGGATATAAATCAGGCAAAACTAGCTCAAATGATAGAAATAATCAAGAGCCGAATATCCTAAAGTTTCAATTCATCTAAGTAAACAAATGATTAGCCTTACTGTTTTTATCTATCAAGGCTAATTATCAAAAAGTAAACGTACCCTAAATCAACTAAGACAGTGATAAATCAAGAATTCTGGAGTTAACACAGCAAATTCACCACATCTATATTTGGAAATAAGCCATGAATTACCAAATGTCAGAAACAAGAAAACCGAGCACCAGAAACCACAGTTGTCCGAAAAGAAAACCCCTAAATCAGGAATCTTTACCTGGTTGGGCTTACAAATTACAGCATATCAGGCACTATAGTGGAGTCGCCAGAGCGATGAAGAGATCACAAAAGTGGCGGAAACGGTGACGTTGTGGGTGGGGCTGCTTCGCCTCAAAAAAGTCTCTAATTTTCGTAGCTCATCAAAATTTTGTAGGGCCAATCTGTCATCTAAATTTTTTGTTACAAACAAACTGTTTTGTATGATTTGGCATATTAATTTATGGGGAAAAGACACATTTAGCCAAACTCACATAGCTAGAGACTTATATAGCCACAAGGTTTAAAGTAAGACTTTAGTAACCAAAAGCCAATCAAATGACCAAACCGCCCTTTGTCCAAAATCATGCTTAATTAATACATGCAAATCACGATTAAACCAAATTTTATTAAACTGTCTTGCTCAAAGGTACGTGGCGTTGTCTCACAGTCCAGACCCAGATTACAAAGTAATCTATCGGGCACGAGGAAAGTTTCCAGCCGATATACCATTCAAGCTCATTTAACAAATCATTTTAACAGTTTAACATTTAATCAGGCCCAACATGCTTCCGTACAACTTCTAAATAATTCAAATCATAAATCAACAGTATACCTTTCGTCGACTGGTCACCTTCAGGAGCTTTTATCGCGTTTTACGGACTTCTTGCCTCCTCGGCCTTCGTCCAACCACACACTCGCAAGTGATGGTTGCAACCCTCTTCCTTCACTGTGTTCCGGCACTCGCCGAATGGTCACCTTCAGGAATCAGTTTCCCTCCTTCACTGTGTATCGACTCCAAATATTTTTGTTGAAAAATGAAAAGAAAATATTTATACTAAACCGGAATAGTTGGACAAAAACAAAGTGTTTATAGAGGAATTATATAATAATTAATTTTATTTCATAAATATCCCCCAAGGGAGGAGACAACTTGTTCAGCTACTCATAGTAGCCGATTCTTGTGTACATAAAATAAAAAAGCTAAAACTTAAAAACGAAAAACTTTGAAAACAGAAAATTAAAATTACAAAAGATAAATTCTAGAGAGAGGAAGTTGTGTGTGTGAAAATGTTGTGAATTTTCGGATGCCTTCTTCTCTCCAGCACTTGTAGTTTTATAGAGGTCTGAAACCCTCTATTATTGCTTGGTAGTTGGCCTTGGATGCTTTCTTCGTGGCCAGCTTGCTTGAAATTGACAGCCACCTTCTTTTGTTGGCTATTATTGCCGACACTTGTTGGTGTTGTCACATGTGCTGGACCCTTGCTTTATCGCTTTGTGATAATGCTGGTAGGGGCCGGCTGCTTTTTTCTCCACTCACATTTGTCTTGGAGTATTGAGTGGTCCTCCTGTCATTCCACC
The DNA here is from genome assembly GCF_028751815.1 of Salvia miltiorrhiza. Lineage (NCBI taxonomy): Eukaryota > Viridiplantae > Streptophyta > Magnoliopsida > Lamiales > Lamiaceae > Salvia > Salvia miltiorrhiza. The sequence goes on from NC_080391.1 coordinate 3,499,399, forward strand.
CACTTTTGTCGTTTCTTTTGTGGGTGCGATCCTTGCTGTGAATCACATGATTCACTTTGTTCTGTCGGCCACCTTACTTTTTTGGTGCCCGAGGGGTCCTCCCCTTTGGAGTCTGATGCTTGTCGTGTTCATCAGACCGGAACCTCCTTCTGTCTGGTTTCGGGAAGAAACCTTTGCCGAATTCTGGTTCCTTCTGCGACGAACATTGATCGCAGATTTTCTCGATCCACTGGCCCGAATGAGCCATGTTGCAGAATTTGCGACGAGTCTCTTTGCTCCCCGCCATCTTGTTGTCCCATATTGTTTGCCTCTTTTTCTCGAAAGATTTTTCGGCAAACTCAGTCGTTGTTCCTGTCATTGTGTTGACCAGGAACGTTCCCAGATCAGAACTTTGAAAGAACTTGAATCTGGACTTCATTTTGTCCATCTCTGTAAGACAGACCCATAGCCCCCATGCTCGTCTCGTGGAGATTTGATCCTCCGTAAATGTTGAGGCGATTGGGACTTGAAAATCAGGAACTTTGATCCGGTTCAAGGCTCCTGTATCTGGTCTCCGAAGCTTGATGAAATGGAAAGCTTCATAGACTCCTTTTTCGACAGGTTCTGGTGCTGCGCTGAAGAAGTACAGTTCCAGAACGTCTCCCCGTTTAAGGGACTCGTTGTTTTCCCAGGCTTCAAACACCGTTCTCTGGATCCACTTGGGTAGACCCTTGATTTCGTTGAAGGCTGGAGCAGTGGTATAAACTGAGGCCAAAGCCCCAAACTCATACCATTCCTTGATGTGGTCTGGATTAGCTCCCGGAGTTGTCCAGATCCTTGGATATCTCCCTGCAACATCAACCCGGCAATTTCCCGGATTAATGCCCTTTCTCGTGATGAGTTTCTCCCATCGGTTTTGATAAACCTGCCAAGAAGGAGAAATATCAACAAAATTAGTATCAACCTTAAGTTGGCCAGTCATCGGCCTAAGATTGATCTCTCCCTCTTTTACCCCAGAGGTGGTGGGTTGACATGTTGATTCAGGGAGTGACCCCTTAACAACATCTTTTCCTCGAGCGTCCGGCTGTAAAGCCATTCTCTCAGGACTTGTGCTAGGGGTACTTGAATCCCCTGCTACAGGTAATCCGCCCTGTACGGAAAGCATTGCTTTAGCCCGATTTTCACGGACAACGCGCAAGAGCGGCTTGTTGAGTACCTCCTGAAGATTGAACATCTTCATGAAGCAAACATCGATTTGGTTGGATACTTGGGCTTCGTCAGCCGCTTGTATCTTTCCAGCTTGTTTAGTGTGTAGTACACACTTCTGCCATTCTTGTTGTAGCAGCTCTAGACTTGCAAAGAGCTGCCCCTGTATTGCCTCGATGGCCTCCACTTCAGGGAGCTCCATCCCTTGTAAGGAAATCTGCAAGAACATTCTGATCAGATTTCAAAACGACAATATCATAATCATAATATTGACATTCGGCTTGCCATCTAAGCAGTCTAGATTTTTCAGGCTTAGATTCAATCTTTTTTGTTAAGAAAGCTTTAACGTTAGTGTTATCTACTTTCAAAACAAATTTCTTAGCAAGTAAGAAAAGCGGCCATTTTTTAAACGCCTTTCGCACTGCAAAGAATTCTTTCTCGTTGATGTGCCATCGCACAGCTTCGTCGTCGGAGAAAAGACCGCTACAGTATCTGCAAGGTTCTTCTCCATAGGGGGTGATCTTTGTAAGCACTGCTGCCCACCAGAAATCACTCGCATCGGTGTAGAGGACCAAGTCATCCTCATCTTGTGGTATTGAAAGTTTCGGAAGATTTTTGCAAATCTCTTTCAACTTCTTCATACCCTCCCGATGTTCCTCCTTCCAAATGAACGGAACATCTTTCTTCAGTAATAGACTGAAGACTTTCCGGTACTCTGCAAGATTTTTGATAAACATTCCTGCAAAGTTAACAACTCCGAGAAAGCTTTGGAGCTGCTTCTTTTCTTTGAGATCCTCCGGAAATCCCTGGACTTTTTCCACAATAATTGTAGAATTATCCCAGACTCATCGATCTCGATCCCCAGAAACTCCATTTTCTGGGTGGCTATGACTGCCTTCTTTTCTGACAGCACAAGTCCTTCTTGTTGACAAACATCCGCAAAGATCTCCAGATGTCTGATATGTTCATGAATGTTTTTTGATGCAATAAGGATGTCATCAATATAAACAAACATAAACGAAGAATAATCTTTGAAGAGATTATCCATTTTCCTTTGGAATATCTGAGGCGCGTTGGCTAGCCCCATTGGCATGACATTCCAGACATAATGTCCTTGTGGAGTTGAGAAAGCTGTGAACTTCTTACTCCCTTCCTCCATGCGAATCTGGTAGAAACCTGATTTGCAATCGAACTTTGAGAATACCCTTGCATTTCTGATGCAGTCGATGAGGTGTTCTCTGCTTGGGATGAAATATCCGTCAAACTCAAGAATGTCATTAATTCCTTTGTAATTAATAACCAATCTTGGTTTTCCTCGCTTGATCTCCCCATGATTTCTTACCAGAAATCCAGGACTGCTGTAAGGCGACTTCCCTGGTTCGATCAGCTTCAAATCAAGGTGTTCCTTGATTATACTCCTCATATCCTGTTGATCTTGAGTATTCATCAGGATAGGTCTGAACCTAACAAACTCATGCTCCTTTCCAGTTTTAACTTTTAGGGTAGCTTTGAGCTGGTTCTTGTCCCACCATGCCAAAGGATTCTCATGGTAACACTTCTGAATCCTCCTTTTGACGTCGGCTATGGACACCTGTTCTTCTTCCTTGATATCTATATGTGATATCAGGGATGCTTTGAGGATTTGAGTTTCTTCCTCGGAGAGATTTGGGACTCTCTCAGTTCTGCATTTGAGCAAAACTTCTCCGAATCTCCTTTGATCCTTCATTTGGGGTCTCCGGAGTCTACCATCATCACCACGCTTGCTGCGAAAGTTGATTGGCATCGAGCGATGAAAAGCTCCTTTGAGCCTTTGCACAATGATTTTGTGGTCACAATTGGTTGTGAACACTAGCCTCCTGGCTTCATTGTCTTGAATATACCTCTTGAAGCTTTGCAGAAAATTATTCCCGAATAATATATCTGCTCCGGTATCATGGAAATAAATTGGTGGAGTCTTGACCTTGTACCAAGGTGTCTGACCTGCTCCGCCGATCAATATTTCCGTCTGTTTTACTCCCTTTGATAAGAGCAAAATTTTCTTGGAGAAATCCCTTCCTGCAATTCGAGGTAGATCTTCTTCCACTTCTGTTGGAAAGACTCCTCGCTTTGCTGTACAGATTCCTGCTCCTGAATCCACATAAGCAGCAAAATATTCTGCTTTATATTTCTCGTATAACATCCCTACAGAGATGTATATCGAGAATGGACTGGTCATTGGATCATCACTCTTTGTCGTCCAATGGTGATCTCCATTCCTCCTGATTTCCATGACCATGGTTTATATTTGTCAAGGAAATCTCGTCCTAAGATCAGGACGTCTGCTTCTGGTCCGGCTTGGCCTTCGGTCTGAATTTCAAAACCTCCAACCTCCAGAGTTCCGATGTATCGGTTGTCTCCTGGATTCGCCAGATAATACAACATACTGCAAGGAAACTTGTTTTCCATGCTTGTTGTATCAAACCTTGTAGAAACCTGTCTCCATCCTTCGGGGCATTTGAATTTGACCCTCATGTCTGGGACTGGTGTTTCCTGGATCGCCCTTCTTTCATAAGAATGGGAGAAACTTCTTGATATAGGCCCTGAAGTTAGCCTATTTCCTTGGAATGATAGCCTCGGTCCTCCCAGTCTGAGACTCTGGGTATGGCTAAGCACTGGTTTGTCTCCAACATCGATGTCGATTTCCCTAATTTGGGGAATTTCCACTCGGTTTGGAGGGGCTGCCTTGGCAACTTCTTTGAATATTTCTGGAATTTCAATAAATTCTTTTCCCAGAAATAGCTCCGTATGATGGGAATTTGATAGGGCATACGAGACTTGATAAGTCAGTGAGTATGGCCTGTTTCCATCTGTCATGTACTCCTTCTTTTTGTAGTCCTGATAGAGAGTCAGGGCTCGGCTGAAGGATGAATCTTGCAGATTATAAGCGGTTTGTGGATAGAACTCGGTTATAATCTTCTTGGCATAGAGATTGCCCGAAAAAGCTCCAAGCACTGATTCTCTGGCATCTCTGACCCTTTTATCGCAGAGTGCGATATCAATTGGTTGGTCTGTCCCTGGGGAGAGGGAAGATTTGATTACCAACTGAATTGCTCCAATATGAATCCATTTCATCGTGCTTGCGACTTCTGGCTTCATTTTCTTGAGATCCTGCTTAATATTTTCGGCCGGTACCAGCTGGATTTCCACCCGGTTACTTGTGATCTCAATTGGAAGCGTCGTTTCTTGGCTTGTGACGCCAAAATAGACATGATGCTTCCTCTTGGTTGGAATCAAGCTTTTTAAAACTCGATTTAATCTCCCATTGGAAAACCCTTGGTAGGTTTGAACCTCCTCGGTTTCCTTCTTGAGTTTTCTCACGAGCTTCTTCACCACTTCTTCTTGTGGAATCAGGAAATGGCTGGTAAATCCATTCTGATCCTCCTTCTGGGTGTGGTGGACCTCGTGCTCTTCTTTAGTCTGACTCGGCTCCGGTTGATCCATCGGACATCTCCGAATCTTCAGAACTAAAGATTTCCTCTTGCTCATATATACTCTCATCAGAGGATATATTTTCGAATTGATACACGGGTATCAAATCCTGGTGGTAGATGGCGTCTTCGATATCCGGTGTGGATTCGAATTTCCTTATCTTGTTGTCTGGGCAATTTGTAGAGATATGCCCCTTTGCACCGCACGTCCAGCAGTTGCAATCCTTAAAACTTTCATTTGCTTTGGCCTGAGTGCGCCTGAAAGTTTTTCTCGCCGGGATTCTCTTTTGATTTGAGAATCGGTTTCTGGATGGTCCGCTCCGTTGTCCTGACTTGTAGGAGCGTGCCTTCTGTCTGGTCCACATAGTTCTTGGTTTCCAAGAACTCCTTCTAGACTTTCTTTCATAGGGTTGGTACCTATGCTTCTTTCGGCTCCTCCTTTGATACAGCAACTCAGCACCAATCTCTGTTGGAAGATCAATGTTGTCGCACATCAATGGGGATTTCTTGTTGAGCCTTCTCAATTTTTTGAGATTTCTCAGGTCCGCTGCCTTCTGGCACCATTCGGACATCTTCTTGTGGACATAGGACATCCTTCTTGATGCACTATCAAGTGGATATTCTCCTGGTGACACGTACTCGTTGATGAGCATTTCCCTCCATGGACTCGGAAACTTTGTGAAAAAGAGGTCCTTGGCGGTTCGATCATCAACTACCCCCATATGAATATATAGGGTATACAGGCGTAGAAATTCATCAAGAGCTTTTGGCTCTAGCACCATTAATCGAAGATTGTAAAGTGCCTGATGATACTTCTTGCGCTTCTCTTCTGCGGATCCTTCGAAAAAACCCATTCCCAAGAAATGGATTTTAATCTGTTTAGTAGCCTCCTTAATGATATCATAAGGTTTTGTGCTAGCAAACAGTTCTTCCCTTGCTGAGATTTCGATTTTATCCCAGTATTGTTTTGCCATTCCTGCCAGACTTGCTTCGAAGATTTTGGCAAACTCCTTTTTATCGTATTCGATTGTGGTGACTACGATATTCAATGCTGAAGCCCATTCGTCGATCAGATCCTCCCAATCTTTGAAGCTGGCTTCGTCGATGTTGAGAATCAATCCATAGGGATGGATTGGTTCAAGTGTGGCCTTTCCTACAGGAGTATCCCGCATCTGTGGCCTGCGTCTTTTGGTTCGCTGGAAATGGCTGGCATCTTCTGAAGCCCCACCCCTTTTTGACGAACTTTCTTCTTGGTGCTCGGTTTTGGGCACCTCATCTCCTTGGTTCATCTTTAGATCAACCATGTTGAGGTTAGCAAAAGATTCTGCTAACTCCTGTAAATCTTCTAATCCGATTCTGTCAAGGCTATTCATAATATTTGCCTTTCATGATTCGGATTATGTCCTTCGGCTGCAACTCCTTGGGTGCTGCATCAAATATAGGGGAATTCGTCGGGTTGTTGGACCATTGTTTCCGAATTTTCCCGGAACATGGTTTTCGCCTTTCGATCTCCTCCATTCTCTTTTGGATATCACGCAAGAGGGTTAGTATTTCCTCTTGTTGGAGTGATATTCTGCTTATCTCCATCGGTAGTTCATACAGCTTGTTGCCGTAATATTCCACCGTTTTCTGAATCTCCCGCAAGTTGACGTTGTCGGAAGAGTCTGGCTCGATCTTGTGGTAGCCTGGATAGACTACTCCCGCCTTGTCTTTTGTTCCATCAATCGTGTAACTGATGGGCCTCCTCCATGGTCCGTTCAATCCTTGCTCGGGCCGTGGCCATTATCATGAGATGTTCATGATAAAATTGGATACTCGCGATGACCTCGCGAATAAACTCGATATCTCCTCCTCGTCGTATGTTGGTAACGAGGACTCGATTATTCCACCTTAGATCACTTAAAAAGTGATTGGTTTCAATCTCCAGGTTCTGGAGAGAGTTCCTGTAGTGTACACATCTCGGACACTCGTCCGGATCCATAAACTTTTAATGGAGTCTCCTCCCACACATGGGTTAGTCATAAAATAAATTAAAAATTATATAATTCCTCTATAAAAACCCGCTCTGATACCATTTTGAGAAGCGGGGGATCAGCACTATAATTAAGCAATTTTTTCAATACTTAGTACACAGTTGAATTACAACGTGCACAGTTGACCAGGGGCGCAGTTGTCTTTTAAGGGGATTTTGGCCAGAAAAGTCACTCTTTAAAAGAAGTGGCTAAAAAAGTCATAAACTATGTGCTTTAGGCTACAAATGTCAATTCTCACTTAATTTATTACATGCAAATAGATTTGGGTGGCATTAACTTTTGATAATATTTATCTTAAAATTACTTATTTTTTATAAAATTAGATACTTTTTTGTTTTCCAAATAAGTGATAGTATATTTTATCAAAAAAATAAATTAATTAAGTGATAGTACATGATACTAAAAAGAAAAAAGAAAAAACATATTCAAGAAAGAATCTAAATTTATATATATTTAGCATTAACTACCTACTGTTAGACCAATACACGCACATTATAAGAGATGCACTTTCTTTTAAATGAATTATGTGAAGAAGAGTAGTTTATAAGTCGGAAAAAAAATCTAAATTACTACACGCACGTGTAAAAATATTATTTCCTCTAATAGATGTCTCAAAATCCTATTTTCGAAATCTAATTATCTTTCATCTCAAAATATAAACTATTGTTGAGGATGACATACCACCGTTGGTCGAGATCGACATTGTATATGACATTGACATATGATAGTCGTGGATGTAATTTAGTCGAGTTGAATTCAAACTTTATTTACTAGAAATCTAAACTTTGTATACTAATGTAACCGAAGGTTCGTGAGCATGCTCGTAAATATGTTCGTAAACATCGAATTGAACATGCTTGCGAATTTAACAATTCGAAGATTATTAGACTCGAACTCGACTCGATAAAATTATCAAACTCGAATTTGGTTAATTTATTATCAAATCGAGCTTTGAACGAGCTTTTTTTCGAATCGAGCCTTGAATAATTTACGAACAACTCTCTTCATTTACACTCATGCTACTCACGAGCTCTATTTGAGCTTTTCATTATTCTAGCCCCTTTCTCAAAATGTACGCTTCTAGCCCGTTTCTAAAACCCATATTACATACTCCCTCCGTCCCTGAAATAAGTTCCTCTTTTTCCATTTTGGGACGTCCCCCAAATAAGTTCCTATTTCTTTCTTTCTATTTTTGGACAACTACCCCACCACTAATAATACTTTATTTATTCTTACTTTTCACTTTTTCACCACTCCCAATACTAATTATAACACTTTTTCACCTTTTCACCACTCCCAATACTAATTATAACATATTTTTCTTCATTATCAATACACTTTACCATTTTCCTTAAAACCCGTGTCGTCCCCAAAGAGGAACTTATTTTGGGGACGGAGGGAGTATATCAACAAATGAATTTTATTATTGTGGGCCCATCAAAATAATACAATAGCCCACACCTTCAAAACTAACGCAGGCCTGAAAAGAAAAATAAAAATAAAATAAACTACAGCAGGCAAAGAAATATGGAGTAGAACAAAGAGAGCTTTCAATTTCACAGCGCCGCTTATTCTTCGTCTTCACACTTCACCCTATTTCTCTTCCATTCTCGTTTCCATATTTTTCTGTCAATAAACTAAAAAAAGAAGGAATTCGAGCTTTTTCTGCTCAATTCCTCCTCCTATTTTATAATCTCTTTGTCAGTACTCGTAAACCCGCAAATTCATCCGATTCATCCAGAAAATTTCCAGATCTAATATCATATGCCCTAAATTCACCGAAACCTGACATAAATCTAAAAGGATATAGCACACTCGGCGACAGAAGCTGCGCATGAGCCATAGATTCAGAAGATCTAAGGTAAATGTTATTTAAAGTCTTAATCAATCGATACAGAGCAGCCACAATTTTATTTTATTTTATTATAATAAATATTTTGGAGCTGTAGATTCGAAATCGAATAAGTTAGTGCAGATAAAAAAATGATAAAATTAGTAGATAGGTATGGATTAGTGGATTGGAATTCTCAGTTGCTCTGATGTCGAAGTGTAATGGAAATTTATTTTGATCAACAGTTGCGATGGAGGGCGGTGATTGCGAGGCAGTAGAGAAATGCGAAGGGTCGGAATCGAACGCGGTGGGCGTTGCGAAGAAACTGATACACAGCAGAATGCTGATCGGGATAAAGGACGGGCGGTTCTTCGTAGGGACGTTTTACTGCATGGATAAGCAAGGGAACATAATTCTTCAAGATGCGGTGGAGTATCGCAGCACCAGGCGATCTTCCCCGTCTCCGATGGAGCATCGCGGCGTCGGTCTCATCCTCATCCCCTCCTCCTGCCGGACTTCTTGCCACGTCGATTGCTCCATTCAGGATCAGCTCTCTCTGCTCTCCCTCAACCATCACAACCGTCGCATCATCTATTGATCGCATCTCATCCTTTGATATCTCAGAATGTATAATTTGATGCTTATATTACGAAAAAGGTATTAGTTTGATCTACGCTTAATGCATCATTTTTACTGAATTAATGCATCATATGAGTTCAAATATCAGAGGGAGTGATTTTTATTTTTATTTTCGAAGTGCACTAATTTGTCGATGCATTAAGTTCTTAAGTTTTCATATGAAATATACTTTATTGCCGGAAAATACCTAAAATTTGTTAATTTTCTGATTTATGATTTTTTTTTATTTTTATTTTTTTGCCTGAAAATATATGAAGTTCACATTGATTCTGAATAATCTATTGTTAGGGAGTTTAGTAAAGCTGCATACTAATAATAGAATGGAATAAGCAATTTTGCCCATATCCAACTTGAATAGTTCCACGACTTGCTATTTTTTAGAGCGACATCAGATTAGATTTGAGCAAAATTGTCTACCATGCGACGATTCAGAATCAATTTTAAATTCATGTATTTTTTTTGGCAAAAATAGAAGGCTATGATATAAATAAAAAAATTAGCAAACTTTAGGTATTTTTTTTAACAATAACCTCTCTCTATATATATATATTGACGCTGAATTCACACTCTAACTACTAGGGTAATTATATTCATTTATATTTAAAAAGTTCTCGCGGGAGAAATACAAAATACAATCTAAATATCGTGAATGTTTTCGCCTGTGATGGTCGGGGCTCGGCTGCGTCTCTATCAGTAACGATCTGCGTACGGAGTACCATATACGATAAGCGTAGGCACGACGCGGAGAGCTGTGTCGATCGGAATTGCAAAGTTCACACCGGAGGACATTCCACTGCCTGCATACATCCATCCAGACAACCTAACATGAATTTTATTGCATAGGTTGAGTTTAAACTAAGATAACTTTACCTCTGCGAGTGAAAGTAGCTGTATTTACTCCAATAACATGACCATATGAATTGATGAGAGGTCCACCTGAATTTCCTGCACCAATCAAACCCATAATAACTCTTACTAAGCAGTTATTATAGAAAAGAAAGCAGTGATATGAAGAAATTCAAGAATTGTTACCAGCATTGATAGCAGCATCTGTTTGGATTGCTCCTCGAATTGCTCTTCCATTAGGGGAGGGTATCTCTCTGCCCAATCCACTTATAACCTGCAAATGAAGCCAAGCCATCAAGCAATCTGATCAGTAACGAGGCGTTTACTTTGCATGATTGAGTATGATTTCTCAAATCCCACCTTTTCAATTGGATAATAATCAAGCAAAACTAGCTTAAATGATATAAATAATCAAGGTTCTTCGGATATCAAAAGTTTCAATCCATCTAAGTACACAATGGATTAATCTTACTATTTTTATCTATCAAAACTATCCTTCATTGCATGATTGAGTATTTTTATCCTCAAGAGTAGGATTTTAACAATCCCACCTTTTCAATGGGATAAGAATCACGCAAAAGTAGTTTAAATGATAGGAATTATCAAGGGCCTTGGGATATTCCAAAATTTCAATTCATCCGAGCAAATAAGGGATTAATCTTAGTATTTTTTTTATCTACCAAAGCTAATCTTCCAAAGTAAATGCCCCCTAAGTGAATACATTACCCCAGTCGTTAGAGTGTTCTCGTATCCATATGGATTTCCGATTGCAAAGCAGCTCTGCCCTACTTGTAATTCGCCAGACGTGCTAATCCTCACCGGCTTTAACTCGTTCCCTACTGCATCAACCTGCCACAGAAATCGAGTGAAAGATCTTCCACAACGAAGGGATCATTGACGACAATGGATGAAATGGAAACCGAGAAAACGACTAAAGCTGATGAAGCAATGCACATATGCAGAAGAAAACCTTAAGAACAGCAAGGTCATAGTCTGGATCAAAGCCAACTATCTTGCCATCTCTAGTGATGCTTTTGCCTCCAGAATCCACTAAATATACCTGAAGTGGCAAACGCAAACAACGCTCCTCACAAGCATCTAAACCAGTTCAAGAATCTTTGCTGCTGAATCTTGATTGTAAGGAGAAGTGCTTAACATGGAAATGAACAAAGAGAACCTTACAACGTTGTAATCCACTCGTGTCCTTTGCCAATTTTGAGACCACATGATAATTGGTCACCTGTTGAAAAATTAACACAAAATGAATACTCATCCAGCTCTTGATGAGCAATGGTTTTCAGGTATAGCAATGCCAATAATTAATGAACAATGTGATCTCATTCAAGAATTCAATCATAGCTGAGCTGACCCTTTTCTGCAACAACAATGCTCATTGTATGTATAATTATAAACAGAACATAACTGAATGGTGAAATTTCAAACTGAATTAAGAATGGTGAAATTGAGCTTATTAGCAACATTTATTTTACAAAAATAACCTAACTATAATTTTATACTTTCATCGTATATAATTGTAATTTCATCTCTTCAACCTTTTCTTATTAACAAATATTTTCTCCCTTTGACTAAAAATTCACTCTCTACCTTATAAGTTCAACTATCAAAACACTTTGACAACTTATGAGCTCTTAAGCTTCAAGAGCTTATACGCTCTTGGAATAAGCTTAGTCAAACACCCAAATGATAAATGAAAATGTGCATACTTTAATTATGAATGTTGAACAAAATATTACTCCAATGTGACCAAATTTAAAACCAGTTTCCTCCTAGAAAGTAAGTTTCTTAATCTTCCTTTCCAAAAGAAGTGAGCTATTAGAGTGGAAGAGGAAGTAAAAAAAGAACAAAGAAAACCTACAATGTGACCAAATTTATCCCAAATGAAACCAGAACCAGTTCCTTCCACTTTGGCATTATCATCCTCAGCTTCACCAATATTATTACCAGAACTGCTCTTCGGAATTTCAGCCAACTCAAGGTCCTTTATGTATACAACAGATGATGAAGTTTCCTACATTTAAAAATAAATAAATATATAAAGGAATGAAAAAATCTTCTCAATTGGCATCATTCCATTTAATAGTAGATGTAGAACACGGTAGAACCTGAAAAATTTGAACGACTCGAGTTTCTTCTTTATCAAGATCATCATCGAATTCCTGAGCAATGGCTGGTGGAGAAGTGGAGAGATTTGGATTTGGATTTTGATGCCAATGCAAATATGTTGCGAGGAAAGAAGTAGTGAAGATTAAGGTTTTTCGCCTTGTTATGGCGGCGCAGCTGTCTGAATTTAAGCAAGAGGAGGGAGTGCGATGCGGTGGAATTGAAGATTTCACGCACATTGCGAAACCCAATTTCGCCATTGCAGCTCTCAATATTGAGTTTCTTCCTTTAAATAGGAAGAAAATACACGTTGGAGGGGATAAGAAATATTTCTATGATATGAAGAGAAAGTAACATATTTTTCTAAAATAATATACGAGTGTTTGTTTTTATTGAAAGGGAAAATCTTAGTGGAAGGGGATAAGGAGCCTTGAACTTTTGCCACGTGTTAAAGGGACCTACTAATTTTATGAAAAAGTATAAAAATAATCCTTTTTTTTTCAGTGCCTATTATTATTATTATGGATCATTGGAGGACATTACCATAGGAAATGTGGAGACTATATTTAATTAAAATAAAAAAAAAATAGTAAAAAATTACTCCCTCCTTCCCGGCTTTTGGTACCCAATTGAGAACGACACGAGTTTTAATAAAGTGATTGATGTGTTGTGAGTGGAATAAGGGTCCCACATTTTACGTGAGAGTTAAAATAATTAAAGTGGAGTAAGGGCCCCACCTACTTTTACTAAAAATAGAAATGAATACCAAAATGTGGGACGACCAAAAAAGGAAAGTTGGATACTAAAAGCTGAGACGGAGGGAGTAATAAATTTTAATTACAGTTAATGAAATTTAATTAGATGTGTTGTCCTTGCAAAAAACTTTTCTTATTGGTATTTGTCTCAATAATGTTTTACATAATGTAACTATGTATTCGTTCTTGTGGTCTAGAAGTATTTTATTTGTCCTCATAAAATGTAGTAGTATCTATTTTTAAATGATACATATTTTAATAAAGTGATTGAATATATTGTGAGTAGAGTAAAAATTCAACTTAATTATGAGTAGAAAATGTATTAAAATAAATTGAATATATTTTATAAAAACGAACAAAAATAAAAAAATTGAATACATTTTATGAGTATTGTTTATAGGTACAAAAGAAGTAAGGACAAAATATGAAAATAATTGTTTGCCCGACTAATATAAGTATGAAATTTAGTTAGAAAACGATGGGCCTGGGCTTACTTTTAACAACCCAATAATTTTGGTCGGACATATTCTGCTTTTCAAGTGGGCTGCAACCGGCCATATTAGCAAATAACCTCACGATTCACGAACAAATATGTTTTGTACATTGTATTATTAAATTTTTATATTTAATTTTTTAATTTATAAAAAATTATACATTCACATAATAATTCAAGGTGAGTTATTACACAAATGCATGAAAGTATGAACGAATAGATTTATTCAATTCGTGCACTAATTTGACGATAAGAGAGTAATATTTTCATCACTCTCAATATCATTTTCGCCCTTATTTTTCACATTTTCATCTTAAAATTTGTGTTCCTCCCTCTTATGAAGTTAATTTGGGGACGAAGAGTGTAATATTTTTTTTAAGAACAATCTTTTTTTTAGGGAAAAAAAAAGATTGCACTATTACAATTATTAACTTATTAATACTTTTAATAAAAATAAATTTTATTATAATACTATCAATTATACTTATCAACCCACTAATAAAAGTGAAATTAAATGATAAAAAATAACTATACATCATAATAGGAAGGGAAGAACCATTAATTACTAATTACAAAACTAAAGTGAAGCATATAAACTTGAAATTGAAAATGGGACGAGTGGAGTGTGACACTAAATTTCAAATGCATTGTTTAGACTATATATTCGTAGTTGACTTTCCAATTAACAAGATGCTTAATTATAATTTAAGTGAAAAAGTCTTTCATATGAAACGCACCCATCTTCTTTCTCAACACGTTACACGAATTACTAATTATTACCAGAAAGATTAAAAAATTAAAGCACAGTTCATATCAAGAAAACAAAATTGAGGCTAAGGGTGGTCGGTTTTTGTGCGTGCTTGAAGCCTAATCTGTGTGTTAAACCTTCGAATAAATTCCTCAACTCTTCTGTTCACTTCTTCATTCGACATTCTAGAATACTCGTTTTCTTCCTCCTCTGCATTTTCTTCGAATTCAGATTTCTCTCCATCCAATTTCTCATCCTTCTCTTCGAGCGTCGTCGGAATATTCACGTGATCATCAGAAGAAACTACGCATATAATCTTTTCTGGAGGTTGTGCGTGATGGTAGATCTGGTTTGGTTGGAGGTTGTAATTAATGGTGTAATCTTCGAAAAAAACGAGAGTTTTAGAGAGAGAAAAGGCTCCAGAATCGAGTGCGATGATGAGGATGAGGGAGTTGGAGATGATGAACCAGAATTTGGTGGTGCGCATCAGAGATGAAGCTGAGAGATTGAAGATGTAGGATGTCGAAATATAAATGATTATCAATATAGAAATGGCATAAAACGAATTTAGATTGGATTTCTTCTCCAATATTTTCTCTGTGTGATTTGGCAACGGCGTTGCCATTTTTTTTTTTGTGAAGGTGAATAATGAATAACAAGAGGAAAAGTATTTATAGGGGGTTTGGGTTTCGAATACAATTAATGGTATAATTGTTTATGACTTTTATATTCTACATTACTAGTATTCCACCCGTGCATATGCACGAGGTAAATTATTGTAACGCTAATTAATTATATATTAATTAACATTATATTGTGTTAAAATAATAAATAAAATTAGTATTATATTGAAAGAAAACACATAATCTTTTAATTAATCAAATATTTTTAATTTTTTAAATTGTACTAATACAAATAGCGGCGCTATAATAACAAGAACAACAACAGCAACAATAACAATTATTATTATTATTATTATTATTATTATTATTATTATTATTATTATTATTATTATTATTATTATTATTATTATTATTATTATTATCAAATGTAAACTGATAATCGTAATATTGAATAATGCACGATGATAAGTTTTTTTTTCTTACTTAAGGGAGAGGGAGCGGTGGGGTTTGAACCATAGATCTCACTATTTATAGACAGGAATTCGCACCGCTTGATGTCTCCTTTGAGACAGTAAATTTATAAGTTTTGAAAAACTTCTTTATAAACAACATTCATTGTACTTTATATGCTATTATTATCTTTGTTACATGCTAAAATCTTGAAGTCGCTTTGACTCTTTACTCTTGAAACAACAACGTAAAGTTGACCATGAGATAATACTGGTTTCTTTAGAAAAAGTCACATGTGTGATAGAGATCGTCCTTGACTCTTGTTGATTGTCATGATAGAGATTGTCTTTGACTCTTGTTCGGATATTGGTAGTAATATTGTTGATGGCATAATTATCTGTACTTGAAGGTGGTTCAAGGCGGCTTTTCCTTGTGATTTTTTTGTACCGTCTCATTGTTGGTTTTCGTCTTGAGAAATTGCTATCATATGAAATTTGGAAGAAGAAAAAAAACAAGTGTGTAAACAGAAATTATGATATCATTTACAAAATAACATAGTGGTAAATGTGGTATTTACAAAAAGTTAGATAGATTGCGTGTGTGTTGATCTAGAGATAAGTAGAGTGATTAATATGTAATTAAAAGTTTTAAGTTCGAGTCCATCATCATACACAATTTTTAAAATAATACTCCATCTGTTATGTGAAAATGGCCTAAGAAAGAGTGACATGAGTTTTAATAAAATTGATTAAGTATGTTATGAATGAAGAAATGGTGCCACTATAAAACTAGTATTAATTATGATAATTAATTGTGTTGTGAGTGAAGAAAAAGTTCCACTATGTAGTAGAATAGATAAGTAAGTTAATATGTGGAGGTTAATCTATTGTGGGGTAATGTCCATAAATAGAATACGACTAGTTTCTGTGAACACCTCAAAATAGAAAATTAGGACTGTTTTTATAAGACGGATGGAGCAGTAGTATATCGGTAACAGTGATTTGTATACTCCCTATGTCCCCAAAAAATTTCCTCGATTTCTTTTTTGGGGTGTCCCCCAAAAGTTTGCCTCAATCTTCTTACTTTCTATTTTTGTACATGCCCTCACCATTTACTTTACAATTACAATTCTTTAAACATTATTTTTTACATGGTCCCACCATCAAATAATTTTTTATCAATTTTTATTAAAACTCGTGCCGCTTCTCTTGAGATAAACTTTTAATGATGGAGGGAGTATAATTTTACAATGACATTAAGATATTGAAATTCCATCATGATTATGCAATGATTGCATAAACTAATTGCTCAATCTTGATCTCTTAAAGTGTTGTACTTTCAACCTTGATGGTTGATGCTAAAATCCACAATGTGTATAGTAAAATGACCCCATCTTCCAAAAGTCTGCACTATTACCTCATCTTATGCACATAATTGTGAGATGTGGACCTCTCATCCAATTAATTATTTTCTCTTGTTCCACAAGTGTAAGCATTGAGATTAATTTAAAACATGAATTTAGGTGATGTGGCAATCCAATCATTGGGCTGCGACCGCTGGATCTTTTCCACGTGTCACTTTCATGACATACATGTAGCACATTTTAATCACCGGCAATGGTTAGTGCCAATAAAATAATAGTAACGAGCCCCTAATTATGGGAGATATTTTGAAATATTTTAGCTAGTTCTATGTTTTTAGTGCAAAATCAAGATTCTTGGACTATGTCCTAGTAGGTGTGTAGCAATTTTCAATTCAAGATTTTTTGGCTGGATTAGTTGGATTGGTTAATACGAATTTATTAACCGTGTAACAAGTTGAGTTCTTCAAGAAAACTCCAAATAATAGTGAAATTGAAAAGGATATGAAGAGTTTATTATAGATGTAGGTCAATGGTTGGTTTTGGGGCTTTTTCTCTGCAATATTGGTTAGGCCCAATATATAAATTGGCCTATTATCTAATGGGCTTCTAAAGAAAAGTAATGGCCAATATGCCCACACTCAGATAACTAGAACCAATGATATCATTTTACTCAAAAATACATTTAGGCAACCCCTACCTGTGTGGCCATCTTTTGTTTATTGATAGGAGAAACAAATATTATTAAAGACTTACAAGTTCACTCATTATTATTAGGTCAACACATGCATATAGGAATAAATAAATTTTGATAAATTAATAATTAAATTTAAAAATAATTTTATGATAAAATTTAGTTTGAGATATTTAACCTTAGTTGTTAACCATTCTACCACTAGACAATATACATGCACACATTGGCGGAGCTAGGGGTGGGGCAGGGGGGTCACTGGGCCCCCCTGGGATTTTTAAAAATACTAGGATATTTTCGTAATTTTATATTAAAAATAAAAAAAATATTTAATTTTATCTACATCATTATCTTGTTGAGCTATTTTATATTGTAACTGATATGTAAGCTTTAGAGTTACGATGTTTATAATAAGTAAACACATAATTAATTTATGCATATCATGCTTGGATTTGATTCTAGAAATTTCTTTTTTGAATTAGATATTGAATGTTACTTTGCCTTACAAAGTTTCATGTGATTTTGGAAAATAAAATCACAAACTATTTTGAATTTGCAATTTTAATGTCTTTTGAGTGTGGCGAATTAAATCACTATTTTTTCAAGTTTTGCAATTTCGTCCCCCAATTTTTTCGATCGCTAGAGTGTTGAATTTGAGCTTACGTGGATAAGTAAAGACGACGACGTTTTTGTAAGGCCTAAACGACATCGTTTCGTAACATTTCAATTAAAAATTTCTCCAATAGAAAGAGACTTTATCATGTATTTGCACTATATATAATATTCAATACTCCTATTTAGTAATTTTATTGTAAAATACATCGTAACATGAATATGAGCTTGAAAATTTGTTAAAATGTGTTTTTTATAATTTAAATAATATTAGAATTGTGTTATTGATTATCATTTATTTTAACTTAATTTAATTTAGTTTATTTTATTTTTTTATTTAATTATTAATTTTCTTTTAAAAAAATTGGACCCCCCTGAATCGAAAGTCTGGCTCCGCCCCTGCATGCACACATACAAATATTATTACAGACATACAAGTTCACGCGTTCATGGCAGACTAGACATTGTGGACAACACAACAACGTCACATATCCTTTTATTTGAAGTTCATCAAATCCTCTATATATAATATCCCAATTATTTTTGTCTGAATCGTGGATTTTGTAATATATATGATGAATCATGGATTTTATTTATTTTCTTTTTTTTAAGAAAAGTCGAATTGGCCACAAAAGTCGGACGCGAGTATCGGTTTAAAATTATACTCAGCTCCATCTCATTAATAACGACTCATTATTGTTCGACAAGGTTATTAAGAAAAAGAATAATTAAATGATAAAAGTGATAAAATGTGGTAGAACCCACCACTTTTTGTGCGAGTAAATGATTTCATTTTGGGAATAAGCCATTATCATTGAGACAGACGAAAAAGGAAAGTGAATGATTATCAATGAGACAGATGAAGTAACAATTTTTAAAATTTGGTTCCACTCTCTTTACCTATTAGTGAATAATACTCCCTCTGTCCCACGAAACTCGAGCAATTTTTTTTAGCACGAGTTTTAAGGAGTTAATATTTTGTGTGTTAAGTGTGATAGATGAAAAAATGAATAAAGGAAAAAACTTTTGTCATATAAAGAAAGTGCTCAAGTTTCGCGGGACAACCTGAAAATAAATACTGCTCAAGATTCGCAGGATCAATGAATAATATTTTCTCCGTCCACAAAAAGTATATAACATTTTCATGTATTTATACATGAAGATGTTATATTCATGGATAGAATATATCAAAATAATTACTATAATTTGTTTTCATTCATTTTTTATTTTTTAAATATATCAAAATAATTTATCTCTCTCCTCACTATTTCATTGATGCCACTACAAAGTTACCAACATTTTTTTGGAAGCATAGAGTCTACCAAGAACTGGGTGCAGTGGCATGTCTGTATCAAGGCAAGAGAGAGGTGTCCCATCATATTACAACACAGTCGTTTTGAACATCACTTTTAACTTTGACTGTCTTCATAAATGGCAACTGTGTCCCTATCCTCTCTCTGCATGCTATCGCTCTCTCACTTCCTAATTCGGCAAACATTTTCCCCTTTTCTTAGGGCTTTGCATGCAGCCTTATCACTGACCTACCTCACACACTAACACATGAATTTCTCATTGCCCCCAACATTAAATTCTTCATTCTCAAACACACTTTTTTCACAAATTCATGTACTAACACAACATTCACTCTGAAAAAAAAAACATTTGTTGCGTATATTATATGGCTTCCGCGTACCTTTTCGTCGTGGCGATTCTTGTCTTTTGCGGCGGAGCGGCGTGTTACGACGGCGGCGCAGGGATGGAGGAGGGGGAGCTGTTTGGGCTGTTTGAGGTGATGGGGTCGCTCTTGGAGGACCCCACTTGGGCGGAGATGCACCCGCTGCCATGCACCGATACGCCGTGGCCGGGAGTGGAGTGTGGGCTTATGGAAGAAACCTCCGTCTTCCACGTCACCAAGATTCACGTCGGCGACGACGTCGTTTCCCCGCCGTGTAAATCTTCTGCGAGAATCTCCCTCTCTCTCCTCAAACTGCCCTACCTCCGAACTCTCTCTCTCATCAACTGCTTCACCGATTCACCCGTTTCTCTGAACAGACTCCTCTTCCAATCTCTCTCCTCATTGGAGCACTTGACTCTCGACTCCAATCCCGCCCTAATCGGAGAGATTCCTTCCACAATCTCGAACCTCGCATCTCTGAAAACGTTGTGCCTGTCGCAGAACAATCTCAGCGGCCAAATCCCTAAGCAAATTGGGGATCTCGTTAACCTGCAGCAGCTCGTTCTCAGCCACAACAACTTCACCGGTCCGATTCCTCGAGAAATCGGAGCCATGGAGAAGCTCACGATCCTCGATCTCAGCTTGAATTCCTTGCAGGAAACGCTGCCGAGCTCGATCGGCGACCTCGCCTCCCTCGAGAAGATCGATTTGAGCTGGAACGAACTCCGAGGAGCTCCGCCGCCGGAGTTGGGGAAATTGAGGAGGCTCAATCTGTTGGATCTGAGCCACAACTCATTCACAGGTCCCATCCATGAAAATCTATCGGGAATGCAGCAGTTACAGTACCTAATAATGGATGCCAATCCATTAAATTCAAAATTCCCTTCGATCACAGGCTCACTCACTCGCCTCGCCGTTCTGAGCTTATCGCGCTGCGCGCTTTACGGCCCGATCCCGAGCGTCTTCTCGAGCCTGACCAACCTAACGGCGTTGTCGCTCGACGACAACCGCCTCGACGGCGCGGTTCCAGCGGAGATCGGCGCGCTGCGGAGCCTCGATACCTTGAATTTGAGCAGGAATCATCTCAGCGGTCGGCTGCTGTTTCCGCAGGATTTCATGAACAGGATCGGGCAGCGCCTCGATATTCGCGAAAACGACGGCTTGTGCGCGGATGTGGCGGTGAGGACGAGCAATATGAGCTCGAGATTGTTGCAGAACCCTAGCTGTGATACTGTGATATTTGCTGCGCCTAGCAACAAAACAATGGCGGCAGATCACACAAACCGCGGGGATCGTTCTGCAAATTTGAAGCCGGATCTGTATGGTGATGATGATACCAGCTCGGATCACCGTGATTCCGATACCAAACTTGTGCTTTTCTTTGAATTTGTGTCGTTGCTTTTTTTGTTGCTAGCCTCATGAATTTCTGTATCCACTCTCTGAGATTTTTATTTATTTTTATTTTTTTATGATTGTTGTGTAATTAAAGCTATGTTGAAATTTGAGATGTGCTAGTTTAATTGCTAAATTTAACACAATTTTTCATCAAATTCTTGATCTCAACATGTCTTTTCAAAGACTAAACAACGAGTATGTCTCATCGTTTATCAATATTCACAAATATGATGAAATAAGAACTAAGTTAAATAAAAGAAAAAAACAAAAACAAATTACAAATGGACACTCATTGAGAGGAAATTTGCAAAGTAATGGTATCCATGAAAGTTATTACATGTTGCGACATACAAAATTCTCATATTTAGTCATTTTTAAATGTTGCCATTGCATATGGACTTTTATTATTTTCTACAATTATAACATCTCATAAAAAATTTACTTTTAAATTTAATGAAAACATCGTCTTATAAGTGATTCGAACCATCGACCTATTGATTTGAGAAGAAACGTATTATCAATAGACTTCGCTTAAGTGTCTCCACGCATAAACTTTATATTTTTATTATAAAAATTGAGAAATCGTGATGTAGTTGCAACATTTAAGAAAAAAACAAAAAACAAAAAACTTGTTGCAATTTAACTTGTTATTTTAATGTTAATATTACTGTTTAGATTATTTGCCTCCATTTAAAAAGTTGTTTTTAAGGAGTTGGTTGAGTCCCATCAGAAATTGTTACTTTGTTGGGAAAATCTTTATTCAGAAGTCAGAATCCAAAGCAGGAAGTGTCGTAATGTGTGTAGAGAAAAGTCAGATTATTTCTGATTTCTGACTTGCTAAAAAAGGAGCATAAGACGGGACTTTTGCCTTACAAAGTTCAATTATTTTGTTTTTTTTGGATTTTCTACATACTTATTGATTGGATGCTATTTGGGGGTTTAAAGTAATTTCAGAAAATGAAACTGGGCCACTGTCTCTTCCTATTTGGGCTTTTCTCTAGTTGGGTTTGTTCGATTCGGCCTAACTTGGGTTGGGCCCAAAACAAGTCCTGATAGGTTTGGGCTGAGTAATTATATTGCCCATTTCCTAACAAAATGGTTCAATTCATATTCCAATATTATAGTCACATTTCTTGTATACATTAAGTTTTTAATTTCCCTTATTATAACCCACTCAATGTTATTTGAAATTAGCAGTACTTTTGTTTTCAATTAATGAATGAGGATTCTGTAATTTTTCTTTTCAATCAAAATTTCATGCTTTTCTTTCAGTGCGTGTGAAAAATCTGAGGCCACCTGCAATTTTATGGCATATAATTCAAACATTAAAATTTTGACATATTCAATTTAGCGATGAGAATAGGCCATGAGAGGCTCTTGAAATAATTTAAAGTTTCTGGTCTGAATTATTAATTGGTTAATCTTATCTTTGGCACAAAAAACAAAAATTATTTGACATGAATGCTTTCTTTGATAATGGCAGATTGAGTAGAATTCAATTCTATTACCCAAGCGGCAAATTGAACTAATATTATATCCTATCCTCTTCTCTATCTGCATGTGCATTTAATTAAAGACAAAATTATTTTTGGTAATTTATAGATCTTGAATTTTTCGGTATCGTCCGTACATATTATCTCATTTTCATAACTTTATTAAAATATTTGTACAATGAAGAAATTGACTGACCAAAATTTTCCATCTTATTATAATTAAGTTGTGGTTCGTAATATAGTAATATTCGAAATTATAAAACTCTAGAGGACCGAAATAATAATATGATAGGGTACAATTTTTATTTTAATTTTTGACGGAAGGGTACAATTTTTTAAGAGACACTAAGTTACCAAAATTGATAAGAAAAAAAAAATTTGATAAGAAATTAGGGTACCGATAAAATGACTTTTTTTTTTCAAAAAAAAAAAAGAAAAAAAAATGATTTTTCGTGAATTAAATGTTGGTGATGGGCCGCGGTAGGCTGCATATATCTCGTTTGTTGTGTGTAAACCTGCACTTTTGGTAAAATGTTATCCTTCAACAAATAAATTGATGTTTTACTTATCAAAAAGGAAAGTGATAAATTATATATATATATATATATATATATATATATATATATATATATAGTGGAAGGATCAAGTGTAAACTCTATCTTACGGTGAAAACTAGATCCTATGAACAAACACACACACACACACACACACATATATATATATATTGACTTGGGGGAGTTGGGGAGGGGGAGCAGTAGGGTTTGAACCCGGGACCTCACTAATCACACAAAAATAAAATTTATATACATACATTAATTTAATGATAGAGTAATTAATATATAAGACTAAATGTTGCTGGTTTTGACCTTCCAAAATATTTGTTTCTCATGCCCAAAAAATATACTCCCTCCTATTCATTATATAGAAGGTCTTGTAAAATTAATTATTTGTAAATTATATGAAGTTTTATAATACTCTTCCAAAGTTAACCTTATTAAATTAAGTATATTTATTAACGTTGAAAAATAAAATAAAATAAGCTACAATGGAAGAATTGTAATTGAGATTAAGTTAACCTTATTTATGTTCTTATTAATGATTAATTAACATTAATTAAGGTTAATGTTAGTAAAATATATGTTATTAATCTATGTGCAATAGCTAAAGACGACATGTATAATGAATAAAAGGGAGTATTACATTAATCTAATTATCATTTGTTTCTAGCACCATGTTGTAGGGTATTAAAAAGATAAAAATAATATAAGCATAAAGCACTCGACAAACAAGGCCAATTTGAAAACGTAGTTGTTTGTGGAAAAGTTGCCCCGTGACGTGGCAGTTCAATAATTCGCTGCCAATTTATTTATACAATAATGAATCAATGATGGTACATATTTTTGGAATAATGATGGTATATATTGGTATTATAAATTTATTACTAAAAAATCAGCAACGAAAACGGTTATTTCCTTGTGTAAATTGTCTTGGTCGTATCAATATAGCATTCCATATTTTGGTTGGACTGCTCAAATCTCAGCTGCGTATCATCTTTGAACTCCTCTCTCTCTCTCTCTCTCCGATACTTGAAATTGCTTTGGCTTTGCTGTGATAGAGTGTTGTTCTAGCCGCCTTTTGCTTTATTCTCGGTACTCTACTGTTCCTTTGATATTCCTTAACCGACTACAAGAAAACTCGACTGAATCTTTTTTCTTTTTTGTGCTTTTCAATGTGCGTGAATATGATCGATGTTCCCTCATTTGAGCTGATTATATATACTGTTGTGTGTGTGTGTTTGGACTTTCAAGGGTTTTATGCTTTCAGGATTTACGTGATTGATCACAACTGGACTAACTCGTCACCTTTGTAACACTTTATGGATAATCATTCGTGTCATCTCCAAATCATGGTCTTTGCGGGCGGAATCAATTGCTCTTGAATTGCTAATTATTTAATTTCTCGATTAATTGATTTCATGACTTAAATCTGGACCTCCTCGCAACTCTGTTCGAGAAGGCCCCTTTTTGGAGGAATTCTTCTTTTTCATGGGGTTTCTGCTATCAATGTGTGTATTTATTAATGAGTGAGGGCTTTGGGGGTTTCAATACTAGGCTTGAAATTTCTGTTTATTGTTTGGTAATGGCTCATTTTTTCGACTGATTCCAGTAATTCCTTGAATTTGTCTATGATATTTGCAGTGTTTGCAGCATTTCTGTAGTTTAAGCTTTATGATAATTGATTGCTTGTTGATGATGATGCAGAGGTGGCATGACTTCCTGGAAAATGGAAAACATTACCAATGTTATGGAGTTTGAGCCCATTGCCAGGGAGAAATTGCCCAAGATGGTGTACGATTATTATGCGTCTGGCGCTGAGGACCAGTGGACTCTCCAAGAAAACCGCAACGCCTTTTCTAGGATACTGTAATGTCTCTACTCTAAGTGTGCTCATGTGAACATTTCTCTGTGTTTTTAGGTCTTTTTTATCTTCACTTTCTCTAGAATGAGGATATTATAGCATTGCATTTCTTTCAAGAACTCTGATGAGGAAAAGAATATGGCAGGATATGTGATATAATCTTATGTCTTGGCCTTTGAAATCAATTTTGTTCCCAATTGTGCGAAACTTTCTTTTGTGGTATTTACTTGGAGAAGCCTGGCAATTAGAATGATTTCTTCGGCATTTTCCAATCTTTTTCTCTGGAATTCTATCATTGACATAGGTTTCGCCCTCGCATTCTGATTGATGTTAGCAAGATCGATACAATTACAACCGTTTTGGGATACAAAATCTCAATGCCGATCATGGTTGCTCCGACAGCAATGCAGAAAATGGCACACCCTGAAGGTACAGATAGCTTCTCTGGACTTGCCAACTTTGGCAATTGGTATATACTAACATTTTGCTTCGATTTCTTAGTGTTTGTACTTCATCTGAAGGTGTAGTAGGCTTTGCTCATAAAACCTCTGATAATTTTTTTTTCTGGTTTCTTTTCCTGAACTGAAATACCACTTTGCTGCAGGTGAGCTTGCCACAGCAAGAGCAGCAGCAGCTACTGGCACTATCATGGTGTGGATTTCGATTCTTTTCTCGTTTGCTTTCCCTTGTTTTAAGTATCTACTATAAATGGTTTAAGACTTGGGGAAGGAAAGCAGAAAACTTTGACATTATTATTGCTATATTTTTGAAACCATGCTGCTACTAACAGATGTTTCGTTGGTAATAGACATTATCCTCATGGGCCACTTCCAGCGTAGAAGAAGTCGCCTCAACTGGACCTGGCATTCAATTCTTTCAGCTCTACGTGAGTTGGAGTTTTGTCTTTGTTCTCCATTTATTCACCAAATATTGCTTCTCAATTTGATCAGCATATGATCTAATTGCTACTACGCGTAGATTTTCAGTACTGTTAAGTTGCTTTACCATTCTACCAATGATTGCTACATAAATTTTACTCTGTTTCACTCTTTTTTTTTTTCTGGTGATTCCCTTCTACACTTTTTTTTGCCAGCTGAAGTCATATCTTCCTTTTTTTCCTGGAATCTAGAGAGTTGAAACTTAGGAAATTCTGTTTGATGTTTATATTATATCTTCTTAACTCCAAAGTATTTGAACTAATCAGAGATCTCTTACATTGAATGTAGGTTTTAAAAGACAGGAACATTGTTCAACAACTTGTGAGAAGGGCTGAAAAGGCTGGTTTCAAGGCAATTGCTCTTACAGTCGATACTCCAAGGCTCGGACGAAGGGAAGCTGATATCAAGAACAGGTGATTTCCAAAATGTTTCCACACTTATTGATCATATCAAGTGCTTTTGCTATCACAATATCAGTTTCTTCTCTTGCTTCAGCTAGTGTTACTTAACCAACTAAAGCTTTATTTATGTCCAACAGATTTGCATTGCCACCCCACTTGACACTAAAAAATTTCGAAGGCTTGGATCTTGGCTCTATAGACAGGGTGAGTAATTTCAAAATTATTTCATAATTGGAGTTTTGGTTTCTCTCATTGTGTATGCTTCAATATCAGTAAAACAATCTTGGGATGACTGCAGACGAACGACTCTGGACTAGCTACGTACGTTGCTGGTCAAGTCGACCGTTCCCTTAACTGGAAGGTAAGAACACTCTTCTGCTCATACAATTCTTGCAAGAAATGGTTGGGACAAAAACACTACAAAGAAATTGAACTATTTGGTGTGATTGAATCCACACAGGATGTGAAGTGGCTTCAAACGATAACTAAGTTGCCGATTCTAGTGAAGGGTGTGCTAACTGCTGAGGACGGTAGGGCTGATCTTCGAGAAACTTTCTATTTTCTAGCCGGGGGGGCGTGCTCTAATGTCGTCTGCTTTTACTTGTTTGCACAATGTTAGCAAGCCTGGCCGTACAAGCAGGGGTAGCCGGGATCATTGTGTCGAACCACGGAGCTCGACAGCTCGATTATGTTCCTGCAACCATCATGGCCTTGGAGGAGGTAGTGAGAGCTGCGGAGGGCAGAGTTCCTGTTTTCCTAGACGGCGGGATCAGGCGTGGAACCGACGTCTTCAAAGCGCTAGCACTCGGGGCGTCTGGTGTTTTTGTAAGTGTGGAGACTTCAACTGCTCATTTTTGCCCCTTTTTGTTAGTTTTGGTGTGTTGAAAAATGAGGTGTTATTTCGTTGTGAATATGGAAGATCGGAAGGCCGGTAGTTTTCGCGCTGGCGGCTGGCGGCGAGGCGGGCGTGAAGAAAGCCATCGGGATGCTGCGTGATGAGCTGGAGCTGACGATGGCGCTGAGTGGGTGTCGCTCGATAAAGGAAATCACGCGCGCCCATGTCGTGGCGCCGTGGGACACGGGAAGTCCTCGTGTTGCACCGCGTTTGTGAGTGTTGCAACAACCGTAGATATGCGAAGAAGGAAGTGTGGGAACTCAAGAAAGTGAAGAGAAACCACCTCGTATCATCATCTCATTTGTGTTTGTATGTTGTTGTTTTGTGCCAAACGTGTTATGTTGTGTCGGATATGCACAATAATTTTTATTCCAAAACCACTTTCTTTTCTTGACTTGGTCAAGGAAAAAGGCTGTTGCTTTATCATTAGTGAAATTCAAAATTATGGGCCAATTAATTTCATGGGGGGGATCGTTAAAAATACTTGAAATATTTTCAGAATCATTTTATAATTTTTTAATATTTCATGTAAAATGTTGTTGGACTCGGAGGCCCTATATTTTCAGTTGTCGACAGGGGGAATTAAGATTAAATGAGGATAAAGAATACTAGGGTTAAACAATTTTTTTATTTATTATTTTTTTTTAAAGATGGAGGGTTACACAATTTTGAAATTTTAGAATTAAATGTATAATTTTTTAGTGGTTGCCTATAAAAGACACTTAGGCTTATTGCAGTGGGTGCAAATACAATCAGTATATACGTACTCATACTTACGTCTCTGTTAAAACTTGCTCCTTAATTAATAAACTGTTTTGTTTTAGAATTCCACTGAAAATAATCAAATAGTATCACTCTCTCCATTTCAATTATATATATTATATATTTTGCAAATCATCTATTTAAGATAATAATTTATGGATTCAATGCAACCATGCATTCGATTAAGGTAAAAATTGTAAATTTTGTGGATTTAATAACAATTATAATATAAATATTAGAAGTAACATATAAAATTAAGAAGACATGAATGAAAAATTAAGATAAATAAGAATCGAAGATTATGGAGATAATTCGTAGGAAAGAAGATGCCTTAAGCCCATGTTTGGTTCGAGTAATAAATTAACTATCACAAATACTCTTGTGCAACCGGTTGCACCATGCAATTGGTTTCCAGAATGACACTATTTCATTCGTAAAATGACACTTGAACATTTCCAAATGACACTTGAAGATCTTCAAGTGTCATTTGTATGTTGAAGTAGTGTCATTTCAAGTGTCATTTGTATGTTGAAGTAGTATCATTCAGAAACCAGTTGCACGGGAGAATACCTCATTAACTATCCCACTTATACCAGGGGCGGATCTTATGTAGGGGCTGTACAGCCTGTACTGGGCTCCCAAAATTTTGTCCTATATATATATATATATATATATATATATATATATAAAATATATTTAGCCTAATATCTACATAGTTCAATTTTAGCCTAATCCAACTTTCAAAAAAAAAAAAATCTTTGAACATAAAAATAAAAATTAGTAATTTATTCTTGTAGAAGATAGATTATTTTTAAAAATATATATTTATAGATGTAGTTTTTTATATTCTTTCAACTATAATGGTACAGTTTGCAGGGGTAGCGTTAGCATATGTTATTGAATCAATAAAAGAGAATAATTGTTTATTATAGTTGGTGATTGAATTTTAATCCTAAATTCATTAAATTTCTATTTACACATAAAAATGAATTGTACAAACTTCCTGAAAATTTTGGCTCGGGTAGCCCCCGAACCCCTGTTCAATATCTTCGAGTTCAGTCCCCCCTATCGACAAATCTTGGATCCGCCCCTGCCTTATACTTGAATGCAATCCAATCGCCTAATTTGTTACCCTCAAAATAGAGGGGAGACAAAAGAAATGAATCCCTTACTAATGATTCCTTTCTATCGTTAAACTAAACATCCAATAAAAATAATACTCCATTTCTATCGTTATTGTTATCATTTCACCCCTTTATTTGATTACATTTCCATTACTCTACTTGAACCAAACAAGCACTAAATCTATAATCATATACTCCCTCTGTCCCACGAATCTTGACACATTTGATTTCAACACGAGGATTAAGGAGTTGTAGATTAGTGTTTTAAGTATATAGTTAATAAAGTATAAAAGTGATAAAGTATGAGAAAAAATGTAGTTATTACCTTATTTGAAAATGTGTCAAGATTCGTGGGACGACAAAAAAAAAAAAAACGTGTCAAGATTCGTGAGACGGAGGGAGTAGTAATGATGAAATATTGATATGGTAGTCCATAACACTGTCAAGTCAATTAATGATTTGATGATCTTTAATTATACATATAGTGATTATTATAAAAACCATATTTAGGGTATAAAACGAGTAGTTATGAATTGCTCTGAAAAAATTGTGAGTTTAAAAAATAAAATTTTCCTCGTTTATAAGATTTGAACTTTGGACTGTTAATTTATTCAGCAAAATCATGAATTCAACATAAATTTTCGTGATCTAAAAATTAAAATTATTTTTATTTTATACAATAAATACGTGAACTCATTTTAAACCACTCCCAATATATGTAATTTTTAATTTGTGGAGGAGGTTAATATTTTGTCTCTTGATATCTCATAGCAGTCATTACAAATAATCCCAATAAGATGAAAAATTAAGGTGTAGGATTATATGTTCTCAAAAAAAAAAAAAGGTGTAGTATTATATTACAAGCTAGTACTAATTAAAGAGAAATACCAAGCTAAAGCAGAAGTGCAACAACAATATTAATTTCTTAAAAAATGGAGTACTATATAAGTAAATGAAATTCCCAGCAAGGAATACTCGTAACAACAACTCTAACTAATTTACATTGAATATAGATTATATTAATTTCATCAAACATTGCTAAACATCCCAAACGCAATAATTAATTAGCTTAACTTAATATGCGTCTAATCTGGTCGCAGCCCAGTCGCCTATCCATCAACGACAACAAACAATATTAAAATCAATAAAATCCAAACTCGCGCCAAAATATTCCAATATCTAATTACTAATTACTAGTAGTAATTAACCAATCATTAATTACTGTCTGGTAATCAGGTATGGCGACATTGATTGAGCCCTACTCTTTCTCTTCTCCAGGAATCTCTTCAGCGACCTCTTCATCGACATACCAGTCGCCGCGCTGTACACCGGCGAATTCAGCGGCGGCGGCGGCGAATTCCTGCTCGATTTTTCCTCCGCTTCTCGACTCGCCAGCGATATGATCGCTCTAGCCTGCGCCATCGTCAAAATTTTTACATTAATTAATATTCCGCCTAATGATTTCGGATATCGAAATTAAAAAAAAAAATGATGCGAACTATTTATTACCTGAAGTTCTGTAGCATCGCATGAAGCAATTTTGCCATTGTAGAAAATTGTTAGCTGCTGCGTATTGTACGGACTCTCTTCATTCATATCCAACCTTTTCAATTGAAAAATATAGCGCGAATACAATTAGTCATTACTCATAGAGAGAGAGAGAGAGATCTAGAGAGAGAGAGAGAGAGAGAGACTTACATGGAGTCGCTGCGATCAGCTAGATGGAAGGAGACGGAAGGCGTTACGAGCCGAAGCTCCAAATTGCAGTTGCGCTTCATGATCAAGTGATGAATCTAATTAGGGTTTGTGTGTGTGAGAGAGAGAGAGAGAGGAGAGAGAAGCAGAAGGAAAGATGAGGGGGAGATGTGAGTGTTGAGAGTTGGGATTTAAGGAAGTGAGTTTGAAGGAGAAAAGCAGCGGTGGTTGCGATTCTTATAAATAGGAATATAATTTAAACACGCAACGCATACGGCATGCCCCCCACGCAAAAAAGAAAAAGAAAAAGAAAAGAAATATCGAAAAAGAAAAGGACAGCAGAAAAAATGTGAGTAAAATAAATATGTATCACGTGTTACATGAGTTCTCTATCCCGCAGCAACCGCTATCTTCCAGTACTGGAATTAGACATGCTCCCTTTATTTTTGCACCGCTTCACTTTCGTAATTTCGCACGTGCTTGCCCCACTGTTACCAGCTCCTTTCCTCCTATTTTCTCCACTCATTTTTAGTAAATTTTACTTATCGTAATTGGATTTTAGTTTACGTAATTATGTGGATAAATATTATTAGCGCCGTAATTAATGGGTGTGATGAATACATTCGTACTTTTTTTGTAGGAAATTGTGATTTTATTCTTTCGTCCTAGTTTCGCTTGAAATGCTATCTCAATTAATTGCATCGGGACTAAGACGAATTTTGACTCATTATAAATGGGTTAATTACATTAAATCACTAAACTTACAATAAATTCTCATTCTACACATAAAATTATTAAATTTATTTAATTATTTATTTTTTCTCAGTTTATACACTCACCCAGGGACGGAGCCGGGGGGCTAGAGCCCCCTCCAAAATTTTGAGTTTTTTTTTTTAATTTTAAAATATATATAGATATATGATTATACCTATTATAAAATAATTTTATTTTATAAAAGAGTATTTGGTTATTATATTCTCTCATATATACTTAATTTAAGGATAATTTTGTTACTTAAAACTATATAATCTATGAAATATTGTTTGTTATTATTACTATTATACTTGTCTTTTAATAAAAAATGCCTAATATGTATGAAATGCTAAAAAAAATTATAATGTATTGAAACTAATTTGTAATATATAGAAAATATATAATCTATGAACATGTTGTTTGTTATTATTATTATTATTATTATGCTTGTCTTTTAATAAAAAATGTCTTAAATATACGGAATGTCCAAAAAAAGTTTTGTGATATATTGAAACTATATAATCTATGAAAATATTGTTCGTTATTATTAGTATTATGCTCGTATTTTAATAAAAAAATACCTTAAATATACATAATGCCCAAAGTTGTGAAAAAATAGAACCGATGTTGTATTATATAGATGGATGGAGACGACATCATTCTAGACCTAAAGTTTGGCCGAAAAATTGGCGAGTATGAAAAGAAAAAATTAATAATTGAGTTATTTTAATAATGATTTTAAAATTTGTGTGTAAAATGAGAATTTGTTGAAAGTTCAATAATTTGCATTAATCTCCTGATATATTTTTCAGATAATATGATATACTTCTTTCGTCTCACTCTAATATATAGGCTTACTTCTTCTGAACACGAAGATTAAAATACTTATTTTTTAGGAGGAAAATTGTGTGATTCACAACAATTAATTAAATACATTTTTTTTTACTCAAAATGAAAAATGAGATTATTCTAGTAGGACGTCCCAAAAAGGAAAACGAATTTATTAGACCATGACCGAGAGAGTATATTACTAGTAATAAAAGTTAATAACGATAATCTTATAAGGGATAATGATGAATCAATATTTGATCCTTTAAAAAAATAAAGAAGAAAAAGAAAAGTTATGTATCAAATTAATTAATAATGTTATTTATAATTAAAAAAAAAGGTGTGTATCAATTAATAATGTTAATTAATCTAAATATTCTAAACACTTCGTTACTAGATTTGTCATTTGTGATAACTAATATTGTTGTGGAAATGGAATAGAGGTTGAATACTAATCTGATCCGATCCCTTAATATATCTTAATTTCCCTAATAACATAGACATAAATATGTGTCGATATATAGTTTGTCAAAATCTGCGAATTAATTTATTAATTATGTTTGGCTAGTAGATCCTATGACCTAGCTAATTGAATTCCCAAATAGATTTTCTTGAATAAATGAGTTGTTTTCCTCTCCGAATTCTCGAATTTGTAATTATATTTGTTCGGTGATTTTTTTTCATTTAATAATCATTTAATTAAATAGTAGAACTTTTTTTTTTACTTGGAATTAAATAGTAGAACTTAATCAAGATGATAATCTAGATCTTTTTCTATATAAAATTGTATATGCGTAAGCGTAAGTCTTAGATGCATATATTTTTAAGTCGCAAAGACAAATGTAAGCTTTATATTCTACTGGACAAGAAGTCTCCGATTGTTTGTTTGTTTTTGATAAAAAGTTCCCACTTTTTTTTTTCTTTTGAATTTAGGGATTGTTTGTTTGTTTATAAAATATTAAAAAAATCCCACTGCTGTTTTTTTTTTTTTTTTTTAATTCAAAAAAGTGATTATTTATCACTTTAAAGTTGAATAGATTATGTAATCACCCCTCCAATCCTATCAATGTTACCAATTTTATCTATCTCATCCACCGAACGAACACCTATAGTATATCTTTTCAGACAATTTCGTGCTTTATTTCATGAGAGAAAATTTAATTGTCGTATATCTCAATATTTTCACTATAAAACTATACATATATATATATACACTAATATAAAAATGCACTGGGCATAAAAATATAAATTACTTATTTATCCCTATTACATATTTTATTTTAAGATTAATTTTATAATTACATATCATATATATATTTATAAAGTATATATATATATATATATATATATATATATATATATATTAGCTATTTGATAAGGTTTATAAATCAATATCTTTATCCAATAAAATATATTTAGAAGAATATATATCGATTAATTATATATACATTAAAATTCTACTCAATTTCATCTTTTATACTGCTACATATTTAAATATATCAATTATTATAATTACATACAAATTTTATCTGATTTCATCTTCCATCACTACATTAAAAAATATATTCGTGGTTTCACTTCACTATTCTACTAAAAGAAGAAGAATTAGATATAACAATATGTTACTTCACTAAATATACATTAAAAACCTAGATGATTTTATTTTTCATCGCTACATTAATTAAAAATATATCTTCAATTTTATATTAGTCATAAAAGAATAGTTTTTTAATATTACAATTATTTAACTTTAACAACTTATTAATTCACTAAAAGAAAAAGAATTAGATATAATAATATATTAATTCACTAAATATACATTAAAAACTAGATGATTTTATCTTTTATCATTACATGCATTTATTAAAAATACATCTTCAATTTTATATTAGTCATAAAAGAATAATCTTTTAATATTATACTTCATCCGTCCATGAAAGAACTTCCTAGGAGGGAGTGACACAAGTTTTAAGAAAAAATATTGTTGTGTGTATTGAGAGTAGATAAAAGGTAGTTGAGTGTATTGAGAGTGGTGAAAATGTGTTATAATTAATATTGAGAGTTGTGAAAAGTGAAAAGTAAGAGGATTATAAGTGGTGGGACCGGTATAGTCCAAAAATAGGTAGAAAGTTCTTTTGTGGACGTCCCAAAAATGAAAGATAGAAAGTTCTTTCGTGGACGGAGTAATTATTTAACTCTAACAATTTATTAATATAAAATTCTTTAATTGTGTCTAATGCACATCCTATGTGCTAGTAATTGGAAAAAAAAAAGATGTCCAACATGCAACTCTGATTAATTTGATTACTACATTCTACATATTAATTATTGTGAGTGTTTATATGATCAGCAAAATTCCACTTGGAACTATGAGCGTTACACAAAATGTCTAACTCCTCAACTTTCTCGAAATCACACAATGCAATTTCCTAAATGGAAAAATGTCAAAACAATATGTTAAAATTTGATTTTTTTGATCATATGTTACAAATTGATTGAAAACGAAATATGTAGCAGTTCAACGTGGTCCATCTTTTTCGTGACTAAAGTTGCTATTATCGGATAAACCTCTGGTGTTATTTTTCTTGATCAATAATATAATTAACTGAAATTTTGGAACAAACATATTTATGAGGCGGGACCACAAATTTTAGATATTTCTAAATTCTTTGAAATTGGATGAGTAACAATATTTTACTCAGCCGAATAGGACTATATTTTACAATGAATCTAATTAAAACGTTTTAGTTGATAATTGGGTGAGGGTTTGGTAGGACTTTGTCTACGAATCTAGATGGAGGCATAATAATAATCGTTTCTAAATTTTGAATACATTTAGTATCACAAAATTAAAGTTCTTCTGGCAAATATTGAGAAATTTCCAACAGGAATTCTAATTTTATCATTACAATCACATTTAAAAAACATTTTTTGAATATTCTAATTTGTACCTGCAACCTTCAATTTCAAACTTCAATATTATTGTCGATCAGGTTGAAGACAAAGAAAAAATTAAAGAAAATACTTGTTTGTGCACATTTAATACTGCCAAATTTCACAATTTCAAAAAAAAAAAAAAAATTACTGGCAAGTGTTACGCACGACACGTGTAAAGTTGAGGATTACACACACACACACTACATTGACGAAGGGAAAAGTTTCATTCATCACATAAAGAAAAGGTTTAAAGTCTATCTTAATAATCAAGTTGTAGTAGTTACTCCCTCCGTCCACGAAATGAGTACCCATTTGTGGACGGCACGAGTTTTAAGAAATGTATGGAGTGTAGTGTAAATAGTTTAAGGGTCCCACTTTTTGAGTGTATTAATTAAAGAGATGTGTGGGGTACACTTGCCAAAAAGGGAAATGGGTACTCATTTCGTGGACGGACGAAAAAGGAAATATGGGTACTCATTTCGTGGACGGAGGGAGTACTATTTTTCTTTGTTGTTATTATTTCTTTTTAATAAATTAATAATTAAAGAAATATAAAGATCACACCACGATAGACTCGAACTTAGGGCCTCTGACCTTGAGTATTAATGATTTATCGTTAAGTCAACACATGCACACAAATTAAAATTTATTTTTCACGTATGGATTAAGTACCCTTTAGGGGCGGGTTCAGGATTCGGGGGTTACGAGCCAAATTATTTGGATAGTCCGTAGAATTTATTTTTGTATTCAAGTAGAATTTTAATGGACTTAAGGTTAAAATTCGATCACCGACTATAATAAATAATAGTTATCTTTCTATTGATTCAACAAAAGATTCATCGAAAGCACATAAAAATCTAAACCTATATGTTTTTTTAAAAATAATCTATCTCTTACAAAAATAAACTAATTTTATTATTATATTATTTTTTTTTCTTTATTGAAAATTGGATTGTGCTATGAGCTTGACTATGTAGATATTAGGCTAAATATATTTAATATATATAGGAAAAAAATTTGGACTTGCACTAAGGTGAAACTAAATCCCGTCCCAATGTAATTAGGATGTGGATCAAGTGAGTTTTTTTATACCCCCTCCGTTCCACTATAAGTGAGACCCTTTTTTTGGGTATGAGAATTAATGTATTTTGTGTTTAGGTGAAAAAGTGAAAAAAGTGTTTAAAGGGTAAAAATTTATCCAAAAAGGAAAGAATCTCACTTATGATGAGACACCCAAAATAGAAAGAGTCTAACTTATGGATGTGGGACGCTCTTGAGAGGTGGATGGGGTATAGCTCGGCAAGACCTAGCAATATTACTCAGCATTTTACTCTGTTCATCAATCGAGGAAGAGGTAAAAGGACTGAAAATCTTCTTAAAGCCTTATGGATGTGCACAATTTGGCTTTTGTGAAAACGAAGGAATGAAAGTCGTTTTGAAGGGAAAGTTTGGGAGGTGCAAAATCTGATCGCGGAGATTAAAGGTAAAGTGTGGAGTTGGCTTATCATCTTCAAGGTTCTTGAGACGGATGTTAGTTTCCCAGTGTGGTGCTCAAGCGAGTTCTCGCTATCTTCTTGTATCAATTTGTAGGTACCTCTGGTATCTTTGACGTTTTTCAATAAAATTCTCTTTTCTTGATCCAAAAAAAAAAAAAAAGTCTAACTTATCGTGGGACGGAAGGAGTAATTATTATTAAAAAAATAAATTAAAATTGAAAACAAATTCATTGAAGTGTCAACTAAGCCTTAATTGATGTCAATTTTGTAAGAATGGTTATGTAAATCAATTATTTTATTGTAGCTGTCAATTCGTATAATTTATATAGTAATATAAGAAAAGAAATGCAATTATATTGAGAATTTTGATGTGATGTGAGAAATTGAAAAATATGATTTGCATATGAAAGATATTTATTTTGAAGAACCACATGAAAGATAGTATAGCTTTGTAGTTCGTATATCATAAGAAAAGCATGCTGCATTTAAAAGCTATTTCGGGAAGCTGCGCTGAAAATTAATAGTTGCACGTTAAACTGTTTGAGCATTATAATTCAATAATTTATGTCGAATTTATTGTACACGTGTTGCCCCACTGCGGATAGGTGGTTAGCTCAACAAATAATAAAAACTGAATTCTTTTTTAAATAGTTGTGATCCTAAACAGTCACATCGTGACTATTCATAAAGTACTTAAATAAAAAAAAATTAGTTAACTTATTTTTTAAAATAAAAACAAGATTCAGTTATTTCATTATAAACAAGATTCAGTTATTTCATTATATACAATGGAACGAACTCCTCAGGTGGCTCGGCAAGCAGTCAACTCTTCACTCAAATGCAATTGTCCATAGCTCGGCCTTCACAAATATTGGTAACAAAAAAGATGGTCAGTTTCTTGCGGGTGTGTGGATGTGTACTGTGTGGTGTATCTGGAAAGGGAGGAATGAAGTTCGTTTCAACCAAGGAAAATGGGTTGAAGATAAAATGGTGGCTGAGATTAAATCAAGACTTTAGAGTTGGAAGCAGACATACAATCTGAGAATCCCAACCGAAGACTTTAGAGCTTGGTTTGCCGCAGCAAATCTGGAGGTTTATGACTAAAAGTGTTGTCTCTCCTGTGTGTGTGTTTTTTTTTTTTTTTCCCTGTTCTTTTTCCTTCTTTGTTGTTGTTGGTGTTTTTTTCTTTTTCTCCCGCAGCTTCTTTTGAACTGTGTTTGGGTACTGCTGGTACCTTTGGCCCCTTCTTTAATCAAATTTTCTTTTTCCGATCAAAAAAAAAATTATATACAATGTATGTAGTATTTTTTTTATTTATATTTTTTTGTTTTTTATTAATATTTTTAATAAAAATAAAAAATGCAAAAAAAAGATTAAAAAAATAAGTACAATATAGAGTATACAATAAAATAACTAAATCTTATTTTTATTTTATTTTTTTAAAAATTTAATAAACTAAAATTTCTCTAATTTGTGGGTGGCCACAATGTGGCTGCATATAGATTTATTGTTTTAAATAGTACCTCCGTCTCAACTAAATTGAACAACTTTTTCGGCACGAGATTTAAAAAATTACTCCCTCCGTCCCTAAAATAACTTCATCTTTTTCCCTTTTGGGACGTCGCCCAAATAACTTCCTCTTTCTTTCTTTCCATTTTTGGACACCTACCCCACCACTAATAATACTTTATTTATTCTTACTTTTCACTTTTCATCACTCCCAATACTAATTACTATAACACTTTTCACAACTTCCAATAATTATTATATCACTTTTTCTCCACTATCAATACACTTTACAACTTTTTATTAAAACACGTGTCGTCCCCAAAGAGGAAGCCATTTCAGGGACGGAGGGAGTAGTATTTTAAGTATATTTGATAATAATATGAATAAATAATTAGATATTTCCTTGCTTATATTTATTCTATAGAAGGAAATTGATCGACTTAGTTGGGACGATCGAAAAAGAAATATTATTAATCAAGTTAATTGGAACGGAGGGAGTATATATGAGGGTTGTGCACGAGTTTTAAGAGAAAGTTGTTGAGTGTATTAAAAATGATAAAGAAAAATGTTATAATTAATATTGAAAGTGGTAAAAGCGTGTTATAATTAGTATTGGATGTGGTGAAAAGGTGAAATTAAGAATAAATAGGATATTATTAGTGGAATGGTAGTGTCCCAAAATGGATATGGAGTTATTTGGGGAACAACCCAAAAACAAAAGATAAGAAGTTATTTGGGGGACGGATGAAGTATTGGCTTTTCATTTTAGAAAATGATCTATTACAATAAGACGTCTAAATAAAAAAATATGACCTATTAAATTGAGACGGAAATAGTATTATAATAAATTAATTAATCAAATTCTTTTTTAGGTATATAATAGTAGGATATATAAAAGCACATTTTGGCTCTGAATTTACACAAGATAATTCATCACATCTATACTACATTGAAAAGCCAAGATTTCAATTTGAAATGATTTTAAAATTGAATGGCAATTTTGTAATTATAATAAAACTGAAGGTTTATTTGTAAACTATCTTTTTATTTCCCTTTTATTTCTAAAATTATGAAATCAAATAATTATAAAATATTTAATACCGATGATCGATCATAAATTAAAAAAAAAAAAAAGCGATGGATCCTGAGGAAACAGAATAAAGAATAAGTACTATAATTTTCGAATTCGATAAAATATTTTGAATTTACAAACAATTAGTCCAAAAAATAATATTAGTCAAAAATCAAAATTGAAGTATATTTCATATATCTACGTGTAATCAATTTCACTTTATTAACACAAACTAGTATGTTCCCGCTCGTGCGATGCACGACCATCATCGAAATTGAACGATAATTTAAATAAATAAATAAAAATGTTAAACATAATATATATATATATATATAAGTAAATATAAACATAAATGATCTCAATAAAAAATAAATTATTCACAATATAATCTCAATAAAAATATCTATCTGAAAACATTCGAATTTTCAATTATTGAAATAGCAATTAATTGATTTAATTGATAATGTGTATAAATTTATAAATAAATAAATTATGAAATATCAAAAGCAAGTATAGATGATAATGAGTAACATTATGGATCATATAATATTCTAAGATGTACAAAACTATTTATTTACATATAGTATAACTGTAGTTTAATATAGTTTTCGAATGCATATTTATGAGGTCATTTTGTTTATGCTCAAATTTTAAAATAAAGTTACAATGTATACATTTTTTTTTTCAATTGGAAAGTGAAAAAATAAAGGGTTTAACATGAGATATGTGTCGTTCATTTTCCAAAATAAAATGTATACAATTTCAGTAAATTTAAATAAATGTGCTACTAAAAAATTAAACTCTTCAATTTACTTTTATTTTTTATTTTTAAAGAAAATCGATAATGGTTCTCTAATTACTGATTTTCCAATGAGTAATTTTGAAGCTTAAAAATTCGATTTTTAAGATATACTATATATAAGTTATTTATCTACAAATTTATATTAATATAAAGTTGACCTTTAAAAAAATATTTTTAAGCTAAAGATTTCTAAAATGAACAAATATAAGTTTCATCATTGTAATTGCATTAAACTGATATAATAAAAATATAAATAGTAAAATATAAAAAATACTGATCTATAGTAAAAACATAAAAAATAAAATAAAAAAATATGGAAAAAGGAATGAAAGAACCGTGAATTTTAAAAAATGAGAAATGAGAGAGGAGATGATAGAGGAGAGAAGAGAGAGGAGAGAGAAAAAAATAATTTGGTGACTTTAAACTATAATAACTTATTGGTTTTAAATTTATTTTTTATAATTTTTACATCAAATTAAAGATATCGTCATTATCTTTAATTTAACATCCATATTGAATATTTTTTATAAATTAAAGTTGATGAATTAAAAAGAAAATCAAATTGAATAAATATATTTGAATAGTGTTTTCTAAGTAATTAATATATTTTGTTGAATTAGTGTGAACGTGTGAAATGAGTTAGTGGTGTTAATAATTTTTTTTTGAGGTGGACTTACGTGAGCGCATTCTTGGGCGCGCATTCTGTGAGCGCGGATTACATTATATACAACGTGAATGAAAACATTACAAATAGTGTTCCTAGCGTAGTTGGTTTAGGCGCTTATTGTGCCATTGATTGGTAGGTCCTATGTTCGAATCTCACTGGGAGCATTTCCATTATTTTGCTTCTCCTTTTTACCAAAGCTCACTGGGAGCATTTCCATTATGTTCGAAACTCACTGGGAGCATCAAAAAGTATAATTTTTACATATTAATGGTGTCATTTACCAAGAAAAATAGTATCATTTAGATATATTAGAAGTGTCCTTTAGATATAAATATAGTGTCTTCTTCTTTTTTCTATTTCGTTTCAATTTTTTAATTATTATTTTTTTATTTTATTTCTATAGTTTCTTTCTTTTAAGTATATAGTTTCTAATGGTGTCATTTACCAAGAAAAATAGTATCATTTAGATATATTAGAAGTGTCCTTTAGATATAAATATAGTGTCTTCTTCTTTTTTCTATTTCGTTTCAATTTTTTAATTATTATTTTTTTATTTTATTTCTATAGTTTCTTTCTTTTAAGTATATAGTTTCTTTCTTTTCACTTGTAGTTTCTTTCTTTTATAAGTTTCTATAGTTTCTTTCTTTTAAGTATGTAGTTTCTTTCTTCATTTAACATTTTTCTCACTTTTTTGACATATATATACGTATTTTTTCTCTTTCTTTTTGTTTTTTCAATTTTAAATTTTATATATATATATATAGTTTTTAACTTTTTTCTCAGTTTTTCATTTTATTTCTATAATTTCTTTATTTTATCATTTCATTTCTATAGTTTCTTTATTTTTTTTCTATAGTTTCTTTCTTTTAAATATATAGTTTCTTTCTTTTTACTTGTAGTTTCTTTCTTCTAGAAGTTTCTATAGTTTCTTTCTTTTAAGTATGTAGTTTTTTTTTTCTTTTAATACTTGTAGTTTCTTTCTTTTAAGTATGTAGTATATAAATGACACTACAAGATTTCAAATGACACTACGACATTTCAAATGACACTACGACCTTTTAAATGACACTACAAGATTTCAAATTACACTATGATATTTCAAATGACACTATGACATTTCAAATGGCACTATGACATTTCAAATGGCACTATGACATTTAAATGACACTACGATATTTCAAATGACACTATGACCTTTTAAATGACACTACAAGATTTCAAAATGACATTTCAAAAGACACTACGAGATTTCAAATGACACTATGACATTCCGAATGACATTACAAACTTTCAAATGACACTACGATATTTCAAATGACACTATGACCTTTTAAATGATACTACAAGATTTCAAATGACACTATGATACTTCAAATGACACTACAAGATTTCAAATGACACTATGACATTTTAAATGACATTATGACATTTCAAATGACACTACGAGATTTCAAATGACACTATGGCATTTCAAATGACACTACGAGATTTCAAAAGACACTACGAGATTTCAAATGACACCATGACATTCCAAATGACATTACAAACTTTCAAATGACACTACGATATTTCAAATGACACTATGATATTTCAAATGATACTACAAGATTTCAAATGACACTATGACATTTCAAATGAAACTTCAACAATTGAAATGACACTACAAGACTTCAAATGACACTATAACAATTCAAAATGAGATTACAAGATTTCAAAACGACACTATGTGTCATTCTAAATCTTATAGTGTCATTTCAAATATCATTTAAAATGTTATAGTGTCAATTTCAAAATCACATAGTGTCAATTCAATGTATTAATAGTGTGACTTGACAAGTAGTGCAATTTATATTTACGAATAGTGTCAATTATATAAAGTGTCATTTACAATATTATAATGTCAATTATTATAAGTAGTTTCATTTGTATATCCGAATAGTTTCAATTATTAAATGTATCATTTACAACGTTATAATGTCAATTATTACAAGTAGTGTCATTTATATTTTTGAATAGTATAAATTATAGGAATTGTCATTTGCAAAGTTATAGTGTTGATTTGATGTATTAATAGTGTCACTTAACAAGTAGTATCATTTATATTTACGAATAGTATCAATTATAGAAAGTGTCATTTATAATGTTATAGTGTCAATTATTATAAGTAGTTTCATTTGTATATGCAAATAATGTCAATTATAAAATGTGTTATTTACAAGGTTATAATGTCAATTATTACAAGTAGTTTCATTTATATTTTCGAATAGTGTCAATTATAGGAATTGTCATTTGCAAGGTTATAGTGTTGATTCGATATATTAATAGTGTCACTTAACAAGTAACATAGTTTCATTTTGAATAAATGATAGTGTCATTCTTACAAGTAGTGTCATTTAAAAAGCACATAATGTTAATTCGATGTATTAATAGTGTAATTCATAAGTAGTGTTATTCATTTATCCAAACAATGTCATTTATGAAATAGATAGTATCTTTTACTAAGAAAAATTGTGTCATTTAAATATATTAAAAATGTCATTTACTAAGAAAAGTAGTGTCATTTGTAATATAAATATATAGTATCATTTATTAGTGTAGATAGTTTCTTTTACTAAAAAAAGTAGTGTCATTTGTAATATAAATATATAGTATCATTTATTAGTGTAGATAGTTTCTTTTACTAAAAAAAAATAGTGTGCATGTGTGCAATCGAGAGAGAGAGTGAGGGGTCAGAAATATATGTAAATGACACTATCTAACTTAACAAATAACACTATTTATTTATTTTTGTATTCATTGAGTCATTTTAACAAACACCTTGTCCACAATCCTCAAAGATAGGCTTTTGTGCAGCTGATGGACCGAACCATGTTCCGCAAATTAATAAAATAATTTCGCTGAATATTGCAACATTGGTTTCAAAAATTTGATGCATAACACGATTAGCTACAGAATTAGGGAAATTGTTTCGAATGGAGAGACATAGACGAAGGGAATGTCGCCGGGGATGAAGGCAAAGCCCTCACTCGCCGGAGAAGGGACACCGCGGCGGCGGCGGCTTGCCGGAACTGGGGGAAGGATTCAGGGATTTCTTTTTAGAAATTGGTATTTGCAGATTTAGAACAAATGAGAGGGAGACAATTGAGCAAGGAGATGACATGAGGCGGTGGCGGCCGGCGAACTTTTCCGCCGGAGATCGAAGGGAGAAAAGAGATAGCTGAGGGAAGGGATTAGTGTCTACCGCTGAGAGAGAGAAGAGGGAGAGAGAAGCGCTATTCTATATATGACGGGTCGATCGACCCGGATTCGGAGCGGGTTCGGGCATGGAGGATCCGCGCTCACTGTGAGCGCACGGTTTGTACGGCGCGCATATAAGTTTTTGTGTTTTTTTTTAACCTTCATATTAAAAGTATTATCAAAATTGCCATTCAAATCAATTTCAAATTGATTTGAAATCAATTTCTAATTGAAAACTGCTGTTTTAATATAGTATAGATGTGAAATATGGAAAGAATGTCGGGCCAAAAAAAATTAGTATATCCTAAAATTGAATTATTAGTATTTAAATTAGTGTTAGTTGATAAAAAGTTGCGTTAAACATTCTCCGAAAATGAGCAACATGCCACCGGTTGCGTGAAAATATTTGTTTTTGCTCCGAAAGAAAGAAAGAAAGTAGAAACTAGTTGATTTTAAGCCGAAACTTTTGTTGAATATTTGACAATTTATACTTATCTGTCACGAAAGGCACCTACAATATTTTATTTTTAGTCACGTTTATTATGTTCATGGTAGCGGCGGTGTTTATGTTAGTGTTATTATACCGAATTAACATTTTGAAGAATCGACATCACAAAATGTGATCTGATACGATTACCCTACGTTGAGATTTGGGCAAATTTCTAGACGGCGGAGAAAGTAGAAATAGTACTAATTTATTATTATTATTATTATGAATGCATAGAATAAGTGCAGACTGAACACTGAGATAAATCCATATTTAACAGGGACATA
Source organism: Salvia miltiorrhiza (assembly GCF_028751815.1). Lineage (NCBI taxonomy): Eukaryota > Viridiplantae > Streptophyta > Magnoliopsida > Lamiales > Lamiaceae > Salvia > Salvia miltiorrhiza. The sequence continues at coordinate 3,544,124 of NC_080391.1, forward strand.
AATGAAATGATTGACAACGGCATATATTCGTTCAATATAACAAAGACAAAATACACATGTTATTACAAAATATTCCCTGTGTCCTACCTAAGTTGGTCAATCAACTTCTTTTTGACACAGAAAAGAAAATTATCTATCAAGTTAGTTGGAACGGATGGAGTATATAAAAAATATTTCGAATTTACCCTTCATAATACAATACTCAATTCATATTTTGAGTTACTTGAATTCGATGGACGAAGTAATATACTCCACATCACATCGAACTTGAGCTTGCTCTGATACCATATTAGAATTTGGCCCATCATACTTCATAAGGGAAGAGAGTGCTCCAACCTTATATATATTGGAGACATGATCATTACTAAATCGATGTGGGACAGAAAGGGTGGCTTTAACGTGCATTATTACTTGAATTCAATGGACGAAGCATAGTTAAAAATCCATTGTACATGGCAAATGTACTATGGCATATTTAGAATCAATATTACATGGCAAATAATTGAGAATGCAGCCGCATGTTACATATGCGTTGCACATTTTGTTGAGGCTTTGATTTGTGCAGATACAACAACACATACTTACAAGTGATAGGCTCAACACCAGGGCCATTTAGCATCAGTCCAAGTGAAGCAGCGATTGTTCGGCGTTTTTGTTCCTTCTCTTCGATGGTCGAGTGCCTCCTCGTTCCCAAATGAGGGACAGAGATGAATACTCTCATCGCGTTTCACAGCATCTTCTCGATATGTTGGATTGTGATATCTTGGGTGTTGAACAAACACTACGTTTTTCCACCAAAGCTTGAGAGCCTAAGGCAATAGATCAAGAGAAATAATCACCAAGCCAAACTAACAAACTTCAAACATGCAACTCTCTTTAAGAAATACATCTACTACAGAAGTGAAGCAGCGCATAACCCGACTCATGTAATGAAAACAGAATCCAGTCTAATAGAGCACTTACATGCCAATATATCCATAACGCGACTTTATGGGGCATCAGCCAGAAGAACCATGAATGATCCTCTGACGTTGAAGATGCAACTCTTTTGGCTGTCAATGATGCAGTGAAGTAGTTCCCAAGCTCAGGGTGCTGTACTGATATGACTATATGGAGATTATCAGCAGGTTCGTTCGTTCTCAAGCTCCACTGCCCCATCATGTCCTGTGGTTAGTATATCGGAGAAGAAAACATAACCAAATGGTGATGATCCAGTAAGCTCAAACCAGCCAATTATCATACTTGGAAAAGGTGCAAAAGTGATCAATGTTAACCAACCATGAAAGGGCTGACGTGAAGAGGCTTGGCGACTAAATCTGAGTTTGGATTGAACAGAAATATCACTCTTTCACCCCAAGGCGTATTAGTAACCTGAAGCAAGTTCAACTCAATGTCATCAAGAAATTTAAGGCTTTCTTCCCTATCAAGCGAATGCAAAGGCGGATAACCATTGCAACCAAAAAAGCACACACTCGTCATCCACTACCGAGGAATACATACTTGTAATTGGAAATTTGGCAACTTACCTCAGCAATGCATTTCCTAAGAGTTTGGGTTTCACCTTCAACATCATAGCAATAATACAAACTCAACGGATTTTGTTCATATCCCACGCTTGGAGGTATTGTCAACAGAAAACTGGTAATCCAATGTAATCGATCAGTCTACACTATAGCAACTGTTAATGTAAATGCAACTGCTAATGCTTATACAAACTAAATTGGCAATAATTTATCAATAGTTCATTAGTGCTCTATCTCCACTTATCAGATACTTCACCATAGCTAGGTAAATAGGTAATCGAATTTTACAGTAGATCTACTTAATACAGTATGCTTTGGCAAATGAGTTCTCAGTTGGAAATGTCGAACAGTTGCAGATTAAATCTCACAACGTAATCTATGCAATGAATGATCCGCAAATGTCAAAACTGCAATTTGATTTTCACTTACCCCATCCGATACTAGGAAGCAGCAGCTCATAGCAAGCGAATTTTTCCATCAACAGATGCAGAATTCAAATAGGCGAAAATGCTACAATTCGAATAGAGCTAAAAGAGAGAGGAAAATTACACCGGTCCGTTAGTATCGGAAACAGAACGTGCTTCGTCGGCGGAAAGGTGGTTGGACGGTGGGCGCGGCGCATTGTCGAGGTCGATGAGGGCGTAGCGGACGGAGTAGCGGAATGAGTGGCGGACAGGACGGCGGCGCTCGTGCCAGACGGTGCCTTGGTAGAGCGAAACGGAGTTACGGCGGTCCAGTAAGGCGTCCGCGGCCGAGACGCGGCGGAGAAGGTGGCGGAAGGGGAGGAGCGCGGACAGCAGGAGGGAGGTGATGGTGGTGGAGATGATGGAGCAGAGGAGATACAGCAACTCCATGTTTGACTCGTGGTGTATTCCACCTTATCTAAACGTATGATTTTTCTCTTCAACGCAAAAATTTTGCGTATTTTTTGCATATTGGGCCGATTTGGATAGAAAAATTGGGCTTGACCCATAACAAATTGATGATCCATTAGTATACATATTGGGCCGATTTGTTTCCTAGTTGACTATGTTACCCTTAATTGCGCCACGCGTCTAGTGATTATTGGCTAGCAGGATTCTAGGGCAGTGAATCGGATGCAGAGGATTAGGCAGCATGATCAAAGTGGAAACTGTGGCACTGAAACATGTGGTTCAGCTCTCATGCTGTTCTTACCTTTTCCTGTATCTTTTCCTCTTTCCGCCGTAACTCAAATTCGCCGCCGCCGCTTCTCCACCAGCATCTTCGTGAAAAGCGGGGAATTCTTGTTCTCCTTTGGAATAATTTCTTAGTTTTTGCTGTTTTGATCAGTACGCTGCATTGGTTGTACGATTGAGGAGTTTCGGATCATCTCTCGAATCTGTATCTGAATGGCGGCCACGATTCTGCATGGAGTTGGAGCTACGACGGCTCTCTCATCGATCAATTACAATAATTCTCGCAGATCGCTCCCAGGTTCTGGGATTTCTGATTTTGTTTGTAGTGTTATTGTTGTTTTACTCTTTCCCTTTCTTGTACTGAGAAATTTGTTGGATTGATCTTCCTTGATTAATTCCTTTGGCTTCTATAGCTAGTTCTTGTTAATGCAGTTATTTGTGGGATGGGATGATTTTGATATACAGTGTGGAGTTCACTTTCCTTAATCCTAATTTTTATGGTAGCCCTAATTGCCTTATGCCAAAATTTATATGATGTTGTGGTTGATAATGCGTTGCCGTTACGATTTCTTGTATAAGTGTATTCAAGCATTTTGTTTCTATTTAAGTTTAAGATATTGACTATACATTTTGCTCTTTCCTATTTTTCAATATATCCCAGAGAGGAAAAGAACTTCTCTTGTCATTCAATGTGATGGAAGTTTGTCGTCTGGATTGAACATCAGCAATAACAGGGGGGCGAAGTTGTCTACTAATGCAGTTGCAGTAAGTTTACCACGTCCTTGTTCGTCAGTTATGTTGAAAAACAGTGTGTGCATTGTCATTCCAACATATATTCATCTCTAACAAGCTAATTTTAATTATTCTAATTCGTTGTGTTGTTCTTGTTTGCAGCAGACGAAGCAAGAGAATGTAACAGCTTCTACTACATCCAAGCCCGGGTACTTCTTGTTTTCTCCTTTATTGCGAATCTAATCGCAATTTTTAAGTTTGAATATTGAATGCTGATAATGTGCTTCCCTTTTCCTCTTAACGTTCTAGTGTTGCTGAGTGTGCATTAAGATTGTGTGAAGGGTAATTGATAAGTATGCTATCATTTATCAGCTATGCTGAGTGAAGAGCGGAGATTTTCATTTTTCCTTTTAAATATCGTAATACTTAGAGACCAAATACTGATAAGTATGTTGTCAGTGTTTTTTGAGTGAAAATCTCAGAGATAATCGTTTTTCTTCATAAGAGGAAAATAATTAACTGATAAAATTTGGACAAAGTCTTATGTCAAGCTTATCCTATTGCTCATTGATGATTGATGACGTGTGAATTAAAACATTACTTTGTTTAACCCCATTGAAAATGCACTTAAAGTTAGTGCTCTGTTTCTTCCTGATAAATTGCTATGCCATAATGCCAAGGCAAGTGAGGTTATTGGCAGAGATAGTTTGCACCTTCAACTTATACTGCTAGTGTGCCACATTCTACTAGTTCCATCTTAACATGGATCATATGCACTGTACTTTTTCTTCTTAAGAAGAAATCTATTAATATTCCTATAATCTGATACGATTCTAGAATCAACTCCTCAAATAGTTCTGGTAACTTAGATAGTGCCATCTGCTATACATCTATGTAAAATTGATTAATAACCACATGATTTTAGAGAGGGAGATTTCCTGCCATAAACCTAATTCATAGGAAAGTCTCAGGATTATGCATGTAGGATAAAACAAAATCACATTCCCAACCATTTAATAATTCCCCCGAGGAGGTTCTCACCACGAGTGGCTAAAGCAATCAATTTTCTGTCAAGATTAGGGTGGACGTTCACTTGGATTTCTGTCAATAGGATTCAATTGCATTGTTGTGTATATCTTTAACTGATTGACACCTCTGTAATCGAGATGAGATTATTTCTTTAATTGCCATGACCACTCTCAGGCATGAACTATTGCTTTTTGAGGCTCTCCGTGAAGGGCTGGAAGAAGAGATGGAACGAGACCCCCATGTTTGTGTTATGGGTGAAGATGTTGGCCACTATGGAGGCTCATACAAGGTGACAAAGGGCCTGGCTGACAAGTATGGTGATCTCAGAGTCCTCGACACACCCATTGCAGAAAACTCATTCACTGGCATGGGCATTGGAGCTGCCATGACTGGATTGCGCCCAATTGTTGAGGGAATGAACATGGGTTTTCTCCTTCTGGCCTTCAATCAGATCTCTAACAACTGTGGCATGCTTCACTACACATCTGGGGGCCAGTTTAAAATACCAATAGTCATCCGTGGACCTGGCGGTGTTGGTCGACAGCTTGGAGCAGAGCACTCACAGCGCCTGGAGTCATATTTCCAGTCTATTCCTGGGATTCAAATGGTGGCTTGCTCGACGCCTTATAATGCCAAGGGTTTGATGAAAGCTGCTATTAGAAGTGATAATCCTGTCATTCTCTTTGAGCATGTCTTACTCTACAATCTAAAAGAGAGAATCCCAGATGAAGAGTATGTATTGAGTCTTGAGGAAGCTGAGATGGTCAGGCCGGGCAAGCATGTCACAGTTCTAACATATTCTAGAATGAGGTATCATGTTATGCAGGCTGCTAAGACTCTGGTGAATAAAGGATATGATCCCGAAGTGATCGATATCAGATCATTGAAGCCATTTGATCTTCACACTATCGGGAATTCGGTGAAGAAGACTCACCATGTGCTCATTGTTGAAGAGTGCATGAGAACGGGTGGAATTGGTGCCAGCTTGACAGCTTCAATAAATGAACATTTCCATGATTATTTGGATGCTCCAATTGTGTGTTTGTCATCTCAGGACGTGCCAACTCCGTATGCTGGGGCTCTGGAGGAATGGACTGTGGTTCAACCTGCACAGATTGTTGCCGCTGTTGAGCAGCTCTGCCAGTAGTACCTAACATCCATTCTTTATTGTTGCTATTGCCAAATTGGTTTGTTTGGAGTTGCTTTTGTTATTCTTAAGATCTGTGCTGTTTCAGTATGCCAGACGAACTTTGTAGTTGTCTTTTCTCTTTCTAGCTGGTAAATTGATATCAGAAGAGGTGTTGTACATGAATTCCCTTTGCACTCGAAGTACATGTCCGATGAGTCCCTGCACTATTAAATTGCATTTGCTGACTGGTGCAGTTTACGTTGAAAGAGAGACTAGCATGATTCTTGCTAATAACCGATTTCAGAATGCAATCGTGCCTAGTTCCCCGTTCTGTGATGATTGTTTTTGTCACTATTATCTGCAGGCTTCACTTGTTTTAGCGGAACACGACCAATTTTGGAAGCATCTGCTAATTGCCAGCAGCTCAGGATGGGTTAGAAGAACCCCAACAATAAAGGGCTCTCACACCATCTCCACCGCTAAGTGTTCCCTTCCCTTCTTCTAAACATAAACATTCTACAGTTTGTTTTATTTAACTGAGGATTTGGAACGTATTTGCTTGTCGTACCACTTATTTACATGAATGCATAGGAACATTAGCAGATATGATCTTATCGATCACGAGCAAAATTGAATGTCTGTCTGCATCGTGACACGGCTCGTGGTGAGTGTAGGCGTATTTACATACATGTGAACATGGGCATGTCTGATTGGATATCTGCTCTCAGCACATCAGGTCTGTGTTGTTGGTGTGTATAGTTTTGTTTTGTACAACTCTACTATGTTAAATTCATGTCGCTTGTGGTACTATTTAATAATGTCTGGTTTTGTTTGCTGCATTTATACTCTCCATGTGAAGAAAACCGTATCTTTTTCTTTGCCTGCTCGAATCTTGACCGCATATCATCTCTTTATCTACCTAATCTGTGTCTCAAGAATCCCATGTACATCAATCTCTCTGCTCTTTCCACAGCCATAGCAGTTTTTTTAAACAAGTGGCCTACATTGCCCTCTCCTTGTCATTTAACTATTTTATTCTGCTACACAAATCACTCATTTTCTTTTGATTTTAGGTTGCCAAAACAATTATTATTATGTACAAAACGTTAAAATTTTAAACCAAACGATTGTATATGGAAAAATCATGAATTTGGTAAATTTGATACCTAACAATGTGCTGTTGAATCTGACTGGTCTTTACTTTTCATGCTTATTTGAATCAATGTTTGACGAAAAAAGATCGGATTTTACATTTACCATTTTCTTTTCCTTTTGTAGATTTTGAATTAATTTTCTCTAGTTGTCTACAAATTGTGAGACACATCAGTTACACTATTTTATATTTGCTGCACAATTTAATTATTAATTTAATCAACTTTTGATAAGTTAGTGTATGGAAATAGGGATTTAGCAAGATCTAAACGTCTAATTAAATTTCATATGACTTTGTACTTTATAAGGGGATGATGAATTCGCGTGTTACACATTATAAATACTATTCGCTACTTAAATATATCCTTCGTCACATAACAAGTGTCCTAGTTTTTCTTTTTGAGTTGTCCTAATATTCCCTTTGTCACATAACAAGTGTCCTAGTTTTTCTTTTTCAGTTGTCCTATAATAAGTGTCCTAATTCTAAAATAAGAAAGTGAGCTCCACCACATTTTACCTGTAATCATCTCCACTTTAATTCTATTCATCTCACAAAATAAAAATGGATTCCACCACTTTTTATTTTTTTTACTCTTTAATCATACTCACTTAAATTCTCGTACCGAAACAAACTAGGATACTTTGTTATGGGACGGAGGAAGTATTATTTTTTTTTTCTTTTTAAATGTACATACGCTACGTGAATATCTTATCACATATTTTTTTCCGGCCATCAAATTTTCACCCGTTTTACAATTTTGGTCCATCCACCTAGTGCTGATCACATGTTCCATTTTTAATAAATTTTCTCACTTACAATAAAATGAGATCCTTATTCTACTCACAATAAAGTGGGACCCTCGCGTCCGGATATTAATATGTGGTGGTGGCGAAATAAGCTAAAGTGTGAGAGTGCGTGTTGGCACATGAGCATAGGGGTGAGCAAAATATCCGAAATCCGAATATCCGGTCCGAACCAAACTGAAATTTAAAATTTGGTTCGGATTTTTCGAATTTTCGGATCGGATCGGATTGAATTTTAAGCAAATTTCGGATTTTCGGATCGGATCGGATTGGCACCTTAAAAATCCGAAAAAAATCCGAAATCCGAATTTTTTTTTATTTTTTTTTATTTTTATTTTTTTTATTTTATTTTTTTTTATTTTTTTTTATTCCGAAATCCGAATTATATTTATAATATAATTAATATTATAATATTATAAATAAATATATATAATTATTAATTTTTAAATAGTTAAATATTTCTAAATTCTAACCCTATACTCCCATTTTGGTTGATTATAATTAATGGCTTGTTAATTATGACCTTAATTTGATTGTAATTATCTAATATGTTAGGTTGACATCTATTTCGGATTTTTCGGATTTTTTCGGTTTTCGGATTTTTTTTTGACATTTCGATTTTTTTTCCACATTTCGGGTTTTTCGGTTCGGATCGGATTTTCGGATTCGGATTTTCGGATAATACGGTTCGGATCGGATTGAATTTTAGGAAAATTTCGGATTTTCGGATCGGATCGGATCAGGCAAAAATCCGATCCGAAATCCGAATGCTCACCCCTACATGAGCAGCTGAAATCCACGCGATGCATGCATGCAAAAATCACGAGAAGTTTTAAGAGTTGTGTGTCGTGGCATGGCAATATGGCAATGAAACACAAGATTTATTTTGTTTGATTCCTATATTTATAATGATTCTAAGCAGTGCCGTCGCATGTTGTAGGAGTTTTTGGGGACATCCTTAGGCTATGATTCTCTCACTTCGATATATGCCTCGTGCCTTCAACACATATAATTCCACACACACATTAGTTTAATTTTGTAGCCTTGTAGGTACATGAACCTTGAAAATTTCACAACTCACGCTAAAAGGTGATGTTATGGTTTGCAAAAAGACTAGTTAAATTGAGAAAATTATGATTTATTTAATTTGTTTTTAAATTAAAAAAAAAAGATATTTTATTATATTGTCCATATTGTAGTTTTTTTTGTGTAACTTTTTTATATTTTTTTTAAAAATAAATAAATTACATTTCACATATTACGATAACGTACCGCTTATTACAATCATAAATCAATAAAAAATCAATGGTTCAAATTAATTCCTAGTTTCTATAGAGGACGAGAGTTTTTATTTGTACTTATAAATTTACAGGCGATCCAAATTTGGACAAGATTTGAATTAAATATTTGTATGATAAAAAGCCATGAATGCATGATCCAGCCCCACCAAAATTAAGCTTTTCGGGCTGGCCCGAGTTCTTATACTAACGGTGAAGTCGAACCAGCCCGATGCTACCTGAGTTTCCGTTGGTCCAAAAATTTGTGACCAACTTTAACCTAAATTGGCACCTCTAATCAAGTCAAGTTTGGACGATTTGGTAACGGTCTAGTTCAAGTTATCATAGTTCAATAAATTTTATTATAATACTCTTGCCGTCCCAACTTTTAGTATTCAACTTTTTTTTTGTCGTCCCACATTTTGGTATTAATTTCTATTTTTAGTAAAAATAGGTTGGGCCTTTACTCCACTTTAATTATTTTAACTCTCACATAAAATATTGAACCCTTATTCCACTCACAACACACCAATCACTTTATTAAAATCCGTGTCGTTCTCAATTGGATACCAAAAGCCGGGACGGTGGGAGTATAATTTAATGGAAAAAATAGATTCTATTTTAAATTAATAGAATAAATTAGTTGAGTAGTGTCAAGGCGATAATTGAGCTCAACCAGTTTGATCTTGAATTTATTGTTCGAACCGGCGGAGCCTGTGCAAGTTTTCTCACTTTTACGATTAATGGAGTAAAATTTTGTGGCCAAAATTATTATTTTGGACAAAATTAAGTTAATTTTTTAGCTAAATATCTCCGCCCATGATAAATTTTCATAGGAGGAAGTGAAGCGGGTTTTAAAACGAGATTGTTGAGTGTATTAGAAATGGTGAAAATGTGTTGTAATTAGTGTTATGTTGTTTTAGTTTGTATTGAGAGCGATGAAAATGTGAAAAAAGCAAGAGTAAATGAGATATTACAAGTGGTGTGGTATAGTCCAAAAATAGAAAATGATTTTTTTTTTGTGAACATCCACAAAGGAAAAATAGAAAGTTTTATCATGGACGAAGAGAATAATATTTTGAAGTTACTAAAGTGTCCCTTTTTTTTATGATTTTTCTATATTGATACACTTGTAATATTTACACAAAATAAAACATTGGAACGTACTCTCTATTATGAATCCACAAGATAATATCAAATTCCATTACTATATATATATATATATATATATATATATATATATATATAAAATATCACTCTCATCGTCCCTTCTTTATTACTAGTATATTTTTTGTCCGTCCATAAAACATCTTCCTAATACATTTTTAAAAATAATTTCGCTAATTATTACTCTTACAATTCCACTAATTTGTGGGGCTTTTTTTTCCCTTAAAAATATGTTTCAGGGACATCGGGAGTATAATTTTAATTGATCAAGCTAAATTTCAAACTATTTTCGTTTTTTTTAAAATGTCCTAAATTATCTATCAACTAAAGTCACAATTTTAATTGATATTTTCTAGAATCTATGATATTTTTTATTGAGAGGAAATAATTTATCAATTAAAGTCGCAATTTTAATTGAAATTTTTCTAGAATCTGGGATATTTTTTATTAATAGGAAATAATTTAGAATTTAAAGTGATATTTTCCCAATGCATGATATGTAAGTCATGTAATATATATGAAATATTCTTTCACAACTATTTATATATATAATTTTAATATTTATTATATGTAGTATATTCTCAATATATGGCATCCAGCTAAACGTTTATTTGTATAATTCAAAAAAGCACCAGATAAAAGGGATTTCTTATGGTAATAATAATATACAATATGAAAATTAATATACATTAAAACAAATTTAAATTAAACTCAAATGAAATAATTGCATAGAAACATCAGAGCAATGCACCTGGTCCGATGTAGAAAACTAGTGCCTATTCAAAAATTTGGTTTCCTCTATATTATTTACAATACGTGTCATTAATGATATGATGAAGAATACAATTCAAAACAGATTTTCTAATTTTGCAATTGAAAAATGCAATAGAAAATAATTAAAATCATACGTACTACAACATTTGATGCGACGAATATGGTCCAGTATGCATAATCGGGTCACAATAAAAAATCCAAAAAAAAAAAAAAAGTCGGAAGTAGCACGGTCCTCCTACATAGGGTTGTAATCAAACTGAATAGTGGTGTGCTCAAGTTAGGTTTGTTAAGTATCGAATCGAATCCCGAACTTTACTTATCGAATACTTTGAGGCTCACGAGCCTCATCGAGCCTATATGAACTTTCTAAATTTATATTTATATTCAAAATATTGATTATTTTATTTAAAATAATAAATTTATTAATTATTTTCTTATAACAAACAAAATTAATTGGAGATTTAATACAATTATTATTAATTTTAGTGGATAAATATAAGTTGTGTCTACTAATAATTTATATTTTTCAAGCTGAATCACTTGACGAGCATGTTCACGAGCTAACGAGCCGAACACTACTAAGCTCAAGTTTGATTTGTTTATTTTACGAGCTTCTCTAAACGAACTTGAACGAGCCTTTTTCGAACCGAGCTCCGAATAGTTCGTGAGCGGTTTGGTTCGTTTACCGCCCTACTCCTACATCATCGGATGATATAAGTTAACTAAACAGAGCCCGAAGGGGCGCCCGATCGATGAAGTAACGTAGGCATTGTTGAAAGGGCGCCGTAAAACCGTTGAACAAACCTCTTCATGTGATACGTGGCGGCCTAATAAGATGATGAGTATAATCTCTAGCGTACGTGCGTGTACATGCAGACATAATTCTTAATCTAATTTCTCCGTTTTACGCTCATGTCTCATGTCATATATTATATGCACATAATATATAAGTACATTCTAGAGAGTACCCATAGATCGTATGGTAGTATCAATATAGTATAGTATTGTCCCCAACAGGGACGGAGCCAGGAATTTAGTTCGGGGGGCTGTACGGGGGTTCGGGGGCGGTAGCCCCCCAAAATTTTTTTTTGGGCATTCAGTATATTTAAAGTATTTTTTTATTAAAATACGGGCATAATACTAATAATAACGAACAATATTTTCATAGATTATATAGTTTCAATATATCACAAAACTTTTTTTGGAAATTCCGTATATTTAAGACATTTTTTATTAAAAGGCAAGCATAATAATAATAATAACAAACAACATGTCCATAGATTATATATTTTCTATATATTACAAATTAGTTTCAATACATTATAATTTTTTAGCATTTCATACATATTAGGCATTTTTTATTAAAAGACAAGTATAATAGTAATAATAACAAACAATATTTTACAGATTATATAGTTTTAAATAACAAAATTATCCTTAAATTAAGTATATATGAGAGAATATAATAACCAAATACTCTTTTATAAAACAAAATTATTTTATAATAGGTATAAACATATATCTATATATATTTAAAAAAAAAAAAACTCAAAATTTGGTAGGGGGCTCTAGCCCCCCCCCCCCCCCCCCCTCCCCCCCCCGACTCCGTCCCTGGTCTCCAAATGGGACACCAAACGGTGCGACCTTCTGTGTGTGAACAATGAGGGCCCGAGTTCAAACCCCCACTGCTCCCCTTTTCCATCTCCCCCAAATCAAAAAAAAAAAGTATCAATATAGTATTACTATGTACACATGAGATGAGTTTATTGTGAAATGTGAAATGTAACACAAAAATGTAATGACGATAAATATGCATGGTCTCTTTTAAGGTGGTAAGAAATTCTTTGTGGGCAACAACTTGAATTGTTAAACCTCGTGTACAAACATGATATAATTCACAATCTAATTCCTTTCTTACACTCTCATGTGAGGTGAATTAACCAGTGATCACATGAGATGCAACACAAAAATGTACAATAAAAATAAATATGCACAATGTCGAGTCAGAGGATTTTTTAGGACAGTAACTTATATTGATTTGGAAATTAGGACAAAAACTTTTGGACTTGTAAAAATAGGATACTAATTAATAAGCGACGTAAAAATAGGACATTTCTCGGCCAATAATTGGCTGAGAAATGTCCTGCGGGTGCAACACTTATTAATCAGTGTCCTATTTTACTCTAAAAAAAATTAGTGTCCTATTTTTACAAGTCCAAAAGTTTTTGTCCTAATTTCCAAATCAACCTAAGTTACTGTCCTAAAAAACCCTCGAACTCCATAATGTCTTTCAAAGTGGTAGAAAGTTCTCTGTGGGCAACAACTTGAAATGAATAAACCTCGTGTATAAACATAACGACCAGTGTTATACTCCATCCGTCTTAGCTTTTAGTATCTATATTTATTCCTCGTGTATACATATTTTCATTTTTTGATGTCCCATATTTTTGTAGTCATTTCTATTTTTAGTAAAGATAGTTGAGACTCTTACTCCACTTTAATTATTTTAACACTCACATGAAAGGTGAGACCATTATTTCACTCACAATATACCCACAACTTTATTAAAATTCGTGTCACTCTCAATTGGATACTAAAAGCTGTGACAGAAGGAGTAATTCACAATCTAACTCCTCTGTTACACTCTCATGTCATATACAATAAATGAGTTCATTCTATTAAGGTACTCATAGGGTATATGTATGGTATGGTAGTATAAATATAGTAACTATTACAATATACACATGAGGTAAGTTAGCAAGTGAAACATGAGATGCAACACAAAAATGTAATGAAAATAAATATGCACATGCATGGTGTCTTTGAAGGTGGTAAAAAAAAATCTCTGTGGGTAACACAATATAATCTAATTTCTCTGTGACACTCTCATAATCATATTTTTATATGCACACAAATGAGTGCATTCTATTAGTGTGTGTATATGGCATGGTAGTATATGAAATGCATGATCGATATTGTGTAACATGAAATGTAACATAAAAATGTAAGTGGAATAAATCTTGTATCTTCCGAGGTGGTAGGAAAATTATCTGTGGGCAAAAGCTTGAAATGAGGAGAGCTTTGTGCCTCGCAGAAGACAAGGGGGCAGTTATGCTCAGTCTAATTTATATGCTGCCAAAGCTTATGACGATTCTTTCTACTGTAAAATTATGGGCATAAGTTGGATCTTCAAATTAATTATTATTAATAACTCATTTATGATTACTTTCATCAATATATATATATATATATTCATATTTTCCCAGTTGAGATAGTTATCTTTGATTCAACGTCGTCATGTCACATCGCAACCACATCTATAGTGATCATTGTGCCCTACTTCAATATATATATATATAAATATGGTGCAAAATAATAACACCACCCTTGTAAAATATCCATAAGCATATCTATAGATATTTATGATCCAAGTGTTAAATTAGGTATTGTACACTCAATTACAGTAACTCGAAGGCTCGTAATGACACTATTGAATTTTTAAAAAAATAAAAAAAAGAAATGTCGAATTGTGATTGAACCGAATATTATTATTAATTCAAGATCTCTTTCGCACAAAAATTCATGTATTAAACGGTGTCGTGATATTCGAGTTATTCGGTCTTGACTCGTAGATAGATCTTGACTCGTTAAACGATCTGACATAAGAAACTTTCTTTTAATCTAATAACTAATCGAGTGATGGTTTGATCAATATTGTATTCAGCAAACGCTATAATACATAGCATTTACTATTTATGAATTTATATAATTTAAAAGTAAAAATATCATATATATCCAATATATATAAATATTTAATTAAACCACATAGATTAACAATGGAGAGAGTAAGTATCAGCATCAAAAGCTAGCTAGGGAAATTTCGTTTTCTCCACCATGAACCAAACACAAATAAACTAAACCTAAGATATACCATGTCTATATTCAAATCCAAATTCTATTTGGTGATCATGATATTTGATTAATTCGATATTGACTTGTATGATAGATCTTGACTCTTTAGACGATATGACACAAGATTCTTTCTTGATATAATAACTAATCGAGTGATGGTCCGATCAATATTGTATTCAACAAACATTATCATATAAAGCACTTACTATTTATGTATTTATGTAATTTAAAAAGTAAAAATGTTATATATATCCGATACAAATATTTAATCTCAAAAATTAAACCACATAGATCAACCATGGAGAGAGTAAGTATCAGCATCAAAAGTTAGCTAGGGAAATTTCGCTTTCTCCACCATGAACCAAACACAAATAAATTAACTAAACCTAATATAGCCTATGTCTATATTCAAATCTAAATTCATATTTGGTCATAATTTTTGATTAAATTAACTCAATCTTAACTCATCTGGTAGATCTTCAACCCTTAGACTACCTAGCACAAGATTCTTCCTCGATATAATAACTAATCGAGTGATGGTCAAGTTAATATCGTATTCAACCAACGCCATCATACAGAACACTTACTATTTATGGATTTATGTAATTTAAAAAGTAAAAATGTTATACATATCCAATACATATATTTAATCTCAAAAATTAAACCACATAAATTAACCACAACATCAAAAGTTAGCTAGCTAGGGAAATTTCGTGTTTTCTCCACCATGAACCAAACACAAATAAACTAAACCTAATTGGTGCCACCAAACACACATTATGGTTGACCTCCATTAATCCCCCTTCCTTAAAAGTAGAAAACCTAATCAATCTCAGTGGAAACTACAGTTATCATGCTTGTCTATTCTTTTAATTCCTCAATATAATCGAGTATGTTTGCAAAGTCAATCTCGTAGAAATTAAATTGATCAACTCATCATTTATCCAACTAATACTTTACTCCATTTTTCTTCTTCTTCATAGAATCTTATATCATATCGTTAGTGTATATATCTTATCTGATCGATATATATCTACCCAACTCGAGAAACCGATTGAGGAGTCAAATCATTGACCTTCTATTAAGTGATTTAGTAATATTCATAGCATTAATTATTCGAGTAATTAAGGAGAATAAATTTTGATCTAGTGTTACTAGGCTAGGTAGGGACTATTTATGTTGCTAATTTACGTATGCTTTGATATATATTAGTATTTGACCGACCACGGCATCATAATTGATAACACACTTTGAACTAACTTTTCAAATCTGGTCACTTTTCTTTTCAATGCCCACTATATACGTGCTCTCAATAATTATTTACACATCTTCGTTTGTGTGTATGGTATAAGAACCGATCACCTACCCATCGTGGGCAAACATAACGTGTCCACCACTGATCAATGTTAATCAGAAAGGAGAATTAATAAATCTTACTCTAATTACAATTATCTTACTCTAATTACAATTGTCACATCAGTGGTTGGTACGTTATGTTTGCCCATGGTGGGTAGGTGATCGGATCTGTTGTGTGTATATATGTGTGTATATATGGATTAATTATCCCCAAAGCCGAGGCAAAAAGGAAGTAATAGATTAAGGTTGAAAAAGTGCTGCTGTGCCACTTCCATTGCTTCTCTCTCCTTAATTAAGTAATAATGTTTGTAAGTTGTAACTATAAATTATTTGTGCGTACTAATGAAGAGATAAACCATGTTTAAGGATAACGCAATTAAAAGAAACCACCCAGAGATGGATTTGTTACTTAAAATATTTAGAGACAAATTAAAGTTAAAAAGCACAGTTATACTAGTATTTTTTTTTTCGATTCTGAAATGTGATGCAAGGGAATGCGATCCACTGTCTCGTAATTTTATGTGTGTCCTTGTGTTCCGTTATTATTATTATTTTAATATTATCTTTATAAAATAAAATTTATTATAATACTTTGGATTATACTTAACTTTTATTTCAAAAAAATTAAAATTTAAACTTTGAATGAAAGCTAATAAAAGTGAAATTAAATGATAAAAAAATAATTATATACTTTAATTAGATGGAATAAGCCTTAATTAATAATCATAAAATTAAATTAAAGTATATAAAGTTAAAATTAAAAAATATATATATAAAATGGGACATCAAATATGATACATTGAATCCCAATTGGGCACAGAATAGTTAAAACGACTGTTTAAATTGGTACGAATACTCTGAAGTTGCTAATATATATGGATGTATACATATAAGGAGTAAATATTAAAAATAGTCGATTAATTTATTAGGAGCAATAGTTATTGTGAATTCCACTAGGCGCAAATGCTTTCCTAGTGGGTGTGGAAGAGCATTAGAAATTAAACATGGATCAATAATGGATATATACACACACCTAAATTATATATATTTATTTATATATTTCCAATGGCTTAATCCCGAGATCTATGGAGTGTGACGAACAACATGATGCACATTGAGTCCAACTTTGGATATGCCTATCTCTTACTACAAAATTATGTAAAAAGTAATCGTTGAAAAATTAAAGAAAACGCTAAGACAAAGATTACATATCACAAATATTGATTATTACAAAAAATAAAATGCACCACTTTCATTGGGACGGCTCAAAAAAGAATACGCACAGTTTTCGTTGGGACGAAACAATACTAATTAATTACTAGTTTACTACTATAATAAACGCGCACCAACACAAGTAATTATACACACGATGAAAATAATTGTAACAACTAACAAAAAATCAAATCGATCAAAAAGTTTATTGATATGACAACACGATGTGATTATCGGGGCTTGTATATGTTCGCATGTTGTAGCTTTCACTTTTTAACCATCGACTTTTTACTTTGTCAGCCAATTATTTAGACTGGGAATGTATAGCTTTTTAGGAGATAATAATAATATGCATATTTTTCCCTCAAAAAAATAATAATAATATGCATATAGAGTATATAATTACGTGATAAAAATATTTTTTGTCTTTTTTATGGGTAAGAAATAAAAGTCGTGTTAAATTTAAAAAAAAAATGTATTTATTGACTAATAACTCTTAATTTTGTTATATATGCGGTAATCACGTAAAGTATTGATATTGACTTCTCATTTGACTATTGACTTGTACTTGATCGATATATATTTGACTATTGAGATTTTACTTTGAGGGAGAGCAGAATTGAATTGTGCTACTATAATATTTGACCTCTCATTTTATCGTTTATCTTCATTTACAAAGGCACATAAACTCAAAGCCAATTAATTACCAATCCACAATCAATGAACATTTTATATAACCACATTAATATTAAGCTCGGACTTCAAGAAATTGCCCAAATTAAAATTTCAGACATTCCTCTGTTAAATTCTCACCGCTCACTAGATTTTTAGTATTTGTTGTTGGGTTATTTACGCAAAAAAATACGTCAACTTTGAATCAATTTTAATTTTTAAGATGAATTTTAAAAAATATTAAAAATACATCTATTTATTAATTTTAATAATTTTAACACAAATTCTATTTCCGACCAAATAAAGCTTGTATTGGCACGTTGGAATGCATCAATTTCTGTAGTTGAATCATAGGTTTCTTTAGTTGCTACTTGTTCATGTCACTTTTCTTTCATAGATACAATTCAAGATGAATCAAAATAAATGTCTTACAATTTAACATTATCCGAAATTCGAATCCGTGTTAAAATTACTACGAGCAATAAATTAGTGTTTTTGTAACACCCCGATAATTTAGATTTATTTTATAAGTTTAATTAATAGTATTTTTCGTGTATAGCTTATTTTTTTTAAATAATTACATGATACATATAGATATGCACCATTAATTTTATCTAGACTATTACTATTATTATTATTATTATTAGTATTAGTATTATTATTGTTTCCTATTAGAACTAGAACTCTTTAAAGACTAGTATAAATATGAGATCAATTTTTAACCCTAAAACACACACACACCAGAACCGAAGCAGCAATAAGAATCGGTATTTTTTTCGTCTTCTCTTTATTTTGTTCACGCAAGGTTTTAAGAAATCAGTAGCTTTTCAATTATTTTCTTACGTCTGTTTTCGTATACATATTTGAATAGATAAATAGGTTACTTCTATTAGAAATCTATAATCATCAAAAAGTTGTATTTTTATTTAGAATCCCAACATGTATTTTTCTTTTACAGAAATCGAAATTATTTGATTTATAAATGCTTCATCCTAAAGTATGCGAATCCTACATAAATCATATCACTTTTGATTGAAGTCTTTGACCAAACCTTATTTTTTTTGTTCCCGTAAACTAGTTAGATTATTTTCCTTAATTTGTTTGATTAGTTAATTTGTCTCGTATAAAATAGTAAAATTTATTAAACAAAATATTTACAAGTATGACTATTTCTAATTGTTCCAGAATTGTAGTTTAATGTTTCTAGTATTTTAATTATGGGTTATTTATTATAGGTATACGTTTACATATATTATAGAATTTTAAATTAAGGATAAGTAATTATATTTTATGTGATTAGGTGCGGCGCTATTATTATTAAGACCTTCATTCCGGATTTTAGTTGATTTCCTTCGACTTTAAGGTGAGGGATTTTACGCTTATTCATATGGTTATATATGTTTTTATTATCGCGTTTGATTACTTGTTTACGTGCATCTTATGACTATGTTGTTATGTGTGATCATGAGACCTAAGCCATTGATCTATGTTATGTGTGATCATGGGACCTAAGCCATTGATCGATCATGGGACCTAAGCCATTGATTTATTGTTATGTGTGATCATGGGACCTAAGCCATTGATCGATCATGGGACCTAAGCCATTGATTTATTGTTATGTGTGATCATGGGACCTAAGCCATTGATCGATCATGGGACCTAAGCCATTGATTTATGTTATGTGCGATCATGGGACCTAAGCCATTGATCTATGTTATGTGCGATCATGGGACCTAAGCCATTGATCTATGTATGTGTTTGGTCATGGGACTTAAGCCATCGACTCAAACTATGATTATGTTTGTCAAGGGGCTCCGGTCTCTTGGCGTATGTTTGCAAGTATGATAATGTGATTTGATTATATATGTGACGTATGTGGATATTTGTTATGTTCCTCACTGAGTATATTTTCAATATGCTCACCCCTTATCGTTTCAGTTTTGCAGTTTCAGAGTCGAAGTGGCCATGGAAGTGGAGAATGACTAGGGATAAGGATTTCTTTTACATTGGACATTTTAGTTGAACTTATTAAGTTTTATTTTATTTTCATGTTACTACTTTAGTTTTGGCAAGTTGACTTTGAAATTAATTTAAATTTTCTTTATAAATCAATAAATTTTATTTTCACTATATTAGTTCTTCAAAGTTTTTAATTTGAAAAGTTTATGAAAATTGGGGTGTTACAGTTTTTTTTTTACATTTTTTAAATTTCGTGTTAAAAAACAAAATTGGTCCAAAATTAATGTATTTATGCTCCTATAACCCTTTTTATAAACGTTTGATTTGTCCACATCAGCATTTCGGCGTGCCAAATCGGCTTTAGTTTGGCCAAAAATATAGCTCGTGTTAAAATTACTATCATCAATAAGTTAATGTATTTTTTGACATTTTTAAAAATTTGTATTAAAAATTAGAACTGATCCAAGATTGATGTATTTTTAATAACCCTTTACCTTTTGATTTTTTTATTTAACTTATTTTATTATGATCAAAACCCACCGCATCAATATCATATTCTAAATCCAAGCTTATTAGAGGCTCTTTAACAAACAGACAAATTCCCTAAAAAAAAAAAAAACAAAAACAAAAGACAACCTTTTCAATTTCTACATAATAATTCCCAATATCTTGATTTTATCTTCACCTCCAAATTGAACCTTTTTTTTTCACAATCTTGTGTGCAAATTGCAATCAAGCTAAATGGAGTAGATTCAAAATGAATATTTTGGTTCGATAGCCGACGCCACAATCAAATCAATCATGTATTATAAAAGTAAATGTGAAAATAAAATCAATTAATTTATTAGCAATATGTCATTGTCGAAAGTATAGTGGATATGCGATGAATTAATTAAGTATAAGAAAGCTTAGTTTAGGAAGTTGGATTAACCGAATATTTTATTTCCATGTTTATATCGCACATAGGCGGGGCCCACGAAATTCCCGGAATTTCGGCGCTTGGTAAGGTAATAGGAACACCTGCCTCAAACATACGACGGCTGCTGTCGGAATCGCAAACTACCTTATAAATTAATATACAAAATTAATTTTCCCAACATTACCACTTCATTATTTATTTATATTATATGGTATAAATATAGTAATAATAAATTTGTTCTTTGTTTTGGTTGTCTCTGTGTTGACGGGTTAAGTGGGCCATCTTTTCGCGTGGACTTCACGTGAGCTTCATGCATATATGAGTAAGGCAATTTGTCTGTAATTAACGACTCGCTCCGTCCCACTTTAATTGACATTTTTGAGTTGAACACCAGATTAAAAGAATAAAGGATGTAATGTAGGTAGGGTCCACTTATTTTATGTGAGTAAAGAAAATAAAAACCACGTACTTTTTTTAAGAAAGTATCAATTGAAGTGAGACAAATAAAAAAAATAAGTGTGCCGATGAAAATGGAACGGAATTATTTTTATTTAATTTTTTTACACGAGATTGCTAAATATAAATATTTTGAAGGAGTTAAGGAAACCTGCGAAGAACAATATGCTGCGTGCTAAATATTGATTGATTGAGAGGTTCTAGAGATTTTAATTAGTTCTTTAGGTCCTAGGCTGTTGACATGATAGATGTTTCATGTGTGATGTTCTTAGCAAAGAGGGATATAGAAAATGGATGAGGTCTAGCCTAACTGGTAAAATTGAGGAATCAAAATTAAAATTTTTCAAGAGATTGTTGAATCAAATTTTATCGTTGGCTTGTGAATTGTATTTTATTTTTAAGTTGTATTTTTTTTTATATGTGGCCTACTTTGTAATAACATGATTCATTAATGTAAGAACAACCGCATCGATTGGTTCATGCGGCTAACTCGAGTTAGTTGCTGCGACGAGCCAGTTGATTTAGGGTGGCCTGACTCGAGGTGCAACTCATTCGCTCAAAATGTCGGTCATCAATTGCTAGTAGCTGGTTTTTTTTTTCCTTTTCTCTCCCTATTTATGTATTTTTCTTATTTATGTTTAATGTAATTTTATGGTATATCAATTATTGTAATTTCTAAATTTAAATTAATTCAAAATTTCATAACTCAAAACTAATTCATATGAGTCAATAATATGAGCCAATCTAATGCAACACTAGCTCGGAGCATGTAATCTATTATTGACTCAATCAATGTGGATGTTCTAATATACAATTTCACTAAAGAGGGATATAGAAGGGACACCAAAAAAAATATTAATAGGAATTATATTAATTTCATATTTCTTAATATTATATATATATATATATATATAAAATCTTTTTTTTTTCTTCCTCTCCCTATGTGATGTAATTCTCTCTTAAATTCTTAATCTTTCAATTCTATTGATTCGGCCTTCAACGGTGTCCGTTGAATAAGGGCTGAAAATAATTAATTACCGACAATTTCGAAAATATTGGCAATAAAAAAAAATTAAAAAATGAATACGAAAAATTGGTAGGGACTTAAGCCCCTCCTATTTCTTTCTTGTGTCTGCCACTGATTTATTCACACTATTAGTTTAATTATTTATTATAAAAAGAATTAAAGTTTATAACACTGTATAACCTAATTAAGAAAAAAAATCAAGTTTAATTATAAACTTGTACTCCGTCTCATAAAATAAATTTTTTTTTGGGACGTCCCACAAATAACTTTCTCTTTCTTTCTTTCTATTTTTGGATAACCATTAATAATACTTTATTTATTCTTACTTTTCACTTTTCACTTTTCACCACCCTCAATACTAATTATAACACTTTTTCATAACTTTCAATAATAATTACTCCACTTTTTTTCCACTATCAAATACACTTTATAATTTTTTCTTAAAAATCGTGTAATCCCTAAAGAGGAAGCTATTTCACGGACGGATGAAGTATTAACTAATATAGAGAGTACTTGATTTGCGTTCATATTGAGAGGTCAATAAATTTTTAATTCTTTAACAAAATGTATGTCTTGGATCTCGGTCCTAGACTATTGCACATGAGATCCTCTGTCCCACTATTTTGTGCGTACCACCGTGTACCATTCTTAATTTATTATTTTTTATTATATTTTCTTTAATTTTAATTTATTATGCTTTAATATTATAAAAAGATAATTAACAAGCGTTCACTCATCCAATTAGGGTTTATAATTATTTTTTTATATTTATTTGAATTAATAATTGATTATTTGGGTTCATTAATTCAAAGTTAGGATATATAATTTTTTAAAATTTCAATTTTTTAGTTATAAATATTAATTAGAGTTCATAATATAATACTAATATTTTTTATTTTTATAAAAAATAATTATAAAATAGATAAATTAAGAGTGAAACACAGTGGTACACACAAAATTGTGGGACAGAGGATCCCACCTGAGACTATCGACACCGATGGATGTTTTATGTGTAATGTAACTAATGTTCATATCGAAGAGGGACACCAGAAAAAAAAAATAAAAAAAAAAAAATATATATATATATATATATATATATATATATATATATATATATTGATAGGACTATATTAATTTTATATTTTTTAATCTGACATATTGTAGAGATACGTATGTATATATATCTGATTGTGCGATTATAATTCCTCTTAATCGGCCTTCAACGGTGTCAGTTGAATAAAGGGCCGAAAATAGTTACTGACAATTTCAAAATAATTGGCAATACAGCAACAAAAAAAAAGAACAAGAAAAATAAATTGTAGAAACCTAAGCCCCTCCAATTTAATTACTTTGTCTGCCGCTGATTTGTTCATACTATTAATTTAATTACTTTGTTATAAAAAAATAAAGTCTAAAATCAAGTTTAATTATAAATTACTCTCTCCGTCCCAATAATAGTATGCCATATCTTTTTAGCACAAAAATTAAGAAATGTGTAAAAATTAGATAAAGTGGGTTGATAAAAATTATTTAAATAATAGATATAGAGAAAAAATATATTGCCAAAAAAAATGAGACATTTGTATCAGGACGTTCCAAAAAAAAAGTGGAACTTACTATTGGGACGGAGGGAATATTAACTAAACATCGAGCGTATTGGCTTTCCTTAGTATTGACCTGCCACCATCCTCTTAAATCAGATTCAACTTTTCTCTCACTATAGATTTCTGCTCTATTACTGGAAATTCGATCAAAGTATTATATTATTTTTATCCATACAAACTAGAGGTGGTCTTAGCTACACTCGAATTGATCTGTAGTTCCGTACCCAAATTCTGGCCCACATCCTGATTCAAACCAGCATTCTAACTCAAATCATGTAAATGCCACTATTCGATTATACAAATGACATTGTTTGTAATTGACACTATTATGTTATACAAATGACACTCTGTATAAATGACACTCTAACATTGTAAATGACACAATGTATAATTTATATTATATTAAAAAATATAAATGACACTTTCTGTAATTGACACTATAAGATTGTAAAATGACACTATAACATTTTAAAATGTTACAGTGTCATTTATATAATTGAATAGTGTCAATTATAAGCAGTGTCATTTGCATAACTGAATAGTGTCATTTGCATAAGTGGGGTCAGGATGCGGATTTAGATTAACATGCGGGTCAGAATCTGAGTACGGGTCAACTCGAGTGTACGGTACATCCGAGTGTACATGAGATTTTATGTACAAACTATATAACATTGAGTTTGTCTTTGACACGGGTTTAAATAGAATACACGGTGAAAATATGTGTTTAGTGTGTTTAGCCCACGAATTTTAAAAGATTTTTAATAGTTTTATATTTTTATTTATTTTAAAATATCATCAAATTCAAAATTAAATAAGATATATTATTAATAAAGTTACTATCATATTTCAAAGATAAAGATCGATTTATTTGACAGCAAATTAAATCTTGATATTAATATATAATCAATTTTCAATAGTCAATAAAATCGCCTCACATAAGCTCTAGGTCCATAATTATGTGAGCTCGAGTCCAAAACTTGACTCTTCCTACAACTATAAATTTCCACATGAATTTTAAGCACACAAAATCATAGTTGAAGAGATTAAGAATGGAATGAGAAATTCTCTACCATAATATTATTTTCGATATTCAAGAATCAAGATATTTCATTGAGGTTTAATTTATGAAGGATCGATATTTTACATTATTTTTTTATCAAATAAAATACTCCCTTCGTCCCACCGAAAGTGGTGCGTATTATTCTTTGGGCTGTCCCACTGAAAGTGGTGCATTTTCTTTTTTGGTAATAATTTTACACTACAAACAATGTGACCCCACACACATTTACACACCTTTACACTACAACCTTATTCTCCTTAAATCTCGTGCTCAAAAACAGTGCACCACTTTGACCGAAACGAAGGGAGTATTAAAATATCATAGATATATTATACACCCTAGTCACCCGTAACAAACCATACGCCCACTAAATTTTAGTAGTATTGAGTTTTACCATTGAACTACGGCTATTTTGGGAGCTCAATCGTCTCTGTCAAAGGCATGAGCTCCTACCTAAAATCCACGGTCTGAAAAGGGATGATAATGACAATAAAGTCCCTGCTTTTCATTGTAAATAAAATCCCATTTGTCAAAATGGAAAGAAAGATGCTGTTTTATGTCCAACTCACCACTGATCTTTTTTACTCAACTTTCGTCAAACTCTCACTTTTTAGGTTATTTTTCTCTTTCTCTTTCTTAAATATTGACAAAAGAAATAGGAGTGGAGTGAGAGTTGCATGTGCTATTAAAGTTGTGGCCTATATTCAATCCGCGGCAAATTAAAATCCTAATTTAATTTATCCAACCTTCGTCTCAAATAAGTAAAATTATTTCCTTCTACTTTTCCATGGGCCGTGCTTCACGCTACAACTACTCTCTCTTCCACCACTCATTCGTTGCCTAATTATTCCATAATTCCCTCCAAATTAACTGTAAACTGCATAACTAGAAGCATAAAAGTAGGCTCAAAAAGGAAAGAAATACAGATTTTAATGAGTTGGATTCATTGATTTCAACCACAAATCAAGTTATCTGCGGATTTCGGTGAGATGTCATTTCCTCAAATTAAAATGTATAGGATAAGTGTAAGATAACGCTGCAACAATAATAACAATAGTATTTTATTTTTATAATAACAACAATATTAATAGTATTAATTATTGTGAACGTACACCTCAACGTAGCCTAACAATCTGAGTGACTAAGCTTTCCAAATTCAAAAAACCGTGGCAAACTCTCGACCTTGTATTGCCTTCTTTGATTCGTCTACGCACACGCTCGTTCCATTTTTGAATAAGTATTAGTATATTTGAAGATGATTAATCTTATTCCTACATAAGTGATTTGCTTCAAATTTTATAAGGAAATGATGTCATTTATTATATTTTAATTTTTCATGCAATAATTAGGGAGGGATTGAAAAATATAATTATTCAATTCTTTTGATACACGGGTATTGATGGATGAAAACATTTGTTTAGAAACCGTAGAAGTAGTGTCAATAAGACCTAGCTCAAGTGCAAAGTTGATGCATCTAAAGACTCGCTTTTATAAGAGGTTTTGAGTTTTTTGTATGAGAGATTTTGGGTTTGATCTTGCCTGCGTGCTATTGTTTTTTTTTTTTTTTGGTGTGGGTAGTGGTGTCCCGCCTGCGTGCGGATAGTTTTTCACATTTGTATAAAATAGAGGTCCTACTTATTTACAAATTACTTATTTAATTATATAATTCTCAACAAAAAAAAAAAAAAGCGTAGAAGTAGTAGGTTGCGAAATCTCATGAATTTGTGATACTATTTTCAATTTCTTTGAAAGATTCCTTAATAATGGTTTAATATTATTGGCGGTCTAGTTTCCACAAAATCAATTTGGAGATAATTTGTCTCTTCAAAATTTTGGTCCAAGATAGTGGGGGTTAGGGGGACGGTGACGACAGAGATGGTCAATTATTGGACTTTGCCTTCCATTACATTATGGATCATAAATAACAACACTGTAATAATTTCACAAAACCTTAGTGCCCACCTCATTTTGTTGGGGTCCACAACTTCCTTTCAAAATAGTTCCTCGTAAATTTTGGGACACAAATTTTTTAAAAATTTTATTTGTATATTTGATGAGTGAAACAAAAATTCATTAATTTAGAAAAAATAATGATATTTAGTAAATTTATATAAATTCGTTAGTAATAATATATATAACTATGTGAAAATTATAAGTGTGACTATTAATGAAATTATGTTTAAAAGAAAGTAGAAAAATATTTTGTATGTGGATGGGGAAAGTACATGCTAACTGGAGTAGTGTTAATAGGTAAAAATGCACGCGTACGTATGAAAAATACCAACTTTTATAAATACATGCATACTATGTCCAAATCAAATAATCAAACTTAAATATTCTAGATGTTGATGGTTCTGCTTTGATTTTTTGTGAAAAAATCTTACGGTGGCTAGATTATTTGGCCGGGCAGCTAGATCATCTGATTGTTGGCTAGAAGAATTTTTGACTGTTTGCGCTATCGAATCATTCTCTTTTTTATGACATCTCTCACAATAAAAAGAACGCGGGCATTTTACATTATCATTTTTTACATGCTTCACATCTCAACAGAAAACAAGAATTTCGAACATAATTTACACTTTTGTAGATCAATCTGCCGCAAATTCAGAGCAAGAGAAAAGACTGTGGATAGATTTTTTCTCCTTCACAAAGCATATATATCTCATGTTTCACTCCCGTGACACTTTTTAAAATTTTATTTTGATGAGAGAGATGAAATGTGCTTTCTAATTTGACGAAATATATACACAAAAAATTGAAAATGTTGTGCTCTGTCACTGATCAGAGTGGATTCGCTAGCTCAAAGACATAATAATTACGTTAATCCACATAGTTAAATCGCACGTGTTGCACAATTTTAAGCTTAAAACATAGTAATATTCACATGATTTAAGACAGAAGTAATTTCTCGATTAACACCTAATTCGTCTCCAACAGCACAAAATTAAAAAAGTTGGGGGTAAAAAAAGTAAATGAGGAGAAGTCCGGGGACGAAAAACTAAATCTACCAAATCCCTCTGGCATGCCCTCCCCTCCTCTCCCGATATACGTATACATATACTATACACAGTATATATACAGCAGAGGGCCATTTCCGTATTTTCACCACACCTGCTTCTCCATGTCCGACGAGCTTATGAACGTGCCGTGGAAACCGTAGGGCACCCTCGACGGCAGCTTCACCGCCGCCTCCATCTCCATGGTCGCCGCATTCACCACCTGCAGCTCCGACTTCCACTCCCTCTCGTCGTGCACGTACGTCAGAATGTACCCGCCGTCCTCCCCCTCCGCCCCCTCGTCCGGCACGAAGAACGGCTCGCCGCCGTATTTCTCCTCGCCGTAGACGAACTTCTCGACCTCCCCGGTGGCGAGGTCCACCTTCGCGAAGCCGGACACCTTCGGCCACGGCTCCGCGATCGCCAGGTAGGCGTACCGGGTTTTCCGGCCGAGCCGGTTCCGGTTCACCATCCCGGCCTCGAGGTTGATCTGGTCCGAGGCTTTCAAAATGGACCGCTTCTTCGACTCGCCGGTTCGGAGGTTGAGCCGGATTTCGGACAGCACGCTCTGGAGATTCTCGTCGGATTCGTTGAAGATGGAGTCCGGCGGCGTCATGCATGAGCCGATCACGACGACCTCGTCGGTCTCCGGCTCCTCCCACGCGTTCCAGAGATGGAAGCAGAAGGTGTCGGGGCAGTCTATCCACTTCATCTCGGCGGCGTCTCGCGCGTTTTTGCCGAGGATTCCGAATCTGGATTTCTTGTCCCTGTCGTAGATCATCGGGGAGCCGCCCTTCACCATTTCCTGGAGCTTGAACACCACCTGCTGGTCGGGGATGACGACGAAGTTCTCGGTGATGGCGAAGTCATGCATCATTGTCGGCACATCGAGGGGAATCTCCACGTCGGGGGATTTCTCGCCGTCGGCGGAGAATTTGAAGTATTTCAGATAGGGCTTCTGCACGATGTCGTAGCTGAGCGCGAACATCTCTTTGGTGACGGGATCGATTTTGGGGTGCGCGATCATGGTGCTGTTCAATTGGCCGCCGAAATCGTACCTCCCGACGGTGCGGAGGTCGCCGGAGGGGGTGACGCGCACCTCGTAGGGGAGGTCGTCTTCGGACATGGCGAGGAGGCGGCGGTCGTGGAAGACGAGGCCGGCGTTGGCGACGCCGATCCCGTTGCTGTGGTCGACGAGGCCGCAGAGGCCCCTGGCGTAGAACAGCATGAGGCGCGCGATGCCGAGGTGGCCGTGGAGCTCGCCGATGGCCTTGGGGAAGACGGGGCGGCCGAGGCCGCGCTCCTGGATGAGGCGCTGCGTCTCCGTGAAGCGGCACGCGTAGCTGGCGGAGTTGGCGCCGTGGAAGGAGACGGCGTGGACCATGCCGTCGCCGTCGAAGAGGTGGTGCCCGCCCACGGGCTCGTGGAGCGGGTTGGCGCCGTTGCGGACGTAGACGCCCCTCACGCATTCCGGGATGGCGCCGCTGACGTCGAGGTTGTGGCGCACGGGCCTCTCCGGCACCGGCGCGAAGTTCCCGGCGATCTGGACGCTGGGGTCGGCGGTCCTCGGGAGCGCGTGCCGCCGCTCGCGGGAGACCACCGCGCTCTCCACGGCGTTCAGCGCCATCGCCGCCGCTCGCTGCAGCAGGTTCCACTGCGGCGGAGCCGGCTCGGTCTTGGGCGGCGCCGCCGGGAAAGGCTGCTTCGGGAAGGTGAGGACTGACGGCGACTGCAGCGCGCAGTGGATTTTGCTTCTTGTTGAATGATTTCTCATTGAGATGGATTTGGATTTGGATTTGGAATGATTGGAATGATCAACTAGAGAAGTTAGTGATGAAAATGGCTGATTTGTAGGTTTTGTTTGAGTTATAGAAGCCATGATTTTGTTCTAATGTATTGAGGAATGAGGATTGAGTTTAGTAGCTAGTGTGAGTAGTTTTGGAACAAGTAGAGAGATAGAGATGTGTAGAGAGAGAGAGAGAGAGATGGAGATGAGATGAGTTTTGGGGGGAGAAAGGAGAAGAGAGAATGAGGTTTAAATAGGGGGATGAGAGAGAAGATTGGAAGTGAGAGATTAAGTAGACATGTAGGAGAAAACCACGTGGTGCATTTGTGGGGAGTGCACTGCCAAAACAAATTTTGTGTTTGTGAATTAGGATGACATATGACATGATGATCCCTCATTATTAATTTATGTTTGTTTAATGTTTAATACCACCATTTTACCCATATAATAATTACGAGATTTTAATTTAATGAGAATGTGGGTCTGCGGAGTTTCTCAGGGAAGGATTTAATTGGAGGAAGGCTTTAGATTAACGACCAATAATATTTTGAATTAGAGTCACAGAGCACGATTCTATTTTATGCCCCACGCATCCTCCTCTTTGCTTCACAGTAACTCAAATAAATTAATCATATATCATAAAATCACACCCTTCCTAACTTATGATTAGGGGTGAGCATCGGTTCAAAACCGAACCGAATCGATGCATTTTGAAAAAACCGAAACCGAACCGACCCTGGAAGAATGAGAACCGAACCAAACCGACTGAAGTACGAAAACCGACCAAAACCGAACCGCTAAAAACCGATCGGTTTCGGTTCAAAACCGAACCGAACCGTTCGGAGGAGGGAAGAATGGAGAAGCCGGGGGAGGCGGTCTGCTTCACCGGCAGTCGACGGAGGAGAAGCCATCTGCTCGTGGCTCGTGCTGGAGGAGACGCGGGCGGCGGGGTCTGCACGTGGCTCGTGCTGGAGGAGAAGCCGCGGAACCGCGGAGGAAAAGTCGGCCGCCGCCGCTCTGCTCGTGCTTCATCGTCGGAGGTGGCGGAACAGCGGAGGAAGAGAGGGCAGCATGTGAACAACAAACACCCTTGTCTGCAACTTCTTCACTCATACAATTTCTCAAGAATCATATCATTTTGAGCAGAAGGGGAGATTGCAGTCATGTTTGAGACTAGAGCACTTCTTTCCAACAGATCTATTGCTGCAGGGGAAGTTTCAAACCTTGCAAAAATCAGCAGAAATTTCCAAAGAATGTAACTGAGAAATGAATGTGAGTGGCGAAGAGAAATAATATTGAGGGTTCGAAATTTTTGAATTTGGAAATGGGAATAGAAAGAAACAGAATGAGTGAGCGGCGGGTGGTGTAGGGGAGAACTAGGGTTTCAAAATTTAGGCTAAAAGATATAAAATATATAATATATAATGCATCGGTTCGGTTCGGTTTATAACCGAACCATAAACAGAAAACCGAAACCGAACCGATATCCCATCGGTTTTTCACTTTGAAAACCGAACCGAAAACCGACCCAGAAATACCAAAACCGAACCGAACCAAAAATGGTCGGTTCGGTCGGTTTTTTCGGTCCGGTTCGGTTCATGCTCAGCCCTACTTATGATGTATAATGGTTGATACTTACATCAGATCCTCGGCCTCATCATTTTTTATATTTATTTTGTGTCTTACTTTTAATTATTTTTATTTTATTTTATTTCAATTAGATCATCTACAATGGAGAATTGATGGTGGGCTCACCTCCACCATGGAAGAGCCAACCTTCGGCTCTTAAATTTGTAAAAGGGGGGCTCGGAAATGAAAGGTGCATAACACGCGTCCATCCAAATGCACTATTGAGCTCGAAGCGCTGGAGAGAAGTGGGCTCGCGAGCCGCAGGCTCGGCAATGGGGGCTCAGGCTCATTTTTGAGCTCCACATTGCTGATGAGACACAATAAACTGTGAGACAAAAGATTTTATTTAATTAATAGTACTCGTGCAAATTTATGAGCATGGGTGTGACAAAAGAAATAATTATTACATGTCCCAATAAATATTTACAGAAGATTGAGAACATGCACTAATGCTATTCTTAAGATCTATAACAATTGTAAAACTTAAAGAGATATGAAGCCATCTATAAAAGAGAAAAAGAGCAATACTTCTCTTTTTTAACCAACAAGGAGCAAAGAGATACTACAATAAATTCATTTAAAAAAAAAAAAAATCTAATTACACAATTTGACATTCTTTGTGGAGGACTCGACATTTTGTCTTTTTCTTTTCATTTTTACCTGTACATGAACAGAGTCGA
The DNA here is from genome assembly GCF_028751815.1 of Salvia miltiorrhiza. Taxonomy (NCBI): domain Eukaryota; kingdom Viridiplantae; phylum Streptophyta; class Magnoliopsida; order Lamiales; family Lamiaceae; genus Salvia; species Salvia miltiorrhiza. The sequence goes on from NC_080391.1 coordinate 3,576,136, forward strand.
TAATTCCAACAAATGAAGAACAGTTCCTGTCGGTCAATATCCATTGAACTATTTGCAACTGAAAAATTATTTCTTTAATTAATTGTTTAATCCCATATTAAAAGCTTTCTATCTCTTCATAAAAAGACTAAGCAAAAAAGCATTTAATAGAATTAAAATGGTAAATTGACATGAATTTTGTTCACCCAAAATGAATTAAACTAGTTAATTTCTTAAAAGGAAAAAACCCAAACCTTTGCAATAATTTAATTTGAATTTTAGCCAATCTATACTACTGTATATTAAAAAGTCAAGATTTCAATTTGATTGAGTGACAATTTTATGGTTATAATTGTAAATTATATTTTTTTTTCTTTTTTCTTTATCTTCTTACTTTTTTGTTTTATTTCTTTTTGAAAATAGTAATATTTAACTAATTATAAAATATTTAATATGCATGTCAAATTAAAGATCATATCGTGATTTGATATATTTTATGTAAACATTTGTTTAAAATGTAAAAGTTATACTTATTTAAAGATTAAATTTAAAAAAACAATCTCTCTACCCTCATCTTTTTATAAATAAATATATTTTCAATTATTTTTATTTTTTTTTTACCTTTTTATAATATCATTTTTATTAGTATAATTAATTCTTCTTTATTTTTTATTTTTTCAATATTCAGTTCAAATATATTTAATTAAATATTTTTTGTATTATAGATATGATAATTGAGTTGGTATCAGTGCTAATACAAATATAAAAATATAAAAATATTTTTTTTGCAAAATGCTACTCCCTCTGTCCCACTTCACTAGGCTTACTTTCCTTTTTGGGCCGTCTCATCCGATTTGCTATGTTTCCTTTTTAGTAACAAATTTTCACTATAACAGATAGGAGGCCCACATACTTTATACTATATCTTACTCTTCTTTACAATTATGTTGAAAAGAACTAGGTCAAGTGAAGTGGGACGGATGAAATAATTCTTTTTAAATTGTCAATAAAATCCTATATTGCATAATAATACAAGGGTTTACGTCATCTCATACGCCATATACGCTACATGCAATCTTTTATGCTGAAATTAAATTCGTGAAACATAAAAATGAAATAAGATTATGATTTATGAATGATCCGAAATGAGTTAGTTAAGTGACACTTCTATATTTGTAGAGACGAGAAATAAAAAAAATAAAAAGAAAAAAAGAAAGCGCGGCACTGCGGAGTTCCGGCACAGAGCACAACGGGGCATCACCCTCACTGCCACGTGTCCTATTTTTATTTACTTCTCCGTTTAGCTACCTTGTTCTCTTCACGCGCTACACACATGCCCTCGCCTTGGAATCAGTACTAAATCATGTACTCCCTCCGTCCACCAATTAAAGCCCTACTTGCCCTTAAATTTTTGTCCACCAATTAAAGCCCTATTGTGCTTTTTGTACCCTTTTACCCTCTCTCTTTACTTTAAATTACTACCCTTTGTTTATTTATTTATTTCCAGTTTATTTATTTTTCAGTTTTCAGTTTATTTATTTATTTATCTTCTGAATATTTTAATTCCAGTTTATTTATTCATTTATTTATTTCCAGTTTATTTATTTTTTATTTATTTTCAAATTTCAGTTTATTTATTTATTTATTTCCAGTTTATTTATTTTCAAATTTTAAGTTTAATTATTTATTTATTTCAAGCTTATTTAATTTCTGAATTTTCAGTTTATTTACTTATTTTCGAATTTTCAGTTTATTTATTTATTTAATTCCATTTTATTTATTTTCTGAATTTTCAGTTTATTTATTTCCAGTTTATTTATTTTCTAAATTTTCAGTTTGTTTATTCATTTATTTTCGAATTTTCAGTTTATTTATTTATTGATTTCGAGTTTATTTATTTTCTAAAAATAATAATTTTCCAGATTTTAATTTATTTATTTTATTTTCGAATTTTCAGTTTATTTATTTATTTAATTCCAGTTTATTTATTTTCTAAAAAAATAATTTTCCAGATTTTAATTAATTTATTTATTTATTTAATTCCAGTTTATTTATTTTCTGAATTTCAGTTTATTTATTTATTTATTTTCAAATTTTCAGTTTATTTATTTATTTCCAGTTTATTTATTTTCTGAATTTTCAGTTTATTTACTTATTTTCGAATTTTCAGTTTATTTATTTATTTATTTCCAGTTTATTTATTTTCTAAAAATAATAATTTTCCAGATTTTAATTAATTTATTTATTTATTTTCGAATTTTCAGTTTATTTATTTATTTAATTCCAGTTTATTTATTTTCTGAATTTCAGTTTATTTATTTATTTATTTTCAAATTTTCAGTTTATTTATTTATTTCCAGTTTATTTATTTTCTGAATTTTCAGTTTATTTACTTATTTTCGAATTTTCAGTTTATTTATTTATTTATTTCCAGTTTATTTATTTTCTAAAAATAATAATTTTCCAGATTTTAATTAATTTATTTATTTATTTTCGAATTTTCAGTTTATTTATTTATTTAATTCCAGTTTATTTATTTTCTGAATTTCAGTTTATTTATTTATTTATTTTCAAATTTTCAGTTTATTTATTTAATTCCAGTTTATTTATTTTCTGAATTTCAGTTTATTTATTTATTTACTTTCAAATTTTCAGTTTATTTATTTATTTTCAGTTTATTTACTTATTTTCGAATTTTCAGTTTATTTATTTATTTATTTCCAGTTTATTTATTTTCTAAAAATAATAATTTTCCAGATTTTAATTAATTTATTTATTTATTTATTTCCAGTTTATTTATTTTCTAAAAATAATAATTTTCCAGATTTTAATTTATTTATTTATTTATTTTCGAATTTTCAGTTTATTTATTTATTTATTTCCAGTTTATTTATTTTCTGAATTTTCAGTTTATTTATTTATTTGTTAAATAAGTCAAAGCATTAAAATAATGTCAAATAACTAATGAAAGATTAGTAAAAGTAATCAAAATATATTAACACTACCCTTTTAGTCTTTTACACCACTTTTACACCACTTTTTTCAGCTTTCTTAGTTTCCGCGCCGACACCCAAATGGGGCTTTAATTGGTGGACGGAGGGAGTAGTATATACATTCTATTTTCGCCTCAAATTTATTTATTTACTTTTTATAAAATTCATATATACATTTTCCCACCCCTCCAAGCTCCCAAGGGTCTTTTTCGAATAACTCGAACGATCGTCACTCCGCCAACTAAATCATCGTTCAAGCATATGCGACCGACGACAGCAGTCAATTTTTTTAATTAATTGAAGTTCTAGTAAAAATTAGTGTGATGGGAAAACCCTAAACATTATAATACCTGGCTAGCTAGTGGGATAATATATTTTCGATCGAACGATCGTCACTCCGCCAACTAAATCATCGTTCAAAGCATATGCGACCGACATCGGCAGTCGATGAATTATTTTTAATTAATTGAAGTTCTAGTAAAAATTAGTGTGATAGGATAACCCTAAACATTATAATACCTGGCTAGCTAGTGGGATAATATATTTTCGAATAACTCGAACGATCGTCACTCTGCCAACTAAATCATCGTTCAAGCATATGCGACCGACGACAGCAGTCGATGAATTATTTTTAATTAATTGAAGTTCTAGTAAAAATTAGTGTGTTGGAATAACCATAAACATTATAATACCTGGCTAGCTAGTGGGATAATATATTTTCGAATAACTAGAACGATCGTCACTCTGCCAACTAAATCATCATTCAAAGTATATGCGACCGACAGCGGCAGTCGATGAATTATTTTTGATTAATTGAAGTTCTAGTAAAAATTAGTGTGATAGGATAACCCTAAACATTATAATACCTGGCTAGCTAGTGGGATAATATATTTTCGAATAACTCGAATGATCGTCACTCTGCCAACTAAATCATCATTCAAAGTATATGCGACCGACATCGGCAGTCGATGATTTTTTTTAATTAATTTAATCTCTAGTAAAAATTAGTGTGATGGGATAACCCTAAACATTATAATACCTGGCTAGCTAGTGGGATAATATATTTTCGAATAACTCGAACGATCGTCACTCCGCCAACTAAATCATCGTTCAAAGCATATGCGACCGACAACGGCAGTCGATGAATTTTTTTAATTAATTTTAATTTCTAGTAAAAATTAGTGTGATGGGATAACCCTAAACATTATAATACATGGCTAGTGGGATGTATATATTATTGTCATTTGCTTTCACCGTGTCGAAAAAATGTCTCGTTTGATCGACATGAGTGTTTCTTTATTTTCCTTTTGCTTTAGAAAAATAAAAATAAAATAATCGATTACGACTTAGAAGAGAAAATATCAAAAATATCATGTCCCCAGAAAGTGCTTCTCTTGCGCTCACGGATTGCGTAAGAGACAAAGAAAGTGCGCCCACGGGTGTATATATACATATCTAATTAATACACTAAATAACGCATTCATAATCATAAAAACTACATTTATGAAAATCATTTAATTTGGATGTGATATGATATTGATGTGGACTATTGGGCTGAATTTAGCCCACTACAAATAATAGATAACTGATTCATGGGAATTTGCATTAGGTATTCTCCACTCCGATATACATTGATCACATTGGAGATAGTTAAAAATAAAGAAGGTGACAATAACATAATTAATGTGACAATACATCTTTCCTAGAGAGATTTGGAGTTATAAACATGTAAATATAAGTGTTGTTATAGAGTATTCCCTCCGTCCCATCGATAATGATTTCTTTAGGATTGTAAATGAATTCAATTGAATCGAATACTAGCAGGTTCGTGCTCGACTCGCTTAAATATTTGGGTATTCGAGCTTGACTCAAGTTCGATCAATTCGAGCTTTCATATTGTTGATCGAGTTCGGTTCGTCACTTACTTATCGGGCTCGAGCTCGGCTTTGGTGATCCTCGATAATCGAATTTGATCTTGAGCTCGGGCTCGTTAGATATTCGTATACATAAAGTTCACCTACTTACTCGAGCTCAAACTTGACTCGTTTAAGACTCATGCACTAGCTCGATTGAAGGCTCACAAACATGTTCGCGAATAATCGAATTTGAACATGATCGCGAGCTCAACGAGCCGAATGCTGTCAAGCTCGAGCTCGGTTTGACAAAATTATCGAGATTATCGAGCTCGAAATCAGGTTCGAGCTGGTTCGCTTACTATCTAATCAAGCTCCGAACGAGCTTTTTTCGAGACGAATCTCGAATAGCTCTGTTCATTTACAGCCATAAGCTCATTACTGTTTAATACGATTATTAAAAAGAAGAGTACTGATTAAATGATAAAGTGATAGAAAGTGATGGAGTCCATAACTTTTTGTGAGAGAATGTCAATGGCTATATAACAGCCACGTCCTTGCCCTATCCTTCAGCGCATACTGGAAGCATTTAAGCTTCAGCTGATCTTCTGTGATATCCAACAGCGGGAAGGTCTACAGAAATCTCGGATAAACTTCAGGGCATCTTCATTAGGCAGCCCGTAAAAGCAGGGCAACATGTTTGAATCCTGTGGTTTCAGGCTATAATTCCTGACTGCAGTAGGAAGAGCTATAGCTGAACTTGTGGCCTCAATGACAGGCCGGGCAAAATCTCCCATGTACTGCAGATTTCCTTGCGCCGTCTCTTCTCTGCCGTGGTTGGATTGCTCTCCTTCTTCTTCTGCTATAGACTCTTCAGAACGATCCGAGTCAAAATCTGCAGTGATCAAGTGAGACGGACGAAAAAGAAAAGTGAAATCAATGGGACATAGGGAGAAATGTTAATGTTAATGCAAGATACATCCGTACCGTATGTATATATATGAAACATGAATAGACAAAACGAGAAATAGTTGAATGAGATATTATCTAGCTCCCATGTCCCAACAGCGACGTTGGAACCACTTGCATTAAAAATTACCACCTGATATGAAGAAAAAAAGCAACAACCTTCTATATATATATATACACGTATATATATGTATATGTGTGTGTCAGATCTTTTTGCCGTAGGAAACATATTAATTGTGTCCGATTATAGGAAAGCAAACAAATGATTTAATCCACTTGAGAAAAAAGATGAGCAATTCATTGGCCTCATTGATTCACAAATTATTGTCATGCACGTTCATATCAAATGGTCTCTATTCCTTGCTAATAAGGCTCGAAATTCGGTTTGTTTTTCTACAAAAAAAAAATACCTAAAACATTGTCGTTATTACTCGATTAGGTTAATTTTTCATGTTACCAAATTAAATGATGAGTTATTATTGGTAAAGGGCGGAAAATCTAATCATGGCATGAGAAAAAGCACAACATATATATAAATATTTAACATGTTAGGCGCGCCCATGTACTAATTATTTTTATTAATCGATAATTTATAAAAGTGATCAACCACTATAATTAACTAATTAAGTCATGGATTGAGTAATATTTTATTTTAAATCTGCAATAACCGAAGAAGTTGGTTATTAATTGGCATCGGCAGCAGTTGGCACATGGAATGCACAAAGTTGAAAATATCTAGCACTTTGTAATTATTTAACAATCATACTTAGCAATACATTAAGATAATAATATCCAATTAAAAAGAAAAAGATAAGTATTTGATCTTAACGGCAGATGAGTTGACTGATTAGTGTTATATAGTGAATTTAGGTGAGGACTTTGACTTCGAATCTCATTAGGTACGAAAATCACATTTTTTTTTAGTGTGATTAATTTCACAATAAATTAGGTTGTTTAATATATGACACTCTGATATATCATGTTTGCATAAATAAATATATATAAAAAAACTTTTATAAAACAAAGGTCCATATGTATTATGCAAATCTTTGAAATTTTTTATTATACATCCTAAGTGAAATATGTAATACAAATCTTAATTAATTAATTAATATATTAAACTACCATAATTTCACCTTCTCACCATAAATTAATTTATTAAATTACCAAACTTTTATTCTCCAACCATAATTTATTTTTATAGCAGATAATTTAATATATGTAACCAAACATAATATTGATACCTTACATATAAAGGCGCATTCCGGTCAAATATATCACATCTTTCCTTATCCCATACTACATATCGGACGAGCTCTCAGTGCAGTGTTCTCACGATCTCACAAAAGATGTAGTTTTCATTATAATCAACTTTGAATGTGCCTAATCCCATTGAGTAAATTTACAATTTAAAATGTTATACATATGGAATATGGGATGCTACATTACATTACACATCCTTCAAAGAAAAATAATAGACATACATAATAAACTAGCTACAATTGGATTGTATGATGATTAATAATTGTTGATCTCTTGACGAGCTCATAATAATTGATGCTATTGCATAATTCATAAACTTAAAATATTGTGAGGATCAACTTACATATATATGATCCTAAAGTAAATGCAGGTAGCCACATGCAATTGGGATATTTTTAGGTCATTTTTTGGTGTATCACTCAATGTTCAACTATTAATTTTTCGTTTTTTTTTTTTTCATTTTTTCTTCAATTTCGATTGCTTGCGTTTTAATTTAATTTTACTTATATATAATTATATTTAAATACTGAATTTTTAATTTTAGTTAATAATTGATTATTCATAGGGTACATAATTTTGTTAAGCTTCAACATTTAGTAGGGAGAGGTTCAAATAAGAACCACTAAATAAAATTAGAACAGAGAACCATTTTAAACCATTCGATCATCAAGATCTACGGTGGATGCATCATCTTGGTGGATGAATGCAGATCCTGGGTTCGAATCCTGAAGGGAGCAAAAAATTTATTATTTTCGGATGCATTAAATTTAATAGCGAATGCATTAATTTATATAGTAGATGCATTGATTTTAATGGTTCTTATGTTCTCACGATAAGTGTGGTTCTCACTATAACCGCACCCAATTTAGTATACCCTTAATTAATTAGGATTCATTTTATTCAAGTTAATTAAACACATAAAATTGTGAGATAGTGAATCCAAAACTCAACTGTATGACTATACTTGAGAAAGAAAAATGCATTATATGCATATATACACACATCATTTACCAGATTTTGACGACTATTTCATTATCCAACATTATTAATTAGTTCGAATTCTAAAAAGAAAGAAAAATGTTTGTTAGTGAGGATAAGTAGTTGAAACATAGCTAGGTTGATTATGGGTACGTAGCACATGTATATAAGAGTAAAAGTCCCATATAATTGATGATTAGCATCGCATTAATGTATAATCATATGCACAATTAATTAGCTAACGACGAGATCTATAACACTAACTAACCTAGATTTGAGATCATTATTAATGTCAAATGCCTTAGCCGGTTTGATACAATATCTTATATCTGCACATGTGTGGGACAATATCATACTAATTAATAACTTCAATTTTATTCCATTAATTTGGGCTGCGGAAAAGATTTTTCATGGGCATGCAAAACAAGGGTTGAATGATACTAGACTATGTGCTTCATTAAATATAAATGTATACTATATTTTTATACGCTCTACGCCTCTACATATACTATACTAGCTCCCTCCAGCTTTAAATAAGTGTCATATGACATAAAATTACACATATCAAAGTGTAATTTTACATTGCATATATATCCTCAATTATATTTCCTAACTTCAAATTTTCATTTAATTATAATTAAGACATGGGTAAAATTGGAAGTTTAGCTCAGTTTTACTCTAAAATTCCACAATATGACACTTAAGAGGACCAAAAAACCTCTACATATTATGACACTTGTTTAAAGATAAAAGGTATATCAAAGCCTTGATTAGGGTTGTTGTCTTAATTCAAAATGTCATCACGCTCTACGCCTCTACCTATACTACAATATTGATTTTTCGATCGCTAAAGCTGCATTTTCTAGTAATGTGTCGTGAACACTAAGTATTTCAAGCCGTCTTTCTATCTTTCAGCGACATAAATGTCCTAATACAGAAAAAAGTCCTAATACACACACAAAAAAAAAGTAAATTCCATTTTCTCAAATAATTGTGTAGGGTGTGTGTAGTGAAATCACCAAAAGGATCACTTCTTTGATCTTTTAACTTCCGATTTGGCTAAGAACGACTTTCATGATTATTTCTCAAATATATATACATAGTATTCAATCATAAAAGTGCTTCTCATCCTCAAATGATTTATAACAACAACAATATTATTATTATTATTATTATTATTATTATTATTATTATTATTATTATTATTATTATTATTATTATTATTATTATTATTAGAGTGAATGGGAGCCATGTGTGGCATGTTGAAAAGAAATTTTTCTTTAAAACAGAATCAAATATACTTGAATTGATTCGTCCATGTTTGCACATGTATATACATGTGCACAACCACATGAATCTACATTCATATAAATTTTTTGGGACACTTTCCTTTAAACCCCTCTTGTTCCTCTCCATTCCACTCTCAATCATAAGTTGTAATTATATATATATACAATATACTTACAATGAAGACAAAAACAAAAGTATAATTTCAAATAAAAACAAAAGCCAGTAGGGAATATGCATAATTTAAGCTTGTGTAAACAACCAAGAAAACAAAAAGGAGAAACATAGTACTCCTGGAAGAATTTTTTGAGTGATTAGGCGCCGATTACATATGGTTGGTAAGATTATGAAAATCTTTGATTAGGTATTGGAGAATTTCACTGTGAGAAAATAAAATAAATAGTATATTCTATTAATTAAAAGCAACTGCCAATAATTAGGCATTAATGCAATCATGTGGTCCGTTTGCTTTGGTTATTTGTAGCCAAAAACATTAATAATAGTTGGGTTTGTGGATACGAATGGTCCGACGATGAAGATATGTTTTTTCACGTTTTAATTTTATTGTTGTATACTTAATTATATTACTCCTATTAATTTGATATAAGTCAAAACATGAGAGAATAATAACACAACTACTTTCTGAAATTCTACTCTCAAAGTGTGACCTACTCAATATATGCTAAGATTTGTTGGTTTGATCATTTAATTCTTGTTAATTTACACACACTTTTAATGTTAATTAATTTCTTTTTTTTTCATAAATGTCCCGTTATATAAAATCTGGTATAAAATTTGGTGAGGGAAATATGACTTATCTTGTCAGATGAAATATTTTGAGGACTGTCATTGTAGTTGGAAAACCATATTAGGACCCACTATTGTTTGGGATTATTTTTCATCTTTCAGTCACTGGATTTTGTATATAGAAGGACATTTTATGAAAAATATTGAAAATTCAGGATTTTTAAAGAGAAAAGAAAAATTGTGAACATTTTATGAAGAACGCTGAAAATCTGGGATATAAAACACTATTAACATTTTCTTTGTCGATACATATTATGTGTATATCTTATAAAACCAATCAATACATTAATCTGTGTATTGATTTTGCACTTATATAGGTTGATCAATATTAATAAAAATTTCATACTACAGTATCTCAAAGCTAGCTAAAATTTTGCCTGTATATTTGTTAACGTGTACGTACGTGATCTCATATTATTCTGTATATATTGAGAATTCTAAAAATTATTACTGTTGGGTTCTTCCATAGGTATCTTACGAAAACTTTTTACGTCATTATATTAGGATATTTTATATTTTAATTTGAAAACTACTTCGTGAAACTTTTTTTCGCTGAAATATGAGGATTAATTGTGAATGAAATAAAATGATGTGTATTTTGATTTTTGTTCATAATAAATCTTACTCTAATTAAAATTATCTTATTATAATTACAATTGCCACATCATGGTGGGCACGTTATGCATGCCCACGGTGGATAGGTGATCGGTTCTGATATCTTCATTCGTGCCATTCACTTTGATGATTTCATTCTTCATTTCTTTGATATTAATTTCCTTAGTTAACTAACTTATGCAATAAAAACACGTTATAATTATTCTGATAAATTTTATAGTCCAGTCTTTTCATCAAATTAATCCTTACACGGTTCAATTTCCTAAAAGAGTTACAATCAAAGTCAAATTATGGAAGGCTCTAAAAAAATAAGTCAAATTATGGATGTACACACTTAGTCCTGGGTTGAAAATATTATGGATTAGGTAAAAAGAGTTGTGAAATAGGAAGCAAAATTTCTTTCTAAAAACCAATAAACCATAGTCAAAAAGCTACAAGCAGATTTCTGAGTTAGGCGATAAAGGTTGATGTCATCTAGCTACTTATAAGGTAATCTGCAAATATTTCCACAAATAATGCAATTCTAGTCCACGCTCTATTTCAAGTCATAGTACTATTTGATAATAAATCACACACGTAACGAGAATAACGAATAAGTCAATATAAATTTATGAAAAACTTGCTTGTAATACACGATTAGCGTATTCAGTTAATATGGTGAAATTTACACCTCATCCAAGATTCGAACCCAAATTTAAACGACTATTCATGCATTTCAAGCGGACACAATATTACCACATGAGCGTGGACACAATATTTTGATAGGAATCACGCAAAAATTGTCTCGAAAAAAAATGTCAATCAGATATAATTTATCTTCTATCATGTATATTAATTTATTTTATCGTGTCCTTAATTTTCTCCCCCTTGAGACTGGGAAATATTACCACATGGGCGTGGACACAATGTTTTGATTTAAATGATGATTGATTCAAATTAACACATGATTCCAATTATGAATGAGAACGTCAACTATTACTAGTATATATATGGATTACATATCCTAATGGATTCTCACTTAGGCAAAAGAATACTTTCACAATATTCCAAAGCAATGTTTTGCACGCTAAAAACAACCATTTTCCACCGCCTAACTCACTAATCTCTCTCTCTCTCTCTCATTAATCCATTTTTCACCACTCTTTGGCTTCGAACATGATGTTTTCTCGTTTCTTTTGTTGGTTTGAAGACAAGAAATCTTTTGTCCTCGTACATTGTACATGAACCAAAACATGGAGTCTTTGCTTTTTAGATTGACGAATATTCCATCGATTTTAATGTGCATCGTATCTAATAGATATTGCAGCTTTTAAACGGATTTTCCATGCTCACACGCATTACTTACTCCAATAACCAAATTCGTTAATTTTGTCTTTTAAAATGGTTAATTTTAGCAGCATCAATATATGTGCCAATGGCCTAACTCAAATAGCAAAACTGAGACCTCCAAATACTTTCCTTTGTGAGAGGTCTTAGCCAGATTCAAATTCTGCCTTCCTGGAGATAGTTTTCACACTTTTGTGTGGATAGTGGTTCAGCCTGACCTATTTGTTTGGCAGTAAATTAATGTTAATTAAAAATATTATTCTTAGGAAAATGAATCCTAACATATTCATTATCCTATGTTTGAAAATACAAAAAAAATTAAGATTATGAAATTGTATTCATTTATTAAATATATAATTAATCAATAAATGTAATTATTAAATTGTATTTGCATGCATAAAAATATTATAATCACCTTTCTAGTAACAACAATGTACATTATTAATGTATATACCACATAAATCATAATTCTAAAATTAGATTTTCTTAAATTAAATTAAATTAAATTAATAATAAAAAATAACAACAACAACAACAGTACTAGCTAGTAATAATAAAATAATAAATAACGTAGTAAAAATACCTACACCAAAAATTCTAGAAAATCTCTCTATAAATAACATTCTAAGTATAGTTCAAACCTCTACTATTAGTTTCACGTGATATAAATTGACCTTAACTTTTATTAATCGTCATCGTTTGAGACAAACTAATGAAAGTTGCCGACAAACTAAATGACACAGACAAATTTCACTCAATTACAATATTACATCATTTAAAACTATAATACAAAATTATTTATAAGTAGTTACATAAAAAATAATAATCAAATATTTATTCTCAAATTTCAAACCAACAATTACTTAAAATCTACCCCCCAAAATTCTCGGCCCAACTGCCCACAATAGTCCAATTAAGAAAATGTTGAATAGTCCATACTAATTAAACAATTTTGGGCCCATTTTATGGGCCCATAACTTAAAAAAGGGAAAAGATTTTGGCTTCCAATTCAAAATTAAACAAACTAAAAAAGCCCAAACAACATTCTGTCTTTTCTTCTTGCTATCGTCTCTGCCGCTCTTTCTCACTCTCTCTCTCTGCCGTTATCTCTCTTCGCCGCCGCCGCCGCTCCCACCTTCTCCGATAGCCCGTGGCCACGGCCTCGCCGCCTCGGAGCTCTCCAGCAAACAGCAGTAGTTCGCGACCTCGTCTAGCATTCCCCGTCACCTTCAACCTCGGCGCCTCCGTCCGGTGACTCCGTAGAACCAGGTTTCGACGCCAAATTCCAAACAGCTGGTAAGGCGGCAGGCTATTTAAGTGTTTTGTTAATTTGATTTTTTGATTTTTTTTTTTCCGCCTTACTGCTGAAGTTGTCGCCGAAGATTTTGGAATATTAATTGTTGTATTTGGCTAGTAATCAGTTAAGGCAGGTAAGGCGGCTGCTATTTGGTCTTAGTTGCTGGAATATTAATTTGTGAAGAATTTATTTGCTGCGTTATAGTTGCTGTTGAATTTATATCTTTAATTATAGTTGCTGTTGCAATTGAATTATAGTTGCCTGTTGGAATTTATATTAAGATATCGTTTTTTTTTTGTCGGAACAGCTACAGGTTGAGTTTGGATAGACAATGCAGAGCCTGAATGCTTTATTTGAAAGCTCAGCAGCAATCACGTCAGCTGCAACTTCATTAGCTTTCTTGAATCCTAACAAAGCTGCAGTTTACAGGAGCACTTTTGTTCCAACGAACATCGGCATGAAGGCGTTGAGGAACACAGCGCTTAGAGCTTCTTCGGCTCATTGTAGAGCTTCTTTGGAAGTTCAAGATTCGTCTCCTGGGTAATGCAGTATTGAATTTATTCTCTTTTTTCAGTTTTGATGCATTTGTTGTTTGACTATTGATTAGAAGTTGAAAGGATTTTCCAAATGTTTGTTTTTTTGGGGGGGAGCAAGATGTAAACCTGGGCTCTGGGGTTTGTTTGGTGTAATTGGAATTGGAGTTTTTTCCAATACGGTTGATCAGATAGGTACTTTTGTTTTTCAAGCTTAAAGTAAGGTTTTTGTTGAATGCAAAATTTAGTTTTTCTTGTGGGATGCTAGCTTCTCACTGTCAGGATGATTGGAATGACATGTAACTGTGGTCATAAAAATATTATTGGTTCTAATATTAAGAAAAAGTCTTGATTAGTTAAATGTCTGTTCTGTGATATGTGATATGCTATTACAATTTGAAGGACTATTGCGTTTACCATTCAAAGTACGGCTAATTTAATTTGCACTATATTTCATTTCACTAGCACTGAGGTACCAGTCCATGGGTTGTCGGAAACAGTTGTGGGCATTCTTGGTGGAGGGCAACTTGGTCGTATGTTATGCGAAGCAGCTTCTCAGTTGGCAATAAAGGTGGTCATACTTGATCCAATGGAGAATTGTCCAGCAAGTAACTTATGCCATTATCATATGGTGGGAAGTTATGATGATAGTGCTACAGTTGAAGCATTTGCCAAGATGTGGGTTTGTACATTGTTTTGCTTTTGATGTGAAAGTAAAGTTTCATATACTAATTTGGATGAAGTTCGTATTGTAGATGTGGAGTGTTAACTGTTGAAATTGAGCATGTTGATGCTGCAACTCTGGAGAAGCTTGAGGAACAAGGCGTTGATTGCCAGCCTAAAGCTTCGACAATTCGAATCATCCAGGTTTTGTTCTCCTCTTAGGACCATAGACAGTGTAGCTGTAACTAAAATTATGGGTTTCTGCTCGCAGTTGCTGGTCCTATTCTCTGTGATAACTTATACTTTGTGTATCATGTCTATGAGCAGGATAAGTACCTTCAGAAGGTCCATTTTTCTGAACATTCAATTCCACTGCCTGAGTTCATGCAGGTAATTGACATCAGCAGATAAGTTGCACACCAAAATTTAAGTTGAAATGTTGAATATTAACTTTAAAAAAATAAAAATAAGTTACTGCTTGCCAACAAAATAATTGTACCAAGAAAAATATCTGTGCAGATAGATGATCTTGAAGGCTCTAAAAGAGCGGCAGAACTATTTGGTTATCCTCTTATGATTAAGAGCAAAAGGCTGGCTTATGATGGACGAGGCAATGCTGTTGCTAAAAACGAAGATGAGATATCTTCGGCAGTAAATGGTATCCAAGATGTATTGTGAAATGCTTAATTTTCTCTTCCTTCACGAATTAAAATGTTCTGTGTCTATGTGGTTTTTATTTTATGGTTTGTATAATCAGTAGCTAGCTTTTATTTCTTTGCCTACTAGTGGAGAATGTTTTAGTCTTAGATAACATGAATGGTGAATAGAAGGATGTTTGGAGTTTTATTGATGGAGCAAGCCAAGGTTATAATAGTTAGGCCGCATTATGATAATATTATGAATCTGATATACCTATTACAGAGACTGCATCCGTGAATCAGGACATGAAGCTTGTCTCAATCAAAACTCTTGAACTCTCAGTTTAAGAAAATAATAGACAAATGCATCAATATTACACGTTGAAACTTAGATGAAACTGCAGGTAGACTATTGTGGAACAGGGCATCTTAAATGCAATATAGTACATATTGGGAAGACAAACAAAAATTAGGAATTTCATTCATAGAACTGTTGAATGGAGTTACACTTTTTTTTTTGCTGATAATTATATTGAATTGGGTTGTTATCATTTTCAGCCCTTGGAGGATATGCTCGTGGTCTATATGTCGAGAAATGGGCACCATTTGTAAAGGTTAGCTTACGTGCAGCTTCTTTCAACTAACATACCCTTGTTTCTTGTACACAATAACTTCATTACTTCTTTTGTTATATAATTCACTGCAAGACTGCAAATGTGTTTTAATTTTCTAGTTTTTTTTCTCTCCGTGAATGCTTTTTATGATTGCACAAGCTCTGTAAACCAAAAAAAAAAAAGGTACAAATTTTGCTACAAGAAATTGTAGGTAATGTTGAATTGTTGATGAATGCTAGAAATAAGTGGCATCTCCAGGATGGAAAATTTAACCACATTCTATTTTTATATGCGAGATTAGAATTTTAGGGGGACCTAATTTAACTACATATTTGCTTTTATAACATCGATTGAACTATCTTATTCTGTCTGTGTACTTTCTTAGAGATGTTACATGGTGTTATGAATCAATAACTATTGAATAGCAATCAATTCGCGGAAAATCAACTTGAAGAACACAACATGCATATCAAATTCTAAAACCTAATTTGCATGAAATATAACGATGAACTCGAGATTTTACGGGTTCGATCTGTGATGGATCTACGTCCACGGGCAGGTAAACGAGCTATTCTATCAATCAAGGAAACAACAAGAACATTTAGCAAATCCAATCTGCTTTACAAGAACAAACACTCGAGCCATGCATCAATGGCTACTCACTGATCTCTCTTTTCTAGTATCTCTATCTTCTCACTCAATACAATGAATAAGAAAAAAACAAATCTCTCTCAACTAAAGATGATACTGCTCGCATATATACAACTACAAAGTAATGAATTCAGCTGTCATCTTCTCGTGAAGGCTGAGAATAAGAGTTAATTATGAGCTAATTAACTTCCTTCCATAAGTCCCTCAACTTCCACTTAATTATTCTAGAGTCCTTGTACTTCTTGTAAATAGCTATGCAGTCACTTCTCAACACATGGCTTAGAATTTTTTGGGAAAAATGATTAAATTCTTTATGTTCACCCAACACAGGAGCTTTCTGTTGTTGTGGCAAGAGGGAAAGATGGTTCTGTTCTATGCTATCCTGTTGTCGAAACTATCCACAGGCGAGCTAGTTTTTCTATTTTGATGTCCTTTTCTCATTATTTTATTAATTTGTATGTTCATTTTGGTACGATTACTGGGCAAACTTTACTAGTTACTTTTCCATTCTTCTTACGGCTTCGCATGCAGGGAGAACATCTGTCATATTGTTAAATCACCTGCCAATGTATCTTGGAAGATTCTGAAACTTGCAACAGAAGTTGCTTACAGAGCTGTGAGTTCATTGGAAGGTGCTGGTATTTTTGCAGTCGAGTTGTTTTTGACAGCTGATGGTCAGGTTGTACATTGATCTTCCATGTGCACCGGATACTTATCTTGAGTGAACGTCTAGACGATTCCATTTTGTAATTATCCTTCATTCTCCTCAGATCTTGCTGAATGAAGTGGCTCCCAGACCTCACAATAGTGGACATCATACGATTGAGTCTTGTTTTACTTCACAATATGAGCAGCATCTAAGGGCTGTTATTGGACTTCCACTAGGTGATCCATCAATGAAGGCTCCAGCCTCTATCATGTATAATATACTTGGTGAAGATGAGGTAATTCTACTCTTCCAGGAGACGTGTTTATAGTGATCGACTGCTCTCTGCCTGATATTTAAAGATTTACTCTAAAGATCGAACAACAATGTCTCGAACATGTTTATCATCATATTCTACTGCATTACAAATGCAAGTTCGTTGACGAAACAAAAAAAGTATGATGAGAAACTGACGCACTAGGTTGTTTTGGTGTGCATTACAACTGTTCTATTATCTGGAGATTGTAATACAGTTTTTGGTGGATGATCAGATAACTCTTGATCGTAAGATATATTTTGTTAGCAATGGATCAGGTGCTAATTTGTACAATAATGTTAAAATATCAGAATACTCCACAATGCTTAGGCTGTCGGCTCCACCTGCATTATTAGTTTTAGAGGTCTTTACGTGTCCTGCTTACCAAATTTGGTCGCAGGGAGAAGCTGGTTTTCTTCTTGCTAATCAACTTATTGGAAAGGCCTTGAGGATTCCCGGCGCCACAGTCCACTGGTATGACAAACCAGGTTGGTTACATTACAGCAAGATTTGCACATTGCATACTCATGTTTTGCCCCTACATTTATTATAGTAACATTTCATTATTTCAACTTTTAGAGATGAGGAAACAAAGAAAGATGGGCCACATCACTCTTGTTGGCTCTTCTATGGGCCTTCTTGAAAGACGATTGCAATCCATGTTAGCAGATGAAACAAAAGAAGACCAACCTGAAGGTCAGTTTCACTACTTAGCATGCATGTTTTTTGGGTGGTGATTTTTGTGTATAATTAATAATTCTTGCTACTGCAGCTACTCCTCGTGTTGGAATTATAATGGGATCTGATTCTGACCTCCCTGTCATGAAGGACGCTGCTAAGATTTTAAGAGAGTTTAATGTGCCAGCTGAGGTTAATTACATAATTATCTCCCTTCTTTGGCTTCTTGTGCTGGCTTAAAGACGATTTTCTTCATAATATAGAATATAGATGCATTTTTCTTTCTCTAAATGAATGTTTGTTTACAGGTAAGAATAGTCTCAGCACACCGGACCCCTGAAATGATGTTTTCCTATGCTTCGTCTGCTCGCGAGCGTGGTATCCAGGTCATCATTGCAGGTGCTGGAGGTGCCGCTCACTTGCCAGGTATGTTTTGTTTGAGAACGATGTTCTTGTATATATATATATATATATATATATCAGTGTGTGCGCTCTGTGACATTGTGCATTCAATTAGGCATGGTAGCTGCTTTGACCCCCTTGCCTGTAATTGGTGTTCCCGTCCGTGCATCTACATTAGATGGACTAGACTCTCTCTTGTCCATTGTTCAGGTATAACTTTTTGCATCTTTCTGGTCAGCTTCTTCACAGAAGTAACCTTAGTTTTTCGAAAAATCAAATCATGTTTTTATATCTGATCTATCACGGAGATTGGTGCTTGTGATTGTATTTTTCATTCGAAAAGGCTATTATGTCTTGTCCATTTTTTCAGATGCCAAGGGGAGTCCCAGTGGCCACAGTAGCAATAAACAATGCAACTAATGCTGGTTTGCTAGCAGTAAGGTTACTAGGAATTAGTGACTTCGATTTGCAAGCAAGGTGGGTCTATCTCGTCTCTTCTAAACGTTAATGTTCCCCTTGTTCCCTTTCCTAACCCAGCCCAAGTTTCGTGTCTGTCGTTTACTGATATAGAGTGGCTTATTCCATCCTTACAGGATGGCCCAATACCAAGAAGATAGAAGAGATGAAGTTTTGGTCAAGGATGATAAGCTGGAAAAAGGTGGCTGGGAGGCCTACCTGAATTCATGAGGATCTCAACATCGATATTTCCGATTACTTTTCTTCCGAGCTAGCCTACCAAGTAGGTAGCAGCGACGTACAATTCTTGTGAAACGAAGCCTTGCTCGAAAATGCAGTCTCAACCAATCCCTGTGGATACATGTCAACAAATGTTTTAAGGTTAGATATCAAATACAGGGGTGTGTGTGTGTGTGTGTTTCCCCTTCCATCACTTAATATCTTGTATTAGCTTGCACAGATAAAGACACCTTCATCACTTAACATCTTGTTGCTTGCAGATAAAGTAGATTCTGTGGCTATTTGCCTAAAGATGCAATGCTGTGGACATTCAAGTGAACCTATTTTCCAGCAAGTTTCACTTAAAGAGATTGTATTGTTATGTGTGTGTGTGTGTGTGTATTATTATTACATTATAGATTGAAATGTGACTAATAATTTGGAGTCTGTAGCCCAGATAGGCTACTTGTGGGTTCCATTTATTTGTAGGGGCCGCATTTTATTCTGAACTACTATTTTCTAGTTATAACATTGGTATGCTTTCTTTAGTATTGGGCTACAATTCATACGATTACAGCTATGATGATAATATGAATACAAATGAATTATTCCGGAAAATATAAATAGCTTGTTTGTTTTGTAATTTGTATATATAGAAATATTATGTTCTATATTTGATGTAAATTGAAGTGAATTATTTTACACTACATAATATTAAAACTATAAAAGGTGGTTGAACTCCAGATTTCATTATTTTATAATATTAAAATTATAAAAGGTAGTTGAACTCCAGATTTCATTATTTTAACTCGTATAAAATCCATAATTTAGTCTTCATTTTAATCTTAGTACCAAAATCTGGATCCAAACTCATCCCCTAACATATTTTAGACGTTTTTTGGGCAGAGAATTTAGCTAAAAAATAATAATCTAATCGAACAAAACTAATGAACTCATGGTATAATAAAAAGTTTCCCTAATATAAATTTAGTAGTATCAATTTTGAATATTTTTTCTGTTTAATTTAAGTGTATATAGATAGTTTCCTCAAAAAAGCGAAGTCAACACTGTGCGCGCGAGAGAGGGAGAGGAATATGCGATTTTCACAAAGCAAATTAAAAAATAAAAACCGAAATCTTTGAATACTAATCACAAATTCACAACCACACACACACTGAAGTACTCAGTCTACTGTAGAGAGAGAGAGAGAGCGATGGGGGCGCTGACGACGGCGTTGATAGCTATAGCGGCGGTGGCGCTGGGATGGTGTACGATCGAGATCGCGTGCAAACCCTGTCTCGAGAAAGGCCGCGAAGCCATAGATCGCAACCTCAACCCCGATTACGACCCCGACGACGACGCCGACACCGACACCACCGCCGCCCTTCACGCCCCACTCAATCCCGATAATGCTGAAGCTGCCGCCGCCGCCGCCGCCGCTTCCTCCACCGTCGCGAAGTCCGTTTGAGTCAGCCAGAAATTTAGGGATCTGATCGACGATACTATTGTGCGTTTAATTTTTTCCTAATTAACTCCGCCTTAGAATTATTTTAATTTGTTTCTTCTTCTTGCTTAAAATATTGCCGCTGTGTGTTGTTTCCTCTGATTAATTCTGCTGCTATGCTTGTTAGATGCTACATTGATTTAAGTGTCAAGTAATTTAATAAAAATTTATAATCCTCCCAAATATTCAATCTAATTTAAGTAAGGCTTTCTATAATAGTACTCCATCCGTCCCGGTTTTTGGAATCCAGTTGAGAACGGCACAGGTTTAAATAAAGTGATTCATGTGTTGTGAATGAAATAAGGGTCCCACATTTTATATGAGAGTTAAAATAATTAAAGTGGAGTAAGGGCTCCACCTGCTTTTATAAAAAATAGAAATGAATACTAAAATGTGGGACGGCAAAAAAAGAAAAATTGGATACTAAAAGTTGGGACTGAGGGAGTAATTCAGTATTGCTGATGCAGTGAAAGACATCAAACCAGGGAGAGTTGTATCAACTCAATATACAAATACAAAAACAAACATAAAATTTGAAAAATTATGATGTGTGTATCTTATCAACTGAACTTGATATACAACTCTATGCCATTTCCTTATTTAAAAATGCATATCAGCATTTATAATAACAACCCATCTCACAAACTTAGTCCTCTACTCCCTTCGTCCCACAAAGCGTGACCCAATTTCTTTTTTGATTTGTCTCACGAAACTTGATCTATTTCTAAAAATAGCAAAAAATTTACTCATTATTCACTTTTTCACCTATCATATTTAACACATAAAATATCAATTTCTTAATTCTCGTACCCAAAAGAACTGGATCATGCTTCATGGGATGGAGGGAGTATATCTTTTTGGGATTTTTCATATTATAGCCCACTTTTTTTTATTTCGAATAGTCTTAAAACTTTCTTTTTACTAAAATAACTTTATCTGATATTTGTGTAATAAATAAGGGTAAAAATTAAAAATTACTTATATTTTTCAAGAACGTTAAATATTTTTTTAAGAAGTGTGAATAGTCTTAAAACTTTCTTTTTACTAAAATAACTTTATCTGATATTTGTGAAGTAATAAATAAGGGTAAAAATTAACAATTACTTATATTTTTCAAGAACATTAAATATTTTTTTAAGAAGTGTGAAAAATAGATGTGGACTATTTCGACGAGACAAAAAAATATACTCCTTCCGTCCCATATATATGGGTTGATTGGAAATCATACAAGGATTAAGAAAAAATATTGAAAATGAAAATATACAAGTAAACTTTTCAATGTACCCATATTTAGTATTTAGTATACAAGTAAACAAGAATTGTGACAGTGAGGGCCTTGCCAAGGGTCTTTCGGGTCCGAATATTCTCGAGTCGAGTATGAAACTTGTCCAACACTCGGTTTATGATCCTCCTATTCAGCAGGAATCCCATTCTACTGAAGCCATTGACCACTCTGAAACTCCGGAAAGGAATTATGTGGAGTCACAGGAAGAGGAGGATGATATAGAGGTGGTTTTCGATGAGCAGGAGCATGAGAGGACACACTCTGTAGTAGATACTATAACTGTGATGGAAGATAGAGTTTTTTCGACATCTCCGGTGGCTGATACCACGCGGTCTTCGGCTGAAAATGTTTCAGCTGGGGAACATTCTGGAATTATTATGGAAGAGAGGTCACCGACGGATTTCTCGCGGGCTGATACGTCTCAGGTGGAGAATACTCATACTCCGTCAGTTGGTAATGGGAGTCATGAATTCATAACTAGAGGCCGAGGGCGTCCGAAGGGGACCACCAAGAAGGGGAAGGTTTCAGACTCCTCTATCAAACACCGGCTCCGGCGTATAATCAAGAATGGTATGGATCTTCAAAAAGGCCGTGTTGCTGGGGCAGTGCTGCAGGGAGCCGTTCTGGACACCCCGTCGCCGATGAAGTTTCTGGAAAAAGTGCAACACGCTCAGTCTAGCGGCGCGATTATACAGAATTTTGTGATACACCCTCACTCCGATGCAGCTCGAGCTATGTCGGCCGTGGCTAGAGGGACCCATTCTCCTACTGACACTGCTCGTCCTAAAGAAAGATGGGCAGATATGTTGGACGATGAAGATTCTTTGGATGAGGACGTTCCATTAGATTTTTGATTCGTCCTGTTTTGCTTTGTTTTTTTTCTTTCTTTTTTAATAAAATTTCTATTTCAGCAGAACTCATTTTTTTTTAAGTTAGTGGGAAAACATCGCCGCCAAACGGAATTGAACCCAATACCTCTCACAAAAGAGAGTCTTTGGGTGCCTCAGCTGTGCCACTAGAGCAAGGCCTAATCGGTATTTAGTGCTGAATTAAATTTAGCATAGATTAAAAAATTAAATAGGATATAATAGTAAATAAATGAACATTTTTTTTTATAAAAATAACTTTATATATTTGAAAAATTCAAAAAAAAAAACAAAACAAATTCATACAAATGAAACGGGGGAAATATGTTTTAAATTATATATTAAATGATACTAGTTATATAATTGTATGCCCACAAAAAAAAATGCTTGATAATGATTGGACCAACAGACTTAAATGGGCAAGTCAAGAAGTTGAATTAGGGTCTTAATGATATGGCAGTATTAGGCAGTAGTAAATTGGGCTTTACACATGCCCCGGCTTATACGACTTCGTAAATAAATGGATTATGTGCCTTTAAATACATGAACTTTAGATATATTTAAATTTTTTGTATGATGTTTATGTGACAATACTTGAATCAAAATAATGGCATTCTGCTTTTGAAATATATTTAAAAATAGGTTATTGGTACCTAAATAAATAAAGTTTTGGTTCATTTTAATTTTTTCCACGATATTTAAAAATTGTCAAAAAATACTCAAACTTAACTATTTATAATTTTCCCACTATTTGAATTTCTATCAAAATTGATCTGACATGGAATTGATATGGAACCACTCAAATCAAGACTACAACGTTTTGATTCTCAAATACATTTTAAAAAGTTAAAAATAAATTTTAAAATCCATGTCACCCGCTGATCCTTCTTCATTTATGTTACCAAATGAAGAATCTAGCTTTTGAGGTACATTCATGGAAGTGAACAAAAGAGAAAAGCATCTCCATCACCATCCAACATCACCATAAGAGAGAGAGAGATCCATGGTCTCTGCAAAATCTAGAATAGGTTTTTGAGAGAGAGAGAGAGAGTTTATGCGTTTGTGTGAAAGGGGCGATGATTTTGTGTATGTTCGGGCGATAGAATGAGAGAGGAGAGTGAAGTCGCTTTACATTTTTTATTCTTAATATATTTAAGGAGTAAAATGACTTTGTTTTGATTCGAGTGGTGTCATGTCCGATTCAATTTTGATTAAAATTCGAATTGTGAGAAAATTATAACAATGTTAAAGTTTTTATATTTTATAACAACTTTCAAAATTTGTGAGAAAAAGAATAAAATGAGACTAAATTAAGTTCTTGTATCTAGGCTCCAATAAATTATTTTTTAAATATACTAGTACGTCTTTCCGCGCAATGCACGAGTCATGATATATTTTAATAAGTTTAAAATAATAAATAATATGTAAAAATATCAAAATATCATTATTTGTGGGTTAGATTAATTGACTCTTATAATAAATATTATGTAAAAATATCAAAATAATTATTCTTATAATTTTGCTTTTATAATAATAATAATAATAATAATAATAATAATAATAATAATAATAATAATAATAATAATAATAATAATAATAATAATAATAATAATAATAATAATAATGGAAAATTACGAACCTTCTTAGTCGTGAATTGACTCTGTTTCGTCTACAATTCTCAACCAAATGCTTCTTAGTTGTGAATTAATTGACCCTATTATGTCTATAATTCACAATTACAAAAATTCTTAGTCATTAATTATTTTTCAATTTTTTTTTAATTTTATTTTTATGACTATTTTTTATCTTTATAATAGTAAAATAGGGAGTGGACTAAAATAAAATACATCTTAAAATAAAAAATAGGAATTATTTTCAGCCCTTAGATCATCAAGATCTACGGTTGATTTATCACTTTGTTGGATGAATTCATGGTCATGAGTTTGAATTTTATAGATAACAAAAATTATAATTTTCAAAATCTATATATTTACACAGTAAATTCATACGTGTTATACATAAAATTCATATAATTTTATTTATTTATATTTTATTATATTTTAAGATGTGTTTATAGCTAGCTCAGCTCACCCAATAAAATAGATACTAAGTATTTTATAAATTAGGCCAATTTTATAGATCCTTTCCGCACCTTCACTAGTTGGATAAGGTTATTTTCTCTTTAGATTGATGATTCCAAATAAATAGAAACTACTAGATCTAGAAAATTTGTACAAGTCATCGTTCACTCTTCTTTTGGGCAAGCAAGTAGAACTTTCAAATATTATTACTTTACAAGTCACCATATTCCATGTTTGCGATCGAATCTTTTAAAAAACTTTATATAGATATGTTATGATAAAAAAAAATATTGCTTAAATGATATTCCATTCATATTTAAACAAGTGTCATATGAAATAAAACTATATTTATTAAAAAAGAGTATAATTTTATATGTATACCCTTAATTATATTTTCTAATTTTTAGATGTAGTGGAGAAGAAATGAATTAATTATAATATTAAAGACATGAGTACAATTGGAAGTTTAGCTTAATTTTATTCTAAAATTTTACATTATGACACTTGTTTAAAGATGAAGGGAGTAGTAAAACACTTTCAATGATTGAATTGATTAATAAATTGATTTGGTAATAGAGCAATTCCATGTTTAAAACACTTGTTTACCTCATTTTTAGTTGATTTTGGGGCGTGTTTTTTAGCATGGATGGCCCATATTTTTTCCATCTTATGCTACGTTTGGTGGCTTTTGTATGTTTTACTGTCGGGTAATTTTAAACACAGCCCCCAATTTTCTCACTATAGCCCCTTAATAATAATAATAATAATAATAATAATAATAATAATAATAATAATAATAATAATAATTATAATTTTACAATTATAGCCCCCATTTAAAGTTTATGATAAATTAATAAGTTTTTAAAAATTAATCTGCGTACAATCTCTTAACAGATAAATCACGTATAACCTCATCCTGATTCTTAAATAACCCTAATAATTCCATCACCATAGCCCCCAACTCAAAATTTTAAGTAAAAAAAAAAACGCACAGACGCAGACACAGAAAGAAGAAGACGCAGGAAGGCATAAGGAAGAACAAAGTTCAACGTCATCTTCATTTAGTTTATCTTGAGATTTGACGATATTTTGCCTTTTAAGATGCATAATTTAAATGAGAGTTATGAACACGAAAAAAGTCATATATTGGAGGTATGTATAATTTTTTTTTTCCCAATCAATTTAGTATATCATCAGAGACGTGATCATGATTTGATTTTCTACTTAATAAGATCAAAAATATAAAAATGGTGTGTGATTTGTGTTATAGCAGGGGAAGTTTTTTCCTTAACTTTTATGGTGCTTGTTAATGGTTTTCTTTACTTTTAATTTATGGAGGAGTTCTGGAAATTTTATTCTCACTATAAACATCCTTCGTATCCAAATAAAGTCTATAGGGCTAAGTTCTTCGTATCTAAATTCTTCACCTACAAGTTGTAATAATAGAGTCTCTTCTGTATTTCAAAAGGCAAGATGCCAATTGGCAGATTAAATATTTTTTGCTTTTTTGGATGTTATATATTGAAGACACTAAAAAAGTTCAACTATTTGTTTTATGGTAATGCAAGGTTTGTTCTTAGCTCTCTTAGCCTCGAACTGATCAGACAAGGTCTTCTCCCTAGCCTTCTCAGCCTTAGACTTGTGGATGCTCTCCTTGACAACACGTTTATTCTTGAAAACTTTACACTTGAGCTTTTGAGTTTGTGTGAAAAAAAGCAGTAAAGAGAAATGAGCTTAGTCTGCTGCTGCTGCTTACCAGAATTTTGTATATTCTTCCTGCTCTGCTGTCTTCAAAACTCTTTATAAATTTTTAGATTTTGCTTCTTTATAACATCTCAGCTCTTCCAAAAGCATTTCATCATTCAAATTGTTACCATGTTTTAGTCCAAACACTTGCATTTTCGGTAAATATATATCCATCCAATCAAAAGCAAGATTTCATAAAACAAATCACATAAACGTGAGTAAGATTGCTTAAGGGGTCGAGATTCATCATACAAGTTAGATTCCCTAAAAACACATTGTTTTTATTGTCTATAATCTATATATTTCCAATCATATTATTATTCAAGAAGCAGCTACACCAGTATATCACAAAAAACCAACTGAAATAGATGCTGGAGACACTACTAATAGATAAACAAGAGCCTACTTATAAGATAAGGGCACCAAAGTGGGCTAAATTAATCATATGTTGTATGTTCAATGTTGTGAAAAGCTTAAGCTACATCTGCGATACGCATCTCCAATGAATCAGCTTCATCTCCGTCAGCAACAGGGGACTTATAACCTTAAAAAAATTCCTGCAAGAACATAACAGTTTCTGTGAGAGATTGAACTAGCTATTTGTCGAGAGAAATTGGAGGGGAAGGAAGATGCTCGATATCATCGATGATATGCATAAGAGAAACTAAGGCTGCATAGGCCGCCATGATTGAAGGGAAAACAGTGTATATTTTTCTGAGAATTTCGGACAAGAATTTGATAGAATCTTAGTTCACTTCAGCAAAAACTATGTATAAGTTACAGTGGCTATATCTCACATTATTGCCAACAGCTAAGATAAAATATATAAGTTGGCCCTACAGTTTACTAGTCGTTGACGTCGTCTAGTTACTCTTTTTGATAGAACAGTTAAATAATAAAGGTGCTAAAGACTTTAATTTCATTCTTTTTAATGATATCAAGTTTTGAATTTTCACAAGAACCGACTTTATGTTATCCAACTTGAGGCAGATTATGTGCACCAAACATGTATATTACTGGGCTAGCTGTGGTAAAATATTGGTTATACCTGTTGGTTATCCTTGACATCATCTAATGATACGCAGCAGAATATACATTCAAGGATTAGATCTAGATTTACAATTGATTCATGTGTAGAGATTACAAACGTACACAACAATAAAATTAACTTACTCGTTGTGTAGTAAACATGCGTCTCGATTCCTGCGAATTGAATCCACCACTAGAGGTATCCACGTGTATGTCGATTTGATGCAGGAACAATTCCCAGTGCATGTTTCAATCTTCGACAGCTAGGAAATCTCCGATTGAAACCATAGTACTCTCTAGGTGTTTTCTCTTCTAATGTTTTTCGTATATTTTCATATTCGATTCGTAAGACCAAGCTCCCTTATTTATAAGCGAAGAAGACAATTCTAAATTGTCTTGTCTTCCTTAGTCAACAATTACGACTAAGGAATTCACACTTGAGTCAACAATTACGACTAAGGAATTCACACTTGAACTGTCTTACTTAGTATTAGAATATATCAAATATATCCTAATCTAGTCCATAATATCTTTCAATACCAAGATCATCAAACATGTATATTACTTTGAGCGCCTGAATTTCCTCCTTAGTCAATGGCTCCCCACGAATCTCCTCTCTGGAGCTCACATGCTTGGGCCTAGAACCGGGAAGATATGGTCCGGGCGCCTGGACCGGCTTCGCGCCATTTTATGAGTCGGCGACAGCTTAAGCGAATCGAACTCCGGCAGCTTCTTCTTGCTGGGCGGCAGCGGCCTCCGCCCCAGACACGGCTTCGCCATCGTTTCGGGCCCAAATAGGGACACCAACGGCTCCCGCAATTCACCGGATTCACCTTCGGCGTCTCTGTGTAACTATACTGACACAGAAATGGTCAAGGGAGAATCGAATCATTTTCCGAGGCGAAGCTCGTCTTCTATCTCTTTCTGGGACCTCTGGCGCCCGATGAAATTCTGTGTGGCGTTGTTCCACCGGTAGAAGCATATTTCGGTAGTCGGCCGGTGGGGCTGGGCCCGGACCGGCGGCGGCGAAAGAAATTAATTCTTGCTGGTGAAATCAAAGTTTCGATTAGGACTGAAAATATGTTATGTAAATGTTCTTCTTCACTTGATGTTCTTCGATGTTCTTTGAGTTGGGGGCTATAAAAAGTTATTTTAAACTATTTCAATTGGGGTTATAGTAAAAGTTTTGAGATATACGAATTCTTCTTTGAGATTAATGTTTTAAATTTTATTAATTTATCATAAATTTTAAATGGGGGCTATAAGGGTATAATTGTAAAATTATAATTAATTTTATTATTATTTTTAAAAGAGGGCTATGATGAGAAAATTGGAGGCTATGTTTAAAATTACCCTTTACTGTCTTGTAGGATGTTTTGGCGTATCTTGCAGAGTTTTGGGCTTTGGAATGATTTTAGCAGACTTCACGGCCATCGTCACCGCACGGCGCCCGTCGCTGTGCGGCGCCCTCTCTGCCCCTTCCGGCACTCGCCGCCTTCAAAGGCTCTGCGCCCGCCGTTTGCCACCGCCCGCCCGTGCACATCTGCGTAGCATGGTGGAGGAGGCGGCGGCCGTAGCCGCGTATTTTAGAGAAATTTTGAAAAAACCTACTTAAACTCATTTTTAAGGTTTCTCAACACACACTCGGGTTTTACAACCTCCGACTCAGTTTTTACAGTTTTTCTCTTAGGGTGCGTTCTCTTTGGTTGTAAATTTATCATAGGAAAAAGAATGATAAGCAAAATTTCACCCTTTAAATCTTCTTTTCTTTTCCCACATTTCCTACTTGACCCTTACTCGTTCCTCATTTACACTACAAAGGAGGGATAATATTATCACACCATTTTTGGAGGGATAATATTATCCCTCATTTGTAGTGTAAATGAGGAATGAGCAAGGGTCAAGTAGAAAATGTGGGAAAAGAAAGAAAGGATTTAAAGGGTGAAATTTTGTTCATCATTCATTTTTCCATGATAAATTTACAACCTAAGATTCCTAGTAAGAATTCAAGATTCTTAGTAAAAATTTTATAATTATAACTTAAGAATGTTAATTTGATTAGTGATTCACTCATCACTAATCTAAGATTCCTAGTAAGAATTCAAGATTCTTAGTAAGAATCTTATAATTATAACTTAAGAATGTTAATTTGATTAGTGATTCACTCATCACTCATCACTAATCTAAGATTCCTAGTAAGAATTCAAGATTCTTAGTAAGAATCTTATAATTATAACTTAAGAATGTTAATTTGATTAGTGAGATCACTCATCACTCATCACTCATCACTAATCTAAGATTCCTAGTAAGAATTCAAGATTCCTAGTAAGAATTCAAGATTCTTAGTAAGAATCTTATAATTATAACTTAAGAATGTTAATTTGATTAGTGAGATCACTCATCACTAATCTAAGATTCCTAGTAAGAATTCAAGATTCCTAGTAAGAATTCAAGATTCTTAGTAAGAATCTTATAATTATAACTTAAGAATGTTAATTTGATTAGTGAGATCACTCATCACTCATCACTAATCTAAGATTCCTAGTAAGAATCTTATAATTATAACTTAAGAATGTTAATTTGATTAGTGATTCACTCATCACTCATTAATCTATGATTCCTAGTAAGAATTTAACTAATCTAGTTTGGAATCAAGAATCTTAAGTAGAATATCTATTTATTGTGTATAAACTAGATTGATAAAAAAAGTAATAATAAATTAATAAATAAATATTTTTCCGACATAAAAATAAGGACGGAAACGAGCCCGATCCGTAATTAACAACATCTCTCAGATATCATCTCGACATATTCTAAGGTTATGGATGTATATTGTATACTGAAATAGAGTTTAAATGAATTAATAGGTACTCGATATATCAATAACACGAGTGTTCTATATTTGTGACCACTCGAAAATAACTTCAAGGTTAAGCGTGCTTGACTCAGAGCACAAGTAAGATGGGTGACCGACTGAGAAGTTCGTCTAACTTATGCAATATTGTATAAATACGAAAATAAATTATGGATATACAATAAAATAAATAAATAAAATAAATTAAAAAATATTACCGACGACAAAAAGCCGCCGGTAACCCTCCGGCAAGCATGCGTCCACCGTCAGGTGGACTTTACCGGCGGCGTTGTCGCCGCTACTAATAACCGGCGGCAACTAGCGCCGCTATTTTTTCCTAGTCCGACGATCAACACCAACGTTCACCGGCAGCGGTGCCGCCGTTATTTACCAGCGGCGGCCATATGCCTCCGCTATGGAGATCACCGACGAGAAAATTACCGGCAGCCTCTCGCCGCCGGTATTGCCACCAGTAAATGTGTTTTCGGCGGCCGCCCTATATTTAGCGGCGGGAAAAAGCCGCCGGTAATTTTGATTTTTTTTGTAGTGATAGGTGTTTTGGATTGAGTCAGTGAATATAATATTGATGACTGATACTATTTATAGTTGTGTCAAATTAAAAGATTTTTGGAAGTCAACGGCCGAGGATTTGAAGACGTTATCTTAAACGGAAATATTCAAGCCCTCGTCTATAAACACCTTATGGCATTCAACATCGTGACTACTGGAAATGTTGCCAATTTGATTCTTCAAGTGATCAAGCCTTCAAGCTTTTTTCCACGAGACTACAAAGTATTTTCCGAATAAGGGAGTCTATAGTGTAAACAATTATATGGAATTACGAGTACATACACTCCCTTAGTTCTAGACATCAAATTGTATATCCCAAGCCTAGAATAGAGCACACTTCATACCCACTGTTCTTATTATAGCAATGTGCTCATTAGTTGGAAACTCTCCTCTTGTACTTAATCACACCTTCATCCTCGATTCGGTGTTAGAGAAGAAGAAGGTTGTTTAGGAGTAAGACTAACTGAAATATGAGAATCATAGGTTAAGCCGTATGTAGTTAGACGAACTGAAATATGATAGGTATCCAACGGTTGCAATCCACATAAGTTGCAACGAATCTCTTCTATAATACAAAGTGAAGTATGTACAAGTGCATGTGCCCACGCTCGTGCTCGGACTTAGTAACTGGGCTAGCCATAAAATGGCTAACACAAAAGACCAACTAGCGTATACCATAGTATAGTTCACACTTGGTTGTTCCATTCTTTATAAATAGTTCAATACTTCTTTATTTTTTAATATGAGATAACCACATTTCTCATATTTTTTAATATATTCACAAAGTAAATTCCAAATCTACCATTTAATCTCGACAAATTCCAATGAATTTATCAAAATTATGATTTTATTGCTATTTATCTTAAAATTTCCAACAATTTTGTTAACAGTTAGAGAAGGAATTCTATATATGTTGGTAAAGAGACAACACACTCCAGTCCATTCGGATGCATATATGTTACTTTTGCTCAAATTAAATTCTAAATTATGATTAATAATCTCGAATTATGAGTTAATAAAGTCAAATGGAAAATTAAAAATCTAAATTGAAGTTTGATAATTGAGATGGCAGGGCACATAAATGTGCACAAGTTTTTGCGGTCGGGAAAACCCCGTGAAAATGCTATGCCCAAAGTTAGCAGCATATATCAAAACAGCAAAAAGGTATAAAGAAAAGAGGGATAAATTCAAAGTTCGACTTTTTTATTCTCTTTTCTTCAATTGCTTAGGTTCTCCCCTTGTGTCATCATCAACTTGGTCCCTAATAATATGCTAAAAGATATAGAATAGTAATTTTTTATTATTATTTTTTTGTTCCCATCATGAATTATAAGACACTATATATTTATATATCTCATTAATTAACTAGCCACTTATCAGTACCTAATTTATCAACATGTAGGTGATAACTGGTTTCAAAAAAAAAAAAAAAAAAAAAATCCAATAGGTGATAACACTTCGCCATTGTTGGATTCGATTTGTAAGCCAACTATTTAAGTATTCATATTTGACTCAAAAACTGTAAAATTATATAAGGGTGTATTTGCTTTCAGGTATAAGGAATAGATAAATTTCATTCATTATCTTATAATATTGTTTGTTTGAACATATTAATTAAAAAATTCGGACATGTCGTATAAATTTCGAGCAACACTCTTGCTGAAAGCATAATTTTATACATATCTATGAGAATGTGTTATAATTTTATACCACTTTATAAAAAGGGAATAAATATATTATCATTCAAAACAAATAAATTATAAAGATATGGTCTCACTTTAAGTGATAAATTTATACCTATATTATATTATGATTTAAGGGATAAATATCCTTACGAAAGCAACTAATTAAATTAAACTTCAAGAATTAGTGGACGAAGTTAACCACTTTGATTTCGATAGTACTCGAGGAAGTCCTTATAACTGTTTCTGACGAAAAATGGGTCCTCTATTCATCATCATAAAAATATAAAAAAACCCTTTTTTCTAAAGTTATAATATAATATTTCGGTAAAAAAGTATTAATAATTATAAAAAAATGACTTCTTCTCGCCTTTTTTACTTGCAAAGTCATCTATTAGAATATTCGTTCCAATATTTTTTAAGATATATTTTTCAATACAAAAAATTGCTAAACTATTTAATCTTTTTTGCCATATCGACGTTTTTAAATATGTCTTCAACAATTTTAACTTCTAGAAACTCTTCTCGGCCGAAGCTCCGGTTACAGACATAGTGAACAAAATTGCAATATTTGGATAACAATCTGTAATTTTCATAAATTCAAGAATTTCAATAGTTGAAGTTATTTTATTTGGCAATTTTATTTGTAATATTTTTAATTCAATAAATAAATCATCTAACTCATACCATGAGTAAAAGTAGATTTCAAATTAACACATTAATGTCTTAATTTTTCACTATCCAAAGATTTTAAAGTTTTCGAATCAAACGAAAAATCAAATATATGATCAAATGATTTCATTTCTTTAAATCTACATTTTAAAGAAGCAATCGTTATGTCCACAACAATTGCAAAATATTCAAATTCTAAATGACATTTTATTGAAAATATTGGCTCCATATTCATATTAGTTGCAAAACTCTTAGCAATAGTCAAACTTGTATTACATATTAGACATTCTAATTGTTTCATGACATAGTCAATACGCATAGTACACACAAAAAATGATATTAGATCTTATAAGCTTTGGGGGCCCCAAAATTATTCTGGATGTAATTTCTTGGGCCTTATTTTTTTTTTTTCAATGCTAGTAGTATACACAAGAAGAAAGTTAGGCGCATAATAATAATAGTATACATAAGAAAGAATATAAAATTTTTTGGATCCCCGAAAATGATGGGCCCTGGGCGATCGGCCATGCTGACCCGCCCTCAGAGACGGCCTGCTTATAAAGTGTTTAAATTAGTTTGCATTTAGGAAGAGTTTGCATTGCCCTAGGAATTTCTTGTAACTTTTGTTAGTAGATTTCTATCTTTTGTAGTGATGTCTAATCCTGATTCTTGGGCACTTGCAATCCGATCGATCAATAAGCTGCACGATATATATTCCAAATCTTTTTCTATCTATCTATATACATGGAGCTGAATGGGTCCATAGAATCATTGATTTCCTCACTGTAAAACATTTTAGGAAATATGGTTTGAGTGCCAAAAATACTCGATGGATAGGTGTCCTTCTCTCTCTCTCTTAAAAAAATTGGGGTGCCACGTGGCCAGGATTTCACCTCAGTGGGGGCCAATTTATAATAATTTTAATATATTTCTTCCGTTTTTAAATAAGTGTCATATTACGGAATTTTTCTTGTTCCTTTTTAAATGTCATATTGTAAAAATTTAATAGTAAAAGTAAGCTAAACTTTCAATTTTACTCATGTCATTTTTTCTATACTTCATCTTAAAGCATGTAAAATTATATTTTTCCTTGGTGAGTATAATTTTATGTCATATAACACTTATTTGAATACGAAGGGAGTATATATATATATATATATATATATATATATATATAAATTAAAATTTATAACAATTTTTTTGAAATATTTATATATGACTATCACGCATCCTAATGACTTACATATATGTTTAAAGTTATAAATATGTAGTAATAACTTTATTCATTTGCCCAACACGTATTAATTAATATTCACAAAAAAATATTCAATAATAAGACATTACAAATAAAATTATCTAACAAAAATAAATAAAATATAATTCACTTGCATGTACATGGTCTGAGCTAACAATTAACATGAGTTAGAAATTCTAATTAAATTCTATTAATAACTAATATTTTAATAATTCACATAATAATAAAAATTGAATGTGTGAAAAAGCTAAATAAATAAGCTATTACATAAAAATATCATAGAGAATCCAATATAAAAAGTAAATTACAAGTATGTTTACAAAGAATTCTACATTTAAACTCAAATTTTAATTGTTTGAGTCTAATATAAAAAAGAGTGGATTTTTAAAATGGCCACTTTCATATTGTAAAGATAAAAAATGTCCACTAAGATAAAAAACTTAAAAAATGTCCACTGTTACCAAAATACCCTTCACATTAAAAATTAAAAAAATGTCCACTTTACATCACCCCTTTAAAAAATCCCGCAATTCACAACCCGTGTGAATTCACAACCAAAATTTTTTGGTTGTGAATTTACATTGGTTGTGAATTTACACTGGTTGTGAATTGAGAATTCACAACCAGAATTTTTTGTTTGTGAATTCACAACTAGTCGAATTCACAGCCAAAATTTAATTCACAATCAGTCGAATTCACAACCAAAATTTAATTCACAACTAGAATTTTTTGGTTGTGAATTCACACCAAACGAATTCACAACCAAAATTTAATTCACAACCATATTTATGTTGGTTGTGAATTCACAATCAGTCGAATTCACAACTAGAATTTATTTTGGTTGTGAATTCAAGTAGTTGTGAATTTGAGTTTTTAAAGTTTGAATTCACAATTAAAACTGTAATTTATTTTGATTGTGAATTCGAGTTTTAGTTATGAATTAATAGATCTGGTTGTGAATTCAAGAATATTAAGTTGTGAATTCATAGATGTGGTCGTGAATTCAAAAACATTAAGCTTCTGTGAATTCATAAATTTGGTTGTGAATTTAAGAACATTAAAAAAATAATTATACAGCTCAATCAACAATCAAAATACAACAAAATATTATTCGAATCAATTCAATCTACAATTAAAATACAACAATTCCTTTGAATCAACAATCTCAACATTCAATCTCGGAATCAACAATCTCAACAGATCTTAGAACGAAAATCATTCACAGACGTATCAGATCTAAACTTTTTTTCAAGGAAGTAAAACAAAAATCCCCAAAATTACTCAGATATGGAATTAGGGTTTTTTTTACTGGGAAAACGCGCCGCCTCTGAGCGCGCTGCACTGCGCCTTTCCTCTCGCCGCCGAGACCACTTCCCGGCGGCCTCTGCCAGCCAAACACTGTCCTCAGCAACACCGCCTCCGTTCTGTACCGTGAAAGAGGAGGAGGAGAAGAAGAAGCCGAAGGAGCGCCGCCCCTACCTGACGTCGGAGATGGCGGAGGCGACGAGACCGGGGCAGAGACGACGAGGCCTGGGCGGCGGCGCTTCGCGGCGGGGGGTGAAGCAGAAGATGGCAGAGGCGACAAGGTCGGGGGCGGCGGCGCTTCGCTGCAGGGGGCGAAGCAGGAGATGGTGGAGGCGACGAGGCCGAGGCGGCGACGCTTCGGATTTCAAGCCCCAAGCCGCCTGGAACCCTAGATCTACCACGCCTGGAAGTCTAGAACCCTAGATCTGCAACATCCCCCCACAACCACTGCCGGATTTGAACCAGCAACCTAAGGATTAAGGCGGCGGCGGAGATGAAGGCGGTGGAGATAGACGGCGGCGGCGATGGAGATGAAGATAGTCTAGAACCCTAGATCTACCACTCCACGCCGCAGGCGATGAGGCAGGGGCGGCGGTGGACGACGTAGAGGAGGTCGGCGGCGTGCGGGCCTCACGGAGGAGGAAGGTGGTGGCACGGACGGCGGTGGAGGAGGAGGTGAGGAGCTCCGGGCACATGGGGAAGATGCGGCGGAGGTCGGCGACGGTGATGCGTGGAGAAAGAGAGAGAAGAGAATGAGAGAGGAGAAAGATGCGTGGAGGGAGAGAGAAAAGAATGAGAGAGAGAGAGAAAGAGAGAGTACATGTATTTAAGAGAGGGTATTTCTGTCTTTTCAACTACAAAGTGGATAGTTTTTATCATTTTTATCTTAGTGGACATTTTTTATCTTTACAATATGAAAGTGGTCAGTTTTATATATTTGCTCTATAAAAAATTTCCCTATAAAATTTTTAAAATCAAACTCACCTATTAGATAAAGAAATAAAGAAAATACTTATAAAATAACAACAAAGTTACATCATATAATATTATGAGAATTTTGTTTTAAAAAATAAAACGAATTTTCATTTAAATACTAAATAAAGAAATACATTATATATATATATATATACTATTTTTTTGAAAAATTCCAGTGGGGCCCAGTGCCCCCACTGGACCCCCCCCCAGCTACGTCACTAGTGCCATGATATTTTAGAGGCCCTAGGCGAAAACTTAAAAATTGGGGTGCCATGATATTTTAGAGGCCCTAGGCGAAAACTTAAAAAAGGCCCTTTTAAGAGATGAAACTTTGCTATCTTTTTGTTATCAGCTATTCGCATAATCATCTTCCATACTTGTGGCTGCCTGCATAACTTTAATCGGTAAAGTAAGTGCAATAAATCAAAAAATGATGATCAAGTATATAGTTATTTAAATAATTTAGATCTTCTAATATTTTGAGAAATAAAATTACCAATAAAGATCCACCTCATTTTCAATGCATAAAGATCCTTTTTTTTTACTAATTATATATATATATATATATATATATATATATATATATATAATTAAAATACATAACAAGTAAGCAAATCTTTGAACCTTCAATCCTCAATAAATATATACTTAGTTTGAAAGGGTATTTTGCAATGAATATCATAAATAATTTTTTACACGGTCGGATGAGAGATCAATGGATGAATGATAGTTTGATTGTATATATATTGAGAAAAAAGTTTTTGGTAGTCAATCATGCAAATAATTCAGTCAATGAAAACTCGTAGATTTCAATTGTAATAGACTTGAATTATTATGTAGTAATTTTTTTAACGTATTTTATATTTATAGCATGCTTATATTTTTGTACAATGTGATCTTGGGTACACCCAGGTGTACCGTACAACCGGGTTACACCTTCACTTAAATTTTGACCTGCACCCTGATTTGAACCCATATAAATAATATTATTTTGGATACGGGACAACCCGGTTGTACGGTACACTCAGGGTGTACCCAAGATTTTATGTTTTTTTGTACCCCCACAATAAAAAATTTCTGAATCCGTCGGGTATTGACTCGATGTAAAAGAAAGAGATCTTATAGATTTGGTGGTGAACAACATGAATAGGGAAGTAGAGTTTTCTTGCCTTAATTTGAAGTTCAATTTTTGAGGATAAAAACACCTCAACTCAAAAATTTTATAGTTGAAATCATAGGAGAAGAGAAGACCTAGGGCTTCCAATTGTAAATTTTAGAAGCTAGAAGAATGGAAGTGGGAGTGTTTTCCTTTTTTCACTTTGCATATTGTTGGATCCGAATCGAGACGAAGATCTATCTTTGAATCGGTAAGATATGAGCTGTTATATTTATTTTTTGTGCTTAGGTGGAAATATTTTAGGATAGGAAATTCTTAGCCAGAGACAACAAGTTTTTAGTGCAGGGCCTTTTCAGACCAAAGAGAAATTCACAACCACATATGTCACGAAAAAGGAAAAGTGCTTAGGCATGTGTGAATTAATTGAGCTAAGGTTCTTGCCATATGGGTCCAAAGCAATGCCTTTCGAATTTGTGTTCTTTTCGATTTAAGATAATGTTATTGTCGTCACGTGGGACATATATGGTTATCTTGGTTAATTTTCTCTTTATGCAAAATATTTTCTATTTTTGTAGGAATATTAAAACAATATTGAAAAGGAAAAATATAATTGGGTACGTACCAAAGATTAAAATAAAAATAAATTAGAATAGAATAGCAAGGGAAATTAATAAAGTATTAATTGATCAACGAGGTAATGCATATCATGATAATTCTTTTTTAAAACGTATATTATAATTAATAATTCTTATTTTAGTCATAAAAAAAAAGGTTAGTGAAACTCGTAAACATTGTGTACACTATTTATCTTTACACACCTAATTAACACTCTCTCTGTCCCAATATTCAAGTCCTTTTTTTTTTGGGCACGTGTATTTAGGAGAATTAAAGTGAATGTAAAAGTAGATGACCTCACATGTTTAGTGTATTATTTAATGTTATTTATACATTAACTAACTTGTTTAACTAAATGCCTTTAGAAATTAAATTAAAATCTGGAACGATTTTTAATCTTATTTATTCTTTAATTAACTTAATTAATTAAATGACTTTAATCTCAATTAATGCAAAAAGGCGGCACTAGTGGGCTTAAGTAAATGGCGGCAGGTTTGAAAAGAAAAAATAATTCTCTTCCATCATTCATCAAAAAAAAAAAAAAAATGGCGGCAGTTTGCTTATAATCAAATCTGAAAATTCAAAATGCCCACACATGATAGAATGCAATAAATAGAGAGTCATGGTTTCATTTATTGTACCACATTCATTCTTGCACTAAATGACCCAAAAAAAAAAAGAAGAAGAAAGGACTTGACAACAGAGGAGAGGTTTTCAATCCTTCAATTCTTGCTTTTAGAGTGCAAGAATGGGAAGCCACCAAGAGGCAAGATGAAAGCTATAGAAGAGAAGTTTCATGTCTGCCGGCGGACCATTTCTCGCATATGGTCTGAAGCAAAACAGTAACAAGATCAAGGTCAGTGTATAAGTTCAACAAGTAAGAAGATATGTAGGCTAAGGAGAATAAGAGTGCACATAGACCTATAACTAATAGCAAGTTTAGAGTTAACAAAGCGATCAACAATTAGAAGACTAGCAAATGGCATAAACTGCAGCAAGAGTACTGTAGGGCGATGGATAGATCAAGGGCTGATCAAAGCACATACTGATGCTATAAAACCTGACCTTACAGCCCTAAATAAGTTGTTTAGGATGAGATTTTGCCTAGAGGCAATGGAGTATGACAGGCCGCAACATGTATTGAGGTTCAAGACCATGCAAAACACTAATCATATCGATGAGAAATGGTTCTACATAACCAAAAGTTCTCAAATGTTCTACTTAACTCCAGCAGAGGCTAAACCACATAGAAGTTAGCAAGAAGTTTATCCAAAAGGTGATGTTTTCGTGCGCAGTGCGCAGGCCATTGTTTGCTCAAGATGGTAGTGTGCTATTTGATGGGAAGATAGACATCTTCGCATTTACAGAGATGGTGGCAGCCAAAAGATCAAGTAAAAACAGAGTGGCAGGAACTCTAGAGCAGAAGGCAATAGAAAGCATCACAAAGGAAGTGATTAGAGAGGGCTCAATCAAGCAGGTAATGTGTTAGATAGTGGCAGCCACTATTTTAGTTTACTCTAGTTCAGTTTGTAGTATTGATGCATGTGTGAATGATTGTGGCAGCTTGTACCTGCCATCAAGGCCAAGTGGCCCTCATTTTACAGCAAGGATATTTACATACAACAAGATAATGCAAGACCACACATAAAAAATGAGGACTTAGAGTTTAGAGAGGTTGCATCAAGTGATGGTTTCAATATCAACATTGTTCATCAACCTCCAAACTCACCCGACACCAATATCAATGACCTTGGATAGTTTAGGATAATTCAAAGCCTACAAACCGAGACTGCATGCTTTAATGTGGATGATTTAGTAAAAACAGTGGTATCTTTATATGAAGACGTATTCCCTGTGACTTTAAATTGTACTTTTTTAAGCTTACAAGGTTGTATGCTAGAGATTTTGAAGGTGAAGGGGCAGAATTGCTACAAACTACCCCATATGAAGAAAGGCTCATTGATTAGACAAGAGATGCTGCCACTATGTTTGGAAATTCCACAACAGCTTGTGAGTGAAAGCATAACATATTTGAAATAAAAAGGTGAAGTGGAAGGCATTGAAGACCTAATGCAGAGGTTGGGTGTTCATGAAGCAACAATAGATGACATTGAATCACGGTTCAATGCCCTAATGTTACTTGACTAATGACAAGGATGGAAGGTTGTACTTTTTGATGATTTTGTAAATGTGTACATCAAGCTGCTCACTCTTTTTTGTTTTTGGAGAATATGTAAACAAAATATGTACACAGCTACTCTACTAAGGATTAAGGATTTCATTATGCCCTCTTGTGTAGCTACCAACACTACAATTCAAGTAGTGGGCAACTTATAAACAAGTTGCACAACAACCACCACCAACCAAAAACAGAGCAACAACAGCCATACACCAACACAGAGCAACAATAACCAATTCCTCCATAAATACAGTGCATACAACAGCCACCACCAACAATACAGAGCAACAACAGCCATACACCCAACATCTCATAGATTTTAAAAAATCATAGATGGCCAAATAATAGATGTATGTCCATTATTTCATCATTTCAGCATAAACTTGACCAACACAGCCCTAGTACCCTTGCATGCAATCAATTAACACAAAGATACCAGTCACATAACAAAGGCAAAATGGAATATCTCACCCGAAACATCATTGGGCAAAAAATGGCTAGCAGTTTAAGGTGGGCTTCCGATGCAGTGTGCCACCATTCGTTTGATTCCTCATATTTCAACTCCAAAACCTTCGATTGGTCCGATTTTGCCCCAAATCTAGGGTTTTGCTCGCTCAGAAATTCATTTCCCCAAGATTCATAATAGAGAAGGTCAATATCTTTCTCAATTTCAGAGGAATTAGTCGAACACAGAGGTGAAGGGGGAGAAACATACTTTTTCATCCTTGCGGGGCAAGGGCGTTCGATAATCGGAGGTCGGAACGAAGGAGTCGGACTCCGATCTACCACATACTCTCGAAGCTCCTCGCTCTCTGACGCGCCACCACCACAC
This sequence comes from Salvia miltiorrhiza, assembly GCF_028751815.1. Taxonomy (NCBI): domain Eukaryota; kingdom Viridiplantae; phylum Streptophyta; class Magnoliopsida; order Lamiales; family Lamiaceae; genus Salvia; species Salvia miltiorrhiza. Next base: position 3,617,886 of record NC_080391.1, read on the forward strand.
TCCTCGGGCGACGTCGGCAACGTCTCCGACATGGAGAAGGGAAAATACACCGGCGGCGGATCACCCCACAACTAGCGATCGTCTTCGGTGTCGGGAATAACTTCGTCGCTCAGGTATTCCTTCCAACCGAAGGAAGGCTGCATCACGGCGGACTTAAGATCGGAGAAGGACGGCGGAGGGAAGAATCAGAGTTAGGGTTTTCACCCCTAAGGAGGGCGGCGTGATTTGAGAGTGAAGAGAGGAGAGAGAGAGTGTGGCTGAATCAGTGGGTGGATGGGTGGGTAGGTTTAGGGGTTTCTAATATTAAAATATAAAAGTTAATTAAATGTGATAATTGTATCTTAATTATAGCTAAAAAAGGAAAGGAGATTAGTTATATGGGACCATTCAAAAAGAAATAAGGGACGTTCAATATTGGGATGGAGAGAGTATCTAATTAATCTTACTCTCGGAGCGAGTTAATAATAGTTTAATGCTCTAGATCTATTCATGGAAGCAAGATCTAATCAGACTTGGTAAGAATTAATTTAATATCGTACCACTCTAAAAATAGCAGATGTGTCACTTTCATCATCCTAAGTGGGAAGAATAAAATAGCAAAAGATGCATAGCTATTGATCTATGACACATGCATGTGAATACGATTCCCATGGCCCACAAAGAATACTAAAGTTTTATTTATTTTGAAAATTACTTATATATGTCTAATCAATTAGCCAACGAATGCTAATTAAAGGGCTTTAGTAAATTAATGAAATTTAATAACTCTAGCTAGCTAGTAGACTTGGCTAGCTAATTAATTTGGACGATATGACCCTTATGAATATATCCCTGAAATTAGAATGAATATGTATATAATTAGATGGTAATTAATTAAGTGTTGAGAAAATTATATAATATAAAGAAAAAAGCGTAAGGAAATAGCGATGTACCGAGTTCTCTTCTTAGCTTTTATCAGAAAAAAAGAAAAGAAAAAAGAAAAGAAAAGGAAAAGACAAAGCACTTTGTGTGGGAAGAAAAGAATCCCAATGCTCTGCCACGAAAAAAATCCTTTGGATTGAGAAAGTAGTACAAATAGGCGTGTAATGAAGAAGAAGAAGGAAGAGCAGGTCGTGCCACGTTGGTGTGAGCAGATACAAAAAATGCAGAGAGATTTGAATCCGCTAGCGGTTAGTCGTGTGATCGGAGACGTTATCGACTCCTTCACCCCTACCACTGAGCTTCGAGTATACATTGATGGTAGGACTATCTGCAACGGCTACCGCCTCCGCCCCTCTCAGGTCGCCTCCCGCCCTAGGGTTGAGATCGGCGGTAACGATTTCCGCACTCTCCACACTCTTGTAAGTATCATCTATCGATCATTTATACGGGGCGTTTACTTTGTATGATTGATTGAGTATTTTTTTTTTATCCTCAAGACAAGAGTGGGATTTGTCCCGTCTCACACTTTCGGTGGGATCAGAATGAAGGGCGGTCTTGGGATATCCCGGAGTTTCAATCCATCAAAATAAACAAGGGATTAGTCTATTTTTATCTATCGCGGCTAATCCTTCAAAGTAAACGCTCCATATATGTGTATTTAATTTCTAGGGTTTTCACTCTGAAGATTATTCAATTTTGAAGGTCCTGGTTGATGCTGATTCTCCAAGTCCTGGAAATCCTTACCTTAGGGAGTATTTACACTGGTCTCTCTCTCTCTCTCTCCCTCTCTCTATGTGTGTGTGTAGTGTTTAGAAATCTAAGAAACTTTGTACATGAAATTATATTAATAAATCAAGAGACATCAAGATCTTAAGAAACCTCATAAGTTAATGTATGCTTTCTTAATTTGAATTGTGTTAAAGCCTTCTTTAATTAAATAACCTTGTTTAATGCTTATGAAAATAATATGTGGGGAAATAATTTGTATATATTATATTTTTCAAAAAATATTAAATGTATGCATGTGTGTAATTAAAAATGAAAGGAACTTATATATTTCGATGGAGTACAATGAGGGTTGGGGTGTAGTTAAATTTACCAAAAAATAGTTGATGAATATATATATTTTTTTCTAGTGTGTCATCAGCTACATACAATGTTCGTTATTTACAATGGCATTTGACGCATGAAGATTGATTATGTTATAATTTTGTGTGTGAAATTGGAAATAGGTTGGTGATTGACTATACCAGGAAGCACTGGCCCTGACTTCGGTGAGCGACATACAATATATATAAGTACTTATATTAAAAATATATATATAGGTAGCTCTAGCTAGGTAGGTTAATTATAATTTCTATAATTGAATTAATAATTATATATATGTGTGCAGGGAATGAGGTGGTGGCGTATGAGCCCCCTCAGCCGGCAATGGGGATCCACCGCCTTGTGATGGTAGTGTTCCGGCAGCCCCGGCGGCAGATCTTGCTCGCCCCGGAGTGGCGGAACAACTTCAGCGTGCGACAGCTGTCGCAGGTGTACAACCTCGGCGATCCCGTCGCCGCCTTCTTCTTCAACTGCCACAGGGAAAACGGCACCGGCGGCCGGAGAGCCTAATCATTTTCTCCTAAAGGTGGCATTAAATAAAACGTGCGCCTATCGCACTCTCCCATCATTTATATATAATTTAAATGTTCTTAACATACATAGCAAGTACCTCGGATGTGCGTTTTCGAGTTATTTCATATGTGTACGAGAAATCTTTATCCCATTACAAGTTATGAATGCATGCATACTTATTTTGGAAAATGGACGATCAAAAATTCCGGTGCTTAATTCATTTCACATATATAAGAAGGATGTAACGATCCTACATCAATTATGTCTTCATCAAACCCTAGAAGAGAGCGTGCATTGCACACGGTCTATGAATTTCATATTAAAGTATATTGTTAGAGTTGAATAATTGTACGTAATAAATTTTGCAATATATAGTAAAACCAAAAATATAAAACTGAAAATAAAAAACCAAAGAAAGATTTTTCATTAATATAGTTTAAAGGGTTAAGTACCAAATTCCCCCCTATCGTTGGCATCCCTATCGCGTGCAGAACCTATAGTCAGGGTAAGCGCTATTTACTACCTCAACAGCGGCAAAATCGAACCAATTTCCCCCGCGTTTTAACACCGTTAAATGGCTGTTAGAAAAATTATTATTTTTTAATTATGGTGGGCCCCAACTCTCTCTCTCTCTCTCTCAATTCCGGCCAGATCTCCACCCCAACGACTGCAGCAGTTGAAAACCAGCCACCACCGCCAGACCTCCCTCGAGGCCACATAGAGACGATCGCGATTTAGAACAAAACTGAAATACTCACAGCCCAAAAATTTGGAAATAATCTATGGATTCATTGACCGCTTGGACGCTGTGATAGGCTTGGCAGAAGAGGAAGGATGTCGCATCAGCGGCCTCCGCGCCGCAGTTCCAGCAGTGAAGTTTAGTGGCGGACTCCGAGAGCGAGGAGAAAGAGTTGTCATCCTTTACAAATAAAACTGCATTTTCTCTCGCGAGAATACTACTTAGGTTTGGGAAAAGTAATCTTCGCACTACAAGAAAATGCGGCTCTAACGACCGAAATTTCGGTCGTTAAAACCCAAAAATCGGTCGTTAATATTTTTAACGACCGTTTTTCTCGGTTGTTGTTTGCATCGTCGCCCGAGTTTTAACGACCGTTTTTTCAGTCGTTAAAGTTAACGATCGATTTTTTATTTTTAACGACCGAAATTTCGGTAAGAGAAAAAAAAAATAAAAAATATAAATAATTTTTTTTAAATAACGATCGAAATTTTATTTTTAACGACCGAATTTTTGGTCGTTAAAAATTAATTAAAAAAAATATATGTGTATATATTTTTATATATCTTTGTATCCCACAAGTATTTTTAGTGTATTTCTAATGTATTTTGACCTTAATTACATACCATTTGACGAACTTCCCAGTAGGTCACCCATCTTACTTGTGCTCTAAGTCAAGCACGCTTAACCTTGAAGTTCCTTTCGAATAATCACCAGTACAGAACACTCGTATTATTGATATATATATAGTACCTATTAATTCAATTAAACTCTAATTCAATATAAAATATCATTAATCATTTATAACCTTATAATATGTCGAGATAATAACTAAGATTTGTGGTGCCGGCGAAACATTGAAGGTAAATATACGATCGAATTTGAAATAATAAAAAATTAATATTATCGTAATTAAAAAAAGAAAAGAAAATATGAGTATGAAAAATAACAATTAAATATACAACAAAATCAATATTAATAAAATTAATATTCGAAAAATAATTTTATTATTTTAAAATACTAAAATTATTAATATTTTGAAAATAATGAATCTAATAATTTAGAAAATCTAATAAGTCTAATAATTTATTATAATATAAATCTAATAAATCTAATAATTTATTATTATTTGCAAATAATATCACATTTTTATTAATAATCAATATTATGAAAATAACAATCATTTTTAAAATATTCTCTATAATTTAAAAATAATAATTAAATAGAAAATTAATAAAAAATAATTAAATATATATATATATATATATAATCAAAAAATAAAAATAAAATAAATAAAATAAAAACGTAATTTTAAATTTTAAAAATTGAAAAATTAATATTAACGACCGATTATTCGGTCGTTAATAAATAAAATAAATAAATAAATTAATTAATATAAATAAAAAATAAATAAAAAATAAACAAAATTAATTTTAATGACCGAAAAATTCGGTCTTTAAAAAAATAATTAAAAAAAATATTTTTTCTATTTAAAAATAATAAAAAAATTAAATAAAAATTAAAAAAAAATTAAAAAAATTAAAAAATTAATATTAACGACCGAATAATTCGATCGTTAAAAAATTTATTTTTTTTAAAAAAAAATTAATTTTTTTTAAAAACAATTTTTTTAATAAAATAAAATATATATATATTAACGACCGAATTTTCGGTCGTTAAACTTTAAAAAATAATTAAAATATAAAAAAAATAATTCTTAACGGCCGAAAATTCGATCGTTAAGAAAAATAAAATATTAAAATATTAAAAAAATAATTAGCGACCGAATTTTCAGTCGTTAAAAAATAAATAAAAATAAAAATAAAATCGATCGTGAAGGCCGCAACATTAACGATCGAAAATTTCGGTCGTTAATTGCGTGTTTTCTTGTAGTGTCGGGCCGAGGGAAAAGGTCTTTGTTCAAGGCGGCTGAGGGAGAGGGAGGAGAGAGAAGAAGAAAATAGGGAGCGAAACTGAAAATCGCAGAATTGTGAAAAGCAGAAGAGCCGAAATCTTTAGAAGCTGTGATTCACGTTGAGTGGTGAACGTTCTTCTTGCTGGCGCCGCGCCCTCACCGACATCCTCTCATCCTTTCCTCGGCAGACGGACAGCAGCTGGGACCACCGCCGTCTCCGCCATTTATTTTCCCCGGCGAGCAGCAGCCATAAGACAGCCGCCACCGCCCCTTTTCCTTATGTTCTAACTCAGCCGCCACCGACTCTAGTATAGATACGGGTGGTCCGGCGGAGGAAGGGTGGAGATCTAGCGGAATTGAGAGAGAAAGAGAGAGAGTTGGGGCCCACCATAATTAATAATAATAATAATTTTTCTAACGGTCATTTAACGATGTTAAAACGCGGGGAAAAATTGGTTCGATTTTACCACCTTTAGGTAGTAAACAACGCTTACCCTGACTATAGGGTCCTGTACGCGATAGGGACGCCAACGATAGGGGGAATTTGGTACTTAACCCTAGTTTAAAAAAGCATAAGAAACAATTCTTTTCATGATTAATATAAAGCAGAAGATAAAATTTTAATTAATGTAGCGATGAAAGATAAAATCATATAATTTTTAATGTATATTTAATGAATTAATAGTATTTTTGGGATATAATTCTTCTTATTTTAGTAGATAGAAGATGAAATCAAATTTTTTATGTAAATCTAATAAATGAATTTTATTAAACAATTATATAAATTATTAATATATTCTTTAAAATATGTATCATTAAAGAAGATGAAATCAGATGCAAGTAATTTTATGTATATCTAATGAATCATTATATGTAATCTTCTAAAGGCACTCTCCTGTGCAACCGGGTGCAATGTAGTGTGTCTCGTTGTATCCCATTTTTAATCTCTCTATCTTATAATTGTTTGTCTTGGTAAAAAAAATTCTAAAAATATTATTATATAATAAACTCTAATTAATATTTATATAATGAACCCTAAAAATATTATCATATAATAAACTCTAATTAATATTTATCACTAAATATTGAAAATTAAAAAAAAAGTTTGAATTAATTAACCTAAATAATCTATTATTAATTCAAATAAATGTAAAAATAGCTATAAGCCTAATTGGATGATGAACCCTTGTTAATTATCTTTTTATTATATTAAAACATAATAAATTAAATTAGAAGAAAAATAATTAAAAATCATAACAAATTAAGTGTGGAACAAGATGAGATACACTAAATTCTAGAACATATATAGAATCTCATCCAAAATTTAAGAGTTTAAACATGTTCGATCTCATGATCTTTACATGAATATACAATGCTATGTATTTAATTAATTATTATGAATAAACAAAGAAGAGATCAGGACGTAAACAAACTAATAAATCTATCAATAGAGATTTGTTGTTATTTGATTTCATAAGTTAAATCGCGCTCTAGTTTTATAAGAGAAGCAACGTTTCTGCGGAAGAGCGTATTTGCAAAGTCGCAGACACGGCGGGATTTAAATGCAAAGTGAAGATTTGTTTGCAGTCGTTGATCATCATCGGATGGCTGTGATTTAATCTATATAGAATAAGTTATAACAGATTCTAAAAATCATCTTCTTCGCGTGGCATTCTTCAGTGGATAGCTCGAGTTTGTAGAGCTTGTATTTCTTTCAATTTTTCTCGTCGTTCAAAGTCAGGAAAAACGAGTGATTGAGAGGAGTGTATTTTCTTTGTAAAATTCTCAGTTTGTGAAGGTAATAATAGCTCAAGTTCTTGGCCCGTGGACGTAGGGTTTACACCCGAACCACGTAAACTTGTGTGCGATTTTGATTTCTTGCGTCGATTGCTTTACAAGTGGCACCGTCTGTGGGAAGGGAGGCTCGCAATCGACGGAGAAATGTCTATACCATGGATCGAGACCGAGAAATTTACAGGAAAGAATGATTTTGGTTTATAGCGCATAAAGATGCGCGTTGCTAACACAGCAGGGACTTGCGGCAGCCCTGAAAAGAGATGATGAATCTTCATCATCGACGGCGAGGGATTCATTTCAAAGGAGAAAATCGCAGTAGCTGCAGAAGCAGAACTCAAGAAAGCAGAAATGTGTGAGAGAGCTCATAGCTTGATCATCCTATTGCCTTAGTGATAAGGTTTTAAGGGAAGTGGCTAGGGAGAAATCTGCAGCGGCGGTTTGGGCAAAGCTGGAATCAATCTACATGACAAAATCACTTTGCAAATCGGCTATTTTTGAAGCAAAGGTTGTACTCTTACAGAATCTTGGCATGAGACAATCTCTTGATGATCAGTTAGAAGCATTCAATAAGATCATAGATGATCTTGAGAATGTTGATGTAAAAATAGTGAGATGAAGACCAAGCCATTATTCTGCTGAACGCTCTCCCGAGTTCTTATGATCAACTCAAGGATTCGATGTTGTATGGGAGAGAAAGTGACATCACGGTAGAGGAAGTACAATCGGCCTTGAAATCCAAAGAGCTACAGAAATTATCATCAACAGACTCAGAAGAAGGAAGCAGTTGGTGAAGGTTCAACTGTGAAGCAGAAAGGAGGAAAGGTTAAGAAATCCAAGAAGGATTTCAAGTAGGGAAAACAGGATAAAGGAAGTAAGGTTTCAGATGATGAAGTTCAAACTTGTTATCACTGTAAGAAACCAGGCCACTGGAAATGGGATTGCATCATCTGGAAAAGAAGCCAGAAACAGTCCAATGCAATAGGGAAGCAAGAACAAAAGGAGCAGGAACAATGTGATACTGCAGAGGCCTTAAATGTGGTACAAACTCATCTTGATGACCAATGGATATTGGATTCAGGGTGTTCTTTCCATATATGCCCTACTGAAAGTTGGTTTACAGAATTACAGTATCAAAGAGAAGGCACTGTAATTCTGGGAAACAATCAAACTTGTGAGATTAAAGGTAAGGGGACTATCATATTTAGGTTGCATGATGGTACCATTAGAACTCTACTGGAAGTAAGATACATTCCCAGCCTAAAAAGAAACCTGATATCTCTGGGCTCACTAGAGAAAAAGGGGTATGAATGGAGGTCCATAAATGGAGGAATCGTTGTCACTAAAGATAACAAGATTCTTCTTAAAGGAACAAGAAGGAATGGGCTGTACTATCTTGAGGCAGAAGCAGTCACAAGACAAAGTGATTCAGTGAAAATGGATTAATCAATTCTCTGGCACAGAAGAATGGGGCATGTTGGAGAGAAGGGTTTAAATCAGCTGTTAAAGCAAGGTAAAATCAGAAATCCAACATCATTCAAGATTGATAAGTGAGCAGTGCATACTGAGCAAGAGCAAGAGACTTCCATTTGAGGCAGGTAAACATATATCCAAATCACCTTTAGATTATGTTTATTCAGATTTGTGGGGGCCTACACAAACTGAGAGTCTAGGAAAAGGGAAATACTTTATGTCTATAATGGATGATTTTTCTAGAAAATTATGGATATACATTTTGAAAGATAAAACTGAGGCTCTTGCAAAGTTCAAACAGTGGTGCAATGAGGTGGAGACTGAAAATGGAACCAAAGTCAAATGTGTAAGGACTGATAATGGTTTAGAGTTTGTGTCTGCTGAGTTCAATTATTTCTGTTCAGATAGGGGGATTAAAAGACACAGAACAGTTCCAGGCACTCCACAGCAGAATGAAGTCATTGAAAAAATGAATAGGACCATTCTTGAAAGAATAAGATGTACGCTATTTGATTCAGGAATGCCTAAGAAGTTCTGGGCAGAAGCTGCTGTCACTGCAGCATATTTGATCAATAAGTCTCCATCATCTGCAGTGAATTTTAAGATTCCACATGAAGCATGGTATGGCACTCCATCCAGTTATTCCCACATCAAACCTTTGGGTGCAGAGCCTATATTCATATAAAGCAAGAGAAGCTAGAACCAAGAGCTTTGAAGTGTGTAATGCTAGGATATCCTAAAGGAGTTAATGGGTACAAATTGTGGTGCACTGAGTCTGGAATGAGAAAGGTATATATAAGCAGAGATATGATATTTGATGAGTCTCAAATGCCATATAAGCAAGGCATGATATAGGGTATGAGGAGAATCAAAGTAAGAAGCGAGAAGATCTGGTCCAAATAGATCAAATGTTTGAAAGGAACTCTGTGGATGCTGAGTTAGGTGGAGCTTCTAAGACTCCACAACAAACCACAGATGATGATAATGTTGAAGGTGACTCAGATAATCTGAGCTCTTATCAGTTAGCAAGAGATAGAGTCGGAAGACAAATTACTCCACCACAAAGATATAATCAAGCAGAGATGGTGTATTTTGCTCTCAGCATTGTAGAAAGAGAATTCTCTTGAGGGGTCTAGAGGCTAAGACCTATACAGAGGCTATGAGGGGTCCAGAAAGAGAATAGTGGTTATTAGCTATGAAGGAGGAAATGAATTCTCTTGAAAAGAATGACACTTGGATTCTGGTATCAAAGACAATAAACAAGAAACTTGTGAGTTGTAAATGGATTTACAAAAGGAAAGTTAAGGTTATTGGAAGGGAACAAGTGAGATATAAGGCAAGATTAGTTGCCAGAGGCTTCACACAGAAAGAGGGTATAGATTACAATGAGGTTTTCTCACTTGTGGTTAAGCATACATCTATTAGGGTGATGTTGTCAGTTGTGGCTCAGTTTGATATGGAACTTGAGCAAAATGGATGTTAAAACCGCCATTCTGCATGGAGAATTGGAGGAACAGATACATATGATTCAACCAGAGGAGTTTGTGCATTCAGAGACAAGTAATAAGGTGTGTTTGCTTCAGAAAAGTCTATATGGGCCTCAAACAAAGTTCAAGGCAGTGGTATAAAAGGTTTGATGAGCACATGGAATTGATGGGGTTCACAAAATCTGTGACACCCCAAATCCAATTTAAATTTAAATGAAAATGCACGCGAAAAATCATGACTATAAATAAATATTTAATGTGAAAATAAAGAAATAAATATTTTATTAAAATACTTTACTCAAAATAACATCTTTAGTTAAAGCTAAATACAAAATATTAGATTCGTCATTCGACCTTCCACGCGCCTCCGGCCTTAGAAACCTGAAAATGTTAAATATGTGATGAGCATACAGAGTACACTCAGTGTGGGAACATGCAATTATTGTCCACGTTAATAAAATGGTCAACACATACGCACTGCACTGTAATACTGATAACTGAAATTCGCACGGTGGCATACCAAGGACTTTAATGTCCTGGACCCATTGAGCGGGCCCCTGGCGAATAGGTTGCAACCTTAACTGTAACATGAAATCGCATTGTGGCATACCAAGGACGGTGAAGTCCTGGACCCATTGAGTGGACCCCTAGCGATATAATTTAATTCACATATGGCAAACATATAATATTAAAATGGACAACAATTAACCACGTCCTGGACCCATTGAGTGGGCCCCTAGCGATATTAATTAATTCACATATGGCAAACACATAATATTAAAATGGACAACAATTAACCACGGCATGTACTGGAAATAAATCCCACACCTGATATTTGAGCTTTGAAAATTAACTGCGAGAATTTAAAATTCAAGTCCTAATCGCGCCGCACCTAGTCTGATAGATTCAAATAATAAGACATAAGGGCCTAATTAAACTTTATAAAATATTTTAATATAATTAAACTTGAGAAAATTATTCATATAAGTTTTTAGAAAATCTGAAGTGGGAATAATAATTAAAAGAGTAATTATGGGCTTAAATAAATTATGCTTGCTACTTAAAAAACGAACTAAATTAGAAGCCCAAACCATTTAAAATGAGAGCCCAACCATTAAATTAAAACCAACCCTTGGGCCCAAGCCCAAACTTCCAACTCTTACCCTTAAATCCTACAACTCAACATACACTCCACACTTACGCACCCCCCCAACCTCTCCTTCTCTCCCTCGTTCTCCCCCTGCCGCCGCCACCGGACGGCAGCTAGCCGCCGGTGGCCGGCGGCTCTGGCCTCCTCTCTCTTTCCCCTTCTTCTCTATCTCCCTCTCACTCCTCACTTCTTGCCCTTCTCCCTCATCTATCTTCCTCACCCCTCACCCTCCAGCCGCGGCCCCTCATTTCTCCGGCGGCGACCTTCGCCGCCTGCCAGCGTCACTACCTTGTCCTTATTTCGTCTCGCCTACAGCAGCAGCTGCCATCGCGTGGACAGCAGCGCCGTCCAGCCACCTCCTCCCTTTGTCCGACCGGAACAGCACAGCAGAGCCGAGACCGCGCCGCCGCCCCTGTCTCCTCCCTCGCCGGTCGCCGCCTTCTGCCAGGCAGCGCACAGTGTTGCCATTCAATCACCCTCCTCCTCCTCTGTATTCCAGGCTCAACATAAAAAAAAACCCACCTAAACCTACTTCTATATTCTTCCCTGTTATTCTAAATTTTCTGTAAATTAATGAAAAATGTTATTCTGTTGTTGGGTATTTGATGTAAGAATTGATACATCATCGATAACTGTAGTAACTTTGGTGTAAAGCTTGGCTGTTTTCTGTAAATCGAAAGAAAGCAGAGATTTTTGCACATGAAAATAAAACTATACAAGTTTATGAAAAATTACTGATGGAGATTCTGCAGTGATGCTGAGTTTACGGTTTAGCAGAGTATTTTTTTTGGAAGGGGAAAAATGAGTAATAATGGATAGATGAGCTGAGGTTAAATAGGAGTCTTGCGCTGCAAGATTAAGTTTCTAGTAGATTAAGCAGAAGAGATACGTGTTCTGCAAGCTCGCAAGAGATTTGTGGCTGATAAAAAAACAGAAATTGTGGTTGAGATAAAAACACGTGATTATTGTTGAAAAAGGAATTGTGCTTAAAAATTTATGGGCTCTAATTCAATCCAAGCCCAATGAAACATAAGCCCATAAGAGAGATTATTGCTAATATATTTTTATGGCCCAATCTTTAATCCTAAAATTTTTATTTAAAATTATAATTTAATTTAAATTTATTTATCTAACTAGGGGCACTAGATAAATTTGACATATCATAAATTCGATCTATATATATATATATATATATTCTAAGGTTTTCATAACTTGAAAATATAATATTTTTCAAATAAATATTGCAAAGCAAATAAATGGTTTTGGCTGTGACAAAATCTGCCTATGACAGTTGTGTGTACTTAAAGAAGAGAAATGGAGTCACTGTTGCTTATTTGCTATTATATGTTGATGACATGTTAATAGCTAGCAAAGATAAGGCTGAATTAAAGCTATTAAAGAGGCCTAAATCAAGAGTTTGAGATGAAGGATCTTGGTGCAGCCAAGAGAATTCTGGGAATTGATATACTGAGAGATAGAAAGGCTGGGAAACTATGGTTATGTCAAAAAGATTATATACTCAAAATGCTGAGAAAATTCAACATGCATGAATCAAAGTCTGTCACAGTGCCTTAGCAGTTCATCTAAAGCTCTCAGATAATTAGAAACCAAAGAATGATGAAGAAAGACACCTAATGAGGAACATACCATATTCAAATTTGGTGGGAAGCTTGATGTATACAATGGTCTGCACTAGGCCAGACATTGCACAAGCTATGAGTGTTGTTAGCAGATATATGGTGGATCCTGGAAAAGAGCATTGGGAAGCTCTTAAGAAAGTCTTGAGATATTAGAAGGGCAGTGCAGATAGATCCATATTATTTC